>NC_062548.1:120329273-120949020 GCF_016906955.1 Phacochoerus africanus | reverse complement strand
CTATTCAGCAAGCATTGCTGGGAAACCTGGACAGCTGCATGCAAAGCAATGAAACTAGAACACACCCTCACACCATGCACAAAAATAAACTCCAAATGGCTGAAAGACTTCAATATACAACAGGACACCATCAAACTCCTAGAAGAAAACATAGGCAAAACACTCTCGGACATCAACATCATGAATATTTTCTCAGGTCAGTCTCCCAAAGCAATCAAAATGAGAGCAAAAATAAACCCATGGGACCTCATCAAACTGAAAAGCTTTTGCACAGCAAAGGAAACCCAAAAGAAAACAAAAAGACAACTTACAGAATGGGAGAAAACAGTTTCAAATGATGCAACTGACAAGGGCTTCATCTCTAGAATATATAAACAACTTATACAACCCAACAGCAAAAAAGCCAATCAATCAATGGAAAAATGGGCAAAAGACCTGAATAGACTGTTCTCCAAGGAAGATATACAGATGGCCAGCAAACACATGAAAAAATGCTCAACATCGCTGATTATAAGAGAAATTCAAATCAAAACTACCATGAGATATCACCTCACACCAGTCAGAATGGCCATCATTAATAAATCCACAAATAACAAGTGCTAGAGAGGGTGTGGAGAAAAGGGAACCCTCCTACACTGTTGGTGGGAATGTAAACTGGTACAGCCACTATGGAGAACAGTTTGGAGATACCTTAGAAATCTATACATAGAACTTCCATATGACCCCGCAATCCCACTCTTGGGCATCTATCCGGACAAAACTCTATTTAAAAGAGATACGTGCACCCGCATGTTCATTGCAGCACTCTTCACAATAGCCAAGACATGGAAACAACCCAAATGTCCATCGACAGATGATTGGATTCAGAAGAGGTGGTATATATACACAATGGAATACTACTCAGCCATAAAAAAGAATGACATAATGCCATTTGCAGCAACATGGATGGAGCTAGAGAATCTCATACTGAGTGAAATGAGCCAGAAAGACAAAGACAAATACCATATGATATCACTTATAACTGGAATCTAATATCCAGCACAAATGAACATCTCCTCAGAAAAGAAAATCATGGACTTGGAGAAGAGACTTGTGGCTGCCTGATGGGAGGGGGAGGGGGAGGGAGTGGGAGGGATCGGGAGCTTGGGCTTATCAGACACAACTTAGAATAGATCTACAAGGAGATCCTGCTGAATAGCATTGAGAACTTTGTCTAGATACTCATGTTGCAACAGAAGAAAGGCTGGGGGAAAAATGTAATTGTAATGTATACATGTAAGGATAACCTGACCCCCTTGCTGTACAGTGGGAAAATAAAAAAAGAATAAATAAATAAATAAATAAATAAGAGTTTAATATAGTTGCAAAAAGTATTAAAAAGCACTTTCCTATGAGTATCTCATTTCATATACAGTACAATATGAATTAATATAAATAATACATATTATTATTATAATCACTTGATAGACAAAGACAGTGAATAATTTGAATCAGATTTCATTGCCAGTCAACAATGAAGGCAGGACTCAAACCCAGATCTCAGCCTCTTCATGCTGCTTCTTTAATGGGCTATCAGTGGTTTTGATTGAAATAGAAACAAGTGAAATAATATTCTTGGAAGAGCTGCTATGGAGAACAATATATTTTCCTCAAAAAATTAAAAATAGAACTACTCTAGGATCCAGCAATCTCACTTCTGGATAAATATCCAAAGGAAATGAAAACAAGAGATCAAAGAGCTATCTGTACTCCCATATTCAGTGCAACAATCTATGCACAATAGCCAGTATATGAACACAACCTAAGTGACCATTAATAATGGATGAATGGATAAATAAGATGGATATATTATATGATACATGTATTTATATGTACTGAATAAATAAGATATGGAATATATGATATATATAATGGATAAACAGATAAAGAAGATATAGTACATATTTTATATATACATATATATATATACATATATATATATATATATATATATATATATATATATATATATATATACATGTACACACATACATATGAAATGGAATATTACTCAGCCATGGGAAAGGAGATCCTGCTACTTGTGACAACATTCATGGATGGACCTTGAGGATATTATACTAAGTAAAATAAGCCAGTCAGAGAAAAACAAATAATGCATGAAATCATAAATAAAAGTCCAAACTCATAGAAACAGTAACAACAACAACAAAAAGGCTCATAGGGGTTGTAGGGGAAGGAATTATGGAGAAGCTGGTAAAGGGTACAGATTTTAGCTATAAGATGAATAAGTTCTGAATATATAATGCATTACATGGAGACTACAGCTGATAATACCATATCGTATAACTGAAATTTTAAGAGTCAAACTTAAATATCCTCACCAAAAAAAGAGAAAGATAAATATGTAAGGTGATTGATTTGCTAATTTACCAGGTGGGAGGAATCTTTTTACAATGTATATGAATATCAAGCCTTCACAATGTACTCTTTAAATATCTTACAATTTTATATGTCAATTTTGCCTCAATAAAGCTAAAAAAATAAATCCTCTTACATGCTTACTATGGAGAAAATAAACAACACTTATTGTTTGGAAAAACTGAATATTCAACACAGATACATGGATTACACATAAACAAAAGTCTGCCAGATTGTTGCAGATGCTACGTCACAGCTTCCATAAAAGGGAGCAGGAGGAAATTTTACACATAGATCAATGCCATTTCACTTACTTTACCTGGGACTGGTTTGTTTGCGAGATAGTGACATCTCAGAGAAATGGCCTGAGGCAAACTCGTCAATGACGGGTTATCTAGTTTTTATGATTTCAGAGATGGTCCTCATAAGCATCCCATTTTGCAGAATAACTTTAATTCAAAAATTCCACTTATTTCCTGCATTCAGACAGCATCTTCTGTGGTGCTGAGGATTTAACACAGCCATGGTGAACAAGAACTTCAGCTTCTGGCTGAAATGAATGTGGCTGGAGAGCCATGTTGTGTAAAATCAATCACAGGCACAGCTGGGACTCCTTGGAGCTGTCAGCAAATGGAATGGAGTCAGTGTTGCTTTGAAGAGCTTCTGACCTGGAGGCCAGGCCCCATCAGCATGAGTCTGTGAGGGCACATTCACGGCCGAGTGGTTTGATCCCTAGTCACTCCAGCACTTTTAGAGAAGGTCTTGATCACTATCACTGGACATGAGAGAGCTGCAAGGCTGTGTCAGCACAAGATCGGGTGTAAAACACACATGGAAATGTCTACCAACCTCTCCCCCTTGGTCAAGTTTGCATCACCCTGTCACAGGACACGTACATGAAAGTGGACAGGAGGGAGACTACTTGCCCATCTCTTCGCTTTAGATGTTCTCCTTCTCTAACTGGTTTTGTCAGTTCAGCCAACACTTCTGACCTGCCACGGGAACATGGCCCACATGGCCCAGGGGGATTGTGTGAGCAGAATAGGCAGCAGAAAACATCCGAGTCCATGACTTTAGATTGCTTTTGTTCTCAGACAACCAGATTCAAAAGAAAACAAACACATATCCTGGTTCTCTTTTCCCATATTCTCAAAGTAGGTGGAAACCCACATCAAAATCCATAGAGTGAGATTCCTGAGTTAGGTCTCCCCGTCCATCTTCTAAGCAGAGACAAATGCTTTGAGTTTTGTAAGTGTTTCATATGCGACTTTGGAGTTAAAGGGGATTAGTTAATATCATATCAAACATCTGGGAATTATAAAGTTACCTCCAATTCTGAATAACCATTTATCACAGTCAAGAGCCCTGCAATGAGGAAGCGTGGTAAATAAATACCCCCACCTCTTTCTTCTCTTACCCACTAAATTCTTTCTAATTGAGTCTAATTGTTCCATCTAAACTGAAGCAAGAGAGCAGTGGTTCTGGCTGAAGCATTCCTTAGACATCAGCCTCTTGTTGTTCAGAGGAGGACAGAAGAGTGAAGCATGACAGGCTGATATGGCTGACATACCCCGAAGGTCTTTGGAAGGCTTAATTAAGCTGAGATGACTTCAGAAATGTTAACTTGTCTTCTGTGACTGAGTGCTTCACATCGCAATCCTTAAGCTTCTTTTTCTATACTCAGTTTCTAAATGATTTCATCCAATCTCATGGCTTTAAATACCATCTCTATTCTGATGACTCCCAAATTTTCCTTGACCTTTTCCTCAGTTCCAGCAGTTCCATCTCCATGAAGATGTCTCAAGTGTCACCCATTCACTACAAGGATCTAATCTATCACCATCCACCAACATCTGGCTGGCTCAAGCTTCCTTGTTCCCCATTTAAGTAAGTGATAACATCATTCCTCCAGTTGTTCATGTCAAAAGTTAGTCATTCTTAAATCCTTTCTTTCTCTCACTCATTTCCATTTTATTTGCAAGACTTCATTCAAAATACACCCTAAATTTATCTACATATTCTATACAACGACTGAGTTCAAGATTTGATTGTGGAAGATGCTACCAAACATTTCTCTCTGCTCCACTTTTGTTCCCTCCCACACTCATCATAGTTATTTCTTTACAGAGGAGTAACAATTTTCTTTCAAAAGATACACTTGGCTTCTCATTAGATTCATAATAATTAATTACAAACTTCTGGTCCTAGGTTTTCGAGGGCTCACGTGATCTGGCCCTTTCCTATCTCTAAGACCTCATATTTATTTTTCTCATCATTTATCCTATTTCCACCCCAATAGCTTTCTTGTTGTTTCTTAACAACACCAATGTTGTTCCAGTTTCAGGGTGTTTTCACTTGTCTTCTCCCTACTATGCGTTGCCCTCAGATTTCCTATTGTTCATTCTATCTCTTCATTCATATCTCCTTTCAAATGTTACTTCTGGATATTTGCTAACTTCCTCCATCTAAAAATAACCTTTCCTCCATCATTTTTTTCTGATATAATTATTTGAAATTGTATTATATTATATCATATAGCAAGCCATTTTTTATGTTATTAAAATAATAATATGCCTGTTTCTCAACTACAATGCAAGCTCAGTCAAGGATATTTTTGTTTTTTGCTGACCCATATAAGTCAGTAAATAATAGCTGCTCTAAATATATTTTTGACTGATTAAATGAAATAATTTTCCATATTTAGTTTTATATATATATATATATATATATATATATATATATATATATATATTCACAAGATATTTCTGCAACTACAGACTCCAGACTGGATCACCCAGCAATAGCATAGCCAAAGTCAGGCTCAGATATGCTCCACCCATCCCCGCTTTTGTCCTAGAGGAGATGAAAAAAACTGTTAAAAAACATATTATTTCAGGAAAACATGCATCTCTCTAACTTTTCCATACTACTTCACAATAATATCATATTTTACTGAAAACAAAATAATATTCTTATTTACAAAGATGCATATTTACCAGGGAAAAGAACAGTAAATTAAAATTGTCTAGCATTTATAATAACAAATGCCAAATCTTAGTGAATGTGTGTGATTATTCTTAGTGAATGACATAGGGTTATAGGCTTGTATAGATAACAAATAGTACTTATGGACATTTCTGGGAGGGCAGATGGATCAGAGAGTGGGGTAGGAACAATCAGTGTGACTGTGCACACACAACCTTGGTGGGGGTTGACTGTGAGACTTTAAGTTGATAGACACAGTTAGGAGCAAGGTTTGAGTCAAGCTTTGCTAAGCCCACTCCATACAAGCTTGCTTGTTTCCCACTAAAGTCACTCAGTACTATCATCCTAGGCACTAAAATAACAATTTTATAGTTGTGTTTTCCCTGGTTCTAATGTGACAGTGAGTTTCACTGAAAATAAACAGAAATGTCACTGCAATTGAGTCAGAAGGCCAGAAAAGGGAGCTCTCACACATATTATACTGGACAATAGAGATCTCGGTAGGAAGAGACATATACCTTGTATCTCTACCGTCAGAAAATGACACTACTACCTCCAGCAGGGGGAGGAAAGATTTTTTCCTTGCCTGGTAACAGCTTAGCCAATGAGAGACTGCCACAACTCAGCCAATGAAAAGCCACTATACTTTGAACACACAGTTTTCTCCAATGGATTTCTTGCTTATAACTATTCCTCCACCTTACCCTTCTCTATAAAAGATTTTCCTCTCCTTATCATTATTGAACTTGTGGTTTGCCATAGTTGCATGTCCCAAATTGTAATTCTTTGCTGCTCCTAAATAAACTCATTTTTTCTGATAAAATAACTGTTTTATTGTTTTAGGTTAACATTTCTTTTCTTGATATCTCTACGGTGGTTCATTTGTGCCTCTTTGATGGCCTTTACCACGTTTCAGTAGTTACATGCATCCAACCCCAGCCCAACTGATAATAAAACGTGGGATGGTATGTACTGCCTTAGGTTTCCTTAATCTGCCAAGCATACAGCTTTATCCATTGGAGATGCTCAAAAAATACTTACCAAATAAATGAATGATCCCAGAGTTATGACTTGTCTCACTGAAAATTAATAAGTAAGGAGGGCCAAACTTCAAGACAAAGTTCAAGACAGAAAAATAAGTTTCACAGAGGCAAAGATTTCAACAATATTGCCTCTTTAATGTGGTTCTACTTTTAGAAGAAGAGGAAATGGCACTCCAATCAGCAGCATATGTCCCACCTGGCAGAGTGCTTAGCTCTGACATTGAGAGTCATTGATTTTTCAGCTCAATGTACACAACACTATTTATGTATACAATAAGTTAATCAACATTTCATAACATTTGTATTAAAGAATGAAGGCAACTGCTCATGCCTTGGCTCTCATCAGTACTAGCTACTGAATCACATTAGGCTTCTTATTCTCTCTGAACCTGAGTTTCCTCATCTGTAGACTGAGGACAGTATCCCTTAAATCACAAGGTTTGGGCATGGAATAAATGAGAAAAATAGCTTTGAATTTGTTTGGTGAAAACTGCTTTGTAAGCTATGAAGTATACGCCTCATGAGTGCAGGATGATTATTGTTGCAGGTAGCTGTTATCCTTCTGCCAGCACAACTCTCTGCCTCTTTAATCTGGTAAATAAATCTCCCCATTCAATACCCAGTGTTTCCTCTGACCTGCTGTGACAGTACAACTTACCTCTGCCTTCATGAACATTTTGTTGTTTTTGTTTTGGGGAGGTACTTGACTCATAATTCACCAAAGTTATTCCTTCAGGATTTTATAATACAATTAAAATGTATTTGCTTGGCTAGTCGAAACTCAGGCTATTTAAATTTGGGATCTGCTATAAGTTAAATTTTTGCCCCCCCCTATATATGTTAAAACATAAGACCCATGGGCCTTTGGGAGCTGATTAGATCATGAGGGTGATGCCCTCATGAACGGCATTTGTGCCCTTATTATTGAGACCTCAGATATCTTCCTCCTCACCCCTTCTTCCATGTGAGGACACAGAAAGAAGACAGTCACCTATGAACCAGGAAGTGGGCCCTCACCAAATATCAGCACACTGATCTTGGATTTCCAGCCTCCAGAACTGTGAAGAATAAATTTCTGTTGTTATTAAGCCAGCCAATCTATGGTATTCTGTTTATCAGCCCACATGAACTAAGGCAGACTCTTCTGACAATAGGTTCCTCCATGTGGACCAAGAAGCAGGAAAAAGGAGCTGATAGCAAAAAGAAAGAATGAAATTAGTTAAAAGAGTAAGCAAATAGAAAAATGAAGACGAATATAGAATATCCTAGGATGCCCACAGTAATTGTCCCCTGGCTCCCCCAAACCCTGTATCTTATTATCAAACTATATTTATTGTTTACTTTTTAATTTTAATTTTATGTATTTATGGGAAGCATGGGGATTCTAAGTAACAATTTCCACTTGTATGAGGTTACCTACTCAGGAAAATGTATACACAGGCCAAAACTCAAAGGCTGCCTTGACCTTCTAGCCACTGGCTTCATTGTTCAGAGGCCACAATACATAAGAAGTGTTCAAACCAAATTTTCTTAAAAGATAAAAACTAAAAGATGATTTTCATTAGGGTATGAGATTGTACTATCCTTGACAAGTTGTCATATGTGAGATAATAGGCAGGTGGTGGAAACGGGTGAGTAAATACATTGTAATTGGAGGATATGCAGAGGATAATATAATTAACACAGAAAAATATTGACCCACTTTGGGGAGTTCCAGGAGGTCTTTTTGGAGGAAGTACTACTTGCACTATGTTTTGAAAGTATAATAGCAGTTGGTTAGGTTAGAAAGAGTGCCTATCAAAGAGAAGGCTATTAAAGGCATCTGAGCAGCATGGCCATAGTAGTGAGACCACAGGGAGTATGTAGTCATCTCTACTGGTTCCATGTTACTGGAGTGCAATGGGATAAGATGGGGCAAACGTGTGTGCCTGAAGAGATAGTAATCACTCAATGCTTATAAATGTGAGAGAGAAATATTATGTGACTTCAATTATCATGATACCATCCTTTCAGCTGTGTAAAGAAAATGTGTCAGGAATGGAGCAAGGGGAGGTGGGAGGAAAGATGCTCAAGAATTCAGCCAACCATGACTGTTTAGACTGAAGACGATGTCACAAGTAACAGAAAAGCAGAGTAACAGCCTAAACTAAGAGGTTATTAGTTGTCACTGAACAAACTCAGGAAAACGTTCAAGACTGCAATACATGAGATTTGCTTGATTTAGTTTTGAATGTGAGCAAGATAAAAAAGTAAAGGGTTGGGAGTCTAGATGAATAATGGTGTCATTCACTGAATCAAGGAACACAAAAAGAAAATCACATTTGAGGATGCATGGAAAGTTGAATTTAAAATATGTTCACTTGCGGAGTTCCTGTCGTGGCGCAGTGGTTTATGAATCCCACTAGGAACCATGAGGTTACAGGTTCGATCCCTGGCCTTGATCAGTGGGTTAAGGATCCAGCATTGCCATGAGTTGTGGTGAGGTCACAGAGGCGGCTCGGATCCCACGTTGCTGTGGCTCTGGCGTAGGCTGGTGGCTACAGCTCCGATGGGACCCCTAGCCTAGGAACTTCCATATGCCGTGGGTGCGGCCCTAGAAAAGATAAAAAAAAGTTCATCTTATTCTCTAAGTCCATGATTTTCTTTTCTGTGGAAAGGTTCATTTATGCCGTATATTAGATTCCAGATATAAGTGATATCATATGGTATTTGTCTTTCTCTTTCTGACTTACTTAACTCAGGATGAGAGTCTCCAGTTCCATCCATGCTGCTGCAAGTGGTATTATTTTGTTCTTTTTTATGTCTGAATAGTGTTCCATTGTGTCAAGGGGGAGGTGGAAGGAATGGGATGGATTGGGAGCTTGGGGTTAATAGATGCAAACTATTGCTTTTGGAATGGATTAGCAATGAGATCCTGCTGTGTAGCACTGAGAACTATGTCTAGTCACTTATGATGGTGCATGATAATGTGAGAAAAAAGAATGTATACATGTATGTGTAACTGGGTCACCATGCTGTACAGTAGGAAAAAAAATGCATTGGGGAAATAACAATAAAAAAAAGGTAAAGAAATAAAATTAAAAAATTATGTTGATTTTAAACTTCCTGTGATATATCCAATTGGAGATGATTACCAGCAATTTACACACACAGGTCTGAAGCTCATAGGACAAGTTAGGGTTAGAAATATTGATATAGGTGTTATTACCATGTAGGTGATGTTAAAGTCATAAGAATCGATTAGATCCCTGGGGGTTGTGAATTAAACTCTCAGGATACTAGCATTTAAGGCATGGACACAAAAATAGATGCCAATGAAAAAGGGAATTATCACATTAAATCTATCAGTGTTTCATTGGATAAAGTATTCATTGCATTTACTGATTAGAAAGTCACAGAGAATGTAGCCAAAGGGCAGCATCCATAAAATGAAGAGAGAAGCCAGGTGCTTTGGGTTGCAAAGTGAAGTTGAGGTAAATAAATGAGTTCAGTAAATGGCACGTACTATTATTAGAATACAGGCTATAAAAAGCACACAAGGATGTTCAACAGGCTGTGAACAGAAAATATTCCAGAGAGACTAGCCTCCTGGGCAGCAGTGATGGGCATGTTGATGGTGGTTTCCAGTGCCCAGCACGAGTGGTAAAAACTGCAGCGCTTGGCACCCAATGTGGTGTCTGGTAGTGGCATCCTCATCACATCAGGTCCACAGGGGATTTGATATGTTCTTGGTTGTATAAACCTGACTCAGGCTCTTAGTTTTCTGTCTTTTCTGCTTACACCATCCAGAATTAGTTTATTTTCTTTGCAAATGTGTATGCCTAGTGAAAGTTTGGTCTTCAGTGTCTGGGAAAGCTACACAAGTGATTAATCTAGGATTTGCAAATTTGATAGTAAATCTCTGAGATCTCAAAAGGAAATCTTACCCATCTGGGTTGCTTTCTTTTGTTTATTTAACTGCTTTTAACTACTTAACTAACCAACTAATAAATTAAGTAACCAAATGCACTTATCAAAAATGTGTTGATCCTTCTCTTGCTCAGTGCTCTGAGGAACATGGGGAAATAACAGATTAAGGTTCCCATGATCCAGGAGAGGCAGGCTAGTTAAAATATGATCATGAACTAGCCCCAGTATGTATACTCACCTTGAGCCCTCCCAGGACAGTAAGAGTCCCTGTCCTTCATGTTCACTCAGTTCCTTAGAGGCACCTGAGGTCTTGAATAAGCCAAAGCTTATGCTCCTTGACTGCCTCTAACACACCACCCATGGTGCATGAAATAACAACTAAAATCTCAGGGAAACTTAGTTGGAGGCTCTCTACCTTCAGAAGTCTCTGGAAGTCACACTTATCTTTGGAAAAGTCCTTTAACTTCCTAGCAGTGACCTGACACTGATATTATGAGTTAACTAACCAGAAAGAATCTCCCTGCAATTACTGAGAACTTTCAAGGTCCTCAGTCCTATTTCTGTTACACTTTAATAATTGACACCTAAAAAGACTGATCACCTCCCCCCCGCCCCAGTTATATGCTCTCTGTTGCTTGAAAAGAATACACTAGACAGACAGACAATGTAATGGTGGCAACTACTTCCTAAAATCTTAGGTTTTTTTGGGGGGGGCGGGCAGCACCTGCAGCATGTGGAGGTTCCCAGGCTAGGGATCGAATCAGAGCTATAGTTGCCGGCCAAAGTCACAGTCACAGCAATGCCAGATCTGAGCAGCATCTGTGACCTACACCACAGCTCATGGCAATGTCTGATCCTTAACCCAATGAACAAAGCCAGGGATCAAACCTGCATCCTCATGGATGCTAGTCAGATTTGTTTCCAGTGATCCATGACAGGAACTCCTCTAATTTTTTTTTTTTGTCTCTTTGCCATTTCTTGGGCCGCTCCTGCGGTATATAGAGGTTCCCAGGCTAGGGGTTGAATTGCAGCTATAGCCGCTGGCCTACACCAGAGCCACAGCAGTGCAGGATCCGAGCCGTGTCTGCAACCTACACCACAGCTCACGGCAACGCCGGATCGTTAACCCACTGAGCAAGGGCAGGGATCAAACCTGCATCCTCATGGATGCTAGTCAGATTTGTTTCCAGTGATCCATGACAGGAACTCCTCTAAAATTTTAGTAACATAATAAAACAAATATAATTTTTCCCTCCTAAAATCTGCTACAGGTTCATTGGACTTTTCTCCATGCAGTGATCCAGGCTACTCTACTTTTGATATTTCCGTTTCAACACATGGTCTTCAAGGCTGCTACAGTAGAAGAAGAGGAAATTGAAGGGTTATGTGCTGTCTCTTAAATGTCTTGGCTCAGAAGTGATATATGTCACTTCTGCTCCTGTTTTATTGGAAAAAAAAATAGCCATCTGTCCCTGATAACTATAAAGGGGGTTAAGAATTGTGGAGGAGCTCACTGAATATCCGACTTACATGACTGTCTCTTCCACCTCATTATGTTAGGTAGGAACTAAGGCTTCAGGGCTATAGAGAACATGGAAGAACATTTACACATGCCTTCAACTAATCATCCACTTTCTTCTCAGCACTATGTGACTGACTCTGTATTAGGGGCTAAAAAATAAAAAAAAAAATAGAACATTTAAAAGGAGGAGGTTTATCTTTTAAGTTGTTTAATAACCTAACATGAGATTGAAATTATTGAGGGAAAAGAGAGTTATTTCTATTTATTTATTTAGTTAGTAATTTCAGTTAGCTAAAAATCTCAGGGAGAGGTAAAACATCTGCTTGATAAATGCTATCTAAATATACCTCCTTCAGGTTTTTTCTCAAATATTTCATTCTCCATGAAGGATGCCCTGATCAACCTCTTTAATATTGCTCAGTACTCAAGTTCTCCTTCTCTTTGTTACCACTCAGTTTTTTCCAAACCACTTATTACTATTTCAAAGCTTCCGCAATAATACTTAGCATTCAGTAGGCTTGATAATTATTTGTTGAATTTTATGACTAAAGAAAATGATCAAACATAAAAGAAGGAGAAGCAATGAACCAGGAGGCTTTAGGAGAGAGCCATGCAGGTCAGGGGAGGTTTCCAGTAGATGAGCTGGTGCATACAGAGGTTTTCCAGGAGAAGGCCCTCAAAGCATGGCGTCACTGTCAAAGTGAGGGAGCAAGTGGTTGGTGCGGAGCTCGGGGAATGAACGTGGACAGAGGAACGGTAGTGGTACCGTCATGGATGGCATACTGTGCTCACCAGCCCTAGAGTGTGACATGCAATTCTTTTATTAATGTCAGTCATAAAGCTTTAAGAAATTCTCAAAGATTCCAGGAGAGTGGGAAAACTGGAAAGATGTGCAACCTTCTGTTTTACAGAGACAAGTGCTACAGGAGCTTAACAGAATGAATGAGCTCAGGGTCAAGAGACAGGTTACACAGGTGACGTGGTTATTTTTGTTTATTCCTTTGTTTTTGTGAGCACTCAGTTGAATGAAGCAGAACAAAAACACACTAGTAGGCTGGCTGAGAATGATAAAAAAAAACCTAAGTATCCTTCAAAGTTCAACACAAATATCACCTCTTTTCCTGATCATTCCACTGTCTCTCTCTGAGGCACATTCTGAGAGATGTGGGTAAGCATCCTCTACCCACTTCAGTTTGGGGTACAGATGAATTTGCCCAAAGTTAATTGATTGCATGCTTATTGTAAAAAGTGAATGACTTGTTTAAAGTATAAATATACTGCTTATAATCAGCAACAAGATTATATAGCAGTATTAACAGGTTTTCACAAATTGTCCTGCTTTTGGTGACACAGTGCCTAGAACAGAGCTGACGCCCAATACATACCCATTGGCTGAAATTTGAAGTTCAAATCAGTAGGCAAAAATCTCATCATGGTCTCCTTTGAAAGCAGTGTTCCTAATTCAGAAGCCTGAATAGCAGCATCCCATAAGATGGTCACATACATCGCAAAGCACCAAGGGGTGTGCTCATTTTTTGTTTCTGATTTATTGTTCTGAGGCAGTAGTTATGCATTAACTGGTTTTATTTTTACACTAGAATTCAGTGCCCTTTGTGCAAGATGTAGAAGTTAATTGGCAGCTAACTCAGTTTGATGATAACTTTGGTGTGCTTGAGAGACATATTTTCGTAAATTGCCACACTTTTGATAGATTTTGCCATGACTGGTTTACTTATAGATTGTTATTACGCTCCAGCAGGATTCACTGCCTCTGCTCTGTGCAGATGATGAGGTAGAAACTCAGGCTCTCTCACTTCTTAGCAACAATGATAATAACAATGTATATGCAGTGTGTGTTTTCACAGCACAGCAAAGAAAGAAGAAACCCAAGAGAGCCCACACAGCCATCGGAGCATTTACTGTGAAACTAGAACAAAGTACTATAATTTCAAAGATGCTGTTAAAGGCATCTTGCCTTACAGAGAGGCACTGAAGAACACATCCATTAGACATGAACTTTTGTTAGATCTGCGAGCAGGCCTCTCTCTAACAGAGGTCAATAATGTTGTTTTCAGGCTGCTTTCTGCCTGAAAGCAGTTACAACAGCTTTGCTAAATCCCAAGAAACTGTATTCCCAGTGGTTACATGGAGCCTGATTCTGAGAACACTCGACTAGCTTTCATTTCCAATTTCAAGGCTGACTCGAGACTTGGAAGAATCTCTATACTTCTCAGGACCTCCGCTTTCTCATCTTTAAAAGGGGGAAATGTATGATTAGGTGACAGCTGGGCTCCCACTTAAATTCCTCTTTGATAATTGTGAAGTCCCAGGCAGTGTGTGTGTGTGATGAGGAGGTGGGTGTGGAAAAAGTATGATGTTTCAAGGTGTTAATGGTAGAGTGTGGGAGAATTTGGTCTTTCTCAGTAATGCTCAAAGCACCTACTCTACAAAGATTTCTAACTTCATGGCAGAGGTGGGATCACTGGCAAAACAGCTCCTTGCTCTAGGCTTCCTAAGTGCTGACTGGAACACTGGCCAGGTGGTCTTTCCATTTACAGAAATTCCTTATTCAACTCACTACCAAGGAACAACCAATCATTATAACAAAAACATTTTCATCATTAAAGCTCTCTCTACAAAGTTTAATTAATGCTTAATTAAGAACAGTTACTTTGGTTGAAATTTTTATCTAAACATCAAATCACCTATCTATCTGCTTTCTTAAGAAAGGACAAAAGCATAGCTTAATCTTCCTCATTCACTAAGGATCATTATTATGAATATCTTCTACTGCAGTGGGTGGCAATGTCGCTGGGTCACCAGTCAGCTTCCTCTGCACCAGGCATTCCTATTCTGGGATCCATCAAAGCAGAGACTCAAAGATACCCTACTTCTACTCTCCAATTTATTCACAAGTCCTCCTGTATCCATGCTTATAGGCATATGCATGAGAAAAGATTCCACATTTTCCTTAGACTTTTCGAGAGATCTATATCCAAGTTGTTAGGAAACACTGAACTATACTAAGTGGCCCAGATAGTGATGTTTATGTGACTGAAAATGTGTTAAACCAATGCCATCACCTGTCTCTGCTAGCAAGTGGCTAGGTACAAAATGCATGGAAACTAGATTGTTTTTAAAACAGATGGACCTGGAATGACACTGGAGTTATCTTTCTTAGTGACTTAAAGAAGTTGGCTGATAAACAGAACCGAAGTACATGCTGGTTAATTGACTAGCAAAAATCCACATGTTAACTTTCCATGATCTTACTTCTTTTTTATAACCCCCATGCTGCCTGTTTGCTGCCTTGAGTCTCATTAGTCACCTTGAAGTTTGCCTTATTATCCATCATTTCAAATAACCTATATTGTGTATATACTTCCTCGGGCAGAGGCACAATGTAATATCAGGACCTGACATTTGAGGCTTCATTTTTTAAAAATTCAATTACATTTTAACTGGAAAGAATAACGGCAATTAGCAATGTAAAAGGTAAAAGTAATTAATAACCATAAGCACGTTTCAGACCTGTGAAAGGCCAGTCCCCACCCCTAGTCCCTCTCACCACCTGCCAGACCCTCAATCTCAGCTATTATATGCCTCTAAATCCCAAAACTGCAAACATGGCACTTATTTCCAGTATGATTTATTACACCAAACCCAAGCTCCCGGAGCCCCTCGGGTTTATTATTAATAAGGTACCTGTGAGGTCACCGTCAAATCTCGACAATATACAAGCTTCCAGGGTATTAGCAATGGAAAAAAAAAATCTTGGCTAATGGAAAGAAAGGAATTCTCTTCCAGAGTTGAATCCAGTCCTGGTGACATTAAACCAATAAAAAATGTATGTTGACAGTTTTGTGTGTCAAGTATCATGTTTTGCAATTTAAAAAAACCAAATGAAAAATTAATTATACCGTCATGCATGAAAACCCTTTAGATGATTAGCTACCTGTTTCCCAGTGGAATTTCAGAATTCATTCTCATTATTATGGGGAACACATGCAATTGGAAATTAATGGAATCTTTCTACCTAATATTGGGAGGTGATGGACAAGACTAGAGTCTGGATACTTACCAGGAAGAAAGGGAGGACCCGCATATCTGGGAGGATGCCAATTGTGTGCATTTTCAAAGAAAGAATTGATCTTGAGAGGAGGGAAATTTAAGTGATGCCTGGGTCATGTATGGCTGCATTTCAAGAAATACATCAAGCTGAAAATTATTTGGAATTTAGTTAGCATTTACTTCGGGTCCGGTATTTTTTTTTAATAATAGAGAAAAATTTTTTATTCACAGATAAAATTATATTCCATTTGGAAACATCAAAAATAATATTTAGGGAATGGCTCATCACTGGACTGCATCTCATGCTAAATAGTTGAGAAGGGCAATGTGCTCGCGTCAGGCTTTTGGGAGGAGATGAAGCTTGAACTCCATCTGGAGTTTCGGCACTAAGGGAGAAGGGAGTCTAGTGGGCAAAGAACTGGAATAGTAGTAAAGAAATTAAGGGCGGTGCGGGGGGAAGGAGAGAGAACTCTAACAGTAAAATGCCAATAATTCAAAGGATACATTTCTGAGTTATTTGAAGTCAAGAACTGTGACGATTATATGTATCTGTGACCACTTCCTCAGTGACTGTTACAAAGTGGAGCTAGACATCCATAATGAGTGGACAAATGGAAGGATTCCCATTGGAATGAAAAGAGAGCTAGATGTTGTTTCATCTTGATTTACCTAGCACCTCGCCCTTTCATCAAACGTTGATCGCTGCATGAATAAGACTTTAGGATCCATGGTTGGATATCAAGAACCAACCAGAATCTAGGCTATCTGACATAAAATTCTAGTTCTTCTGATTACCAGCTGGGTGACCTTGGGAAATTCATTTTAACACCCTAAGCCTCACTTTTCTCCCGTCATCTGTAAAACAGAATGTTATTCAACTTACCATTTTATTGTGAAGCCTCAATAAAAAAAACAATTGGTAAATGACTTAATCTAATGCTTGAGATATTGTAATTTAATATTAAAATTGGATATACTAGGAAAGACAATACTTCTAGAAAAAATGTATTTCCACAGTGAATTTTATTAATCAATGTAAATTATTTTAATGGGATAGGTCCTTGTTCATGGAATAGTTGATTTTGGATCCTGGTGGTCCTCACTGGGATATGCCAGAAGACAGACTCTCAATTCTATCTAAGTTCCTGAGACAGCAGTGCTGGTGTTAGATTTTTGTCATTGTGTCTAAACACATAGAGCAAAGGGGAATATAATTCAAGCACTCTTTCTTAAGTATTCTACCTTCTCCCTCCACTTCTTTTTAGCAAGCCTGGAATGAAGTGCTGTTTTCTGGAATTATTGGTTTTATCACTGGAAATAACATGAAACATGATTTTTTTTTTTAAACAACTGCACCTGTGGCATATGGCAGTTCTCAGGCTAGGGGTTGAATCAGAGCTGCAGCTGCTGGCCAATACCACAGCCATAGCAACACCAGATCCAGACCACATCTGTGACATATACCACAGCTTAAGGCAATGATGGATCCTTAGCTCACTGATCAAGGCCAGGGATTGAACCCACATTCTCAGGGAAACAATGTCAGGTCCTTAACCTGCTGAGCTACAGTGGGAACTCCATAAAAACTATTTGAGTCAGAGTCATACATCTATTTGCATTAGAGAAGAAAAGCTTTGCTAAAAAGTTTGGTATGTTTCATTTAATGGAAATGAGGAAGGGTCCAGATACACCAGCAAGCACCTTAGCTGTGAGAGTTCCTTAAGAGCATTATTTTATGCCAGAGTTAACTGTACACAGCTCCATTCTTTACTGGCTTCTTAATTCCTAAAGGCAAGATCCTATGTCTTACTTATCTTAGTGACATTGCTTCGCTGAAATATTAGCTTGTGTAAGACAAGTACCCCCTTCCTCTCTCCTTCCCTTTCTGCCTGCATTCCTACCTTCCTTCCTTCCCTTTGTGGCACTTACTGAGTCATGCTATATCAAATTCCTGTTTGGTTTGTTGGAAATGTCTGGATTTTACTGTCCTTCTGGATGAAAAGAATGAGGGCTTCTGGGTCTGCACAGAAAGCTGCCGTGGGATGGTTTTGGGATATACATGCCTTTATTCTGTATGTAATGTTAGCTACCTGGGACAATAGCAGGAATCCCATTAAAGAGTTTGATGACATGAAAAATTCTAGCTTCATGATGAGCCAGTTGGAATAAAGAAGGGGATCAAAACAGAGATGTGTCTTATGTCATTATGCATATTAACAAAGGTCCTTCATCGGAGCAGAGGAGAACAAAAAGAGGAGCTTAGGAAGTCAAGAGGCTTCTGAAAGCTGGGGAATGCGCCTCAGTCCCTTCATGCCTGTTGTCCTTTCTCTCAAAATACACAGACCAGCCTTCAGACAGAGCTTCTTGGGTACTGTATTAGCCAGGACTCACAAGAAACAGAACCAATGGGAGAGAGAGAAGATGGGTGATAGGTAGATAGATATACAGATAAATAGATACATAGATAACACTAATAGATACATAGATAAATAGTTCCATAGATAGATACATATAATACATAGTTATAGAGGTTGACAAGTTCCAAAATCTGTAGTCTGCATGCTAGAAACCTAAAAAGAGCTGATGTTCCTGTTCAAGACGGTAGTCAAGGAGTTTTACTTGTGAGAAGGTCAGCCTTTCCTGTTCTATTCATGGCTTGCTTCAACTGACTGGATGAGTTCCACCCACCCACACCAGGAAAGGAAATTTGCTTTATCTCATCTGTAGATTCAAATTTTTATCTCATCCAGAATCGACCTCATGGCCATGGCCAGAGTGATGCTTAGCTAGATGTCTGGGCACTCCATGGTCTAGTCAGGTTAACACTGAAAATAAACCCTCACGGGTAATAAAGAGGCGTGGACATTGATCACAAGTTGTGGATGAAAGTGATCTGACAGTGGGAGAAGAAGATATTCTATGCCTTAGGCTGCTGCTTCTCATCATTACCTCTGGAGATATTTGCCTCATGTGTTCTGAGAAAGAAACCCAATGAAAAGATGGCGTCTGTGAAATATGTCTTCCCTACAATCTGCTTTTTATTTCCACTTCTTTGTGCACATAAGCCTCGATATGAGGCTTGGGCTAAACACTCAGTTTTCCCATCCTGGGTCTTATTAATCTTTTATTGACCACTTACTGTCTACTGTGAACCTCAGGTGGTAATGATAAAACCTGGAGAGAACTGTCCAGAAAATGCTTATTTTCCTGTTTAGCTTTTGTGTTGTCATCTATCAAGGTCTACATATTATCTCTGCTCTAAGGTTTTCTTCTTCTGCCATAGGGGCCTGGCTCATGCTGGAGCCAATGAGATGATGAAAGAAAGCTGTACATCTATGTCTGCTCATGTTGTTATGATCCTGATTTCCTTGCCAAAACACTTCCATTCACTATTAGCAGAATAAGAGATGGAAAAACAGCTTCCTGAAGTCACTCGACTCTTTCCCATTGACAGAAATTCAGGAGGCTAACACAGACGGTAGGAAGACAAAAAATGTGGTTGAACAAGCCACAGATCTGGTCCTCATGTTGCTGCATAGTTGATTTGACTGATTTTTGAATTTTCCAATTAACCATGTGAGGGTTATACTTATTCTCACAGTATGACATCCTTTCTCTTTAATCTTTTTTAAAAAAGATGCTTCTTGCCTCATCTATCGCTAGACTTATCTGACACTGACACGTGATGCTAGAACAGCACAGGTAGGGCTCCACTGACAAATATCAGGAAACCAGTTCCATGCCAAGAATGGGTGGAGAAGTTTCCATATGTGGAAGGGCTTTTATTCCAACTGAGCTTAATGGAATGAAATAGGGTCTCAATATTTTGAAACCTAGATTGACAAATGGATGTGAAAACAAAACACAGCCCTTTGAAGTAGCACAGAATCTGGGTGATCTTAGAGAAAACTTTCTCAAAGTCAAAGATGCTCATGTTGTTCTCCCTGACCTTAGTTGTACAAAGGAGCTGTGCTGGGGTCTGCACAACATACCTATAAATACAAAAAGACTGGAAGCACAGAATGAAAACTCTGCTCAAGCAGAATGAAATACCGATGACAAAATGTTTTTAATGACTCTACCTACCCCTGGCTCCTTTTAAAAACTGATTTATGTATTTGTTTACTTATTTATTTATTTATTTTTGTCTTTTTGCCTTTTCTAGGGCTGCTCCCACAGCATACGGAAGTTTCCCAGGCTAGGGGTCGAATCTGAGCTGTAGCCGCCGGCCTACGCCAGAGCCACAGCAACGTGGGATCCGAGCCATGTCTGCACCCTACACCACAGCTCATGGCAACGCCAGATCCTTAACCCACTGAGCAAGGCCAGGGATTCATCCCGCAACCTCATGGTTCCTAGTTGGATTCGTTAACCACTGCACCATGATGGGAACTCCTATTTACTTATTTTTAATTGTGTTTTGTCTCACACCCCACTCTTCCAAATGAAAGCCCCATGAGTTCAAGAACACACTCTCTCTTGTTCATATTTATGTTTTCAGAATCTGAAACAGTACATTGACTGAAGTAAGTTTCCAGGAGACATATTTGGATTAATTCACCAAAACATACAGACACTGAGAAACATTCAATAGCTCTTGCAATCAGAGAAAAACAAAGTGCAAGTAGATTCAACTTGAGAAAGACAAGGATAAGTTGACTCGAGTCCCCACAGCAAAGAAAGAATATTCATGGGATAAATAAATAGGGTTACAATGTTATCCCATCTTTACCCTCAGGTTCCTGGTTGCAGGGTTCAAAGTCAAGATTAGCTATGACACATCCTTTAATTTCCTTATGGGAATTAATCTTACGGGAATTAATCAGATGCTTATAAGTGTATAGGAGGTGATGGTCCTCAATTACTGGGAATTTTTTTTTTTTTTTTTTTTTTTTGTCACACACATGGCTTGTGGAAGTTCCTGGGGCCAGGGATTGAACCCGCCACAGCAGAGACCCTAGCCATTGGAGTGACCACACCAGATCCTTACCCTGCTGCACTTCCTCACAGGGAAGTTTTAATGTTCATGGCATGTGTATTGAAGAGAGATGCATTTCTGTGGTGGCACCCAAGAGTACTGGGAACACAGGAACAATTTTTAAAAAGACTCTTCAGTTGAGGAAAACAGTGTACTGCTTCCTCCCTGCATAAGATTGGATGAATCTAGCAAGGTATATCAATCTTGGTGCCACAAGGCTTAATTTTAGGATATGGTCTCAAATGATATAAGCTAAAGTGAATAAAATGAAGATGAGAAATTGAAGCTCTAGGAAAGAACATGAGCGAGTTTGGGGAAAATTCCCTAGAAGAAATAGGGGATATGAGGGTCACAGGGAAAAGTGGACAGGGTTTTCTCATAAAGGACCCTGGGGACAGGAGGACAGGATCATGATAAATAAGCAACAGTTTTTATCTTGGCGAGAGAAAGTATTTAGAGAAATTATTCACGGCCTCTCCAATAGTCTTTAAGAACTAAAAGGCAAATTTGTCTGCTGAGAATAAAAGTATAAAAAAATCATTATATAAAAAGGTACATACTTTAATAAGAGGTTTAAAAGACTATCAAAGTTTTCAACTACTAATTGAGAAAAATCAGAGCCATCCTACTTAGGAAGAAAGCCTTATACAATTGCTGGGTGATGCTAAGGCTCTTACAATAGTAAATGGACATGGGTGTACTGTACCACTCACAGGCATGATGGTGGTGTTTTCACAAAATTTCCCAGGTATGCGAATGGAAAGTACAGTTCATGGCATGCACCCAGGCCTAGTCCATCTATCAGGGCAGCAGGTGGCAAGGTAACTGACAGTTCTGGAGAGAGAGGAGTTCAGACGCATCACCTCATTCAGGTGGGTACACAACTAGTCCCCTGACCACTGTCACTTCACACATGTCTTAGAGGGATGCAGAATCATCCCTAAAATTCTTTAGGCACCTCTCCGACAATAAGAAAAAGTCCAAGCCAATTTCAGTGGATACTATGTGACATGTCCCTTCATGATATGGCCCCAAACCAGCCATTCAACTTTATCTCCTTTAATACCTCTTTGTCAAATCCGTCTCAGTGTTTTGTGGATTCCTTGTTCCAGTGGAGACCGATTTCTGCTTTATCCATTAGAATACAGCAACTTTTACACATACTTGCTAGAAAGTTTTAATTCTCTGTGGTTTTGCACAAACTGTTCCTTCTCCATAAACCCCCCGCCCCCCCACCACCCATCCCTACCCAGGATTCAAAGTCATTGTTCCGAGCAGTCATCTTATATCACTCTGACTGTCAAGCTCTCACTTCATAATTTCAATGAGTTGTGATACATGCAAAGTGAATCACTCATTTCTTTATACAAATTTTATAACGTGTCCATATTTCCAAACTTACTTTGTTTCAATTACACATTTAAATAACATTTCTCCTACTCAGCTGTGATCACATTTAAAATAATGACTTCCTGGCACTTTTTTTTTTAAATCCTCAGGACCTAGATATTATGTTGAGCACAAGAGTTATTCAATAAATAGGCAATGGCTGGAAGACACAGTGGTATAGAATTAGGTATCAGGAATAATGTCAATTTGAATAAGGAAGGGACACCAAGAAAGCAATTCTGAGAGAAAGAAAGATGCAAAGAGATTTGGTTTGCAAGATAATGACAGACCTGCCTTTATAAACTGCTGCAGAGAGTCACACATACTGCAGTTGCAAAAATCAGATGAAATAGATTATAGAAAACTTTTAAAATTAGATAATGGAGATTAGATGAGATATTGCAGAAAATTAAAATTTGAATGATTAAAAAGACTTCATCCTCTTTTATAAAAAACAATTTAGGACATGGAATTACTAAAAAAATTCACATTATGAGAAGATATTTACTGGTTCACCCTTTTCTACAACGTATGTAAATGTATTTTCTTTATTCACTTACCTGAGTTGTTAAGGGATTACATTATTTAAAACATCAAAAAACAAAACTATTCTAAAATGAAAGGTGCCATACTTAAAATTAAATTGCGAATGACAGAAACCAGACACAAATGAGCACAATTCCCTAGGATTCCATTTACTCAAAGTACAAAACTATGAAAACACACTGATCTATGTTGTCAGCAATCAGGAGAGTAGCTAGACTATTGGTTGTGCTGCAGCCTAAGATGGACCAGGAAGGGAGCTTCCAGGCTGCTGGATTTCTCTCTCTTTCTCTCCTTTTTGCAATTTAAGTGCTAGCTACATAGATGTGTTCACATTATGAAAGTTTGTCAAACTGTACTTTTTCCTGAATGTGTATCACCTTAATTAAAAATTTAAAAAGTATAACTGGAGGATGAGAATAAAGTGTGAAAAAAACATATAATACAAAGAAAAGGTTACCGTGTCTAATGTTAAAGGAACTCCAACCAATTCATTCAAAAGAGACAAATAACCCAGGAGAAAAATGGGCAAAGAACAGTAACAATAAACTCATAGAAGGTATACAAATAACTAATAAACATGCTTTTAAAAAAAGAGTTGTATTTCATTATTGATCTGGAAGGTACAAATTCAAACAACAACTAGCTACCATTTTTCATCTAGCAGATTAGCAAACATTAAAGAGATGAATAATACCATAATGGCAGCCTTTTCTGAGTGCATACTCTGTGATATACTCTTCTATATGCTGTATTTATTTTTCTTATAATCTTCATTTCTCTTGGGTGTCTTGATTTTCATCTTTTTTTTTTTACAGGAAATATTAGTATTTTATCACAGATTAAGTGGTAAAGTAAGGCTTCAAATCAGGCAGCCTGACCTCAAAACCCATTAATTTAATTACTGTTGTATGTTGCTCCTCTATTGGAATTCTGCATGTTAGTAATGAATCTCTCCTCCTCTATAATTTCTGACTAATTCATAAACCAGACATAACAGTTGTGTGGGGATTTTTTAAATGATATATTAGCTCTTTTATGGTGGCTATTAAAATTGCTACTTAAAACTTTTCCCTGTTAAGGAACTGAGCACAAGTATTATAAAACTAAAGATAATTCCCCATGGTCCTTTTTAAAAAAAACCCTGAAATTGTATATTATGCATTATAATATTATATTTCCATTATAAATATATTTAAACATGCATGTATATATATAAATATTATAAAATTATATTTGACATATAACATTGTTTAAATTTAAGGTGTGCAAAATGTTGATTTGATATATGTTGTAATGTGATTGCCATTATAGTGAAAATTAGTATTGAATTAATTTAATTTTACAACTGAAATGGAACAAATACTGGGTTTATGTTTAAAGAACAGAGCATTAGAGTTTCCTGATGGTTCAGAGGGTTAATAATATCACATTATCACTGCTATGGTTTGGGTTGCAGGTGTAATGCGGGTTCAATCCATGGCCCAGGAATTGTCACATGCTGTTGGCATGGCCAAAAAAAAATAAAATAAAGAACAGAGTATTTATCTAGTCATAAATACTGAGAGAGTAGGAATGCTATAACTAAACACACAGTGGGAAATTGAGTAACTAATTTTCTCATCTCTTGCATCCTAAAGTTAAAAAAAAATAGGTTTTCAAGAGAAAAAGAAACATTGCAAGTTATAATTTTTCCATTGCTAAATAGATACTACTTTTCAAGAAAAATCCCAATGATTATATTACACTAAGTTAAAGTTACCTTTATGAAGCCGCTAGAATAAAACATACAAACCTTCAAAATTATCAGCACTCTTACACAAAACATAGCAAAGAAAATTACCATATAAAGGTTAAAAAAAAACCAGAAAAATATCATGAAAAATATAAAGCCAAAACTATATTATGTGTTGTGTAGATTGGTTAAAACCATCAATTGGAAGAAACAATTGGACCACAAATCAAAACCTCATATCCTCTATACAGGAGACATACTTAAAACAAATCACTCAGAAAGGTTATCAAAGTTTTAAATTAGAGTGAGTTGGTAAAATGTCCTTCACCCACACAGGCAGAAACTATAGATAATGATGCAATTTAATGAAGTAGAGATTAGTCATAAGAAGCTGTCTCTTGTTTCTGAACCGTGTTGAGAACTTAATTCAATAATGTAGCTGAAGCAGAATACAGTGACTATTTTGGTAAAATTACATTGGAGACACGTTTTGGACTCGAGGGTCATTCTTCAATCCCTGAATTGAATTGATTCATTCAAGGAAAACATCTGTAGGTGTCCTGGGCCTGACAACAAGTGATAGGAAGTAGAAGTATGCTTTACTGCAAGTCCACATTTGAGGGAAGGGATGAGAAAGGGAGTAAGATGAAAGATAGAAAAATACAGAGGGAAAACACATGCCTCTGCTTGTGATGGAGGAGCCAGGATACTTGGTCCCTTATGAAAAGGGACCACTAGAGTTTTTTAAAGAAGTCTGTCAGTTAATGATGATTCCTCACTCAGAGAACTGGAAAGGGACCACATTTAGGAAGAAAGACTATAGTCCTACTTTATTAAAATGCCCAAGAAGGTACTTCTAGGAGCCTGTTGGATGTGTAAGTCCGGAAGAAAAGCAGACCTTGTAATGTCTCCCACTTTCCTCTTTCTCAGTGGGACTTTTTGTTACAATTATGCATGATAATAAAAATATCACTTCTCCCAATGTCATGTCTTTTTACTGTACTGTTTAAATGGCATCAATGTTGAGCACTAGTTGTTTTTACTGGGTCCTTCTCTTTCATGGTTTTGGCTAGAATTTGTAGTCAAGTGTTTCTTAGGTTTTATTTTGTTTTGTTTCTTTTCAAAATTTCTTTTCCAAGATTCTCTCACAGATAGAATAGTTCCTTGAGTTTTTCCCTGTTTGAGAATGTCTTCTTCTAGCATTTGGATATGGAATATAACTTAGCTTCCGTGATAGTTTGATCATGTGCCGGTCCCCATTGAACTTGCAGATGTCGGTCCTTTGGTAAAAAATTATCTATGGTTGTTGAGAACTAGAAAGTGAAGCTGTAGTTCCCATTGTGGCTCAGGGGTTAATGAACCTGACTAGCATCCATGAGGATGTGGGTTCGATCCCTGGCTTTGCTCAGTGGGCTAAGGATCCAGTATTGCCATGAGCTGTGGTGAATGTCACAGATGCAGCTCGGATCCTGCATTGCTATGGCTATGGTGCAGGCTAGCAGCTACAGCTCCGATTGGACCCCTAGCCTGGGAACTTCCATATGCCATGGGTGTGGCCCTAAAAAATGACAAAAAAAAAAGAAAAAGAAAAAGGAAGTGAGGCTGATTCATTTTTCACTTTGAGAGAGAGTTGTTTTTATCTCTCTAGATGATGGAAATGTCTTTCTCCATTCATGAAGTTCAACAATTTAATGAGGATATGTTATGGTGGTAGCTGCTATGTATAAATTTTTCAGTAGAAGACATATCTTACTTATATGTGTTGAAATCAAGTTCAGCTGCAATTACCAGCAAACCCACAAATAACAGTGAGCTAAGAAGATAATAGTTTTTTCTCCTCTCATATTTAAGAAATCTGGAGAATTTCCTCTCTGTTACTATTCCAGGCACCATAAGGAGAAAGTCTAAGAAATGAGCAAACTGTGTTTCTTTGATAATACTTCTTAAAATTCAAACATATTTTTATTCCTTATATTCTGTTGCCCAAAACTTAGTTATATGATCACAACGGAGTGGCAAAGGGAGTGGGGAAATGCTGCTTGTATTCCAAGCAACCTTTCCCTAGATCCTCTGTTTGCTTTGATATGGTTTATTTGAATTGTCTCTGTCTTTTTCCTACCTCATGTGAGAGTCATTTGCCTACTTCTCTGAGCTGCATCCTCATTTGAGGAAGAGATAGTACACATGCTATCTTTTATGTATCCTGAAGGCATGGATGATGTGGGGGAAAGGGGATGGAAGAGAGAAGAGAACTAGGAAGACATATAACCTATCTTGGAAGCTGTGGACTCTGCAGTCTCTTCTGAGATCACTTAGCCTGCTCAGGAATTGATTGTTTTCCCATTGAATAATATCCTTGGGTCTCAGTCCAAGTAAGGTCCTTCATTTCCATCAGAGAGAACCAGTCATGTTATTCATCATTCCCTTCCCTCACTGGTAACACTTATAGTCATTTCTACCCTGCCAATAAGAAGCAAGAATATACTAAAACCCATGGGGAAGACTTATTTTTAATAGTTCAATCTAAAAGCTAGGGGAACTTCCCCAAGGCTCTCAGGATATGTGCAGAACCTCTAGTAAAAACAGAGCAAATTTACTGAGGTCCGTGAGAAAGACTTAAATAAAATAAAGATATAACACTAATTTAAAAAGCAAGAATTGATATTGTAACATTCATAGAGAGAAAAAAATGTCCAAGTATTAATCTGCAAATATAATGCTAACTAATTTTATCCTCCCATGATTTCCTTAAGAAATGAACGTAAATCAAATTATATGAATTATTTATGTGGAAGAATAAATGTCTAAGCATTGCAAATAAATTTTCATTTTAAGTAAGGATTGATGAGAATAGATTTTTCTCTATCAGAGAGTAAAATATATTTTAAAGCTGTAATAACCAAAATATGTGGTATCAGGCCCAGAAAAAGCAGATGTATTAGCGCCATCTGTTGGAAAATTTGGAGGAAAGATTATCTATAATATCATAATATACGACCCATGAAATCATTCAAATCCAAGGGAAAGGGCATTAAAAATGTAAACACCTAAGGAAAAAAGCTAAATAAGATCCCTAAACTCTGACACCAAAAAGGGTAAAATGCATTAAATAAGGGTAAAATACATTCAGTTCAATGCACTGAAACTTAGACACATGT
Source organism: Phacochoerus africanus (assembly GCF_016906955.1). NCBI lineage: Eukaryota > Metazoa > Chordata > Mammalia > Artiodactyla > Suidae > Phacochoerus > Phacochoerus africanus. Next base: position 120,921,269 of record NC_062548.1, on the reverse strand, counting down.
TTAAATAGTAGGACTATTCTACTAAATATTCATTAATGAAAAGTACGATTGTGCATACTTACAAAACACACCAGTAAAAGTAAAACTAAAGAGAGCTGAGTAAGATCAGTGAATTGTACCAATGTCATCATCCAGGCCATGAGAATATACTACAGTTTTGCAAAAATGTCAACTTTGGTGGCAACTAGGCAAAATGTACACAAGATCTCTCTGCATTATTTTTTTTTTTTGCACCTGAGTATGAATTTACAGATATCAATGCAAATTTAAAATAAAAGCCTACAAAGTTTGAAATAGACACTACAAACAGACAATAACATAGAAAAACTTGAAGCTCCAGACCTAAGAAACCCTAGACCCTTCCTTTCAACCTATATTGCTAATGTTTATATTTGTTCATGACAGACTTTGTGTGTCATAATAAAGGGTATGGGCAGAATTAGAATTAGAATGGAGCATAAGCTGTGGATGCCCATTAAGCCATAATCTTGGTTCATAACACTAAATCTTTAGTTCCAATGATGATCTATCAGATGTTACAAGATCAATGCTATTAACTAATGATCTACAAATCAAATAGCATTTTATGTTGTTAAATAGGGATGATATATATTCATGAATATGAATTTAAATTTCAATCTTTATATGTAAAATATACTGGTAAGTGAGAAAAGCATATTACAAAATAGTACAAAAGAGGAAGATAGTATTTTGGCGGAATCACACACATATACACATATACACAGTGCTCCTGTGACTGTTATGGTCTTTCTTTGAAACTTTTTATGTTTTCTCTGGGAGCAAGCATAAGATTCCACTTCCTGAACACAATGAAGACCTGTGACAGAGAGTGCTGGTCACATAATTTTTTAGGCACCAGCCCTTGCTGCTTGATTTCTCTATCAACTCAACTGCCCCTTCAGAGCAATAAATTGTGATTGTAATATTTGACATGTTCTGGCTCCTCAAGGTCACATTATTCAAAACATGATCTCTGGCCTGTAGTCATTTAGTTTGATTGCAATTTATTTAATAACCAGCCCCTATCTGGCCTCATTTAACTTCTGATTGCAATTCACTTGTTTGCAAAAACTCACTACAGACAAAAGTATGGCCTCAGATGAACAGGTTTCCTTTTAAAGAATTTTAGAATCAAGTCAACGTGTGTTTCCTTCCCTTATAACCTATAACAGAAGGAGGAAAGACCATCATCTTGCTTGATGAAATGTTGCTAACTCAGCCTGAGCTTTGGTTTGTTTTAAATGTTTATTATTCCTTCCTTATTACTTGTTAGCATCTCCTCTCTTATGGCTTCTGTTTTCTTAAAAGGAAACATACTTAACATTTTGGGGGGTGAGTACAGTGTAACAACTATATCTTTTAGCACAATGCTGACACATGCTCAAATAGAAAATTATCCCCATTTCAAGTGCTTGTCTTAAGAGATCAATGTGAATGTAAATGAAGGAAATGAGTGAATAGAGATTTATATTTTTACCAAAGGGAAAAAAAATGTGCTAAATAAACTGAATGCAGTGTCCTACTTAACCAGTCTCAGATGCTGTGCCTGGGTTTACAGAGACAAAGCCAGCTATCTGCCAGAGGAGGACTTAAACACATCCCTTCTCACTGCCTCATCTCTATTTTTCATCCCAAACAGATGTGTGGGTTTGAATGTTTTCTTCACCCTACTCAGATATTTAGTATTTCTCAAGGCTCAGCCTCCAGTGCTGGCCCTTTGTCCACAAATACTCCTGCCCTGTGACCATTCTGCACTCTTCAGCCTGACTTTTCCAGCCTTGCAGAACTTATGATTTTTCACTGTATTCTATTTCCTTCTCAGTATAGAGCAGATCACACTTGCAAGATTTCTTTGCTACAGGACCAAAAGGAATCACCACTTTGATGCACTCGGATTCTCTTGCATTGCTAATCAACCAGAAGCCCATGGAATACAGTTGCGTCACCAGAATCATTCTATCTGCCACAGAGGAACAACAACAACAAAATGATGATGTGGCCCCATAGAAGTCACAGTCAAATTTAGGAGTCCTAAAACTGGCAGAGTCTGTGCGTAATGCAAAGATTAGCAATCAAATGGTTAACTTGGATTTAATGTTATAAACACTGGCGATAAGTTTGGGAGCAATTAGAAGTACTGAAGAATTAAAATAAATCAATTTCATTGAACTTTACTTCAGATCTTATGGCTGACAGCTAAATGCCTTGTGGTAGATTTATTTTTCCCTATTAATATAATCAGTGGATCAGTTTCACCATTCTGGTAAATGTCTGACAGGTCCTATGGGTGTGAAGATCAGGAAATACATTTCAGGGAGAATGAATGGAAGAAGGTTATAACCATACTCAGTGGAACTGACAGTAGATTCAATCTGTTATCAAATTAATAATTCACTATAATTTACAGACACACTCTCTACATCTAACTTCACCATGAAATAGTGACTTAGTGAGGTACAGAATTTTTTAAAAGTCCAAAGTTCTGTGATATTAGTAACCATATTTATAAATAGCATTGCTGATTTGAGGAGAGAATAGAATCACATCCAGTAATAGCTATTGTTTCTTGCATAAAATGTTTTAGCTACTCTCTTTGGGGCCCTTAAATCTTCAGAACTATAATTTTGTGATACTTCTGTCAGTGTTGACATTAAGGGCAGAATCACTTATGAGATTCATCTATGACTCACTGACCCTTCTGATTGATACCACATATCCAATTAGAGTTTATAGAAATGTATAATTATGATGATAGTAAAAAAATGCAGACACTTTTCATAGAGTATTTACTGCACAGTAGTTGCATCTAGACATAATTTTATTTTAAATATAATCATCAAGTGAGAAAAATAAAGGGACCCTGGAGATCTAAGGCACTGTATTCTGATACAGGCTTCATTAATTGCCTCTGAAGTAAGCTGTGATTTAAAGCTCATAGTCATAATAATATATGCGCTTATGAAAGTGGGCTTCAGAGACAAAACTCAGTGGAAATCATGACTCCATTACTTCGCTAGCTTTCAGTCCTTCCTACACTTCAGTTTCCTTATCTGCAAAATAAGGATGGCAATGGTGTGTACTGCACAGAATTGTTGCAACAGTGACTAAAGCATCACAATTCTCATAGTACCTGATTCAAAATGTTAGCAGATACTGCTAATTGCATTATTTGTTATCATTACCATGAAAATTCACTCATATATTCATTCTTTAAATATATTACTGTTGCCTATGATTTAATGCTCCTATGCTAGACACTAGAAATGCTCAACGCTTCTTTTTCAAGTGATAGTGGCACCATTTTCTTAATGCCAGGATAATTTAGCCCTCCTCCAAAATACACACTTCATTTGAAATAGCTGAGAGCTTTAAAGCTCCTCATTATCAGTCTATGTCTGCCTCTCAAGGTGGTAGGCACAAGCCACATGGGGCCACTACAAATTAAGATGACGGAATAAAAATAAATTAAATACAAGTAAAAATAAATTCTTACATTCATACTAGCCACATATCACCTAGAACATCTGCATCTTCACAGAAAGTTGTGTTGCATAGCAATAGATATCTTTAATTGTTCTCTGTTCAGGTAACTAAGCAATCGTTCATTAAATAGCTGAGTCGAAGTATGTTTAGATCCTTTTCTAAAACCATGGTTTGATATAGAGAAGAGGGGATGGGAAGGCACTGGGGAAAATCCTCAGGACATTTCCATTTTTTAAAAAATATTCAATTTCTGTGCTATGTGCACACTTGGAGCTTATACAATTGTCTGTAGATTCGACACCTCTGAAAGAAGCCCCTCAGTATTTCCAGATCCTGCCATTTTAATTAGCACTCTACTGCTTGGTATTACCCAAGGATATTGGTGTGAGCTAACCTCACTCATGAGGAAATGATATCAGCCTGAGAACAAATGCTCTTGAGTCAAGATGAGAAATCAATCTCAGAGAGCCTGGTAAGAGTGAGCTTGCCTGAATTTCTCCTCTGCCCTTGTGATCATTTCCCAGTCCCATCTATCAGCACAGCCCTTGGAAGACTCCAGCTATTATGCTTTGGTAAGTTTAGAACCCGCTGTCAAAAACGGACCCAAGTCCCACTGCATGTGCATACACACAAAGCTACAAAAACAAACACCCAAATCAAACAAACACTCACACCCAGAGAAGCCAGCAAGTCTATTTGAACAGATCTTACTTTCCAAATGAAAGCAAAACTCATCACTTCCCAGGTTAGAACAGCTGAGACCCATCAACCCACGGAAAACAATTTGTTCAGAGTAGAAGCTGTCACCGGCTATTACCACGTGGAACATGAAGAGCTGCTGCGGCCTCAGCTCCCAGGCCCACTCCCATTTCTCTTGACAACTGTGGACACCGGAATAATACAAAACATAACCTAATCAACAGACTGTGAAAAATCTGAAAGCTAAAGACAGATGTTCAACTGCCATCACCACCTTTCATAGTTAATCATATTTATGTGGGGAAAACAAGTGGTAAGTCCCCTCTCTTAAGGAAGTGTACTTTACTATCAGCTTAATGACAGGGTGGGTCTGGAGTTTTCAGTCACACAATGGTCCTTAAACAACCCTGATGGCAGATGAACTTTTGCCGAATCAGCCTGTTTCTCATGAAACTCTACATCTTATCCCTGCTTTTCTGCTACTTCATTCCGCTTCGCTGTTCATTTCCAGACTAGCTGCTCATGTCACGTCTACATGCAGGTGTGACAAAGAGGTTAGCGTACACCCATCACTGCCAAGCGGACTGAATGAAGGTAAGTCCTTTTCTCCTCCATCTAACTTGAGAATAACCAAACAGATTTTGCTGTGTCTATTTCTGAATCCACAAAGATCTCAAAGAAATCACAGAAAGAAAAAGAAAGAGGTGCTCTATCATCTGTTCCATGTCCAGTATGAGGAGGTGATGTTTTAAAAGTTACTCAGGGGGCCACAAACCTACCTGCTCGTAGAGAGAAGGGATACAGATCAACTGAGTGAAGGGCCAATCTTGCTTCTCTGTTAAGAGCCCCACAGTGAGTTAAGAAGAATGTGGAAAACTGAAGAATTCCTGCCCGGTCTTTAGTCCAGATCCTTAATTCTATTCAGGAATGCAGTCTAGGCATAGATGGATAGAAGATTATTTATTTGTTTGTGTGTTTCCAAGAAAAGTTGGGAATGTAGGCTTCTATTTAATATATAATGTTTAAATATTGGCAATTATTTATATCTTTCCAACACTGCATGGGCCCATGGCATGGAGGACAAACAAAACTTGCGTATTAAGGATTTATCTCCAATTTTGCAAACTTTGACTTAGAAGAGTTCAGCATTGCTAAATTTTCTAAAACCCTGCTCTCATGTGAGGTAGAGATGGAAAAGCCTGCAACATTACCAGCAGCAACATTACCAGCAGCAACATTACTAGCCTCATGCTCAACATTCTCTTTCCCATAGTCCCTTGCAGCATGTGGTCAGGTAAAAGCTCACACTGTGACAGAATAACAAAGTCCATGGATGGTTACAGGAAGCAAATGTTTTACTTTATCTATGAAGGGAAACAGAGAGACTGAAACTTTCATCCTTATTTCTACCTCAGATATAGGAACCATGCTGGCAGTTCCAGAAGAGGTGCCAAGGACAGGGAAAAGCCAAGGGATTGGCAGATTATTATCAATGGATTGTCAAAGAAGGAAACCAATGCTTGCATTTGATGAAGTCTGTGTGTGTGTGTGTGTGTGAGAGAGAGAGAGAGAGAGAGAGAGAGATCTATAATCCCCAAGTTGGTTACATCCCTGTTAACTGGCCTTCTGGTACTTACAGACAAACACATTTGCAATTTATGAAAGAGATATTATTATCTTTACTTTTGTTACCCAGCAAACTCAGATGAAAACCACTCCTTTTGATTCCAAACTGGATGCTGCTAAACGGTATGCTACAAGGCCTGAGAGCCCTTGGTTTGAAAATGAAGTGAGAAGCTATTAATCTTTCTGGAAACCAATTCTTCCAACTATAAAACAGGGATTATAACAACTACTTCATTCATTTTTGTAAGGGCCAACAGAAAAGGTTACATGAAAGTAGTCTATAAAAACTGAATAGAGTAATAGAAATTAGGTCTATATTATTACTAATGCAGATTTAAAACTTCACTGATTCTGATCATAAAATATGATTTTATAACAGTGAGTGGCACCTTTCGTAAATATTCCACCCAGGGAAAATCACTGATGGCTGGATATAGTTCATGGTTCTCTCAAAGAAGCCACAAATGACTCCACATCTCTCTATTCTGTCAGGTTCTCCTTTGACATTTTCCCCAAGGAAGATACTTTCTTTGGCTTTTTGGGAAATCAAAGGACCAGTTCAGATATTATGGTATTGTCTCTTTAGCCTTCCTGTGCAGAGAATTTGGGAGGGGATTCACAGGTTCTTGCCTTTTACCCACTTATTAGGGAAGCTACAATATAGCAGCAGAAGATACATAAGACAGCAAACTAAATAGCCACACAATTAAAATAGAAGCTGTGCGATGGATTCTAAAGCTAAAATGTGTGAAAGCCAATGGTGGTAAACACTGGTAAGTGGAGAAAACAGACAGAAAGGATGCCTTAGGACTGGGCTCTGACCACGCCCCTGCGTTAGAGGCCAAATTAACTAAACATGTGTCACATAGCACTTAATCCTCACAAACACGGAGAGGTAGGTATCATCACCAGAGGTTTACAGACAAGTGTAGAATGGTTTGTTTCTTTGCCCAAATTTACACAACCTTTAAGAAGGGTACTCAGAATTCCAGTCTTGGTGAGGCCACCATTCTAGCCTGAAGGTATGCTACTTTCAAATCCCACAGCTTCTTGGGATGGGTCAGCTGCTACCAGAGGTCCAGCAAGTTGAGAAGACTCACAGAGAGTACTTCTCCTTCTTCTAAGACCTGGCAGTCACAGACACACATGGGGAAAATTGGTTCCATAAACCACTTTTTTGACTGAAATCACAGTAGTATTTTTTAGATGAGGACACTCCACAAAGAGTGACTGAAAAGAGTAGAAATGAGCTCTTGTGTTAATGCAGTGAAACTATCAAGTTCAGGTTCTGCTTCCAGAAGTGACTTTGGATCCAGATTCTCTCACTTTCTAACCGTGTGGCCTGGGGCATACATTTAAATCTTTCTGCTTCAGTTTCTTCATTGTTCAAAGGAGAATAGTATCGATTCTGCCTCATAGATTTGCTGTGAGGATTAAATGAGGTAATTAATTTTAGCTATTATCTTTAAGGGAAATTTTAGAGTGCCAGATCTTCAGTGTGTTTATTTGGTGTCTAAACGAACTCTAATCTGGAGGGAAAGGATGCAAAAAAAAAGACAGAAATAAAATTAACTCTAGAAAGCATATGTGTCACCATTAATTTATCTTTGAGAGACTGTTCTCCAGGAAATATAAAGTTGATTTAAAATTAGTAATTAAAGATATAGGCAGAAGTACAGCACGTTATGTGAAATGAGCCCCTTAAATGTGGACTTTTTTTTTTTAATGGCCACACCAATAGCATATGAAAGTTCCCAGGCCAGGGATTGAATCTGATCTACAGCTGTGGTATATGCCACAGCTAAGGCAACACCAGATACTTAACCCACTGCGCTGGGCCAGGGATCAAATTTGTGCCACTGCAACAACCTAAGCACCTGCGCTGGAGTTCTTAACCCATGGCACCTCACGGGGAGCTCCAGATGTGTATATTTAATGCTATACTTTATAAATTATTGTTGATCTTGTAAGTGACTGCTCTGGCCACCTCCCCTCTCTAAGAACACTTGCTACCCATTAATCAGGCAACTAGGTCAGAACATGTGGTCCCATCTCTTGCCACAGCCACTTCAACTCTTCACTGGGATTGACCAAACAGATTGTGTCTCCCAGGATTTTGGAATTAAAACCCAGACAATACAGTCAATCTTTATCAGACATTTGAATGAAGAAAATGAGCCATATGGAGCTGGTAGAAGCTGAAGCAGAAAAGCAGAAGAAAGGTCAACAGAGATGGAAGAAAAACAGACAGAATTCATGTCTGAGGCAGGGTACCTAGGATCAAATGAGGCTTCTGCTTTGTATTGTTTACTAGTTACATGCTTTACTTATCTTCTCCTATTGTTTCCTCTTTCAGAGGGTCATTGTGAGGATTCAGTGAGTCAATACATAGAAGGTCTTTGGAAGGGGGCCTGAGACATGGTACACACCCTATAGTGTTACCTATAATTATAAACATCGTCTTAATCTACTGTGTGTCTGAATTCATCTATGAGGGCCATCTATTACCATGTGCCTGCAAATGAGATGGACAGACAGGAGGATATCTTGTTCCCTAATAACTTTCTAGTTTCTTGATCTGGTCCTGCATAAGAGGACTTTATACTATTGGATGCCCTGAAACATCCCTGTACCCTTCCCATTAATTACATCTTCCTCTCCCATTAATGTTAATTTAATATTTTAGCCCTTGTAAGCACATGATCTTGGAGGAAGAAACACCAATTTGGGCTGCCCTTGGAGATAGTCTGAACAAACTGTTCTTGACATTTTGGTGAATGATTCAGTATTAAGCACACCTTCACTCCCTTGCACCTCCCCCTGATGGAGACTGCTATTGGATACGTATAGAAGTTTTGCAGTGCTCTATTAGAACAGTAATAATCAAAGGGAGTGCCAGGCATGAGAGTGATATGAAACTCACAGATCATAAAGATGCCTCCAAATTATTATTATAATCTACATCTAAAATCATTTCTGTTTCATAGCTCCCTCTGGTAAAAAAATAAAACTCATAATTCAGTTAGGTAGTTTCTGGATGTGGTTGCTATTGAAAGAAATTCAGAACATATTCCCTAAGACCCTCTTATGGATAAGACTGACATAATCATAAAAAACAAAAATGCTATTAAATAGCCTATAAATTTCAAAATGATACAGGGATGCAATAACCAGCCAGAGCATTGAAGAAAATAATAAAAGCAAACAAAACCTAAATAGAACCCTCCCCCTCCCCCCTCCCTCAATAGAGATAATGCCAAAGACAAAAGATACTAATCAACAAGCTTCTGCAGTGTGGCCTTGCTCAATTAAAGACCTAGGGGTTTAGAGAAGACTGGATGAAATGGTACATGGTCAGCCAAACTATGCTCATAAATCACTAAAATTTAAATAAAATCATTCCAAAATAAATACATTATTTTTTTGTACACAAAATAAATGTACTTTTTTAGAACTAGAAGAAAATCTATGTTTGTAAAATATGCAGACTCTTCCCATAAATCTAAATCAGGGATGCTTTCTGGCTTTGAAGCTATGCAGCAATGTGCAAGGCATTGCAAAATGAGATTTTGGTGAAACAAGTAATAAAATCAATTAAGAAAGTTTAGTCTTCACAGTAAAATCTAACTAAGCAACTAAAGAACACAGTTCTTTGTAAAATCCTCAGAGATGTGCTGATCATTGCATTTGCTGCTTTATTATTAAAATTATTTCTCTCATTGTAGGGCCTTTTCCATGCCACTTAGAAGTAAATCTTGGCGAGAATTTATGACCAGTTACACAAGCTGAGCTATAATGTAAAGAGTGATATTTTCAAAATATTTTCCAAAAGAGCAGGACAAAATATGTCACAATGTTAATCATGTGATATTCACCAGCCATGCCCACTACTGACTATCAAATTCCCAGGGTCAGTGGTACCCAAAATGCCAGCCATGGTGACACTGAGATTCCATGTTCAATTCAGTCTTTCTGTGATAAACACTACATACTCAAAGTGCCCCACCCATCCTCTTCTGCCCATGCTCAAGACACATGTACTTTGTTCAGATAGCGATGTGCCCAGGTCCAGAGAAAGAATCATGCAATCTAGTTTCTTTTACTAAATTTTTGCTTTCTGGATTCTCTTGAAGTTATGGGTGGCTGCATAGTCTATATCTGGGCAAGGAGACAGAAAAATCTTTGGGATGAGGGGTGGGGTCTGTTCTAGGAAAATTCTTCCTATAGATAATTTTGCTACTACCATCTGCTTTTAGCTTCAAGCTGCAAAATAGATCATTCATGGGACAAAAATGATATTTGAAGATAACTGAGCAAAAAGTTAGGAAGCTTGTGAGTCTTCTGTTTCATTACTGAGCTTCTGAGCCAATTCCATGAAATGTTCCCCCTTAGACCACTTAGTAAATGAGATATTAAATGCTCACATTGTTTATGCCACTATCCTTTTTACTTGTCATTAAGTTAATTTTTGTCATTATTATTTTTTTTCTTTTTGTCTTTTGTTGTTGTTGTTGCTATTTCTTGGGCCGCTCCCGCAGCATATGGAGGTTCCCAGGCTAGGGGTTGAATCGGAGCTGTAGCCACCAGCCTATGCCAGAGCCACAGCAACGCGGGATCTGAGCCGTGTCTGCAACCTACACCACAGCTCATGGCAACGCCGGATGGTTAACCCACTGAGCAAGGGCAGGGACCGAACCCGCAACCTCATGGTTCCTAGTCAGATTCGTTAACCACTGCGCCACGACGGGAACTCCATTTTTGTCATTATTAATGACACATCTTTCTCTGTCCTCCTCAGAACCTTCACTGTCTGGGGCTCACAATCAAGTCATCAGACCTGACTTGATAAGGAACTTGAACACATATTTATGCTTACACTGCATTATCTAATTGACAACTTACCAAACCCTGGGAGGTAGGTACATGAATTATGTAACTTTCAGCACAGAAATGTTAAAATATTTGCCTGCAGTCACAAAATTAGAAAGTGGGAAGGTTAACTTTTCAATCGGAGGAAGCGTTCAGAGTTCTGGCTCCAAAGTTATTCCTCCTTTCCCTTCTAAGTGCTATTGATACTTCCATTTTTTTCAGGATCGGGTCTCAGAAATTTGTTGCAAAGAAAAAGGAAGTCTACATAGCAGAAAATGTAGAAGAGGGCTTCCAATGAGCAATAAAGTACAAAAGGCTTTTCTTCTGGTGTAATTATGCATAACATTGAAGTGTTGGGACTGTAGCCCTAAAATCATACTGCTAGCTCTATATTATCACCTCAAAAATGAAAATGATCATGTAAAAACAGTCTTCTATTTGGGCTGATGAAATATATGAGGTTAAAAAAATTCTTTAAATGAATGGATGAGAAAAAATATATATGTATGTGTATAAATATATAATTCAGTCTTGAAAAAGGGCATTGTGTCTTTTTTCTTTTGACTTTGTGTCTTTTGTGTAAATAAAGTAATCCAAAGAAGATACTGCATGTATCAATTATATGCAGAATCTTAAAAATAATTGAACTCATAGAAACATGAGTAGAAAAAGCCATTGCCTAGGACTGGAGGGCAGATGGCTGAAATTGAGAGTTAGGTAAGAGGGTGCAAAATTTCAGTTGTAAGATGAATAAGTTCTGAGGATCTAATGTGTAATATGGTAACTGTAGCTGATAACACTGTACTGTATAAATTAAATTTGCTAAAAGAGAAGAGTTTAAATGTCCTTACATATACACAAAAAGGTAAATATATGAGAAAAACAAAAATTCCTCATCCTAATACTTCAAGATAAATGCTATTAAATGTCTGTGCTGTTTTTACAAGTTATATGTATATCAAATCATCATGGTATATGCTTTAATATCTTAAAATTTTATTTGTAATTTCTACTTCAATAAAGCTGAAAAAAAGTGCTCATGCTATTTCAGACTTTCTTCTATTGTTAAATGTTACACGTAAGTGAATATATATATTTTAAACAGAAACAGAATCATATTCTATTTTATAATCTTTTTCCCTAAAAATATATAATGAATATCATTCTATCATTCTATGTATGAAAATACAAAATTAGTACATTATTGTAAAAGTACAAGAATGTTTCACTGTTTTAAGTCATAAATTCAAATTGATACTGTGAATTTCTAGTATGGCTAATTTCAGGTTATGCATATTCAGATTCTGATAACTGTTACATTTAATTTATTTCAAGGGAAAAAAATTCCCTTTTTCTTTTCTTCTACTCACTTTACCCTTGATATTTTTCCAGACTGAAGTTAAGATATACCCATCTAAGAAAACAATAATCTTCTAGACTCTGTTGACCATTTTTTTTCCATATTCCTAATTGCCACAGAGAAGAACTTCTTATTTAATTTATGGTATGAACTTGGACCCTGAATCTGTTTCTCTGTGCATACATAACTCAGGATAAAAATACCCTTCCTGCTTCCTTTTCACAAGTAATCTAGGATTCAATCTTTTATTTCTCATAAAAAAATACCTAAAATATGCAGAGTGTCAAAAATGTAAGGTATGGTTAATGTATTTTTTTCAATGCCTTGCGTGTTTTCAGGAGTTCTGAATGTTATCATTCATATTTTTTCAAGTTTTTCTTTTCAGTAAAAAATTAACAGATCTAAATGTAACTGTATTAATTAAAAATTGATTTTTTGGGGGGTTTGCTTAGCAGACCTTACCTGGGCTTGTGTTCCATGTCTACTGTTTCCCTTCTATTTCATAATCTTTGGACTTCACAAAGGAAAGGATGGAAATTCTGAAGAAGAGGTCATAGTATAAATAAATATGATTAAAACTACAAAGAGTGTAATTTTGACTCTGCCTCTATTACCTTTCGATTCAGGATAGTACCTCCAGCTGAGTAACTGTATGTTTGAATAGCCACAGTACAGTTAACACGAAATAATGTCACTCTCTCTTGGCGACAAAGGTTTACAATTCAAGACTCGAGGCTAAGATAAGCACATAAACATTTAGGAATGGGTCCCAAAGGCTGAATGGACTTCTGTGACCTCTCAGAAGGCACCAGCAGGATGGAGCCCAGGGTGGAGGCTTCCTGAGGGCACAGGAAGGAAAAAGCAGGAAAAAAAAGTTAGGTCCTTGAGGTGAGGGACAAAACCAGAGACAATCTGTTCTCCCATTCAGACACACCAAGGGGACATATAGGGTAAGAATAGTGCCCAAAGCCATCAAGTCTTGGCTTTTACAGAAGTCTGTTGATTGGGAGATCTAATACATGCATACTGCCTGAACCTAGCTAAGAGCCTTTGCATTTGTTTCTCTTCTTCCTCTGCCTATGAGTAGCACCTCCAATGGGCAAGCAGGAGGAGAAGGTGGTTCCAACGTGGCGTGGTTCTTTGATACTAGAAATTCTACAATCAAAGCTTCTGTCATTCATAGAACCAATTTTGACATTTTTTTGGGTGGGATACTCACTGTGCCTAAGACTCATTAAAAAGATGGTCTCATTTTCATTCTCACTTTATTGATGAAGAAATTGAGGATTGGAAAGCTGTAGTAACCCCTAGTGGCTGCTCAGCTAAAGTGTGATACAAAGAGACCCAGGTTTCTTCAGTCACTGGGGGTCATCTTCAGTTCATTTCCAGGAATGCTTATATGTTTTCCTCCTCTACCAAATTTATTTTTAACTTTCACACTCCTTGTTTGATCTCAAGTCCATCTGGCCACTTCTGGCCAGGAATAAGATCCCTTATTATAGAAGGGAACATCAAGGAGGGAGTTGGTGCAAATGGAAACAACCTTGCTTCCTGCCACTGCTCCCACCCCACCCTTAATTACTCCATGTCAAGGAACTTCTGAGGGTGAAATCTGCCACCAAAAGCCATTCTGCTTCTGCAGCTAGAATACTACCTGAGGGAAAGGGTGCTTTTAAAATTGAGTATTTCATGACATCAGATTGTTCTATCACTGAGGAAAAAAAGGGAAACAGTTGGTGCCCCAAATCATTATGGCAGCAATAACACTGGGTCCTAGAGTCAGGGATGTTTTAAAGCACATCAGAAGCAGGCGGCAGCAGGTTAGTACTCCTACTTGACTTTGTAAAACCTACAATACCATCTGTAGAGGGAGGGGAAACATTTTAAATTCGGAGGCGATAACTGTAGCAGTGGCATGGTAGAAAAAAATTACCTGTTCTTACCTTTTCTGTTAAGATAGGAATGCATTAAATATTTCCATTACACTCTCCAGTAAAAAGTGGGTAGTGGGAGGTGTGTGTCATAAATAACACCACTTCACAAATCCCCTCAGATCTGCATAAAGCTTTAGCAGTTCTTGTGGCCCAGGTCTGCACTCCCACTTAGGATAAATCACTGCAAAGCGCCATGTCCCCAACAGGGGGCTGTTAATTAGTTTTAAAGGCTCCTGCAGTTCCTCCGTGCTTCAAGGAAGTACACAAACCCAGCATTATACAAAAATACCTTTTTTTTTTTTTTTTTATGGTCAGCACAGGCTGAGATTTTATGAGCTTCCCATGGTTGTATGAAAGTTAAGCTGTATGCAAATGGGCAAAGAGGAGGTTGTTAAAATTGACTGGAATAAATGCTTTGTTTATTTTGCAGCTGGAATGCAGTAGAACTCCACTTAAATAGAAGGGAAAGGAGGCAAAGAGCAATGTGCATTAGGCTGAAAGGACGGGGGTAGGATCCCAGAGCTCCATACCTCCAGACTCATTTCATGTGGCACCAGCCCAACTCTGGTAGTGTCCTTTGCATTCCCAGGGAGGAAAAGTCTGTCACAGTTGACTAAGGACAGAAAGTTGGATAGGGAATTCCTGTTGTGGCTCAGGGAATGACCCTGACTAGTATCCATGAGGATGAGGATCCTATACCTGGAGTTAAGGATCTGCTGTTGCTGTGAGCTGTGGTGTAGGTCTCAGAAATGGCTCGCATCTGGCGTGGCTGTTGCTGTGGCTGCCAGCTATAGCTCCGATTCAACCCCTAGCCTGGGAACTTCCATATGCCATGGGTGTGGCCCTAAAAACCAAAAAGAAAAAGAGTCGGATAATGTTAGCACCAGAAAACTAGGATGGAGCCCAGAGAAAGGGTAGCTTCTTTTTCCTACCATATTACACATAAAGAAAATGAGATCCAGGACAGCCTAGGAACCAGTCAAGATTGCCTGGTTGCTGCACAGAGCCAGTAGGGGCCCTAGAAATGATTATTTATCAAGATCAAAACATACTGGGTTTGATTCCCTGTTTAACAAATATGTGTTAATCATCTGCTACAGACCACAGGCCCCTGTGTTCTGGACACTGGGGCCTCCGAGTCATCTCCTCTCTCATGGCCATGCTGAATCCTTGTTCACTGAGCAAGGCCAAAGATGGAATCCTTATCTTCATGGATACTAGTTGGGCTCGTTACCCGCTGAGCCACAATGGGAACTTCCTAAAGAAATTTCTTGATCTGAGTCAAAAATCTGTGGCAATGGCCACGGCTTGGTTAGGTTAAACAGTTCTGATACCCACAAGAGAAGTAGAATTCCAGACTCTTCAGACAGAAAAATAAAAAAGAGATACATATGTAAATATACAGATATTAATACAGCTAATGTGTACCTAGCTAAATGCCAAAACACCAGCTAAGATTCACTTTCAAGCCAACAGGAGAAATAAAACCCAATACTTGATATATCCTGCCATCAACTCCTCCCTGATTTATAGCCACCCAACTCCGGTCTTCTTTCTCTTTGGTCAGTTCTCAAGGTGCCTCATTCCCTATTTGGCCTCCATGAAGCCTCAAAACCTGCCCCTTTTTTCATATTCAAGGATACAAAATTTACTTCCTTAGGGAATATCAGACATTTTAGAGAACTGAGTGCTTTCACTCAGGTAACAAAATAAACATATCCCCGTATTTTTCTGATTATCTAAAAGAGATTTTCCCGTTGCATCTCCTTCCAATAGAGATGTGGATAGCCATTTCCCTGTCGTGTTTTCTTAATCTGCCTGGATGTTACTGCTGATTTATCAGTCTTAACCTGGAAGTTTCGTATTGCTGTTTTAATAGAACCAAGATGTTCAGAGCAACCGAATGAAACTGTTTAACACATGAAACAAAGGAAAGGGCTTTCATATTTTTACTTCAGGTACACAACAGATTTAAAAAACTCCTTGTAAAAATGCAGGTGATTATTAGGATGGCTAAGTCAAACCAAAGGGAAAGCAGAAGATCTGGGGGTCTGGCTAGGATGGTCATAAGCAGAGTCAGTGGAGGCATCATGTGAGCTAATTTGTCAGGAACTGAGGAATAGCCACAAATGAACAGGAAAAAGTTGGATATTTAGTAAAAGTGGTTCGCAAACTTGACTGTTGGGATAAGCAAATATTACCACGTGATATAGATGCATGTCACATAGACATATCAATTCTGGATAATTTTAAGGCATTATTTTAAACAATAAAAATATAAAAGCATACATAACTAAACATTAATTAATGTTAACTTAAGAGTAGTGGACTGTTAAAGCTAAAAAAAAAATCCCAACTCAGGAAAACATTTTAAGTATATGATAAACAAACAAATAATGGCATTATTAAGTAATACACCCTGGAAAATAAGGCACTAACAGACAAATGGACTATGAACATGGACAAACGTTTTTAAAAGAGTAAATATAAAAATGATACAGCTAGTAAGCATGGGAGAAAATGTTAAACTTCTCTAGAAAATAAGAAAGAAATGCACATTAAAATGAATGGGTACTCTACTTGCTATCAAATTGTTTCAAGGTTGGTGATGGTGCAGTGAGGCAGGCTTTTTTCAAATGCTTCTATTAGGAGAATAAAATAACACAGTGTTTCTTGTAAATCAATTTGGTTCTGTGTTTCAAGATCGTTAAACATTTCTACTGTTTTACCAAATGATTCCACTCCTCAGTATTTATCTTGAAAAAAACTCTTTAAGTGTACAAAAAGATGCTTATAATATCAAAAGAAAATGGAAACAGTCCACAAAAAAGAAAATGGAAACATTTCACCTGCCCAATTTAAGACGTGTGGTCATTCTATTTCAGAATCCTTATATAAAGGAAGGTAGCAACTTGTTTTCTCATGTCCTGAAGAATGACTATAGCTGGGAAATAATATGGTCTTTTATTTTATTTATTTATTTTTTATTTTTTATTTTTTATTTTTATTTATTTATTTATTTTTTGTCTTTTTGCTATTTCTTGGGCCGCTCCCTCGGCATATGGAGGTTCCCAGGCTAGGGGTCAAATCGGAGCTGTAGCCACCGGCCTATGCCAGAGCCACAGCAATGCGGGATCCGAGCCGCGTCTGCAACCTACACCACAGCTCACGGCAACGCCGGATCGTTAACCCACTGAGCAAGGGCATGGATCGAACCCACAACCTCATGGTTCCTAGTCGGATTCGTTAACCACTGTGCCACGATGGGAACTCCAATATGGTCTTTTAAATAGCCAAAAAAAAAAAAAAAAAAGCAGGACAAGGATTAAAAATATACTACCAATTATTTGTGGTCAAAGAGTGAAGACAATTTTTTTTTTAAATTTTCTTTCTTTTTTTTTTTTTTCCTAAGGGGTTAATAGGAGTACTTGGGAGATTTTAGTTATTACGTTACAAACTTTGTTTTTAATGCAAAAGACAGCAAATGTACAGACTTGACAAGTGTAGAGCAATTTGTTCTGTTCTGCTGAGACCAAGTTGCTTGTTTGGACTTGACTAAAATGTTGAATCTAGTTATCTACAGCCAGTAATATATACCTATAATCTGTGATAATTTTGTTGTGAATTTCCCTCTGGAATGAGGGCTACGCACAACTCAGATAATTGGGGAAAAGAAGTTGGAAGTGTAGAAGCCAAGGTCAGATGACTAGATGGTGGCCCCTTGCTTGAGACTGCACATCAAACCAGGGTCACCAGCAGCCCCACAGCTCCAACAGGGGATTTGCATGAAGGAGAAGAGCCATGCGTTCCTCTGGACTCCTTACTGCCATCTGCCAGAAAACATCCTTTGGCTACCAGAACGAAAGTAAATGGCGCCCCCTGGAGTTACAGTGCACAATGAGAAAAACTACATCACAGCCTTGAGTCAGAGGGCACTCAGGGGATGGGTCTAGAAGAGTCTAGAGGGGATAGGAAGTGAGGAATGAGAAGAGGAAGCTACACCCGCATCCCCTGACCCACACTTCTTTGCTCTTTGTAGTGATGTAGGGAAATTCATGCCTAAAAGAGCAGGAATAGGGTCATATCTGACCATGCTGTCGTGTGACCTGTTCTGGTAGAGGCAGGGATGGGTTGTGAGGGAAGCAGGAGGCCTCAGTATGTGGCTCAGAAATCTGCAGCTAGAAGGAAACATCACTTCAGTTTATAAATTTAGGAAGAAAATTCCTCTTTTGTGAGCTTCAGTTAGGATCAAATATCCATGAATTTATATATATGACTTGGCAAGTAAATAAATGCTTAAAAATGATGACAATTATATTAAAGCCAGTTTCATTCTGCTAACATTTTACCAAACTGTAGAGAAACTCTCACTGGCACTTTTTATAGTATTCCTCATATGTGATTAGAAGGAGCCAGGCAGCCAAGACTCTCAGTATTGATAACAGGTCCAGTTCCATGGATCTACAGAATAAACCCCTCAAACTCTCTATCTCTATCTCTTCACATGTAAAGCATAAATAAGAGTAATACCCCTCCTTCCCAATGAGATCCCATCTATAAAGTGACTCTATACACTAAAAAGATCCACGTAAATGCAAAGGAGTGTGAGTGTGTGTGTGTGTGTGTGTGTGTGTGTATGTTGGGTTTCTCTGTGTGTGTTTGCTTGCACATTTGTGTTTTATGTTCCTTCTTAATCCCTCTGTTTGTTTTTACTAGCAGTAAACACCTCAGAAAAATGTAAAAGGAGCTTCCATGCTTTGTTTTGAAACTAAAACGGTGCCTGGGAAACTATTCTGCCATTCCTCTTTCTGGGAGGAAGAAGAACCCGGGCCAGAGAGCAGAAGGCAGCACCTCAGTCCTTGCTTTCTTAGGGGCTGGGGCAAGCAAAGCGAGAGGGGCTGGGAAAAAACGGTCCACAGATCAAAGTCTGGAGATCCAGTTCCTTTAACAGTCTCCAGTTGCCCCCCTAGGAACTATTTCCCAGTGACTCTTGGGAAGCTTTCCTTGAACTTGGTATATAGAACCTTGGAGTTGATTGAGGACATTTCCTAGCTAAGTATTTCAGCTTTAACCAAGAGAGAGGAGAATCCATTCTGAGGACATGAGTATGCATGATTTCTATGTGAACTCACAAATTCCTCCTTCTTAGAGAAGACTGTAGGTTTTCTACTATGTTGCCATGTCTAATACCAAGTAGATAAATAGAAGGATTCATCACTCAACTGCCTCTCACTTTAATAAAAATGTCAGTTTTAAAATTTGAGTGAAAGCATGTACATGTGCTAGTTTAATAAATAAAGAGTTAGGAGAAAGTCGATCAATGTTAGCGATGTATTTTCAGGGGGATCGTTAGGGTGTTTGCACTCCTCTCCCAAATCTACTTCATGGATTCAGAAATCAAAGGGTATCAGATGAAAAAGTTTCTTTGGTCTGGATATTCACCTGTTAGCACAGATCTCATCTAAAAAAAAAAGTATTTGTGCAGATTCTTTCTCTCCTTCCTATGCTTATTTTTGATGTAAATGACTTGCTAACATTGAGCTTCATTAACTCTAAAATATGTGAGCCTCACCTTTTTTTTCTATTTTCAGTGTTCAAAGAAGTGTTTCAAAAATTATGAAAAATTATTTCTAGTAAGACTAAAGTCACAGCATGCAAGTGATCTGGGGCCCAGGCATCCATATTCTGTCATCACATAACTAACGATAAACATATCACACATTTTCCATCTCTATGAAGGAAGTATTTTCCAACTCCAAAGTTTAGTATGATAATATCATTCTGGTATGACTTTTCCTTCATTTTCACAGTTTTCTTAACTCTTCTTTTTCTAGACACCCCCAAGAAATTTATGGCAGCAACTATTTATTAATGATAGTCATAGGTAGCATTAATTTTTGTAGCATGGAGGGAAGAATGGGTCAATGTGGGTCTTGGGTGCCCCAGGTGAGTTAGATGGTAGAGATGTCAGGGAAATTGGGAGAGGCACAACTGCAGAATCTGGAAGATGCTAAGACTGCTCTACCAGCCAAAATGGTCAATACTTGGTCTTCTCCTCTATTTAACCCCCATCTCCCATTACCCCCTCCCCACACACATGTGGGCCCATATGACTTCTCAAAGTCTCTGATGACATAACACCTTCTTTAAAATTTTAGGGACCAGCTCTGGCTCCCTGTTGTCTGTTCATCAAGCCTTCATTCTTTGGACAAATGTTCCATGCCCTCCATGACTTTCTTTCTTCCAGCCTACATCATTTCCAATTACTCTTCAAGATGAACCATCACCATGAGCTAAACAGAGCTGCCACTGATTTCGAGAGATAATGCCCTACTTGAGGTTCCAGAAAGCTGGGCACAAAGTAGCAGTTCACAACAAGAGAAAGAGGCCAAGGTGCAGGTACTGAATTAGATTATACATGATCTCAAGAGGGCCTTTACATGTTAGAGGCTTTAACACTAATCTAAAATATAATCTCATCCTGGATACTCTACAATTGTGAATGTCATAGCATGGACCGTTGGGTGTTTCAGGTAAGTCTGAAGAGCACTGCCACCTTCCGTTTTCAATTACTGAATGAATGAAACAACAACAATTTACTGAGTACCTGCAATGTCTCAGGCTCTCATCTAAGTATCTGTATTTTAGGTATTTAATACTTATAGTGAATCAGTGAGACAAGGCAATAATTATGCTCACATTACAGATAAGAAGTCTGAGTACCAATGAGACTAAGTGACCTACCCAAGGGCAAATAGTCAGTAAGTGAACAAGGATTCCAACTTAGATTTTTTGACTTCTTTGAGAAGGTGGGCTTCCTGGAGGAGGTGGTTTGATTTTCCACTTGAATGAAGATCTTTTGATGACTTAAGACTTCTGAATATTTGATTAATTTACTAGTATGCTACCCTTGTCATTTGCAAACTGTATAAAACTCAGTTAATTTCAATACTCCTGCACAGATTCACCCCATTTTTCCTTCTTCTGCACTGGTAAACTTCAAGAGGTCAGGGAATAAAACTATGTCTCTAACCATTTTATATTCAATGTCTAACACAGTACCTGGCACATGAATGGGGATCAATGTCTCTGAAATGAATAAATGAAAAGCAGGTCCTAGCTTCAGGTTTGCACCAATGTTTCTGAGCATCCTAGAGAAGCAGACAAGCCAACTCGCTCAGGAGCACTAAGCAAGTGATTGCAAGAGCAAGATGTTTCTGGATACTTATGCATCTAGACCAGAACCATGTGATAAGTCTAGATTAAAATACATCTGGAGAAGGCACGTTTAGACCTCTGTCCTCAAATGCTCAAAATTGATCTGATTCCATCTTCCAATGCATTTCTTATGGACTACACCAAGACACTGATGATGTAAATAAAACATGCAGGTTTCTTGCAGAAACATTACTCCACTATCCTTCATGCAATAATGCAGTACTTTGTAACAAGCTTTATAATGAGGCTATGAATTAAAGTGATGCATGGCTTTTCTGAGGTACAATATGCATCACAACAGCCTGTATTAACAATTTAAAACCATATAATGTGCTTTATAAGCTAATAAAGTAGCTGCTTCTAAATGATTTATCAAATATGAATAATGCAGCCAGAAATAACTTACAGGAACAGGGCCAGCCTCCTCCCTTCCTTTGCTAACTGGCTTCTTTCTATCCACAGATGATACGAAAGACACATACAGGCTGAGTTACTGAGTTCCGGCCACCAGTCTCCCGCTCTGCCAGGAAGCCTGCTTGAGTTCTCCCCAGAGAATTATCACCTCTTCCTGATGGTCCAGCCACCCTCTCTGCTTCTTCCCACTTCTGCCTCTCTCTCTCCCTCTTTAGAGTCCCCTCTAAGCTTCTCCCATTTTGGAGTCTTCCTCACCTCATTCCCCCATCTTTCCTGTACTATTCAAGTTTCAATACAGAGCAGTGCTATACAGGAGATCAAGCAGTCATAGCTTAAATGGTCAGAAGGAGAACTTGGAGGGCTTCTGGCTCAGAAAGAGGACAGTTACACATGGCTTTTAGGCTTCTGAGGGATATCCACATAAGAATTTAAACTACCTAAACTTCTACATACCAGCTAGATTTCATGCCTAGTACTTTGCCTTCTGAACATTGCCTTTGTGAAATCTAACAGTATCTGAAGACTTGGAACATGCTGCATCTCTGTTTGAGTTTTTGGGGCGGTTGATTTCAGAAATAAATATACATGTATATAAAACCAAAAGCATACAAGGAGACATTTTCAAGAGAATGTTGCTTCTACTTGATGATGAGAACCCACCAGCTCTTTAGAAACCCACCAGATAGACAAAAAAAGCTAAATAAATTTAATTTCAAATTGTCACAAGCTCTTGCCAGGAGGAAAAAAAAAAAAGATTCATGACTACTACAATACCTAGCAGAGAAGCACAGGTGAACAAACTCAGCATAGGCTGAGATACTGAAGAAACAGCTGACTTTCTACAAATGCATGAAATGTAGGTGGAAGCTGACAAAATGGATTAGGATTCTGGAGAGCCCTAGCCAAGACTGTGACTGAACCACCACAAAAACTCATTCCCATAACAAATGCAAAGGAGTCATGTGCAGAGGCTGCAGGCTGGGTAGAAAGCTGAGAAATATTCCTTTTTCACAAGTATATTACAGCTTTCCTCTGAAAGTTAGAATGTAACTTGGGCAGCCAAGAGAAAAGAGATCTCTACAGAAAGCAAGGGGTGGAAAAGCAAGGGGCAGAAATGGGAATAGACAACAAAGAGAATTCCCAGCAACCCAGAAGCCTAGTGCTGGTCTATAAAGTAGGAAGAGGCCGCTCAGCATTCAGAAAGCTGGAAGTTTGTCTGTAATACACGAAGGGAACTCTGGAAGAGCCCTACTGTTCTTATTCTCAGCTTTTCTAAAGGACAAGTTCTGATATGGTCCTCAAAATTTTGAAATTAGGGGTAAATTAAATCAAATAAGCCTTTCATAATACCCAGACCCAGACCATCAAAAAATTAAATTCAGTCAGACCCCTTTTCCCATTATTATCTTAACAGAAGAGGTGGCATGACCCCTGCCTCCTGCTTTTGTAATTAGACATTGTTTATGTCAGTGTAAACTTTTTTCCCCTTTTACCCACAATGCCTGGCATTCAATCAAAAGTTTTCAAGCCACAGGATGAAGTGAGGGACTACATCTCCTGCTCAAGAGAGAAAACACTCAAGAGATGACACAGAAGAAATGAAGAGACAGGGACATTAAAATAATTTTGATGAAGTGTCTACTTGTAGTCCAGGTGGAGTTACTTTTACCTTCCCCAGCCTTCCTGTCATTACAGGAAAAATTAAAATTAGATAAAATGCATGGTTAGATGATTTTTAGGCAGTAGAAAATAGGTAGCGCAGAACTTAGACTCTAATAGAAAGGAACTCAGAGTGAAGTTCCTTGATCATTGACTTGATGAAATTTTCCTTATTGGGCAAAAATTGATGCAGCTCTGAGTAGAGCAGTATGTCTTATTGAATTTAAGAAGAAATCAGAATTTGAAGCTGCTGAAATGGGTCAAATCTATGGAATAAGATATTGGGGGAGTGGAAACTGTGAATAACTGAATTTTGGGGCACATAATTCACTATGGATGTCCCCTATGAAGCTGTGGTTGAGAAATGGAATTTAAGTGTTCAGGGAGAGACCAGCCAAGACTTCCTGGAGGGAGAGTAGCCTCTGTGGTTGAGAGTGGAACAGAGATACTAGAGGTTGAACACTGCTGGGGGAAAAATAATGCTGAGGGGTACTGAAGCACTGGCTGGGCCAGAGTAAAGACCTCATTACTGATTGCTTAACAACTCTAACTGCCAGCTATAGTAAGAGAAAGGGCACTCCTTGTGAGTAAGGATCACACCTTAGCATAAGACAGACTCTATACCCACTTAAAGAAGACTAAAACCAAGTCTTAACAAGAATCGCATGGGAGATGTAATTTGAAGGTTGTGTCTTACTGGATTTGAGGGACTGGGGAAATACTGTGAACATTCCACAGATCTGCGTTAGCAAATCAAAACCAAGCCTGCACATTTAAGGTAATCAACCTTTCATAGAACTGCCTTCTGGACCAAAAATACGTATTTTTGCAGTCATGTTTCTAATATGCCAACAGTAAACATTTCAAAAAGGAAACTAAGACATCAATTTCATTTATCATAGCATCTTAAATAATAAAATGCCTAGGAATAAACTTAATCAACTAGGTGAAAGACTTGCATGCTGAAAATGATAAAACTTTAAACAAAGAGATTAAGACCATCTAAAAAAAATGGAAAGACATCCCATTTTCATACCTTAGATGACTCAAGATTATTAAGATTTCAACACTACACAAGGTGATCAACAAATCCAAGCAATATAAAAATTCAGTCTTTTTTCATAAATGGAAGATTGAATCCTCAAGTTCATATGGAATTAAAAGAGGCTTTGACTAGCTAAATCAATCTTGAAAAATAATAAAATTGGCTAGCTCACCTTTTCTAATTTTAAAACTTACTAGCAAGCTGCAGTGATCAAAAAACAGTGTAGTTTTGGCATGAAGGTAAAATAGAGACTAATATAATAGAATTGGCAGTTATTAAGTAAACCTATACGTCTATTGTCAATTGATTTTCAACAAGGGTGCCAAGACAATCAAGTCTCTTCAAGATATGGTCCTGGGACAACTGAATATCCACTTATTAAAAGATGAAGGTGGACCTCAATCTCAAAGCATATAAACAAACTACTTCTAAATGTATCATTACCCAAATATAATAACTATAGTCATGAAACCAATAGAAGATAATGTACAATTAATTCTTCATGACGTTATATTTGCCAGTGAGTTCTTACATAAGACACAAAAACACATTTAGGAGAAAAATACAAGACTTTATCAAAATTAAAAACATTGGTGCTTTAAAAGGCATTGCCAAAAAAAAAATTCTTCAAGTCCATGACTTTCTATTCTGTGGAGATGTTCATTTGTGCTGGATATTAGATTCCAGTTATAAGTGATATCATAGGGAGTGGGAGGGATCAGGAGCTTGGGGTTATCAGATACAACTTAGAATAGATTTACAAGGAGATTCTGCTGAGTAGCATTGAGAACTATGTCTAGATACTCATATTGCAACAGAACAAAGGGTGGGGGAAAATGTATACATGTAAGAATAACTTGATCCCCATGCTGTACAGTGAGAAAAAAAATGAAAAGGCAACCTACAGAATGAAGAACCTGTAGATCTTACAAAAATATCTGCAAATCACATGTCTGATAAGGGTCTATTATTCAGAATATATAAAAAACATAGTCAACAATAAAAAATAAACAACCTAATTAAAAAAAATTCAGCAAAAGACTTACTTTGACATTTCACCAAAGAAGATATTCAAAGGCCCAGGAAACATATGAAAAGACGCTCAACATCACTAGTGATTAGGAAAATGTAAATCAAAACCACAGTGAGATACCACTTCATACCCACAAGGTGGTTATAATTTAAAAAAAAAAAGGAAAATAACAAGTGTTGGCAAGAATGTAGAGAAAATGGAACATATGTACTTGGTAGGAATTCAAAGAGTCTCAGCTGCTATGGAAACATGTTTGGAGTTTCCTCAAGAAGTTAAATACAGTATCATATAATCTTACAATTCTATTCCTATGTATATAACCAAAAGAGTATCTGTTTAAAGTAATTAAAAAACAGATACTTAAACAAGTTCAGGTACATGCATGCTTGGAGCAGCACTACTCACAATGGTCGAAAGGTGGAAATAGTCCAAATATTGATCAATGGATTGCTGGATAAACAAATGGTGCTACATGCATACAACATTATATACAACGGAACATTATTCAACCATAAAAGGAATGAAGTACCAGCACATGCTATGGCATAGAGGTACCTCTAAAGCATTACACTAACTGAAAGAAGCCAAAAAAAGGACAAACGTTATATGATTTCATTTGTATGAACTATCAGACAAATCCACAGAGATAGTACACAGATTGGCAGTTGGCAGGGGCTGGAAGAGAGAAGGATGGAAACTGCTTAACGAGTAAGAGATTTTACTCTGGAGTGATGGAAATGTTTTGGAACTAGATAGAAGTGGTAGTTGATCACCCTTGCGACTGTCCTAAATGCCTCTGTATTGCTCACTTTAAAGTGGTCAATTTTGTGTTATGTGGAATTCATCTCACTATTTAGGAAAAATAAAGCAAAAGTGGACAGCACTAAAGAGGAAAAAAGAAATTATATATTGGAAATATAAGTAAATGCATACTTTGAATCATTCATAGAGCACTTAGATAAAATTTACTGTTAAGGATGGAGAATGTGGGAATAAACAACAACAGCAGCAACAAATGATTGTCAACCAACTTGACTGAACTGGCATTTGGAGAACACTGTACTCCCATACTGAAGAATACACATTAGTTTCAAAGGAACACGGCACATTGGGATAAACCATATGCTGAGCCATAGAACAAGTCGAGTGAATATTATGTAATTGAAATAAGCAGAACATATTTTCTGATCACAGTAGTAGTCCATGAAAAGTCAATAACAATAAGATAATGAAGAAAAGACCCAGATCTTTGGAAATTAAACAACAAAATTTCAAATAATTTATGGGTAAAACATACATCACAAGGGAAATTACAGAGTAGTTCAGACTAAACGATAACGAAAACATAAATTACCCAAATGTATGAGATGTAGTTAAACATTAATTATAATGAGTTTTATAGCTTTAAATGCCTATATGGGAAAATGAAGAAAAAGTGTAAAATTAGTAATCTAATATTCCAGTGTATAAAGGTAGCAAAAGAGGGGTAAATTTTGTCCAAAATAAGAAGCAAAATGAATAAAAATAAAAGCAAAAATAAATTGGTAGGAAATGGGCAAGCAATACAGAAATCAGCAAATTGGAAGCTGTTTCTATGAAAAATTAATAGCATTGATATAAACACAAGATGACTAATCAAGAAGCATAGATAAAACTCAAATTATCAACATCAGAAGTGCACAAAGTGAATATGACTACGGTTCCTACAAACACTGCATGATAAGGTGGTATTATAAACAAATTTATGGCAGAGGTTTTGATATTAATGATATTAATGAATTTCTTCAAAACAAGTGATGCTATAAGAAGTTAAAAATCTGAATAGCCTTATTGCTATTAAAGTAATTTAATCATAATCAGAAATATTTCCATATAGAACTATCCAGGCCTGAATGACTTTGTCATGCATTTTAATAAACACTTAAGGAAGAATAATATCAATTCTCCACATGTTATTTTTTTCAGGAAATAGTTAAAGAAGAAACAATCTCTAATTAGTTTTATGGGCCAGCATAATTCTAATACTGAAAATAAATTCTAAATATAATAACTGATCAATATTTCACATAATACAGATGCAACATTTATTAATTAAATATTAACCAACTAAATCTTGGAATATTTAATGAGGATGCTATATTATTGCCAAGTGTGGATTATGTCAAGAGAGCAAAGCTTATATAACACAAAAAATTAATCAATATGATTCAATATGTTTACAGAATAAAGGTAAAAAAACCATACATTCATTCTAATAGATGTAAACAAGCATTTGAAAAAATCCAACACCAATTCATAGTTTATAGGAATATAGAGAAAAATGGACAACTCCCTTAATATTTATATAGTTCATTTATAAAAAAATATACTTATCACATTTAATGAATCCAAATTACTGGACACTTTTAAGTGGAAGAATGAGGAAAATTATTATTATAATTTCTACAAGTTGTATGTATTAAAGCAAGAGAAGGAAATTAAACATACACGTGATAAAATTAAAACTATTATTCTTCAAAGATGACATAATTTTGTATGTAGAAAACATGAAACCTACAGAAAGGATACTAGGAAATGAATAAGCCAATCTAGTAAGGCCACAGAACATAAGGTTGTGGCATCACCGAAAGATATATGGTTTTTGTCCCTGGTTCCTGATATAAATCCCCTAAATATTTTGCAATTTTCTGGGTGATAGAAGTGTCTTTTGTTCTAATATAGCTACTCTTGGCGGGCCCCTAAATAGTTTCAGGACGGGACTGGTCTCCAGAGAAACAAAGCTTCCATTAGAAATCTGGAGTGTTAAGTTCCAGTCCTCCAAACTTCTAAAAGGAGAGAAGAGCAGGGGACTGAGCTAACAATCAGTAATGCTTATAAAATGTCTACAGCTAACAAATGCTGGGGTGGGGGGTAATAGAGAAAAGGGAACCCTACATTGTTGGTGGGAATGTAAATTGGTGCAATCACTATGGACAACAGTATGGAGGTTCCTCAAAAAACTAAAAATACAATTACCAGAAGATCCAGAAATCCCATACATGAGCATATACCCAGACAAAACTATAATTTGAAAAGATACATGTACCCCTATGTTCATAATAGCATTATTTACAATATTTAAGACATAGAAACAATATAAGTGCCCATCAGTAAAAAAAGATGTGAGATTATATATACATATGTATATATACAAAACACACATGTGTACATATATATATATATGTATACACATACACATATATTATAATTCACCATGAAAAAGAATGAAATAATATCATTCGTAGCAACATGGATGGCCACAGAGATTATCATATTTAGTGAAGTAAGCCAGATAGAGAAAGACAAATATCATATGATATTATTTATATGTCGAACCTAAAATATGACACAAATGGACATATCCATGAAACAGAGACTCACAGATGTAGAGAATGGACCTGTAGTTGCCGAGAGGGAGGAGTTTGGGTGAGGGGAAGAGTGGGAGCTTGGGACTAGCAGATGCAAACAATGATATATAGGATGGATAAACAACAAGGTCCTACTGTATAGCACAGATACTGAACTATATTCACTATCCTATGATAAACTGTAAAGGAAAAGAATATAAAGAATTATGTACATGTATAGCCAAATCACTTTGCTATAGAGAAGAAATTAACAAAACACTGTAAATCAACTATACTTCAATAAAATTAAAAAAAAATCATGCCTACATGAATGAAACCTCCATGAAAAAAACTGTAAAGGATGGAGTTTGGAGCGTTTCAGAGTTGCTGAAGACATCTACGCCCTGGGAGTGTAGCAGATCCTACCTCCATGGGCACAAAAGTTCTAGTGCTTGGGATGCTTTCAAACCTCATTCTATGTATCTCTTCAGTGGGCTGGCCATACACTAGTATTCTTTATAATAAACCAGTAGTAGTTAATAAAGTGTTTTCCAGAAATGTGTAGACTGATCTAGCAAAGTGTTATTATTATTATTATTTTGCTTCTTGGGACCATGTTCATAGCATATGTAGGTTCCCAGGCCAGGGGTCTAATCAGAGCTACAGATGCCAGCCACAGCCTCAGCCACAGCAATGCAGGATCTGAGTTGCATCTTCGACCTATGCCACAGCTCAAGGCAACAACCAGATCCTTAACCCACTGGGCAAGGCCAGGGATCGAACCCACATCCTCATGGTTCCTAGTTGGATTCATTTCCATTGCACCATTGACAGGAACTCTTTATCTAGCAAATGATGGAACCTGAAAAAGGAGAGGGGTTTTGGGAACTCTCTGACAATGTACCAAATTGGACAGAAATGTGAGTAATTTAGGGACCCAATACTTGTATCTGGTATCTAAAGTGAGGGTGTCTTATTGAGCTGGGCCTTAGAAATATAGAGTGTGATGCTAACTCCAGGTACTTAATGTCAGAATTTAATTGTAAAACCCCAAGTTGCTGTCCAGAGAGATGGAGAATTGCTTTGTACCAAAAAACAAAACAAAACAAAACTACATATCTGGTGTCAAAAAATTTATAAGTAAAAACAGCTTAAACATCAATGTACTAAAATATGTTATATATCTATACATTATCAACAAACAGTGAAAACATATTTAGGAAACTCTTTACAAAATTATCAAAAAACATCAAAACTCTAGAAAAAAAAACTAATGAAAGATGTGCAAGACCACTAAATTGAAAACTACTAAATACTGGTGAGGGAAATTCAATATTTAAATAAATGAGGAGGTATATCACATTTATTAATTGGAAGATTGAGTATTTAATGCCAATTCTCACAAAATTTCTTCAATCCAATCCAATCACAATGAAAGCCTCACCAGGCTTTTGTTGTTGTTGAAGAAATTAACAAACTAACCATAAAATTTATGTGAAAATTCATGTTATTTAAAATAGGCAAACTTATCTTGGAAAGAAATTGAAAGATTTATACTACGTGATTTCAAGATTAATATAAATCCCTGGAAATAAAGTGTGACATTGGTCTAAGATCACAAAACAGAGAGTTCATAGTTACTCATAAATATTCAGTCAATTGACTTTTGCCCAACACCAAGTCAATTAAATAGGAAAAAAAGGCTTAAAACAAAAAGAAGTGTTGAAACAACCTGAATTCCATTTGCACAGGATAAAATTTGAGTCCTAATTCACTCTAAACATAAAAGTGTATTCAAGATGAATCATAGATTAAAACAACTTAACCAAAAATACTAGAACAATAAAGCTTATAAATGAAAAACTCCAAAGAATGTCTTCATAGCATTAGAATAAGAAAGATTTCATAGGTAGAAATAACTCCCAAAGTACAAAGCATGAACGACAACAACAACAAAAAATAAACACAATTTCATTGAAATTAAAGTATCTTCCCTTTAAAAGATGATATTAAAATATGGACCTTGCATACAAAATATATAAAGAACTATAAATCAACAACAACAAAGAAAACTCAGTGTAAACAAAAAAGCACAGGAGACTTGAATATTCTACAAATGAAGACATACTAATGATCAACAAACATATGAATGAACAGGAAATTCATCATCAGAGAATGAAATTATAATCACAGTAGATATACATTTTTCATATTCAGTAGTGTGGCTAAGATTAAAAAGGTGGGCAACATCAAATGTTGACAATTATGTGGGGCAGCTAGAGCTCTATTACTTTGTGGTATGGAGTACAAAATAATACAACTATTTGGAGTACTATTTAGCATTTTTTTGTAAAATTCAACATACAGTGAGCCTAACTCTATGCCCTAGTTGGTATTTTCCCAAATATACTAAAGCATATGTACTCCACTACCCATATTTCTAATAAAGAATCTTCATCAGCAGCCTTATTTCATGGCCCTAAACTGGACATAACCCAATGCCTGTCAACAGGATGATAATATATTTACGGCAGATACACAGAATCAACTACTCCATTATTCCAGTAATGAAAAAGATTGCAGCAACAACATGCTGTTTTTACAATATGAGGAAGTTGGAATGCAGACATGACAGAACACATAGACAGTATGACCAGGTTTATAAAAACTCTAAGAACAGGCAGGATTTCTATGTGGTAATCTAAACAAAAATTTTCTCAGAGGTGTGGGCGTGAAGAGGGTTGACCTGAAGGGAAGCACAAAGGAACTATCTGATTTGATGGAAATGTTTGAAATGTTTTGAGTGGTAGATACATGCATACATAAAACTGTCAAAAATGATAGAAATGAGCATTTAAGGTCTGTGCATTTGATTATACATAAATCATATCTTGATTCAATATTACTTTTTCAAAACAGGAAAAGAAAATCACTGTAACAATACAGAGGGCAATCTGTCTCCACTTCTCTCCACCCTTCTAGCAAAATTTTCCCATAAGGTGGGGGGGTAGATAATGCAGGGCTTCCTTTAATAAAAATAATATCAGTTAACATTTCAAGTGATTGCTGTGGGCCATGCAGTAGTAGTCGTAAACGGATTACTGCACTGAACATTCACTAAGACCTTATCTACTCTAAACAGAAGAAAGAGATAGAAAATTAAATAACTTGGTAATGCCATGTAGTCTGTTAAAGTGAATCCAAGAATTGAACCTTGGTCTGACTCCAGAGTTCTTGCCTTTAACCAGTGCTCCGGTCTACCTCCCCTAAATTTCTTGTTCCTAACACTGGAAAAAGAGATTTGAAATCCAATAAGAAAAAAATGGGCAAAAGCAAGCCACAGGGATGTAAGTTAAAATACCTGAAATCTCTCTGAAGAATCATCCACACTAAGATGAAATGAGAAAAACGCAAATTCAACAAAAATGAGATACTAGGCAGAACTCATGAGAATAGCAGCAATTGGAAAGGTACAAGATCCTAGTTGATGGTGAAAATGTGGTGAGACCAGAACCCTGGCTCATTGATTGTGTCAACGTCCTCAGCCATTTTGGAAATTATTCAGAAGGTACTTCGTGTAAGTAGGTAGGCATATTACTTATGATCAATCCTTTCCATTCCTGAGGACCTAACTTCAGAGAAGTTCTATAAGGGGAGTCATACAAAGTAGCTGATTGCAGTGTGTGTGTGTCGGGGGGGGGTGTATTACTGTAAGCAAATTT
This sequence comes from Phacochoerus africanus, assembly GCF_016906955.1. Classification (NCBI taxonomy): domain Eukaryota; kingdom Metazoa; phylum Chordata; class Mammalia; order Artiodactyla; family Suidae; genus Phacochoerus; species Phacochoerus africanus. The sequence goes on along the minus strand of NC_062548.1, from coordinate 120,888,800 downwards.
TATGCGTTAGTAGGAAAATAGATTAGTATCATAGTATGGATCCAATGACACATATTATAGAAACAATGGATTAAATATAACATGTAATACAAATAGATTCCAAAACATACTTTTAAAGTAAAGGAAGAAGTAAAATGAGATTAAAGTACAATAACATGCATGAAAGCCAAAGCTATACATGTTAAACAACACTCCCCAGGATGCATACTTACAGACATACTCACATATTTTAGAGTAGAAATTTATTGATGATGAAGAGAAATACAAATAATGATTAGGAGCAGAAGAAAAAATTTAAAATAAAAACAGAGCCTTTCTCTAATCATTGATAACAGTGTTAGGTAACAAAAAGGTAATAAACTAGGTTCAAGTTCCTTAAATTCAAAAATAAATCACTTTGAGGTTTAAGAAAAGTTATTTATCCCACTCCAACAAATTTTGGGTCTAGTTCTGTGCAAATACATGTAGGGCAGCTCTAGAGAGTGAATCACAAACCTCAAAACAGTGAGTTTCAAAGTGTGCGTATGTGTGTGTGTGTGCATTCACACATGTGTGCTACAGGTAGCATTTCTGGAGAAAGCCATTCTAGGAGTTTAAGTAGAGAGGAACCTGGAAATCTTTGTTACCCAATCAGAATTGTAGTCCCGTCCATTCCCTGGGGATCATTAATAAGTCACCCACGTCTCCAGAGAGACAAAGATTTGATTTAGACTATACTTTTCTGCAGGGCATCCTGTGATGGTCTATAGAAACATCTGTGTAGAGAAAGGGGTTAAGGATGGGTGGTACTTTCCTTACTTAAAATGTTAAAGTGTAAAGCTCAGTCTCTACCTCAGCAACCCAGCTCTTGCTGACCTAGTACAGACAGAGCCAGGAGTGGGAGCTCTTTCTGTCCTCTGACCCTGTTCAGCTCCCCAGCCTGATGGGTAGTGTAACTGCTAACAGCATCGCCCCAGCTTTCTGCAACAAAATAAGCAAAATCATCTCATGCTTAAAGCCCAGCATAACCTCATTCAGTTTAGACATCACAGCTCTGTCTGAGCACTGACTGGCCTCTGAGTTGGTTTTCTTCCAGGTTTCTACGATGATGTGTGCTTTCGAATGGATGACATCTCCCCTACGAGGCGACTATCAGTTTAAGGACAAAGGACAGTCTGACAAATAAAGGAAGGAAGGAACGAAGGACGAACGAATGAAAGGACACAATATTTCATATCTGAGTTTACGACCCGCCTAAGACAAAACAGATCTTTTCCACTTATAGGACACGTACAAATGATAGGAACCAGAAAGCACAGAACAAAAGCATTAACAGGTGTGAGCCATCTACAAAACTGGGTGGCTGAGAACAGAGTACCTCAGTCAAGTTTTGAAAGAGGAACGTGCTAAACCACTGCCTGGAAATGCCAAATGGAGGCAATAACGGCATCTCATCAAGAGGAATACTAACTGCTTTGAAGTGGCATCAGAGAGATTGTCTCTCATATGTTATCACTGTAGTTCATATTGATTCATTCTCTGTAGTTGAATTATCTTTAAAAAATTTATGGTGCATTTTTATGGCAATAGCCAATCATGCATATCATTAGTGTGCATAGAAAGGAGTTTAAGACAAGAGGAGACGGATGGCTTTTCAATTATTGATGTAAATGAATTGCCAAGTGTAGCTAGCTTAAGAAATGCAATAAAGAGCAAAAGTCAAGTCTCTGGCTCTGTGCACACACACATACACACAACCACACTAAATAAACTCGTATTTCATCTTAGCAGTAAGTGAAGGCAATTATGTTACTTAAAATTTCAGACGCCTCTGAAATTTACATCACAAAATGAAATTTAAAAACGTTTCTTTTTCATTGGCATTTAAAGGAGGTATACTCAGAATTTCAAAGGCCTCAGAATTTCAGATGACCTCTTATGCTTTAGAGGTCATCACCTCCAACCCTGCCCTGCCAGTCCCTCAAGGCAGGTATCAGCATCTCTCATCAGATGCTGGCTCTGACTAGAGGTTGGTGGTGAGTACTGCCCACAGCATGAAGTCACTGTACCTGGAAAACCTGCTTACTGATTTAAGAAACAGATGATGTGTCCACATGTAATGTGGTTTCACCACTGATTTTCTGGACTTCCCTGAGCTAATTATTCTAACACCATTATTTCTTGGAGTTCTCTTGTGGTGGAATGGGTTAAGGATCCGGGCACTGCCACTGCAGCAGCACAAGTCACTGCTGTGGAGTGGGTTCATAGGTGTGACCAAAAAAAAAAAAATCATTATGTTTTATCTCTAAAATGGAAATGATACTAATATTAGTTTATAGGATTCTGTTAGAAACTTAAATGATAGCATATACTACAAAGTTATCAGCAAATTGTTTAGGTTTATGCTATAGTTGTGTTTATGCTGGTACAATTCATCTCTGTTTAAGGGCCATGAGCACAAACTGGGCCACAATACTATATATCACCCCAAGGCAGCACAGTGAATTCCTATACTCCACACCCAGTATAGCCCTCTGTACTAATGAGAAACTCTGAATTCTCTTTCATAAATTTTGTTTTCTATCACCTGCAGAACCATTCCAAAATTTGTCTCCAAGCTGCCATCCCATCCCATCCCATCCGTTTCCATCAGCAGTATGACGAGTTCCTACATCATGAAGACTCTTAGGGGATCAGCTATTACCTATACCAATTTCTTATGTACACATTAGAAGTTGCATTGATAGCCTCCACATCTTCGCCCTTTTCCTTCTAGTCTTGGAGGACAACTCTTCAGGATCAACCAATGATCTTATCTACGCTCTTTATGTCATACCTTCCCCAAATCCAAAACCATCTTGAGCTGATATATTCATTCTGAGTTCTCAACCAAAACAGCTAAATACCATTTGGGAATCTCCATTTGGATGTTGCATAGAAAACTCATATTTAGCATATTTCAAATGGAATACTAATTTCTATCTCCAACCAAAACTTATATCTTCATGTGAAGGAATCTGTCTGGTTACTTGAGCCATATACTCTATGGCATCCTTGAGAACTCCTTTTCTATAGAACTACATCTAACTGCAAAGTTATGTGAATTTTACTTTTTAAACCATTTTTGAATCCATTTACTTACTTATCTCCAGCCTGAGAGATAACTTCCTAATTCAATCCCTCTCTATCATGAGAACTACTGCTATAAACTCATGACTGGTTTTCTTGCTTCCCATTTTGCTGCTCTAAAATCTAATCTCCATGCCACACTGAGAGTTTTATTTCTAAAACACTTAGCCACCAGCATTCTAGGGGTAAGCCTTTTATGATCTGGCCCTGCTTACCTCTTAAGCTACATTTTTTCCACATTATCCTCTTATGCACTCTGCTGTTGTCAGACTAAACTTCATGCACTTCCACTCCGCTGCCTTTCTTTATCCAGCACCATTCATCTCTCTCTCTTCTGCTGGCTCCTATTACTCGTCCTCAATATATTAGCCTCCTGACATCTTTCTAACACTCCAGTGTTGGATGCCCCTCTCCTGTGCTTTCATATCACTCTCGACTATAGTTTTCTCTTTTATATTTCTTTCTATTGAAATGTGGGTTTTCCAAGGGTAGGAATATCCAATGGGTAATTGAAGATGAGGTCATATAATCTTTCTACAAGGAGTGGATCTAAGTATCTATCATTAAAAGCTATAAGCATATATATGTATGTTGGATTAGGGGTCTGGATATAGTCACCCAGCACATCACTGAATGGAAAGAGGGCTCTGGACAGGATCTGGAGAATACTATCAAAGCCCCTTTATATGTCACCAAGAGCTGGAAAAGCAGAAAGAACAATTTTAAGGTGCATGTGAGATTTCATGGCAACAAGAAAGCCACAGAGAAAAACGGAGAGGAAGTATAAGGGTAAAGGAATCTTAATGTACTAAACTGAGCTCACATTTGCAGAGCCATAGCTAATCCATAAAGAGAATTTTCTGCCTGCAATTGGTAAGGATGACAAAATATGAGAAGCCAAATCAAGGACATTGAAGTTTAGTGTGGTATTTAAACTGCAAATGCAGATGCATCTTATGAGGATGCATGTGTCAGAGGAAGGAAGTGAATGTAAGAAACAAAACAAAACAAAATTGCCCATCAAGACAAAGAAAGTAATATGCAATTAATAAGATTCACAAAACATACAAAGGATGAGTTTGGCCCCTTAACAAATCCTTTACATCAGATAAAATTGGACTGAAAAATCACAGTGTATAAAGCATGACTGTTAGAAGACCTTTTGTTCTGAGCTCCACCTCGCACAAAAGCCTTGAGATTCTTGACTCATTAATCCCAATGGGTTTATTTTTACACAGGTTAAATCACCTGTTGTTAGACTGTGGTTCTGGGTCACTACACAGTGAATTTTAATAAATTAAACCTGCTGTCCTTTTCAAAAACAACACATGGGTCAACAACTGTGATTAGGCTGTCTATATTAATAACTGGTTATTTCTAGGATAATTATAGTTTCTTCTAAGTGATTTGTATAAATGGGACATGTCTTTAAATAGTTCCAAGTTATTTATATCCTCACCTTTGATATGTCCTGTGTGATCAAATATCTGTGCATGGATTCCAGGGGTTCTAACTGATATATATATATATATATATATCTGCACTTTTTTTTTTTTTTTTTTTTTAGGGCTGCACCTGTAGCATATGGAGGTTCCCAGGCTGGGGGTCTAATCCGAGCTGGGGCCAGCCTATACCACAGCCACAGCAACACCAGATCCAAGCTGCATCTGTGACTACCTACCCCACAGTTCACAGCAACGCCAGATCCTTAACCCACTGAGTAAGGCCAGGGATCAAACCTGCATCCTCATGAATCCTAGTCAGATTCATTTCCACTGCGCCACCATGGGAACTCCTCTAACTTTAATATTTAACTCAACATCTCGAGTCACTTTTTTCCATTAAGGGAGCAGCATAGCATAGTGGTTAAGGACCCAGCCCAACAAATTGCCTAGGTTGGAATTCCAGCTCTACATCTTGCACTTTAATCTTGGGCATGTAATTAATCTTTGTTGTGATTCAGTTGTTCATTTTTAACCTGGTGATAATAATAGTACTTAACCATTAGAGTTGTTTAAATTTTATATAAGTTGATATATTTATAAAGTGTTATACAGGAAAAATACTTTGTAGGTTCTTAGAACAGAGTCTGGTACAGGATAACCCCCTAATAATTTAACTATTATCACTTATTTTTCTAAGTGACTCTAGTTCCCATTTTACATTGAGCAACATTGCTTGCTTGTTGCCTTTTCATGGCTATTTTCTCAATAATAAGGATATAATTAGGTAATAAAGAGTAAGATAAAGGAGAAAATACAAAAATAAAGAACAAAGGTAGAAACTATAATATATATTTTATATAACACATTATTGTAGTACTGGTATTTAATGTCATTTTCTTCAAATTCATGTAAAACAGACTCTGAACTTGGATATTTTCGATTTCAAATTCTGAATTATGGACGGAAACCAATTTCCCTTTCTCACCCGATAGCTTGGCAGGCATGAAACACAATTTAAAAACTTGAGGAATATAGGAAAAGCCAATTTTCCAAGCTCTGAGGAAAAGTGTCCAGTTGCAATGAGTAAGGGAGATCCTCACTGAGCCTGAGTTGTGTCCTTTGAACTATCACCTTTCTAGAATTCTTCCATCTAGAACCAATGACTAGGCTGGATGCTATTTACCTTTTCTAGAATTTCACCATCAAGAAGCCAATAAAAAGGATGGACGTGCTTCATCTTTTCTAGAATGCCACCATTTAAAAGCCAAAGACAAGGCTGGATGTGATTCATCATTTCTAGAATTTCACCATCTAGAGGCTAATGACAAGGCTGGATGTGGTTCACCTTGTCTCCTTGTGAACCACATCCAGCCTTATCAGCTTCTGGATGATGGAAGTGGAATTCCTAAGTTAATGCATGCCTACTTGTTTTTCAGATGCATTTGAGGGCCCATAAGTTACTAGAAACCTGCTAGATGCTAGGAATACAAAGATGAGGAACATGTGAATATCTCTGACCTCAATGTTTTCCCCTAGTTACTGGAGGAAAGATCACAGAGCTAGTTACAGAGCTAGAATGTGTGAAAATATAATTCCAAAGCAGTACCATGGGAGAGGATTGCTGGGTGAAAATGACTTGTGCAATATTTGAGTGCACGTGAAGTGAATGATTAAATTTATTGCGGAAGGGGGAGTATTGAGAACAGAGGAGTATATTTTGTATAAGACTTCAACTGAAGGATGTTTTAAATTTATCTTTGAAATAAGAATAATTTTTTCCAGACTGAGAAGAATGATATTCTAAAATATATCACTCAGCTGCTTCAAAAACCATTAGGCTGTATGAGAACATTTAGAGAGTGAGGTCTGCAGTGCACTGGAGACCAGGCTGAAGATACCCAAGGGCCTGGTTGTATTGTAAAGACTTCAGGAGATAGGGTACACTACACGGGATCCTGTAATCATGGATGAGATAAATACGATCAAGGATCAGAATCATTTGATACATTTTCATTTTGGAAAAACTACCCAAGAGGAAACATGAGATCAGTCAGGAAACTCTAAGCAAACTTAAACCAGAGTAGTGTTAGCAGGAATGGGAAAGAGGAGACGGATTGGGGAGATGTATACACTGTAAAGATAAGAGGACTCAGTTGCCAATTAGATGGAAAAACTGAATATAAGGAAGAGACTAGGATGGCCCCATGGTTTCTGAGTAGAATGAGTGGATTATGTTTTTAGAGATCAAACCGCAGGTTTGTAAGAAAAGGCGATGATGCTGGTTTTGACCACAGTACACATGAAGTGTCTACGGGACATCTGGAAGCAGGTGTTCATGCGTTGTGCAAATAAGATTCTGGTGCACGGGGAGAATTCAACCTTCATGGTGGAGATTCAGAACATAGGTGTCTAAGTGTTACATACGTGAAGCCAGAGGAAAATAGAAAAGTGTGGGAAAAGAATGAGAGTTTATGAAATGTAAAACTGAAGGTGTAAAAATGAGATCCAAAGAAAAAATAAGGTTGGAATGAAGTGGCCAGAGAGGGAGGAGGGACTGGTGACTCAAAGCTAAGAGAGGCATTTTAGATAGATAGGACCTTGTTGGGGTATCATATTTTCTGAACAAGTCAGGTAAGAAAGTTTGAAAAGAAAACAGTAGAAAACATTTCTAAGATCAGTTTCACTGGATGAATGGGATGGGGGGGTTGAGGTATAAATCAGAGTTTAAAAAGTAAAGACAAGGGGGTTACATATGATATCACTTCTATGTAGAAGCTAACATATGACACAAATGAACTTACCTATGAAACAGAAATAGACTCTCAGACATAGAGGACAGATTTGTGGTTGTCACAGAAGTGATGGATTGGGCATTTGGGATTATTAGATGCAAACTATTTTATATAGAATGAGTAAACAAGGTCCTACTGCATAGCACAGGGTACTATATTCAATATCCTATGATAAACTATAATGGAAAAGAAAATGAAAGAAGGGAGGAGGGAAGGAAGGCAAGAAAGAGAAAAAAGAAAAGAAAGAAAAAAGAAAGGAGGGAGGAAAGAAAGAAGGAAGAAAGGAAGACAGGCAGGTATGGAGTTTAGATTCAAGATTTATATAGTACAAGGAAAAAGAGGGGTATTTTGTTTACAACAAAGAGATAAATTCAACTATGTGAATGTATGTTATACATTATAAACACACTATATAAATATAATGGATTATGAAATAGAGCACAGCTAAAATAACCTTACTGAAGCTGGGTCACCCTCTGCTGACAGGAACTGGCCAAAACAAACAAAAAAAAACCCACATCTTCTATTTAACATCATATATGTCTTTTAAAGCAATGAACAAGATATAGAAAAATAAAAAGGGCTCCAATTTTCCACATTTACCTCCATTTCTAACACCTCCATAAAGGTCTCCTGAAGGCATCAAGCCGCTCAAGAGCCAGATCATCCAAATCCTGGGGTTTATAACCTCAGCATTATTCTCCGCTGTTACGAACCCTGCATGGACGTCTCTAGCTTCTTTTCTTTCCCACAAAGGCTCATACTTAATGAGGACTGTGTTCTCGTTTAAATTCTAAAGTTTGTTTCTTATTGAAAACAAAGGGAAGAGAAAACAAGCAATACTAAGTGCTGACAAGTCCCTAGAGGCATGTGGTTCTCTTGTTCTTTAAAAGCTCTCCGCAGCCTTTGTGGAATTACCAAGGTTCATTCCAGAGACAAATAGAAAACACAGTTCTGTAGTGACAATTCCATTCACCTTTAAAGAAAAAAATCAAGAAAACAAGAATAACTTAAAAGTCTAAATGTTTGGTTTCAGGCTATATTTTACTTTTTTGTTCCCCTCCAATCAATCTTGAAAACCTACTTTAACTTTTAAAATATGACTATAGGATATCAAAGGAAGAAATTCTAACCTAAAAAAAAAAAAAAAACAGTCTAACTGCTGAAAAACAGGCTTGCGAATGATGAGATTGTTGTGCCTGTGATTTATACTAAGAAAATACCTATTTATATTGTTTATCTAACCTTGTTTGGATCCTATGCAAACTGTTTTCTTACAAAACGACATCCTGTTCATATAAAGGACAGGGACTGATTTCATGTCATTTAGAGACAAACATATATTCCTAACTAAAGCTTATGTAGGTATTCTGGCTCTTACTGACCAGTGCGTTGTCAATACCTCCCAGAGATTATTTCCACTGCTCATTCTCATCCTCTTCATACAACCTGAGCACCAGTTTTGCGAGTACCTATAAAACTATCTTCAGCAGGAAGTCTGCATGTGGCTCCAGGATTTTGTTCACATCTTGTTATGCTGTATCTTTCTTTCTCCTTCCCTTTAGTCCCTATGGCAGACACACTGAAAATGTATGTAAAATACATCATGTTGACCCAGAATTCCTCAACTGTTTATTCTCCCAGAGGAACTTCAGAATTTACCTGTCAAGTAACAACAACAGAAACTAGAAAAAGCACATTTACAATATTCGTGGTTCTTATTCAAAAAAGGTGAAATACATGCCCATTTACTCACCACTCTTTTTCTGCTCTGTCATAGTTTTCTTGATTTAGGACCCATATCTTCTTAGATATGCTTATTTCTAAATGTTATAATGTTTTATCCATACTTGAGGAATGGAATTTAACCTTCTCATGAACTATTGGAGTTATGCAGAAAGCTGCTGGAATTTTTATAAACTTTTTAAAAAAATTTTGAACATTTTTAAATTTACAGGAAAACTATGAAAATAGGGCAGAGAGTTTCATATATCCTGCATCTAATTTCCCCTATAATAACATCTTAAATTAGTATAGAGTATTAGTTACAAATAATGAGTGACTATTGGTGTTATTATTATCTAAAGTCCATGATTCATTCCTTAGCTTTTACCTAATGTCCTTTTTGTGAGATATAAATATTCATATCATGGGCTTTAAAAATGATTAATAAAGGAATATTTTGAACAACTCTATGCCTACAAATTCTATAACCTAGATGAAATGAGGCACTCCCTTGAAAGATGCAAACTATCAAAATTCATACAGGCAAGGATAGATACTCTAAACAGACACCTACCTATTGAAGAACTTGAATCAATTATAAATAACCTTCATTAAAGCACCAGGCCCAGATAGTTTCACTGGTGAATTTTACAAGTATTTAAAGAAGAAATGATACTAATTTTCCAAAATCTTTTCCTGACTATAGTATAGATAGAACATGAAAATTCCTTCTATGAGGCCAGCATTACCCTAATACTAAAATTAGATAAATACATAACAAGAAAGTGAAACAATAGACCCATATCTGTCATGAACGTACATGCAAATATTCTCAACAAAATATTAGCAAGTCACATCCAAAAATGTATAAACAGAATTATATACCAGGACCCTCGTGGAGTTTGTTTTAGGCTGTTGATGCTATCTAACTTTTAAAAATTATATAAGCCATGTCACTCTTTTGCTTTGAGGCGCTGAAAATGTTTCCTTTCCCAGTAGGCTAATAATTTTACAAGGATATAAAGCGTAGCAAAAGTAGAGTATTATTTTCAAGAAATGTACAGTAAGAAGGATAAACCTTGGCTAAAGATCTAAGAATAGGCCATTAACGGGCAATGGATCCTCAATGTGTGCCCTGTTGTGCAGTAAATACACCCTATTTTCCAACTTTTCATTTACTTACAAAAAATAAGGTTCAGAAGGAGAGCAAATCAGCATAGGTGAATGTTAAAGAGTTATTTTGAGATCAATATTGGTCTTTTAACTTTCTAAGTTCTATTGGATTGATTCTCAGATTTTTATTTAGCACATTTTTTAAAAAACATGTTTGGTACTCACTTTTACAATATATAGTTGGCTCATCTTGAATAATTTTGAACAATATGGGATACATGTTTAGATAATGTCCTTCCTTCAATGACAGATGAAGACTGAGATAAACTGTTTTTTGAAAACATCAGAGCTTTTTTTTTTTTTTTTAACTTTCTGAGAAGCTCTATGTCATTATCATTGAGTAGATGGGTAGAGTTAGTGCTAAATTGTCCAGATCAACAGAGCATAAGTAGTGGTCATTGATATTTTGGAGGAGAGAATTTAAGATTTGGATGAAATATGATAAAACTTCCTAAATCGTGGAAGCACAGTGAAAACAGCTAAGTTGTTTGGATATGTGTATCCATAGGGTCTTAAAGATAGCTGAGCATAAATCTACTATAGCAAATAATTTGGCTACAGAGTGTTCCAAAGTGTACTATTTAGGTTATGTATTACTGAGGAGCAAGGTATAACTACTTGCTAACTGCTTTGCATATCTATCACAAATCTATAACTCTAAAAACTAGGTTACTTTTAAAATTAGCTTAGCATATTACATACACTGAAGCACCAGTACAAAGGCACAAAGATATTTTTTTTTTCCTAGTATCTTTCTCAATTATTTTCTGGTTACTGTTGACTTGAGACTTTTCTTGGCTTTGGTTTTAAAATATTGAGAAAGTTTAGGTAACAATTTACAAGTATTAAATTGGACTCTTATGGGCTCTACTCCAACTATTCTGCCTAAGCCGTGGAGGTTTTTGCTTGTAGGGATTTTTAGACCATAGCTAATTCTTTGGTTATTTCTTAAATTATACATAGTATAAGTCTACTGACTTCCAGATCAGCTATAATTTGATTGTATGCTGGAGAATTTTCTGGGACTTCTAAAAATAGTTCTTCTGCAGTACATTTTATCTGGTAGTTCCAATTGCAAATACTTTTCTACCTATTAAATTTGCAATTTTTTTTTTTATCAAGCAGAAGAGGAAGTGTGCTCCTGTAATCGTCCTAAAGCAAAAGTGTCATGTTGAAAAATAGAGAAGTGCTTATAACAGTTAGAATTCTCCCTACTTGGGTGGATTTAGTAATCAAAGGCATATTATATTCTATGTTGGTAGGATTAATGGTAGATCAATGGTGATACCCATGTAAAATAAGAAAGCTATAGAGCTGGAATATAATCAAAACTACCTACACATCTTTTCTTTATGGAACACTCTCATAATTTCAAACAGACACAAGAAGGAAAAATATTCAGGGTCAAAAGGAAAATTACCTGGGGAGTTCACATTGTGGCTCAACAGTAACAAGCCTGAGGATGCAGGTTCAATCCCTGGCCTTACTCAGTATGTTAAGGATCCGGCCTTGCTGTTGAGCTGTGATGTAGGTCAGACATGGGTCGGATGCCACGTTGCCGTGGCTATGGCATAGGCAGGTGGCTGCAGCTGTGATTCAGCCCCTAGCCTTGGAACTTCCATGTGCTGTGAGTGTGGCCCTAAAAGAAAAAAAAAAGAGAGAGAGAGAAAGTTAGCTGAAAGGAAAGAAAGCAGTGAAAACAAACTCATTCATTGTAAGGGTATTGATTTGCAGTGTACCTTCAAAATAGATCTAATTATATTTGATAAAGACCTATATTCAAAGGCCTGAGGATAACAAAATAAATTCATAAAATAAAACTTATATATTTATCTTTGAATGAATTTGTATAAAATTGTTGTTCTAAAAAGTTTATGGTTTCACTTATATTTCAAAATAATTGATATGATCTGAAAAAACCAAGAAAACAATTTTATTAACAGTGTCATACAAATAAAGTATCTAGGAATAAATTTAATAAAGGAAGTATAAGCATTGTCTACTAAAAACTACAAAACATTGCTGACAGAAACTATCAAAGATCTAAATGAATGGAGAGACTGTCTATGTTTATGAATTGTACAGCTTAATATTAAAACAGCAATTTTCTCCAAATTGATGTATAGAATTTGTGAAATCCCTATATAAATCTTAGTAAGTTTTTCTGCAACAATTGATAAGCTTATCTTAAAATTCAAGTGGAAATGCAAAGGACCCAGAACAGTCAAAAAATCTTTAAAAAGAAGAAAAATGTTGTAAGACTTATGCTACCCGATACCAAGTATACTTCAAAGTCACGGTTATTAAGTAGTGTGGTACTAGCATAAAGATGGGCATATAGATTAATGCAGTTAAATTGATAGTATACAGATAAACTCTTAAATGTATGGTTAATCAATTTTTAACAGAGGCCAAGAAAATTCAATGAGAAATAATAGTCTTTTCAGCAAAGGTGCTGGGACAATTGGATATCTACATGCAAAAAAACAACAAACACAAACAAAATCTTAAATTCTCTACCTCACACAAGATACAAATACTAATAGTATATCTAAATGTAAGAACTAACACTCTAACTTTTTAAAAGGCAAGCACAAAAAGAGCTTCTTGAACTTGAATTAGGTAACGACCTTTTAGATACAATACCAAAAGCATAAGTCATAAGATAAAAACATGATAAATTTGACTTCATAAAGATAAAGTTGTGCTTAAAGTTATGTCAGTAAGAATAAAAATTATATTCGGAGAAAATATTTATGAATCTTACAGAGGATAAAAGACTGGTATCCAGAATATATAAAGAATCATTAGAACTCAATAACATTTGGCTATAATAATAATGCTGCAATGAGCTTTCACAACCAGGTCTTTGTGTAGATATACATTTCATTTTTCTGGTGGGTTCTTAGGAGTGAAATTGCTGCATTTTATGAGTACTTATATGTAGCTTTGCAAGAAACTAAAAATGTGTGTTCAGAACAATGAAGCTTGTACTTTATCCACATCCGCACTAACTCTTGTTATTGTGTGCTTTTTTATTCTCAACAGTGGGTATATCTCACTATGCTTTTAAATTACATTTCTCCAGGGACCAATGGTTGTAAGTACACTTTAACAAACTTATTAGCCATTTAAATGTCTTATTTTATGAAATACCGGTTTAAACGCTTTATCCAATTTAAGGTCGATACTCTTCTTCTTATTAAGTTATAAGTATTGATGATACATATTTGAGCTGTTTCCACTCTTTGGCTATTGTCTATAATGCTGCTATGAATATTCAGGTACAAATTTTTGTGTGAACTTATGTTTCCAGTTCTCTTGGATATACACCTAAGAGTGAAATCACTAGATAATATGGCAATTCTAACTTTTTGAAGAACTGCTAAACTACTGACTGACATGAAAACATCATTTTATATTCCCATTAGCAATGTTTGAGGATTTCAGTTTCTCAGTATCTCTGCCAACACTTGTTATTGTCCTGTCTCTTCGATTGCAGTCATCTTTGTGAGTGTGAAATGTTATCTTATTGTGGTTTTGATTTGCATTTCTCTATTGACTAATGATGTTGAGAATTTTTCATGTGCTTATTAACAATTTGCATATATTATTTGGAGAAACGTCTATTCAAATTCTCTGTATAACTGGGTCATTTAAAAAATTTTTGAGCTAAAAGAATTTTAACTTGTGTATTCTACTGCAAGTCTCAACAGATATATAGTTTATGTAACTACACATTTTCACATTTTGTTGGTTATCTTTTCTCTTTCTTGTATCCTTTGAAGAAAAGTGTTTGTAGTTTTGATACAGTCCATTTTACCTATAAATTTCTTATTATATTTAGGATTTTAGTGTGATATGTAGAGAAAATTTCCTGACCCAAGGTTACAAAAATTGCGCCTATTTTCTTCTACACGTTTTATTGTTTTATGTTTACACTTTGGTCCTTGATTCTTTTTAAGTCAGTCTTTGTCAATGTTGTAGGATAGGGGTCCAAACCCAATTTCTTATTTGTCAATATCCAGTTGTCTCAGCACTAAATTTTGAGAAGACCATTCTTTTCCCCATTTAATTATCATGATGCCCTTGTTGAAAAATCCATTTTTGATGATATGTGTATGAAGTTATTTCTGGACCTTTCAATTCTATTTCATTTATCTATACATCTATTCCTACCTATTTCAGTGTTTTTAACTTGTTTCATGTCCTTTTTTAAACTTTCTTAAAATTTATTCTGTTGAATCCTTCTGTTTTTTTAAGTAGAATGATCAGTTAATTCATTTTCAAATATTCATACAGTACAAAAACATATTTAAGGCTACGAGTTTGATTTAATTATCATGCTACTAAATCTGAATAAGTTAAACGTTTTTTAAAAAAAGCAAAAACAACACAAACATCTTCAATTTTTATTTTCATCTTTGTTTTACCCCTTGGGTCATTTAGAATTCTGCTTTTTTTTTTTGTATTCAAACATGTTTTATTTGTTTATTCAGTTGACTGGTTATTTTGCTTTCATTTATTATTGATTACTGGTTTCTTTTACCTTTTGGTAAGATATATTCTGTATCATCTTAATTCATTGGAATTTGTTGCAAATATCTCTTGCTTTTAAAAAATTACAGGAGTTCCCGTGGTAGCTCGGTGGTTACAGAATCTGACTAGGAACCATGAGGTTGCGGGTTCGATCCCTGGCCTTGTTCAGTGGATTAAGGATCCTGCATTGCCATGAGCTGTGGTGTAGGGTGCAGACGCGGCTCGGATCCCGCGTTGCTGTGGCTCTGGTGTAGGCCGACTGCTACAGCTCCGATTCTACCCCTAGCCTGGGAACCTCCATATGCCACAGGAGTGGCCCAAGAAATGGCAAAAAGACAAAATAATAATAATAATAATAATAAAATAAAATAAAAAATTACCCTATGAGTAGTTTTCTGATTGCTGCTATGAAAGCTCTCTGAGGAACACTTACCCTGAAATAGACTGTGAAAAGTCTTTAGTTACTAAAGATGCTATAGTATCATAGAAAAATTATTCACAATTTCACAACCAAGGGCTGTTTTCTTGGGTATGTAACTGATACAAACTATGACTTGGGGCCTGAGGCTCGCCTCTGACTTCACTGCAAAAAATAATTATGGATCCAGAGTTCAAGTTCCCAACAATACATGCATCTGATAGGATCTCCAGCCCTTAGTGGTGATTGATCAGAACCCCTGGAGCAATGTAGGCTCCTCTGTTACTCAGCAGTAAGTATTTCCTTTCTACTTCCTCTTTCTTTTACTAAATGCAAATATGCATTTAATGTATATTGTGTGTTTAGACATTTTCTATAGCATTACTATGCATTTAATATAAGAAATGGAGATTTAGGCCTAGGCTCAAACTGCCCTTTTAACTTAGAATCTTAGTGGATTGTTTTAAAAATGCATTATGCAGATTGATCTACTAGGATTTTATGCCTTTTGCATGAAAATTGGTCTTCAGTTTTGTCTTCATCAAGTTTAACAAATTTATCTTTTTTTTCCCTTAGAGAAAGAATATAATCTGAAACCTGCTTTATAAATCTCCAGTGTGATAATTAAATTTGGTATAAATATTCAGTGCAGATATAGATTGAACATGCATAGTGGTGCTTGAGATACTTTCCCAATCATAGCCCAGGATGTACTCAATTTTATATATCATCATATTAAATAATTATTTCTAATTACATGAGACTTTATTTCATTATTTCCTTTCTCTCATTGCTGCAACTGTATAGTTCATTAGATCTACTGGGGTTAACAAAAATTCTCTTTGAAATCTAATCCTCTTTGTCAGCTAAATGGAAGAGAAAACAAATGAAGGTGTGGTATGTGCTAAAGGTAGGAATCAGAGGAGTGTAATATTTAAATAATGATTAAAAATGTAGTACTTTCATCATAGGTAGATTCTGTATATAATATATAAAGTATATAAAAATTGTTCCTTTTAACTGAACAGGAGCTAGGTACAAATTGGTTTATAACTGATTCATAAGGTCACATAGCCTATCTGATACAAATTCAGTGCCACTCCATTCATTCCATTTTACCTACTGCACTGCCCATGTGAATGACTAATCCCTGAACATCATAGAGCAATTAGTCTCTGTCACTCACTGTGACATCACTCTGAATGTGGGAGTTATTCGCCCCTTAATTCAATGAATCTCTCCAATGGTTAGATATTTGGACGTTTCAGCCCTGGAAACCTGAGTACATTCTGCTTACCACTCTTATGGTATATGCATCATATATTATGTTATTGTTCAGCAAATATCCTCTACCTCCCTTTGCCCTATTTGGGAAGAATGTATTTCTATGCTCCTCTAATATCGTGCATATAGACATACAACTGGCTGTGGCAAAAATGATGCAAAGGACATAATGTGAAAAGAGGCTTGAAACGGTCTTGCACAAATGTTCCTCTTTTCTTTGCATTCCACAATTGCCAAGACAAGAACATGGCATATATAGTCCATTAAGTAAACTCAAATAATTAAATATAAAAAGAAGTATATTTCAAAAAGAACTGTAGGTGCAGCTTTAGGACATGATTAGTATCAATGCATAGAAAACTCACAAACTTTTCTAAAAGGTTATATTTGCAAATGTAGTACCAACCTGATCTAAGGAGTCCTAGCTCATTCAAGACATGAAAATATCTCTGGTCTCTCAACTTTAAACAGACAGGAAGCAGACTATGAAATCTGTTCAACCATAAATAAAGGAATATTCTCTATGGACTCTCCAGTAGTGGCTCAGTAGGATGAGAGCAATGAAGGAATGTTTCAGAGCCTCAGCATCAAGAAGTGTAGGAAAAATACATAAGTAAACTGGGAAATCCCTCTCAAGAAGAAACATCAGGGCCTAATTAAAGAAGCTTTTTTACCCTTAAGGTAACAGTATCTGGCAAATTTGCCCGCTCGGGTTTTGGAACTTCTACAGACTAGCGACCAGTCTAGGCCTCCCAGCACCCCTCTTTCTAACAGGAGTGTTAATTATTGGGATTATGTTTTCCATACCAACATTGTATGATATGTATATTGTCAAAATATATCTGTCTTTTCAGTTTATAGGTATGTAGTCTTTTTTTTAAGGCAATAGAGAAATATTCAAGATTTCAGTGAGAGAAAAGCTTGGTGTGGCCTTTGTGAATAAATCTGCACAGCTGGGCAATAGCGATGCCGCTTCTCTGTCTCCTGGAGCTCTCGCGGCAATGAGTCCATCCTGGTATTTCTGAACTAAATTATCCTCTGTGACAAAGGGGGAAGATTCTCAAAGTTCTCAATCTTGTTACTCCTTTCCACAGCTATCTTCCTACAATTCATTTTGGGTTGGTTTAAAAAGTTACCTTTTCAATGTCAGTAGGTAAATTTCTTAGAGCTAGTACCCTCCCTCACCTTTACCAATGAGACAACACTAGCATTCATCTAGTTGTGAACACTTAAGGAAAAAATGTACCCAGATACTGCCAAATAGCTCCTGGTGGGTTATCACCTGTCTGTTGCAAACCACTGATCTAGATAGTTTGTTAAAATGCAAATAGAACAAGTGTCCCTCCTTAATTCACCAATAATTTCTCAACACACTTAAGGGAAATTCAATGTCATTATTATGTCCAACTTGGACCCATACAAGTCAACCACAACTCCCAGCTGTCTTTCCAACCTCAACTTCAAAGACTCTGCTCCATTTTTTACCAACCGTCAGCTGCCTAAACCCTTGGTTTTCCCTGGAAAAGGCCAAGCGCACCCCTGCTTCAGATTTTTATACTTGACATTTCCTCTCTCTGGAATATTGTTTCCCAAGAAATTCACAAGCCCTATACTATCTCTTCAAGTTTCACCTTTTTATCCTATTATTTTCTATCTCTCCACTAAAATATGATCTCTGTCAGGACAAGAACTTCATCTTGTTTGCTACTGTAACCTTATAACCTAAAACAGAAGGAATTCAGTGTATTTCCTGAATAAGTTTTTGAGAGAAAGAATTCCTATAAACAGTAATACAATGGGTACATTTTAAAAACAGTCAATTAATAAAGTATATATGCAATATATACAAACAAGTGTTAACATAAAAATAATCAGAGAAAATTTTAAAGAAATGTATTTCCTAACAAATATATAAGTTTGACAAGCAATGCCAAAATAAATATATAGGCAATAATGATGGTAAAGAAAAACTTGCATGCACAGTTACTAGTAGTGTCTTATGTAAAAACTTTCTTACCAAAACCAAAAGAAAAAATAAAGTTAAATATACTCAGCATGCCTCTACCTGTAGGGCATTCTACAAAAATGCTCAAACCAACAAATTGATTAGCAAAAGGCAAGAATGTTAGAAGCATAAGCATTTTAAAATGTTCATGAATGCAATACATGGGATAATTGATCTATCAATTGGATTTTATGAAGAAAAGTTTCTTCAAACTATTATCTAGATCCATTTGAAAATTGTCCCTTCTTAGTGTTACCAACTATGGAAAAATAATTTAGTCTTCAGAATATTCCAATTGTAGTATAGTTACAGAATGTAACACAAATAGCACAGCAAATGAACATTCACTGTGAATTTTGTTGAGTGGAAGAAGCAATTGTTCTTGGCTGAGGCATTCTGGCTCTGACTTCCTAGCTTAATAGCAAAATATTTATCTTTCTCTAGAGTTGATGTGTAAACTAAGGCAAGTAACTGTAACTCTAGCTTCTAAAACAGATATTCTAACAGTGTAACCACTGGGTTACTATTTGGATCTCTTAGAATATAAGTTTAGGGGTTAATTTTACTTATTATCTCTTATTAGGGTTGGTAGGTTGTCATAGTATATTATTTGAGTAAGTAAACAAATCTCTTGAAATCTGACTAATATGACAAAAAGTACATAGTTTTTAGCATAAGTAGTGTATGTACTTAAATTCATGAAACATAAAGTTTGCAGATATTGGTTAAAAGTTTTAATACTGATGTTTCCTAATCCACTGACCAGAATGGTGACCACTAAGCCATCAAAAGTTGGCAACCTTGGGAAACATTGCTACCTGAAAAGATTGAGGTGACCTGGAAAGAGAAGATGACAATTAGAGTCAGGGATTGACAGAAAAAAAAAAAAAAAGGAAGGAGGTGGTGGAAATTAAGGAAAGAAAGACAGAAAAATCAGAAGGTACATCAACATCTCCTATCCTAATGAAAAATACTATCCAGTAAAAAAGGCCAGTTTTACTTAAATAGCAGACAAGGACACACTCAATGTAAGAGACACATAACACAACCAAGTCCCTCACCCCAGTTACCATAGAGACACTGTCTATTGATAGTTTCAGAAATATAAGGCATCTCAAAAATGAACAAATATGGGAAGTAACATCCTTACAAAGCTATTATAAGAAGAAAAGAGAACATGAGAATTAAAACATTTCAGCTGAAGGAAATATCCTCCCAAGCGACAACAAAGGAGAACGAAACAAAATAACAACAGTAAAAACTGGTGGCAATGCCCAGAATATTAAATAATTAAAAAAATAATTTGTAGATATGAAAGAGCAGGCTGAATCAGATGTTTTAAAATTAATTAACAAATAAGAAGTGAAATAGAAAAAAAACAAGAATATATGAAATGAAAATTTTGCCCACTCATAAAAATGGGAGGCAAGGGGGAAAAAAATCAACTTGGAATAAAGTATATATTAAAAGGTGACTAAGGGAAAGCAGATTTGATGGAAAATATATAAAGAACATTGAAAAGTAGGATGAAATGAGCCACAAGAATAAAAAGAAATACATAAAACTGTAAAATATATTAGGTCAAAATGATAGGTATATATGTATATATATAACTGGATTGCTTATAGAAAGAAAAAACAATGAAATAATATTTAAAATTATAATCCAAGAAAACTCTGAAAAAGGAAGATATGAAACTACACAGTAAAAGAGCCCATTATTGAAAAAAATGACATAGTACATTCAACTCCAAAATATAACGTAGTAAGATTTTTGGACTCTAAAGATAGGAGAACAAGTTATTTGAGCCTTCAGGCAAAAGACCAAATGACATATAAAGAAAAAATCAAGTTGATATCAAACTTTTAGAAAGCAGCATATAAAGTGAGAAAGGAATGAAGTAAAATTAAAAACAAAACAAAATAAATAAACCTTCTAGATCACAAAGTGCTAACCTGGGATTTTCAAACCAGCAAAGCTGTCAATAACATATCAAAGCAATAGCAATGCAAGAACTTGGAGATAACTGAACTCACAAACCTTTCCCAGAAATCTGCTAGAGGATGAACTGTATTCAATCAAGAGATGCCTTTGAGCCACTGGCAAAAGAACCAATGGTAAGCAAATAAATATATATAATTGCAGATATAAGAGTAAAAGAAAAATGGGAATGAGTGAGCGAAAAGTGAAGAGAGTTATAAGTTCTCACACAGTGGAAATAACATGAATTTTTAAATGGGAGCACTGAGAAAGAAAGGAGAAAACAGAATAAAGTCACTGATCACTACATACGTAATAGAAAGAAATGATAAAAATTGAAGATGATGCATCACAAAGCATAAGTAAGGAAAGAGGGGGAGATAAGACCATATCAACAGTATTGTTTAGATAAAAGTATATATATACATATATATATTATATATAATGTTATATAGTCATATATATTATATATATACATTTATATATGTCACATATATAATGTCATATAGATATAATGTATTAAATATGAAAAAAAATTTTGAAGAGTGAGAAAACAAGACAATGAGCATAAAAGAGTGAGTTTCAGAACAAAGGTGAAAATAAGAGCAAGGCAGGAAGGGTGAGATTAAAGGCAGAGGCAGAGAAAAAATACGGCACAAAGAACTGTGGTGAATACAATGAAAACAGGAACAAAACATAGAAGAAAATGATATAACTGTGATTAAACACATCAGATATATCAATAAATGTAAGCATGCTTTATTTCTCTCCTAGGAGGAAATTTTGGATTGACTCATATAAAAACACCAACTCTAAGCTCTAAGCAGTACAAAAGATAAATAAAACAAGGTGTTTCAGAAAAGTTAAAAATGAAAGGATGAACAAAGGCAAAAATAGAAAAGGAAAGTGAATCAGGCCAAAAGTATTCAATCAGAACAAAGGGAACACCTTGGCAGGCTAAAAGCCAGTATTTGTAATGCAGTTACCACTATTAGGAGCAAATCAACACCAAATAACATACAGTGGAAATTATGATCATGCAGCGTGAAAGCAAAAGGAGATTTTAACATATACTCCCATCCCAAATCAACTTCACTGAACAATAAATAAACAAATAAAGCCTAAAACTCTAATCATTATAGAATGTTCTTACATATTACACCACTCATTGATGACACTAAGAAAGCATGAATAAATTTCATAAAGTGGAATGAATATAATTAACATTTCTGATATCAATGCAACAGAATGAAAAATAAATAACAAAATAATTAAACCTCTCTACTGTCTAGGTATGTTAAAAATATCATCTATCTCACTGGTGAAAGTGGAAATAAAAACAACATGTAGCATTTAAAAAATAATAATGTTGCTGAAACCATTATATATAGGATACATATATAATACATACAGGATAAAATCAAAAGTTATTTAAATCAACATGAGAAAATAACAAAACCCAAAAATTTTAAATTAAATAATACCAATATAGAAAAAACATATTAGCCAATAATAATAAATACAAAACCTAAAATTAATGAGGTAAATATTAAACACAGTAAAGTGAATGGATTGATCAAAATATCAATTAAAAATAAGTAAAATATGCATTTAGAGTAGTGGACAGTAGGTAATGTCTGGTCATTGATGTTACCCTTAAAAAGAAAGTTTGAATTTTTTGAAATAATATATTTTAAATATGCACAAGCTAGGAGAGTAATCAGAAAAGGATAAACTAAATTTTAGAGGGGAATAAATTGTGCAGTGTGACCTGACAAACACGAGGCATCCTTCCTCTCCCTCTTTCCCACCCCTGCCTAAGGTATATGCAAACACAAGTTAAAATAAGTAGAAAAATTATGGCATTTCAATAGATGCATAAAAAAGATTTGATTTAGGATTTAGAAAGATTATGATAAGAAGACCAATATTAAAAAATCAATCACATTCCCATACTCCAACTAAAAACAAACGGAAAATAAAATTAATAAAAAACACAAAGCCTCAAAGTCATGCTAGATCTTGCAATAACACAAAAGCAGATCCAAATAAAATGAATAAGTGCAAAGTTCATGGGTTAAAAGATTTAACACTTTAAATATATCAGTTCTCCTGATATTAATCTATGGATGCAATCCATTCTAATCAAAGTTATAGTGCTCAATTTTACTGAAAATTGTAAAACTGTTTGGAAAAAAAATAGGCCTAAGAACAGCCAAAGTCTTTTAAAGGATATAAACAAAACTAAAGGATCTGAACCACCAGGCAATAATTATAAAGCCATGGTAACTAACGAATTTTGTTATAGGAATGAGGATAGACAAACTGTACAAATCAACAGAATAGAGTCCAGATAACTATCCACATACATAAGGGAGGTGATTTACAAGAAAAGTGATACTGTAGTGAGTGGGAAAATGGTGTTTTTTGAATATATGATGCTATTTCAAATGTATATCTGTAGGAGCAAACAGAACATTTCCATTTGTTTTATTCTCCTATATTTAACCATACACAGAAATTAAATACAGTTGTAAAGCTAAAACAAATAAGCTTCCAGAAAAACTCCAAAAAGATTACCTTATAAACTTGGAGTAGGTAAATTTTTCTTAATTAGGACATAAAAGGCACTAAATATTCAATAAAAAAGCTAATAAGTTATACTCCATTAAAAGAACTTCTTCTTATTAAAATATCACTAAAAGATTGAAAAGGCAAGCCTTAGACTAAGATATATTTGTAATACATAAATCATTCATACTCAGAATCATTTTTAATATTTCCATAACTCAATAAGAAAATAAAAATAAAACATTAAAAGTGGGGATGACTTGAATATATACTTTGTCAAACCAATACCTAAACAGTATGAAGTAATCAACATTATTAGTAATCAGAGAAATAGGAGTTAAGTGTACAACGAGGTACTCCTATCACAGTAATCAAAATATAGGCATTGCCAAATATTGGTGGGAATATGGAACAACTAGAACTTTGATACATTACTATTGGGTGCGTAAATTTTTTTAGCTATTTTGGAAAATTGGTCATAATTGCTAAAGCTAAATAGCGCATAACCTATGGCTCAGCAATTCTACTTCTAGGTATTTGCTAAATGTGTCTATATTCACCAAAACTCAAACACAAGAATTTCCTTAACAATTCTATTCATAACAGCCCTAATCTAAAAACAAACAAATGTTGGACAAATAGTTTTACATAACTATACTGTAGAATACATTATAATAACCCGAGAAGACAATAAGGATAAACTGAAGATACACACATAAACTTCGAATTCCATCTGTCACAGAGTAACTGGCATCAGATTTAGTCTCCCATCTTAATCAACCAGGAAAATAGGGAAAAAAAGGAAAGAAAAAAATGACCTTTAAACCATGGAAAACAAACTATGCAGGACTGTATTTCCTGGGGGAAGGGAAACAAAACAAAACGACCTTTATGATTGCCCCAGCTTAGTGCCCAGAAAAAGCTGTCAGACCACAATGTAATTGGAGAGAAAACAAAAGAATCTAAAGTCTTGTTGATTTGAGTACAGAAGGAAGATTCATGTAAGCCAAGTTAATTAGACTATAATGCAAAATCCTGGAGAGGCAGGAGCTCAAGAGAGAGAGATGGGGTGAACAGCAGTTATTCCCTTGAGTCTTTGACTGAATAAGAATCTGTGGGTTATTAATAGAAAAATGCATGAAAAAGGAAAGAACCACTAGAAAGCAGTCAACTGTACAATTTGTAGAGGTCACATAGGCCTAGAAATGGTTTTAAAACCAGTTAAATTGGAAAGACCCCAAAATATGCACACCATAGAATTCTTAATAGGTCATTGCCTCATAAATGAGAATAAATAATCCCTGAGCTAAAAGTCTCTCTGCATTTGTCATAATCAAGCCTAAAAGAAAAACCTCAAAGATCAATATTCTTCCATGTAATTTAACTACATGTCAGAGACAAGTTCAACACTATTTAAAGAAATATTTGAAAAAACTACCACCAACATTTTAAAATTAACAAAATCTGGCATGCAATGGAAAATTATGAAGCATGCAAATCTTGGAAAATATGAATCATAACAAGGAGAAAAACAATCATTAGAAGCAAGGAAAGAGAGGATGGATAAATTGGAATTAATAGATAAGAAAGTTTAAAATTTGGCTTTTATAAAATCCTCCATGTAATCAGGAAGTTAGAGAAAAATAGCAAAATGAGGAAAGAAATGGAAGATTAATAAAAAAAGAACAGAAGTTCCAGAAATAAAATATACCACATCTGAAATTTTTAAAAATTGGAAAGAATTATTAGATTAAGGCACTGCAGAAAAGAAGGATAAGCGTACTCGAAGACAAATAAATAAATGTTCCAAAATGAAACAGAGAGAGAAAAAAGACTGAATTCAAAAAGAAAAGAAAAACAAAACGAAATAGAGCAATGACTTATGGGACAACGTCAAAGGATGTTAGTTCATGTGCCACTGGATTGCAGAAAATGGGAAGCCAAGTGAAGGGGAAAATATTTGAATAAATAGTGGCCGAAATTTCTCAAATTTTATGTAAGCTCAATCTATAGATCCAAGAATCTTGATAAGCTCCAAGCAGAACAATGACAACAACACTTGCCGAAAACAAAGAACACTACACAAAGACACACCATAATCAAATCTGTGAAAATCAGTGATAAAGAGAAAATTAAAAGAGCAGCCAGAGACAAGAGATATATTACTTACAGAAGATGATCATAAAAATGATAAAATAGTTCTTGCCATAACCCCTGCAAGCCATAAGATGAGGGAGTAAGGTCTTCAAAGGATTGTGTCACAACAGCAACAACAACAACAAAAACTAAAAAAGAAAACTAAAGAACTCTCACATCTCACCAATAAAAAGACAATCTGATGTTTAAATTCTGCAAAGGATTTGAATACACATTTCTTCAAAGAAGTTTGTCACAAAGGTGGAGCATGGCTTCCCATATATAAGTGTAGGCTATGTTTAGTGACTTGTTTACAAAGAATATAATATGGAAAGGAGAGAAAGAGTGATTTTACAGTGGGAAAACTTGGCAAACTTTACCTTACTTGGATCAAGGTAATCATTATCCATAATAGATCATATTATAGAATAAAACTTTTGAGGTGTTGTGTTGAGAAAGACAATTTATCTCTGATATCCTTCCCCTCAGAATCAATAACCACTGTCTTACTATGAGAAAAACATCAGAAAAACTAAAATTGAGGAATATCCTATGAAACACCTGAGAAAAATATTTCACCAATGGTCAAAGTCAGCATCCCCATTGTGGCTCAGCAGGTTAAGAACTGTGAGGATGTAGGTTTGTCTGTGGTCTCTAAGGATCCAGAAGTGCTTCAGACTGCTCAGTGGGTTAAGGATCTAGTATTGCCACAAGATGTAGCGTAGGTTGTGGATGTGGCTTGAATCTGGTGTTGCCGTCGCTATATATGTGTAGGCCAGAAGCTGCAGCTCCATTTCGACCCCTAGCCCAGGAACTTCCATAAGCCACAGGTATGGCCTTTATAAAAAGAAAGGAAAAAAAGGGAAAGAAAGAAAAGAAAAGAGAAAAGAAAAGGAAAGAAAAGAAAAGGAAAGAAAAAAGGAAGGAAGAAAGAAAGGAAGGAAAAGAAAGATGTTCATCAAAACAGGTCTGATAACTGTCACAGCCCAAGAAAGTTTAAAGAGACATGATAAATAAATGTAATGTGGTATTACAGATGAGATCCTGATATAAAAAAAGAACATTAGGGGAAAACTAGTGAAATCTGAATAAAGTATGGATTTGGTTAATGATAATATACCATAATTGGTTCATTAGTTCACAGTTGTGAAAATATACAATAGTAAGGTAAGATATTAATAGGTGAAATGGTACATAATATAGAGGAATTATCTGTGCTATCTTTGCAAATTTTTGTCAATATAAAATTTCTGAAAATTTTAATTTTTTAAAGATAAGAGAATATTATCAACAATTTTATAACAAAATATCAATTAGCTAAAATGGACTAATTCCTTGAAAGACACAAACTTTGAAATCTCACTCAAGAAGAGATGCATAAACTAAGAGTAATCACTATTAAATAAATTGAATTCATAGTTTAAAACTTTCAAACAAAACAAAATTTTAGGTTCATCTGGCTTCACTGGTGCATTCTAACAAACATTAAAAAAATATATAACATATTCTAAAAAAAATCCAAAAATAGAAAAAATACTTCTCAATTTATTTTAGGAAGTCAGTATTACTGTGATATCAAAATTAGACAAAGACTTTAAAAGAAAACTACAGATCAGTGTCTATCATGAACAAATTGCAGACATTCTTAACATTTCAGCAAACAATGCAGCAAAATAAGGAAAGGATGTCACAAAAAGAACATCACAACCTAGATGGATTCTTATCATGCATGTAAAATCAGTATAAAAAACCCACTGTATTAAGAGAAATAAAAAGATCATATAATGATACTGATGTATATAGAAAAAGTGTTTGCAAGATCTCAACATTCATTCATAATAAAAGCTCTCAGTAACTACTAATAGAAAAGAATTTTCTCAACCTGATAAAGGAACTACTTGTGGATACTTACAGACTAAAATATATTTTTCCTCTTAAGGCTGGAAACAAAGACAAGATTTCTGCTCCCATCATCTGCTGTCAAGTATTGACTAGAAGTCCTAAACATCTAAAGCAAGGCAAGAAAAAAGAATAACTGCTCCAATATTTCATCTCTTCTGTTTTCCTCTCCTCTTTCAGTTTTTAAAAAATGCTTTTTATTTTTTTCTGTTATAGTTGGTTTACAGTGTTCTATCAATTCTCTACTGTACAGCAAAGTGACCCAGTCACACACATACACGTCACATTATCCTCCATCATGTTCCATCACAAGTGATAGATATAGTTCCCAGTGCTATACAGCAGGATCTCATTGCTTATCCATTACAAAGGCAATATTTGCATCTATTAACCCCAGATTCTCAGTTCATCCCACTCCCTCCCCCTCCCCTTGGCAACCACAAGTCTGTTCTACAAGTCCATGAGTTTCTTTTCCCTGGGAGGTTTCATTTGTGACATATGTTAGATTCCAGATATAAGTGATATCATATGGTATTTGTCCTTCTCTTTCTGACTTACTTCACTTAGTATGAGAGTCTCTAGTTCCATCCATATTGCTGCAAAGGGCATTATTTTGTTCTTTTTTATGGCTGAGTAGTATTCCATTGTGTATATATACCACATCTTCTTAATCCATTCATGTGTTGATAGACATTTAGGTTATTTCCATGTCAATAGTGCTGCAGTGAACATGTGGGTGCATGTGTCTTTTTCAATGAAAAGTTTTGTCTCTATATTTAGTTTTCTGAAGTATTTCCATTCTGTTTTCCATAGTGGTTGTACCAATTTACATTCCCACCAACAGTGTAGGAGGGTTCCCTTTTCTCCACACCCTCTCTAGCATTTGTTATTTGTGGACTTATTAATGATGGCCATTCTGGCTTGTGTGAGGTGGTATCTCGTGGTAGTTTTGATTTGCATTTCTCTAATAATCAGTGATGTTGAGCATTTTTTCACGTGCTTGTTGGCCATCTGTATATCTTCTTTGGAGAAATGTCTATTTAGCTCTTTTGCCCACTTTTCAATTTGGTTGTTGGTTTATTTTGCTGTTGAGTTGTATAAGTCGTTTGTATATTTTAGAGATTAAGCCCTTGTCGGTTGCATAGTTTGAAACTATTTTCTCCCATTCCATGGGTTGTCTTTCTTTTTTTTATGGTTTCTTTTGCTGTGAAAAAGCTTGTCAGTTTGATTAGGTCCCACTGGTTTATTTTTGCTTTTATTTCTGTTGCCTTGGGAGACTGACCTAAGAAAACATTTGTAAGTTTGATGTCAGAGAATGTTTTGCCTATGTTCTTTTCTAGGAATTTGATGGTATCTTGTCTTATATTTAAGTCTTTAAGCCATTTTGAGTTTATTTTGGTGCATGGTATGAGGGTGTTTCATTGACATACATGCAGCTCTCCAGGTTTCCCAGAAGAACAAGGAACTCTCCTAAAGACATTCTATGAAGCTACCATCACCCTAATATCAAAACCAGATAAAGATACTACCAAAAAAGAAAGTTATAGGCCAATATTGTTGATGAATATAGACACAAAAATTCTCAACAAAATTTTAGCCAACCAAATCCAACAACATATTAAAAAGATCATATACCTTTTAAAATTGCACCCCAAAAATTTGAATACCTGGGAATAAACCTGAACTAGGAGGTGAAAGACTTATATGCTGAGAACTATAAAACATTAATCAAGGAAATTAAAGAGGATTCAAAAAATGGAAAGATATTCCATGCTCCTGGGTTTGGAAGAATTAATATTATAAAATGGCCACACTTCTCAAAGCACCCTACAGATTCAATGCAATCCCTGCCAAATTACCCATTACATTTTTTTCACAGAACTAGAACAAACAATACAAAAATTTACATGGAACCAAAAAAGACCCAGAATTGCCAAAGCAATCCTGAGGAACAAAAACCAAGCAGGAGGCATAACTCTCCCAGACTTAAGGCAATAATGCAAAGCTACAGTCAAGACAGTGTGGTACCAGTACCAAAACAGACATACAGACCAATGGAACAGAATAGAGAACCCAGAAATAAACCCAGACACCTATGGTCAATTAGTCTTCAATAAATGAGGAAATAATATAAAATGGGAAAAAGTCTTTCTCTTTCCTCTTTCATCTCCAGGGAAGGAATAAGGAAAAATGTACAGACAGAGAGAGAGGAGGGTGGGTCTAAGGGGAAGATCAGTTTTATCTTTTATCTCAGTCTTCAGTGCTACCTAACTACACCTCTCAAGTTATCTTTCTTCAAAGACATTTCCCTTTACTTGATTAATTAAAATGCCAGCTAGAACAATACTTTTACTTTACACGGAAAATGGAAATATATCAAGGAATCCAAGTTAATCTCTCCCTTCCACAAGGCTGTCTCAGTGCAAAGAAAAGACCAGTTGATCATTATAGTTTGGGTTAACTGGCATTTAGCATCAGGATGGGAAAAAAAATGTACAGCTACCTACTAAACACACTCCCTGGTAAACCAAATGCCATGAATCCTTTTCGGACATGCACCTTTTCAGTGTTTTCTAACTGTTAATCATGACCCATTAATGGCTCAAGGCTGCAATATCATTTTTTTTAAATGAGGCAGAGAGGAATATATTAGAAACTATAATTTTAGTGAGTCTCTCACATATACTGATTTTAAGGACAGTTTTCTGAAAACTTTGGCTTGGTTGCATATATGTGCATACACACATTTACACATGGGAGATTTTGATTGTAATATTTAATTTATTTTTATTCTAATTATCAATAAAAATATTCAAAATAAACTACATTGGATGTTTGCTGAGTATTTGCTTGAAAGAATGTGAAATTTTCCCTACCAATACCCAAATGAGTGCTTTCATACTCAAACCAAGAATTTATATAATTGACTTGATTTCCACTGTGAAAATGTTTTTCTATTGACCTCATATTTTAATAGTAGAAAATTTTCTTAAATTTGTATTTGTGTAGTTGTTTCACCTCCTAAACTGGGAAGCATGCCTGCTGTGGATGCCTATCATGTAATAAATACTGTAACATAGCCTTCATGAAACTTTTCTTATTTTGAATAGACTAAATAGACTAAACAAAGAATTGAATAGATTCTCAGAGCAACCAAAGGAGTTATCACAAATTCATGCACTGAAGTCTATGTATATTATTTTTCAAAAAGTTTAGGTTCACATATATAAAGAAGTTTGGCTATTCCAATCATACATAACATGTATTTGGCTAAAGAGATTCCGAATATACAATTACAGTTATTTTCAACTGTTAAATGCTTACGGGGGAGATTGAAATGGGAGAGAAAATTTCAGGTTTTTCTGTATTAGTTTAAGTATAAAAGCCAATAAAGAGCTGCCCACTTTTGAAAACAGAAAACAAAATATATGCGGTTTCCATTGGACCTTGTGTAGTTTAGGTGGAAATGCAAAGGGTAAGTGTGTGGGTGTCTGAGTGGTAGAATACATATAACATAAAATTTCCCATTTTACCCATGTAAATGTATACTTAAGTGGTATTAATTACAGTCACAGTTTTGTACAACCATAACATCGCTTTTTCCAAAACCACTCAAAGTAGACATTTTGTAGTCTTTAATCAAAAACACCCCATTCTTCTATCCACTTGGCCCTTGATAACCTGTAATCTACTTTAGTCTCCATGACTTTGCTTGTTTTAATGGTATTTTATATAAGTAAAGTATTTGTCATTTTAGGCCTGGTTTATTTCACTTAGATGTTTTTAAGGTTCATCCATATTGCAATGTGTATTAGAACTTCATTTTCATGGCTGAATAATAATCTATTTATTACCATATTTGTGAAGTTTTCCTTTATCTTTAGATGGGTCCCTGGATTATTTCTATATTTTGGCTACTGTGAATACTGTTTCTATGATGATTGGCACACAAATTTTTGTTAGTGCCCTTATATTCAATTATTTGGAGAATATGCTCAGAAGTGGAATTACTGGGTCAAACAGGAGTTGTATCTTTAGCTTCTTGAGGAAGTGGCCTTTTTCCACAGTGGACATACCAGTTTACTTCTTTACCAATAATGTACAAGAATTCCAATTTCTCCACATCCTCTTCCACACTTGTTGTTGTTCTTCGTCTTACTATTATTATTATTGCCATCTAGTGGGTGTTAATGGTACCTCATTGTGGTTTTGATTTGACTTTCCCTAATGCTAATGATGTCAACAATCTTTTGTTTATATGTTTATTAGTCATTTGTCTACCTTCTTTAGAGAAACATCTACTTAAGTTCTTTGCTCATTTTTAATTTTTTGTTTTCTTGCTTTTCAGTTTTATAAGTTCTTTATATAATCTAGATATTAAACCTTTATCAAATATATGCTTTATCATGCTAAGTGAAGTCAGTCAGACAATGATACACCAACATCAAATGCGATCAGTGACATGTGGAATGTGAAAAAAGGACACAATGAACTTCTTGGCAGAATAGATACTGACTCACAGACTTTGAAAAAACTTATGGTTTTCAAAGGATACAGTTTGGGGGCTAGGGGGATGTGCTGGGGATATGGGATGGAAATACTATAAAAATGGATTTTGATGATCATTGTACAACTATAAGTGAAATAAACTCATTGAGTAATAAAAATGTTAAAAAATAAATAAAAAATATATATATACTGTATTACCTCCCATCCTTTTTCATTTCATTGTCTTCATTCTGTCCACTGTCTTTACATTTTATTGATAAAAGTTCTCTTATACAGAAACATTTTTTCAAAATTTTTGATGAAGATCTTTCTTTTGTTGCTTTTTGCTTTAGATATCATATTTAAGAAACCATTGCCAAATATAAGATCATAAAGATTTCCCCTTCTATATTTTCTCCTATAACTTTTATAATGAAGCTCTTAATATTAGGTCTTCAATCCGTTTTGAGTTACTTTTTCTATGTGCTGTAAGGCCCCAACTTTATTCTTTTGCATGTGAGCATCCAGTTTTTTTAGCATCATTTATTAAAGAGACAACTCTTGTCCCATTGAATGGTCTCAGCACCCTTATTGAAAATTAAGTGACTAAAATATATAGTAAAAAAAGAATAACAGAGTTATAAAATCTATTACACTATATATGATAATCTAGAAGCAAAGATGGAAGAAAAATGCTAACCTAAGTAGTCGTCACTGATAAAAGTCTAGAAGTAGGGAGCATTTAGAGGAAGGACAAACAACTGTGTAATAATTCAGGAAACCCACGAGATGAACACTGGCAAGCCCATGACCCTTTCCCTAAAATGTAAAGAGGAGCGCATTTTAAATGGCCACTTGAAAGAAAACCAAGCCTAGATTATAGTTGTGGCACTGGCTGGTAGAGATTGAAAAAGTACAATTAGAAAGACAATGACAGAGTTCCCATCATAGCTCAGTGGGCTAAGGACCTGACATTGTCCCTGTGAGGATGATCCCTGGCCTCCTTCAGTGGGTTAAGGATCTGGTGTTGCCACAAGCTATGGCATGGGTCACAGATGCAGCTTGGGTCCAGTGTCGCCATGGCTGTGGACTAGGCCTCATCTGTAGCTATGATTCAACCCCTGGTCTGTGAACTTCCATTTTTCACAGGTACAGGTGTAAAAAAAAAAAGAAAAGAAAAGAAAAAAAAGAAGGCAATGACAGCTTCTTTAATAAGTAAAAATATTCAGAGAAAGTAAGTTTTAGTTTCACCTCTTTGTAAAACTTTCTCCTGGAAAACTTAGGGAAATGCCATTGCATAAAATATTGGTTTGACAAATACACTAGAATATGGGTCAGGCTGATAAATTATACTGGGAATAGTATAACTACAAAATGTTGTCTTACAGACCTACATCAAATGACTATTTGCAGAAAATTAAGTCCCATGCACTTAAAACTGGATTCTTCTCTTTCTAATTTTATTGAACAGGATTTACCATTAAAGTGGACACTGAGAGACCTTGATTTTTTTTTTACAACTCCTGCCACAATTTTCTTTGACACCTTAGAAAGTAATTTAAACTCAATAAAATGAAGATAATTGCACTTACCTCACAAAGATGTAGCAAGCGTTAATGAGATCATGTCTACAAAGTGATTCAAAGTCTTTAGTTGGTAATATAAATAGCAAGCATAACTATATTTTTCCAGATGTCTAATAATGATAACTATAAATATGATGAACTGAAAAGTTAAAAGGCTGCCAGTAAAAGTAAAATGTTTTCATTTTAATTGCTAGTCATTTAAATGTTCCCTCTTGAATGTTTGGATTATAGGAAATGCACAGAAATGTTAATTATGAGTTCCATTTTAATAAGGACATGTCCCCCAAGTTTAGATTCAAGAGTAGTTAACTTCTAGCTAAATAGGGAAAAACTAAACTCTCTTCTTTGCAATTATGTTTAATAAATCACTGTAGATATAATAAATCACAGCATAAATTTTAATGAAACCTATACATTACTTCTTCAAAATGTTTCTTAATATGAAATAGAAGATCATGACTTCAGTTCCGAATCCCATTACTCAATTGTCATACCTTCCATGTGTCTTTATTCCTGAGCTGATAGACAAATACTAATATCCTAGATCCAGTTCCTATTCTGTTAAATATTTCTCAGTGTAGAAATACTTGTAATCAGACCCAAACTATTTTTAAGTTCAGAGTCTATACTGTAATCCTACTGCTGTCAACCATTTGTGAATCAAAGTACTTATCTTTAAAACTGAATTGCATTTTACATTAAATGAGCCAGAAAAAGCAATGTTGATTCTAACAGGAACGGGCATGATAATCTCCTGGCAAAGATGCTTTTCAAAGTACTGATTCTTGGCAGCTATGGTGGTTCACTGTCTACTGTAGTTGGCTGTGGGATAGGTACTGCAGACAGGGACTTTGAAATGAGACCAGACATTAGGTCTGGATTCAATAAATACCAGAGGAAAAGAGGTCACTCTGTACAGCAACCAGCAGGGTAATTGCATCCTAAAGGACAATAGAATTTCTTGTCATGTCCCATGAGGGCAGTTTGGGTTGCATTGATCTGACTGGTTATTGCTGGATCACATCCAACAGGTTGTCAGGATTTAATAGTCCATCACGCTCCATACACACAAATAAGAAAAGCACGCTGAGAGAGAAAACTTCTGGTATCTTCTTGGAATAGGAAAACAAGTTTTATTTTCTTTTTAACCTCCTTCTGTAATCCATCAAAATTAATGAGTTCATTGCTGTATACTGAAGTTAAAACAAATTCATTCTTCATTTATCTACCTTGACACTGCTTAAGGAAACTTTCTCAACCAAACTGATACACAGAATGTCTCATTTCTCAAAGTAAGCCATATCCCTAGAAGCTACTGGAAAAATTCTGTTAGGATTTCAGATTGGCAATTGTTACTGATATTCCAGTAGAAAATGATCACTGGTTTTCCTATACACAAGTACACGAATCACATGAACACACACACACACACACCACAAATACACACATACTCACACCATTCCAAATGACTACCATCTCCCATTTCCAACCCCATCAGTATTACCAACATCTGATCTGTATGAATTAGGGTTTGGATCTGCCTTAGAGGAGAGGCACACAGGCCAGGACAACTTTGGAAGTCCTTATCTGAAATGGAAGGTTTCTTCGCTAACATAGGACTGATCTTGCCAGAATTCAAAAGTCAGTAGTTTAAAAATAAAATCTTTTTAGTTAGGAAATTAGCCAGGTATTCTATATATTCAATAAGGATATTTTCTTCATATTAGAAGGAAACTAAATAGAAAGATGTATCTTTAACTGAAAACTTGTATTTAAAATTGATAGGAAAGAGAAGCTTTCTGCTTAGTTTATGGTAATTAACCATTGATATAAAAGTCAAATTTACTTAAGTAAAAGTCAGTTGTATTTCTATACAGTAGCAATAAGGAATTCAAAATAAAATGAAGAAAACACACAATTTTATAATAATATTACAAAACTTAGTATACCAAGAAATAAATTTAACATAGGAAGTGTAGGACTGACAACTGAAAACTACAAAAGATGTTGAAAGAAATAAAAGACCTACATACATGGAAAGATGTCTTGTATTCACTGATTGGAAGACAAAATTGTAAGGATTTCAATTGTCCCTGTATGTGTTGCTATATAGATCCAATGCAAGTCTTATCAAAATCCTAGGTAGAATAATTTTTTTCCAAAAATTGACAGGGTGATCATAAAATTTATATAGAAATTCAAGAAACCCAGAATAGTTAATAGTGTAAAAGAGGAATAAAGTTGGAAAATCCACACCACCTGGTTTTAAAATTTAACCACAAATCAAACGTAGTATACATCACTTTTTTGTTCATAAACTTCTAATGACTTCTCATTTTAATCAAGAAACTTATGTTAGTATAAATTCTATTCTTTTAACTTCCAGCTTGAATTGTTTCTGATAATGAATGTGTCTTATTTCTCTGGTTACTTTTAAGAGTATTTCCTTATTATTGGTTCTCAACAATCTGATTTGGATGCCTCTTTGTGTGTGTGTGTGTCTGTGTGTGTGTGTTTGTTTTTCTACTTATCCTTCTTGGAGTTCTTTGAGTTACATAGGCAATTGTATTTATCTCCCATCTAATTTCAAAAATGTTCAACCATTATTTCATCAAACATGTTTTCTGTTTAAATATATTCCATTTATTATTTTTTACTCTTTTGCATATATGTTAAACTTTATATTGTCTCATAGGTGTTGAGGCACTATTTATTTTTTATCTTTTGTTTATTTGTGATTAGCTTTAAGAGTTTCTATTTGTTTCTTCAAACTGATATTTTCCTAGTGACCAATCTACTCTTAAGTCTATCCAATCTTATTTTTTCTTTTTTGTCTGCCCCCACATCATATGGAAGTTCCCAGGCCAGGGATTGATCCGAGTCACAGCTGCAACCTACAATGTATGCCACAGCTGTAGCAACACTGTATCCTTAACCCACTGTGCCACAGTGGGAACTCCCTCCATTTTTTTTTCTATTTTTTTAACTTATTTTTTACTGTTATTTTCCCCAACAAAATTTTTTTTCCCATTGTACAGCATGGGGACCCAGTTACACATACATGTATACATAATTTTTTCTCTCATTGTTGTGCTGCATTGTAAGTATCTAGACATAGTTTTTAGTGCTACACAGCAGGATCTCATTGTAAATCCATTCCATGAGCAATAGTTTGCATATGTTGACCCCAAGCTCCGAATCCCTCCCACTCCCTCTCCCTCCTCCTGGGCAACCACCAGATGTTGCATATATACACAATGGAATACTACTCGCCCATAAAAAAGAATTAAATAATGCCATTTGCATCAACATGGATGGAACTAGAGACTTTCATACTGAGTGAAGTAAGTCAAAAAGAGAAAGACAAATACCACGTAATATCATTCAAATCTGGTATCTAATATACAGCACAAATGAACCTTTCCACAGAGAAGAAAATCACAGAATTGGAGAATAAACTTTTTTTTTTAAACTGAAGGGTCTGTATGCTTTAGTTGTAAATTTTCAGTTTGGTTCTATTTTGTGGCTTTAATTTCTTTGTTGAGTTGCCATATTTGTTACCTCATTATTTCAAGTAATATTCCAAAATATAGTGATCTATAATAATGAGTTAGAAAACACATTAGAAAAATAGAAAAATATGCTCAATTCACACCAGTAAATATTAAACAAACCATAAAATTGCTATCACAAAGCATTTTAGATGTGACCCTATTTATTAAAATGACTATTAATTTTGACATGATTGTATGATTCATTTCATACATAATCAAATTATTATTAGAGTCTGATATAGAAATGACTCCAGGAAATGAATACTGGGGTGACTTTTGACACTGTGAATGAAAATGCATGGTAAGAGGTTGTGTCAAAATTGTGAATGGGTATTGTAGTTTCTGGAACTAGAAATAGAGGTAAATGAAGGAAAGATAATATTGAAATTGAATAGTTCTTCAAATTATGAGGCTTCTAAAAAAGTAGAATATAGTTCTTCAAATTATGAGGCTTCTAAAAAAGTAGAATATAGTAGAGATTCCTGGTCAAAAGCAACTTTCTAAACTTAAACATATATATAAATATATACATATACATTTAAATATATATGGACATATAAACACACATATTTTATATATGCATATATATTTAAATATATAAAATCTATTATTTGTTAAAATTTTATTAAACAAATACATCTACTTTTTAATTACTTTGTTTTTATTTTTTATTATTTACATATTCAATAATATTCTGAACATTACAGCTCAGCTATAAAGAAAACTTAGTTTTCCTAAATTTGACTATATCTCAAAATGTAAATAACATATCCAATAACACATTATAAAACTGAAGTAATCGTTCATAAACTATAAATTATTAAAGGAAATTAAATCACTAGAGCAAATATTGAATTGACTTTGTATTCTCATATCAGAAGTTATAATTACAAAATCACTTTCCAATAAAGGAGCAATTAAAGAAAACATAGCCAAAATAAAAAGTAGAAAAAAGAAAGAATTTATGTTAGAAATTTTATAAATAAAACATTATATTGTTCCTGGATTTCATTATGATTATGGTATTTATTGTAATTTCTTTTCTCATATGAATAAATGTTTACTAATTTTATGTAATTTTCCCTAAAGAAGTGTTTGTCAAAACTGTATATGCTTGAGGCTATAAGAGAACAGAGTGAGAGCAAACCCACACAATTATGCACATTTCTAATGTGTAAATGAAAGTAAAAATATAATTCATAATCCAAAAATATAAGAATATTTAGCAAACAAAACCAAATATTTTTACCTCTCTTTTCACTTTTATCCTCTTCTTCCTTTCTCCTTCCTTTCCTATTGTGTAGTATCCTCCAGATTCTCTGCAGTCAGATGTCACTGAACTAATGACTTTGGTTTTAGAATTTTTAAACTTAAGCTGTACTTTTAATGAGGGTGACAATATCAATCCAAGAGACCTCCTAGTGATCTTAGTATATGAGAGAACATGGCCAACTAGGGCTCTCAACTCGCCTCCACCTCCAATTAGTTACTGTGGACACCTTATTTGAGCTCATGGATGTCACTTTCCTCCTTTATAAAATGGAGCTGAAAGCCTGTGTGTGTGTGCATGTGTGTGCTGTATTAATTTCAAATAAAGCAATGTAAAAGAAAGCACCTGGAAAAATAAAATTTTATTTGTATTGCTTGTTTTGTGTCTTAGTAAAAGCTCTCTATGGAAATAGACACACATGCACACACATACTAGAAGAAACTGTGAAAAAGAAACAGATACAGAGACAGTGTTTTTAAGGCACATATGAAAGAAAGAGAATACCTCCCATAAATATTGTCGGATAAGAGGAGAAACTTTCACAAAGTCAGGCAAGTTAAATGGACACATTCTTTTATATGATTCTGAGGAGCATCTTTTGAAGGAAGCAGAAAGGAAGCTCAGTCCCCTCAGTGAGCCATGATCAAGTCTCTTCTAGCTGGGGCAGAGACTTGGGGTACATGACCAAACACTAGGTCATGGAGAATATGAAATTGTGATGAGGGTAAGAATTTTATGTCATCTTTGGCATCCATTTTCCAGTCACTTGACACTGTTCCCCAAAGACGTCAGCAGAGCATCTGCTCTGTTGACAGCATGAGCTGCTTGACATTTCTTCTGAGGAAGGAACGATTAGGATTTTGGAAGGCATGATGGAGCCCAGCAGGAAGCCCCACAGCTTCCGGCCACCTCCGCAAACCACCTCCCAAACATCATGGATACAAGTACATGTAGATTTTCTCTTAGTAAGTAAGCTAAAGGCCAAACCACAGCCTGTTGCTGATACCGGATCTGTTCTAGGCACAGTTTCTGAGATTCCACACTGACAATAGGCAAAGATAAATGAAAAGCCTTCTGTACAAGGCTTGTCTGCATGTCTCCCTCAGGCCTTAGAGTGGACATGGACCACAGGAATTAATTGCTTCTTTCTATGATGTTTTCTTATTACTAAGGCAGGTTTTGAATTACGCTGCTGCTTATTTCTTTAACAATTATATGTATATATAAAATGGTATCAAATGCCTATGGTAAAAACTTTAAAACATGCAAGAGTCCAGTATAATGAAAAATAAATCAGCTTTTGACTCCAGATTTGCAGGATATGCCACAATGCTAGCCACTGTCACCAGATATTTATGTATCCCTTACACAGCATTTCTAGATTTACAGCATACCTATGGCATATGGAAGTTACCTAGCTAGAACCTGAATCAGAGCTGTAGCTGAGGCCACTCCACAGCCACAGCAATACCAAATCTGAGCTTCATCTGCAACCTATGACACAGCTTGCAGCAACACTGGATCCTTAACCTGCTGAGCAAGACTAGGGATTGAACCTGCATCCTCACAAAGACAATGTCAGGTCCTTAACCTGCAGAGCCACAATAGGAACTCCCAGCATTTTTTCTTTTTCCTTTTAGGGCTGTACCCATGGCATATGGAGGTTCCCAGGCCAGGGGTCAAATTGGAACTACAGATGCCAGGCTACACCACAGCAACAGCAACGTTGGATCTGAGCTGCATCTGCAAACTACACCACAGCTCACAGCAACGCCAGACCCTTAACCCACTAAGCAAGGCTAAGGATCGAACCTGTGTCCTCATGGATACAAGTCAGATTCATTTCCACTGACCACAATGGGACCATGAATTTTTTCTTAATGACTGCTTTGTGTTCTTTTGCATGAAAGCATTTTTTAAAAATCCTATATACTGTGTAGTACTTATTTGATACCAATACTTTTTTTCCTCACACATTCATGGAAAGGCAGTCAAATTAAGTTAAGAGCCTGGAGTGCAGAGTCAAATTATCTAGGATCAAATCTGATCTCTTTTTGTGTTAACAGGTTTTGATCTTGGGCAACTCATTTTACCTTTACTTGCTTTAGTTCCTTGTAAGAAAAATGCAATAATAATCTTAGGATTCGTAGAGTTTCATAAAGATAAAATTAGTTTATGAGTACATGCATGAGTGGGATGCCAAGGACAGTATAGATGTGCCTTGTAAAAGGTATCACATATTTCTATTCCCATCCATAGGATATGAAAGAGCCAGTTTTCATTCATCTTCAGTAACAGAATATTTTAACATACAAATAAACTTTGCAACTGATAGAATGAAAATTGCATTTCATTGTTGTTTTAAATTTTAATTACGAGAAAAATAAAGATATTTACATGTATATGCACCATTTTAAACTAATTTTCAGGTGAACACTCTCTCTGTTTTACCATTTTATTGTTCATCATTTTTATATTAACTCAGGGAGGTGCTCTATATCTTAAACATAGCAAGCACATTTCTCTTGGTATTTTTTATCTGTTGACATTTATTTTGGTATTTATATTAGGGCAAGACTTTCAAATCTATTTTTAAATCTATTTTAATAATACAAAATCAAATGTATTGGTATTTTTATTTATGAATTCTGGTTTATCTGCCTCAGAAAACATTTCATCCTTCTTTAGTAGAATGAAACAGAGAGCCCAAGGGTAAAACAATCCTACTTGGATATTCAGTTTGTTTTAGAGGTGAGTCTGAAGATAAGTGGGGGGAAAAAAACAACCAAAAAAACTATTTTTCCAAAAGGACATTAGGTATCCATATGAAAAACAAAAGTTGTTTGGCCCCTTTGTCTCAGTACACACAAAATCAAATTCTGGGAGACTGGATATCTATATATGAAAGCCATAACTTTCAGAATATCATGGAGGAGAATATATTTATGACCTTGGTGTAGGAAAAGAAAAATAAAAGAAACTGAATACCATGAACCATAAAGGCTGATAAAATCTCACTACCAAAAGTAAAAATTTACTTGTATCAAAAGCTACAATTAACAGGAAAACTAGTGAAGAGAAGATACAACTCATGTAATCAACAAAGGGTTTATATCCAGAATATGCAAAAAATGTCTTTGCATCAATAAGAAAAAGGACATCGTTGAAATGTAGGTGCGCAGTTTAAATAGGAACTTCACCAAAGAGGATATTCAAATGGTTAAAATGAAAATGTGTGATGACTTATGAGAAACAAGGAAAATGCAAATTCAATAAAAATTAAATATCACAGTGTATCTTCTACAAAATACTGAAAATTCCAAATGCACTAGGAACATAGAACATACTGCGAGGGTAAATTTGACATGTTATCACGTTGGCAAACAGTTTGATATATCAAATGATAGAAGATGTTAACTTGGGTAGGGTGTGCATTTGAGGTTGTGAAAGGTACTAAAATTATGAATATATTTTGAGGAGAGACAATAGATCTGTTGTTGTAGTATATGTGGTGAAGAAGGAAAAAAGAGAAGCATCATTTCAAGGTCTGGTCTGAACAAATATATGAATGAGGTTGTCATCAATCAGTGACAAGAAAAACTGTAGAAGACTCTTTATTTTTCATGGAGGAGGGGAATGGTTCAGTGATTCAGTTTCTTGTCACTTTAATTTAAAATACCAGGTATGAACCCAAGTAGCAATATCAAGTAGTTAATTGTATATACAAAGCTAGAGTTCAGGGATAAGAACCAGACTAGGAAACCATACTTGGGAGTCACCAGTGAAGGGAAGGTATTCAAAATTATGTTAACCAGAAGTGATTACAAAGGCAGGGAATACAGGGAATGAAGAAAGTAAAAAAGACTGACCACTTAAGTATAAGTTTTTGGGGAGGTGAGAAAGAGCCAGCCAGAGAGATGGAAGATTGGTTATGAGATAGAAAGGCAAGCAGGAGATTGTGGTACCTGGATATCGATCAGAGAAAAGTTATTTTTTGGAAGAGACAGACCAAGAATCAGTTAATGAGAAATGCAGAGGCGACTGGTGACCTTGAAAAGAAAGTTTTCAGAAGCCTAGTGGAGGTGAAATTTTGAATGAAATGGGTTCAAAATAGAGAGAGGAGAAACTGGTAATAAAATATAAATAACACTTTTGAAAGATTTTGCTCTTTAAGGGAAGGGAAAGACAAGGCAATAGGAAGAGAGGAAAGTAGAGTAGGGAGAATAGGATATGTGTGTGCTGATGAGAGAGAGAGAGACAGTAGGGAAATGAGCTTTAATGGCATAAAAATGGACAGATGTCCTGGAATGATATCTCACATGCAAGTGGATGAACTTCTGTTAGAAACAGAAGTAATTCATTTATTACAGCACCAGAGGAGAAAGATCACTGGAGCATGGCTATAGATATGTGCTCATATGTATTAATAGATACTTCTGAAATGTTTTTTCCTTTTATGTTTTATTTTTTTTTATTTCCCCAATACGTCATTTTTTTTCTACTGTACAGCATGATGACCCAGTTACACATACCTGTATACATTATTTTTTCTCACATTATCATGCTCCATCATAAGTCACTAGACATATTTCCCAGTGCTACACAGCAGGATCTCATTGCTCATCTATTCCAAAGGCAAGAGTCTGCATCTATTAACCCCAAGCTGAAATGTCTTTTCTAATCACTTTTATTTTCTCAATAAGATAAGAAAGAAAGACATAAGCTCTACATTAAGAGATGGGAGCGTCTTGTAGGTTCTTTTCTTTCCTTTTTTTTTTTTTGGTGGGGGGGAGAGAGAAAATGATATGATATTCTCTTCCAGGAGAGCTGGAGAGTTAATAGGCAGGAGAATTGAGCTAAGAATGCCAGGAAGCATTAAATACTAATTTGTCCAGATTTTTATGTAAATATGCAACACTATGACTTTTAAAATCACAAAATGGTATTTTCTCCTTTTACATGTTAAAACCATTTATTGTGTTTTGAGAATACTTGATGAACCAAATGTATGTAGTCTTTGTCTTCAGGATGCTTACAAAACTCTTCCTCCTATGAAGTCTTCTTGGGAAGCAAAAAATTATTTCAACTGCTTTACTACTGAGAAAAACAGGTTTTGATTCATTCTTTATATATGCAGAACGTACAAACACAAAAACTATATAAAGAAATATAATTTCTGGTCTCTTTCATTTTAAGGAATGTAATTATTCTCATGTTATTTCAAAGTAATTTTCTATCTATTGCTTATTTCCTGTATGTCTTCTGGATTTGGGGGCAAAGAGGACAAAAGCAATGTTTTCAACACCACCCAATCTTTAGGTCCTAGAATGGTGTTGGTGCATGGTAAGAGCTCAGTAACTATTTGTTGAACATATAGATTAATGGAAGAAACATAGTATATTAGGATATACTACTTGAAGAAATACCCAAGAAGAAAAAGAGCAGCCCATATATTTTCCATTTCTATATTCTACACCATTTTGTTGGAGACTTAGTAAATATTGGATAAATGCGATTAACCTATTCAAAACATTTTGACTATAAGACATATGCAGCCCTACAATATCATAGGAGTGCAATATAATAGAACTCATAGAGAATTTTGCCAGATATTGTTTTAAAAGATTAGGAAAAGTTCTCAGCTCACTGAATTTCAGTCTTCAGCAAATAAAGAAAATG
This sequence comes from Phacochoerus africanus, assembly GCF_016906955.1. NCBI lineage: Eukaryota > Metazoa > Chordata > Mammalia > Artiodactyla > Suidae > Phacochoerus > Phacochoerus africanus. Next base: position 120,845,148 of record NC_062548.1, on the reverse strand, counting down.
TCATTAATTATTAATGGAAGCCTTTTCACTTATTAATCTGTGAATTGTATGTGTAGAGATGAATCGGGTGTTAATAACAAAATGCGAGTATGAAAGATAACACACCCAACCGTCAAGTTTGCTGAACAAAGTAAAGTTCTTACCTCTCCAGGGGCTGAATTTCATTAGAAAAAATGAACTGAATATTGTTAAGACTAGAGAACAATTGGACATGGATGAGGAAGTTATGACATTGATACATATTCCTCCATAAATACCAAGATCTATTTTGTGCACCAGTCAATACATATTTGTTAAAAACTGAGTTAAAGGATCTCATATCAGTGATCCAGGAATATAATGAAACATGATAAATTAAGTGATTGATTGTTCTTGTTTTAAAGCTTTACACATCCACTGATAAAGAAATGTTTGTTGTTTTTTTCATTTCCTTAGGCTCATTAATTATGAACTTCTCCCTAATCACTTTTAGGGATTGAATGAACAACTTCCAAGTTAATCTTTTGTTGTCAGTTTCTGAATAAGTTACTTAAGGAAACGAGTCAGCTGGTTAGCTCTGGTATCCATTATTTCAAGTTTCTCATCTGACTTCAATGTGAAAGTTTACTTATTTATTTATTAAATACAAGCTGTTGTGGTAATTTATTTATCTATTAAACACAAGCTGGTGTATTATGTTTTAGTTATGAAAACATCTGTAAATATGTATGTTTTATTGAATTAAATAATTAAATAGATATACTTTGTGCTATCAAAAGTCAAATTTCAATAAGACTACATTGGGCTTTTCAATGGATTTTAAATTTATTGATTACTCAGTAACTTAAAATCATGCAAATACAATTCATTTCATCTTAGTGCTAATCCAAACAGTATTCAGAATAAGCATACAGTTTTCTATAAACGGCACCTCTCTTCAATACAGTGAGAAGACTGGTCAGTATATTAAAATCATTTGACTCTGAAAATGGTGATGGTTTCAATAAGTTATTGCTACTCATTTATGATGGCTAGAGTCTCATAAGTTTCAGGAGTGAAGCCTCTGATGGCAGCCTTACATCATCCAACTCCTGAAGAATGTCAAGTTAGGGGACTCTGGTCTTCTCTCTTGGTCCATTCTCTATAAATAGGACTCCTTGAGGATGGACTTTCCAAGATCTCTGGCTCTCTTTCAGAGAGAACACTTGAAATTACTTGATATTTGACTGTCTAACCTGCCATTGGGATGCCACCTGTGTTGAATTAGTTTCCAACTTTAATCATGGCTTTAATATTATGGAGTTAGTAGCACAGGTTTGCGTCTATCCCACACCATCTCCACAGCTTTCCCACTACAACATCACTTTGATGATTAGGCAGAGTTCATCATACTATTCATCATACCGACATGAGCAGAGATTCTTTTCAAGGAGAACTTGACCTTTCTATAATTTCTTGTTAGTGACAACCCCATGAATTGAACTTATTTCTAAGAACTGCATCACAATTCCCATGTTCATGAAAAAGAGCCTGCTTTTTCTTTGTTCTATACACAGTCAACCTGTCTTCTCTGGTCAGCATGTAACTCAGGAAGGCGGTTGGCTCCCCGAGTCCAGTTACTTAAACTCACCAGTATGATGTCTTACTCCAACTCTATATGGAGATCTTAAAGGGGAGAGCCAAGAATTGCTACAATAACAGGGCTTTTGCACCATGTAAAAATCATCAGCTTGGGAGGAGGCATTTTTCTCTAAATATCCCATGTCTTTCCATCTCCTAACTCACCGGCTTTAGCCACAAAGCTTACAGTCAAACAAGAGTGTGATTATTCTCCAACTATGAAGACATTACTCCAACATTACTGCCTTACTCTCACAAGGCCACCTCCCCAACAATAGCAACTGTTCTTATTTATCTTTTTGGAGTACCACTAGATAACATAGATTTGGCTATCCAAAAGTCTGAGATCAATTACAACATTCCATTCTAGATCCATCTCAAATTACTTCTGCCACTTTGTCCAGAGCAGCCTTTTAAAGATTATGTAATGGGGTCAAAAAACAACACAAAGACATGTAAATTCCAAGCTATACACAGTCCATTCTGAATATAAAATATTTGCCATTATCAGATTTTTAAAAATAAAACTAGGTATAAAACCAATGAAAAGAAATTGAAATATGCAATCTTCAAGTCAATCTAAGCAAGAAAATGTTAAAAATCTCCAGTTAGCATATCTTCTATCACTATATTTCTTTCTGAAAACAAGAAGTCACATACTAGTATGTTCTTTAAAGAAAAACACAAAAGAGGAAAGAAGAATGGGGAGAAGAAAGAAAGAAAAAAAAGGGAAGAAAAACATCTTCCATGTCTTAATTCTCCAGCAGGGTAGATGCAATCACACCCATTGAGGACAAGCATCAGAAATTAATTTCTAAGGTTTTTTTAGCTGAACATACTCTGGCATGAACAAAGTACCAGAATGATGAATAAAGAGCCTCCTTATCATTGGCCCTGCTAGGTTTCAAAGCATCTAAGTGCCTAAAATAATGTAATCAAAGTTCCTTTCTATACTCTGAGTCTCAAACATTTCTACTGATGCTGCTTTCTCCTGACAGTAGGGTGTTTATATTGATGACAGGCAATCCTACCGGCAAAATACATTTATTTATAATTCGGACAACTCCAGTTATTTGCTCTCCGAATAGTGCTTGACCTCATTCAGTCATATTTGGGTGTCTTCAATTTCCTGATACCCCTAAATGAGTATCAACCTAATTCTGTCTGTTCTTCCAGCTTGGGTGTTGCTCTCACAATAGTCTTTGGAGTCTCTCTTGATGAATAAATGTGCTCATTGTTTAGATAGTCAGGAAAACAGCTGTGCTTAATTTTCTCTGTTGAATGGCCTTTTGCATTTTTCTTTATGATATATGTCTGAGACCCTACCGGGATCCTCTGTTGTAAGAAATGCGCTGCCTTTCATTTCTGGTTCTGTCAAAACATTTCTGTTTTTGTTCCCCTGAGTAGGGAAACTGTATCTAAGAGTTGGTCTTCTTTGAACCCCTGTTTCACCTCTGGTTCATATCATCCATCCTTTGTCTTGTCTGAGAATTTTTTTTTTTTTTGGCTATACCCATGGCATACAGAAGTTCCTGGGCTAGGGACTGAATCTGAGCCACAGCTGTGACCCACACCACAGCTGCAGCAACACTGAATCCTCTAACCCACTGCACCAGGCTGGGGATTGAACCTGCTTCTCTGCAGTGACGTGAGTTGGTGGTGCCAGATTCCTAACCCACTGTGCCACAGTGGGAACTCCCCATCTTGTATTTCTTATTTTATAAAATTTCTACAACATATTCCTTGGGAGAACTATTGAGGCCCAGGGAAGACCATCCCAAAATACATCTATGTGTCATACTGATTACTTTGAATTAAAGTTACTTAAGAAATGGCTGATGTAAGAGAAGCACTTTGACCCTCTTCTCTGTCTTCCTGAAAGCAGGAAATAAATCTCCCATGTGAAAGGTGTCCTCCCTGCATAGGGAAGTAAAAAAATTCCTTCTCATGAGATAGGGAATTCAGTGCTTAGAAACCTGTATAAATAAACCTTGATACTTTATTAATTTACTACCCAACCCTAAACTTCACTTAAGCCCCTTTTTAGTTAAGCATCCAAACCTATTTCTTTGTCCTTGTCAACTCCTCACAAATTTATTGTTTCTCTGTATAAAGAAATATAAAATCTGCCTACTTTGGGTCACTCTCTGGGCATCATTTTATGATTGCCTGTGCACATGAAATTATATTGGGATTTCTCCTGTTCAACTGTTTTGTGTATCTTTTATTATCACTCCAGCGACAAGAACTCAAGAGGGGTAGATAGGGGAAATTTCCTCCTCCCTGAGACAATGGTTTATACCTGTGCCTCTGCTTATAATAAATTTACCTTGAAATTCACTCAAAAATAATTTGAGCATTTTGCATGGATGCTCCTAGTTTTCCCCATTACACCTGCCCAAATAGGAAACAAGCTGTGATTTTAATTACTGTGATCTTGGAGGATGTGATTTTCCACTAGTTTGTAGTAGGTACCCTATCTGTAGCTTTGAGATGGCATCTCTCAATGGTTTCCTGAGTCCTATCTTCATTAAGGATTTATTTCGGTCTGGTCTCTGTGATGTTTACCATATTCTTCTGTTTGGTTTCTCAGGCTCTGATCACTTTTACTGGCTTTCTTATCAATAAAAGACCTACCTCTTGTCCACCCAAAAGCTTAAAAGTAGTTAAATCTTGGTATACTGTGCCCTAAATACATTTTTTTTCCTGCTTTATTTGAATTATGGCTTCTGAAACCTTGAATTTCTTTGAAGAATATGCCTTGACTGGCTTTGCTTGATTCTCCTAGATCATGCTTCAAAGATAGACTTTTCTTAAAATACCACCTCCTATTCATCTAAACCATTCTTCAATTTCTCTACCATTTTCCTATGCCCTGACACTGTTTTCATACCAGACTAATGTTCAAGTTTAATTCACTCCTGTGTAAGCTTCTTGAATAATAATCATTGAAGAGGTGTTCAAATTATTTGTGATCAGCCTTCCTCTAACGCCCTCTGTGTGAAGGTTATATGCTCAAACCTGGCAGGAGCCTTCATTTCTATTTGTCTGTTCAGTAATACAATCTACCATATTTTAGTACCTATGGATATTGTTTGGATTTCAAATCTTCACAAGCATTGCCATCAACTGAGGAGTATAATTTTAAGGGTATATTAATAATAATATAAAAAGATACACAATTTTCTAATTGGCCTTGCTTCTGCTCTGGTGAAGGATAGTTAAAATCTCTCAACTTTATAAAAATCTCTTAGTAACCTACACACTGGCTGAGACACAAAACCCAAGTTACTAAATGGAAAACCCTAAAGATTAGATACCATGTGTCCTGGCTTCCCCAAAATGTTACAACATTAGAACTTTGACTTCAAAATTCTTTTTTTTTAGTTTTATAAAAAATTATAGTTGATTTACAATGTTGTGCCAATTTCTGCTGTACAACTAAGTGCCCTACTTCTATATATGCATATGCATATATATGTGCAATGTATACATATATGTAAAAACACATACATTCCTTTTCTTATATTATCTTCTATCATTATTCCCCCCTAAAAATCCAGGGACTGTATAAGGTGGTGTGTCTATCAAAGAGATAAGAAAGCTAAGTCTTTTGGAGAAATAAGCAACAAGTCCATGAACACCCTGTAAATACACAGCTAAGTGGAAACTTGCAGCTGGATTTATTATATCTCTCATAAATCTGCATCCTTAACTGTTTCACTAAGCTTTCTCTGTGGAGTAGAATACTCTAGCATACAAGCTGATCAGACGCTTCTTAATAGGACCCAGTTCACACAGCCCTTAGTCAAAAATATTAGTAGTGCCGAGCAGAAATATAAGTCTGAGCCAAGAAACCTGTGTGATGCCCACCTGAGCCTGCCTAATGACAAATGTGTTCCAACAGGTTTGAATCCTTAGAAGATAGAGGATCTACAGCATCTCCCTCGTGGTAATCCTACAGCTATGTCATGATATATTCCGAAGACTTGATAAATCAGTATACTGAGGGTGTGAGGGGAAAAATTATCTTACACGCTGCTGGAGAGCTAAAGAACATTCACTAAACATCTGCAGCAAAAGCTAAACCTGGATAAAGATCTCAGGAAAATAATGAGGAGGATGTTACAAGGAGTATGAACACCACCATGAATATAAGAGCATAACTCTGAGAAGTTTTCACTCTCAGGCAATCCCAAGCAGCCTTTGACTACTGGAGTGGTCTTTCACCAGTGCACTCTTTCCCAGTGCAGACTTACCATCTGGGAGGGAAGAGAGAGAAGAGGTTACTACTAACGTGAGACTTTTCTTTGGACAGAGTTTCAAGGTCAGGAGCAATGAAAATACTGAATTCCTTTGAGCACAATGTGACAGCAATGCAGTTCTTTCATGGGACTGAAATCTGCTCATGTAGAGAAAAACTCTTCCAACTTTCAGTTTTGGGAAATAGACTTTATACAAAACAACAGATAATAGAATCATAGCATTTATTTTTTTCTGGTCCAGTCAAATACTTGGCATCAAGCAGTGGGGTGGGGGGAGGAAAAAAAAAATCCTAGCCTAAGCTTTTTCTGTAATTATCTAAAATTATCTAGATTAAACTTGAGTCTATCTACTGTACCTCATTAAGCACCCTGTTCCACTGCCTGCCCTTTCTATCTGAAAATGTTCTCTCATTTTCAAATTGAATTTCTCCCCCATTAACTTACTACTTAGGTGTATTTTAATGGCTTTCCTTTCAACGTAAGCCCACTTGTTTTGGCCATGAAATTATCTCATTTCATTGTATAAAGCCCAGCTTCATTTCTAATTTTCAGTAATTGTGTCCATTTCTAGGTGAAAAATGTAAGCCCAAACAAAAGCCCTCTTAAAACTGGCCTGTCGTTTTTAATTCTTTCTCTTCCAGACAGTGGTTGTTAATTTTCCTTACAATAATGCATGTCTGTTCTCCCTCTCCAACGTACCGTTATAACTAACACAGTGAAGCATCTGTACCTCGCTGTGTGAGTTCATCTTCTGATAGGAAGCTGACAGCTTCACACAGCAATATACAGTACAGGTGAAGCAGCCTTCAGGTAACCCATCATCCACTTGCCTTCTGAGTAAAAGCTTAAGGAGACCTATAATCCTATCCTTAATTTTCTCCTAACTAGAAATTTACTGAATGAAAACTTGTCATATAGTAACTGAAAAAAAGCACATTCTTTTTTAATTCTCAATATATATTCCTCTAGACACATAAACACACATATGTTGGATACACATATGCATGCATGCACACTCACCCACACACATACGCTCAGAGAAATAACATGTATTATATAATATACTCCACACACACACACACACACACACACACACACAGAAACAGTCTTTTAAAAATGTGTTTCAGGAGTTCCTGTTGTGGCTCAATGGTAATGAACTCGACTAGTATCCTTGAGGACACAGGTTTGATCCCTGGCCCCACTCAGTGGGTTAAAAGATCTGGCATTGCCGTGAGCTGGGGAATAGGTCACAGACATGGCTAGGATCCAGCATTGCTGTGGCCATGGTGTAGGCTGGCAGCTGCAGCTCCAATTCCACCCCTAGCCTGGGAACTTTCTTATGCCATGGGTGTTGCCATAAACAAGACAAAAAAAACAAAAACAAAAAAAAGTGTTGTTTAATATGGCCAATACTTTTCAATCTTTGATTTGTATCAGTTTTCCAGTGGGGGAGGGTGAATGGAAGATGACATTCCAAGTAGAGAATTGAGTTTGTAGAAAGACACTATATGCAGAAAGGACCTTGAATTTTTGCAAAACATGAGAAGGTAAATATATGCGGTATAGGAAAAAAACAAAACAAAACAAAACAAAAAAACCAAAAAAACCAAAATGAATTTGTAGCTGAAACTCGGAGTAAAACTGAGAAGAGCCTTATGAGCCAAGCCTCAGCCCCGGACATGATCCAAACACATGGTGCATGCATCAAGCTTCTGAACTTAATCCAAGTGATATGAAGGACATGAAAATCATTTCAAAGAAAATAAAACTTAGCAACCACTCTTACACACATGCCCAATATTATTAGTTAAAATGCACTTGTACTCCTTCCCTTAATGGACCAGAGACAAATAATAATTAAAAATACCTACACAGAAGTAGGGCAAGTAGTAGGGTGATTATCATTATAAGAATGAAGAAACCCAGACTCACAGCATCTAAATGAATTTTCACATGCATGCAGTTCCACCATGTTGATGTTTCCTAACTCAGGAGCTTGAGTGCCACTACACCCAGCTGGAGAAGGTTGCTGAGAAGAATTGGCAAAGACGAGGACTGGCTTCTAAAAACGGTGTGGGTGCACCAAAAGATTTCTAAGTTCCCATAGGAAGGCCAGGCACCGGAGCACAGAAGCATAGATATGCGAAAGATTAATATTATATCCAGATTCAGGGAAAGATTTTGACAGAAATGTTTGCTAGGGGATTATTTATAATGAGAAAAAATGGAAATAATGTATGTGTGACTGAATGTGAAGGCTAAATAAATAATGTGCTTTACATATTTCAGTATCATGTGGGCATCAGGAACAATTTTTAATTAAATGGAAAATGATTCACTGGATAAGCTTGAGAAAAACAAAACATACACATGTACGCTTCGAAAAACAGCAATACAGAAATCCCCAACCTATATACACAGCCATACTCAATACGTTTTCAAATATAACTATAATTTATCCATTCATCTAGTTCTGTGTCATCTATTGATCTCTCCAACTAACTATGCTTTCAATCTATCTATGTACCAGGCATGCACAGGAAATTGGAAGGAAACACATGAATTAGATATTAGAGGTGTTTTTTCTTCCTTTTTAAACTATTTTTCCCATATTCTTCCCAGAGTGATAGAGAAATCTGGCGAGGGAACTCACACTCCTCTAGTTTCTGAAGTAGATAATTCTGCCTCCTACTTAAAATACACACAATTAGTTACTTACTGGCTTGTATTCAAATGGAAAATGAGGAATCAGGACACAGGAAACCATCAACACAATAATAAAACGCATTTGTCATAAATGCCCACTATGTACTGGTCAAGAGGATGGCCTGACTTCATGGAGTAAATGGAAGTTATGGAAAATTTTACAATCATGGTAGCACTGCAAATGTGATACACATGATCAGCAAGGAAAATGCGAGGTATTGGAAACTGCATCTTCAGAACTTAGAATCTAGTTTAGCAAAAAGTCAAAAGAGTCAGAGAGGAAGAGCACTTGAGACTAAGAGCCTCCAGGAATGTTAACAATATACATCCAGAAAGGAAATCAGGACACAGGAAGGCCCTGCAGTGAGAGACCTCTGTCACATTTCAAAAACTAAATGGTATTCAGATTGATTGGACAATATGGTGTATGTTTTTAGGGAAAAGAATTAAAATATGAGATTTTGGGCATAGGCTGTGGCAAGTCATGTTTGTAGAAATATACAAAGAAACTTGGGATCTCTCCAGAAGGCAGCAAGATTTTAAAGGCGCTAGTTGAAGGGTAGAGGTCGTCAGGTCAGCAGTTTAGTAGGTGAATTCTGACTGATTGGTTGTGAATAAGAACGGATGTAGGAATATCTGTTAGGAGGCTGTATCAGTAGCCCCAGGAAGAATTAAGGGGGGGGGGAGCTTGATTATTGTAGTAAAAACATAAATAGAGGAAAAAAATTAGAGATTTTAGATGCAATGATATGAATAGAAGCATGAGGCCCAGATGATAACTGGATTGTTTTCTTATGAGTTTGGATGATATAAAAGTGGCAGAATGTAGAAAAAAAGCCAAATTTTTCATATGAAAATTTCAAGTTATTTAAAAATACTGTCACCGATTTTAGAGCTTATCCAAAAACATTTACAGAAGTGCTAGCCCTGAGATACTAAAGAGCTTTTGTTTGCATGTGCCTATATGTGAGTGTTGGGGGGAGTGTAATTTGACAAAATAGGAGAGAATGAATAATGACAAACATCTTTGTGAAGAGATGCGGGAAGCACACATTTGGGTTCCAGAGATAATGAGCACTGGGTGGGGGTCTACTTGGAAGTCTGGGTTTCTGCCTGTGCTGGGGTGAAGAATGTTGTAGGAAATGAAATTGCAAATGCATAGAAAAAATATAATTGTGGCATAGATGCAATTCATACCCACTTCTCAATGACATATGGGTACAACTGTATTTTTCAAGTTTCCTACAATAAGCAGATATCATAAAACCCTTGACATTTACAAGGGATAAATCCCAAGATCTTTGCAAATTTCTAGCTTTGCAAATACAGAGAAGTTTGTATAGTCTCTTGACTTTCTCAAAAATTACATTTCAAGAGAAATAAGCTTCCAGTGCTTTTCCTTACATGATCAGCAAGTCTTCTTTCTTCTAAAGAAGCATATCCTCACATTTCAAACTTCACTATGACCACTCTAGTTTAAACTGCAACATCTTTTTCTTGAAGAACAATAACCACAAAAACTGTTACCCATATTTCCATTTTTGATATGAACATAGCCCAGAATGTTTATAAAATATACATCATATCTTACTCCTCTGCTTAATATCTTTCAATATCATTTCTTGCTTTTAGAATCCAAAACCCCCAACTCATAGTGCCATGGTTTAAAAAGTCCTTTATAACCTAAACTTCCTAAATATAGAACTTCTCTTGCACTTCCATTTTCCATGTTTAATATGCTGCAGCCACTCTGAACTTTGGGAGCAAAAACTGACAGTGGCCAGCATATAACTTCACTGTAGAAAAGATTAATATTCATCCTTAGAGATACTGAAAACAATTTCAAGTCACAGATACTCAGCAGTGCTCACTGTTTTAGTCAATATAAGCTAAGTTATACTGCTTTAACAGATAACCACAAATCTTGTGGGCTTCATATAAAAATGATATATTTTTATTTACAAAAATTCACCCTGGAGCTCCCATTGGAGTTCAACAGCTTAAGAACCCAACATAGTATCTGTGAGGATGTGGGTTCGATCCTTGGCCTCTCTCAGTGGGTTAAAGATCCGGCTCTGCCATAGGGTGCAGCATAGGTCACAGATCAGGCTTGGATCCAGTGTTGCCATGGCTGTGGCACAGGCTGGCAGATGCAGCCCCAACTTGACCCCTAGTCCAGGAGCTTCCAGATGCCACAGGTGCAGTTGTAAAGAAAACAAAAAACTCACCCTGGGGCTAGGAAATTCTTGGTGGTAGCTCTCCTCTACCCAGCCTGTTACCCAGCTATTATGAAGGAATCTCCCTTCATAATAGCTGCAGTAGTAGAATAGTGAAATTCAAAACTTCTCAGGGTAGTTCCCCTGTCTCTTCTGGAAAGTGATGCATTTTACTAGCCAGAACTGGTCACATGGCCTCATCTAACTGTAAGGAGGTTGGGAAGTGCAGTTCCTGTAAGTTGAGGCAGGAAAGGAGAATTGGATATTGAGGATAATGATGATCATTGGTAAAGTCTGCCACAATGTGTTCTCCCAGTTCTACCATATTAAGTTTAATCTTCATGCAAATTACAGGCCTCTGGTCCAGGAAGACCACCTCAAATCTTATCCAGCAAGAGCTCTAGAGTTGGCAATAACATTCTCTCCATCTGATCTGCACATGGCTCCTTCTGAACTGGAAACCTATGAACTCAAATGACAATCATCACCTCCTTCCCACAGACACCTGATATGTAATGGTAGAATAAAGTAAGGATAATTGCAACATTCCCATTTAAAAAAAAATTTTATGGCTGTAACCATGGCATACGTAAGTTCCCAGGCCAGGGATCAACTCTGAGCTGTAGCTGTGATCTGCGCCACAGCTGTGGTAATGCCAGATCTTTAACCCACTGCACAGGGCCAGGGATCAAACCTATGCCTCCCCAGCAACCAGAGCAGCTGCAGTCAGATTCTTAACCCACTGTACCACAGAGGGCATTCCAACATCTCATCTGATAAAAGAAGAATGACAGTTACATAGACATCATTGGCCCTGAGAAATTCTGAAATCCCCCTGGGAAGAATAGTGTGAACCACCTATGCTGAAATTAGAGAATATTCCTTGATGTAACCCTTATTCTGCTTTCCCTGAAGAAACTTCCTTTTCCATTGTTCTTAGAGGCCTCCTCGCTCCACATTCTGGAAAGTTTTTTCCCCTTGGTTTCTCATTATCCTCCATCTCCATATCTGAAATGGACTTTGAGGAAATGGCCCTTCAAAGGGACCATAATAATTTCTCAATCCACTACATGCCTGCAGAAGCATGGAGGCCCAAGGATCATTTTGACAATAAATGTTACCATTTATTGGATTATTTCTATGTGATAGAAATTATATTAAGTGATCACATGCATTTCATCATCACCATGGCCTTTAGAAATTGCATTATAATTATTCTTGCTTAAACTGTCCAGTGTTCCATAGCTAGTCCATGATGGAACTTAGATTCTAACCCTACTCTGTCTTGATACCAATCTATAATGTTTCTTCCACTTCTATTGTCTTTATACTTCAGAGTTAAAGGAATTGTTTCAGGAATTGTTAGAAATAATTCCTGGAATTTCTGGATATAATCAATATTTTGACAAATGCAAAGGTCATTTTTAAGTCTCAAGGAATCATAGGGTTTTTAGGTCCATGTGCCAAGTTTCTTAAGCAACATGATACTGCAAATGCATATACAGACACATGCACACATGCATGCACACATGCATATGCACACATACATGGAAATGCACATGCACACATGTACACAGTAGAGCTCTTACATATTTGAATTCATCCAGATCCATGTACCAGGAATCCTACATTTCTTCTACAAATTCTAGGTCCAGTATTTTCTCTGATTTTATTTATTTTTGCCCTCTTACCTTGTTCTATTTACTTATTGAATCTATTTTGAATAGCAAATGAAAAGGCTACATGATAGATGAATCTGATCTTTACCTCAAGATACTTTAAATATTGATATTAATTTTTGGGGCATTGACCTTTAAACTGATCTTTATTTTAAGGCACTGATCTTTCGAGAAGTTTTAACAAAAAGTAGGAAGGCCTTTAATTTTTCATTGTTACATGGCTGCGTTTTTACAGCATTTTCACTTTCAAAGTTTTTATTATATTCATCACTTATAGTTTGGTGTCAAAAGCAATCAGCTTCACAATATTATAAAACCTAGAATGTCTGTGATCCCATCATCCCTCTCCATAGCCAATTATTACCTGAGCTCATCACTTTCATGAAAATCATATAAAATGTGGCTGATTTTATTCAAAACACCCTAATAAAGTTCTATTTTACAACTTTTTCTCCTAGACTCTCAGTGTGAAAAGTCCATCATTTACATGATCTAATACCTACATTGTTCCAGGCAAGAGTTTTAGCACTCTATCATATATGACAAATGTTCTTCCACTTATTAATATAAATCATCATATTTTCAGGCACTGATAACCACCATGTCACATACTGCAGGTTTTTGTAATAACAGCACCCCATTTCCAGTGTTAATTCTCTGTATTAGTTAGAGGAGTGTCTTGGTAGTCCCCAAGAGCACCCTAACCTAAGTGATGCACTGAAAGGACTCACAGAACTCAGAAGTCATTGTGCTCATGGTTATGGTTTATCACAGTGAAAAGATACAAAGCAAAACCAGCAAATGGTGCAACAGGTAAAGTCTGGATGAAACCAGGAGCAAGCATCCGAGAGTTTTCTCACAGTGGACTCACCCAAGACACACTTAATTCTTTCTGCTAAAAATTGCAACAAACACATGTGTTGTGTTGTCTATCAGGAAGTTTTCTTGAGTCTAAGAGTCTCAGGTTTTTATTGGGGGTTGACCACAGAAGCACTCACTGGTTTAATGACTGACTGCAATGACCAAAACTAGATACTGCCAAGAAGAAAACAGGCACATACCATGAATCACACTGTTTGCACAAACCATCTGGACAAACTGGTAGAGTTTCCTTCAAAGCTTCAGACTTGCAAAACACACGTATCAGAATATTTCGAACATTCAATTGCCAGTGCCCACCAAGGGCCAGTTGAGAAAATCAGCTTATCTGGGAATGCACAAGTTTTAAGCACCTCAGACCTGATGAATTTACTCTTTCCTGCAGATGCACGTTGTTTTAGTTATGATGACCAAAACAACCTTCTAATGTCATCAATTTAATACAACAAAAGCATTTCATTGGCACCTCCCACCCCATTTATGTAAACTTTGAAAATCTGGTACTTGTTTGCCACTCAGTAGCTCAATATCTCCTGTTGCTTCAGTTCTGTGGTTGTGCACGTGAGCACAAGGCTTTGTCTGCCATAGCAGTGGCAGAGGAATAAGATGCTGGAGAACCCCACAGGGCTCTTTATTGCATCATCTGGTAGCAGATGCTATTTTTGTTCTCATTTCATTGATTCTCAGAAGGCCTACCTAACTGCAAGGGACAGGGATTTCAGACACATATATGTTCAAGAGAGACACAGAGATCCATATATATAAAAAATCTATATATGATACAGTGCTGCCCATTATATTTGTAAATTATCAACATCTTGACTATTAAATCTGTGAATGACAGAGTCCATACATATAGTTTACAATCTGAAACTCATTTAAAATATGACTGAGAAGTTAAAAAAAGGAAATCAAGTGAACTAATGGGAACAAAAAGCTTCCCTTGAAATTATAAGGTTTATCCTCTTGTTTACTCATACATCAGAATTAAATCTTTTGAAAAAGTGTACTTTCCCCCAACATAGAGAGGTGCCATCTACTGATAAAAATAAGTAAACATTTTAATAACTTTGAGAGTCATTGGAGAAATATGAGATAGTATTCTAAAAGGAAAGGGAATTTATCCACAGCCTGATGGTGTAAAACCCCCAGAGGAGTAGAACTTCCATCAGTTTTGAACAGTATGTGGCTACTGAATGCTTTCTGTGGACTTGCCCTTTCAATAAGAAATTCACCTATATCAGATTAATGTTTCCTTACAAGAATCTTTTGAAATGGGCATTTTAATAACTCCATTTTAGAGATAAGGAATCTAGGATTATACAGCTGGTTTAAACAAGTAAAATTATAAAGAGTCAAAACGTGAACCCAGCTCTGTTTGACTCTAGAACACATACTTATAAACTATTATACAAATTTTGCTCCAAGGAAGATGAACTCAGAGACTTGAGTGAGCCTGTGGTCACTATGTATGGACACAGGAATCATCTGAGAATATCCTTCACTCTAAATAATACATTAGTATGCAGAAGATAGGAGGGCAGGGCATAAAAGAGGGCAGGGGCTACACAAGGTCAGCAGCTTCTGGGACACTGTGGGGATGTAGTGGCCAGGGGTAAAACAGGGCAGGCAAAGAAGAAATGGTCAAAGTCATTGCCATAAAAGACTTTATTGCTTGGTCATAGACAGAGAATAGATATAAAAGTGATAGCCAGCATCTTGAGTCTACATATTTTCTCATAAATGTACAACTGATATTATTCAAGGTTCAAGATATTACTCAAGGAAGAAGGTTATTATGTATAATCTACTTCACAGAGGATGCTGCAAAATGAGCTGATTAAGGAAGAATAATGAAGGGTCAGTATGGTAAAGTGGGTAGCACATGGAATTCAGAATCATGTTTGAAACCAACTTTAGTTATTTAATTGTTATTTAATTATATAAATCATGAATTAGTTATTTAATTGTCTTCAGTCTCAATTGTTATCTGTAAAGCAGGGCTAATAACACCTATGTCTTGGGTTTAGAGGAGGGTTAAATGAAACATATATCTATATAAAACATGCCCAGAACCTTTTCTGAAACAATGAATTTGTACTTCCTCATCCTTGCTTCAAGGCTGGGATAATCACTGTTCCTCTGCCAATCAGTTCTTAATTAAAGAAACACTGAATTCTTACTATGTAGTATTAACTCCTCTAGTTGTTTAGAATTGAGTTTCTGCTCTCTTAGAGTTTATATTTTGTGGAAGTCATAAAAAAACCAAACTAAACAATTACACATGCTTATTCCAAATGTTAATACATTTTACGAGGTACTGAAAAGTGTAATCTGATAGTGAAGGCAAGGGGGGCATAGTCAGGGACAATCTCTCTGATGAGGTGCAGTTGAAATGAGAGGAAATGGAGATAAATTTTTCTAGTGGGAATAACATGTATAAAGACAAGAATTTGATGGCTAAGCTTTAGAGGAAGGAAAGAGGGACCAGAACTTAGTAAGCACCAGGGAGAATGATCGGAGAGAGGCTGGCCTGAAGGCATGGGCCAGAAAACACAGGTTCTTTTAAACCTCAGTAAAGTGTCTGGGTTTATTCTCAGGGGCAGCTGTGATGACAACAGAGGAGCCAAGGAGGAGGTGCTGCAGGGAGAAATCCTGTGGGTAGATTGATGGTGAGGACATTTAGTGCCAGGACTGGGAATTTAAACAGTCTCATATTATCACTTCAAAACTAGATCCAGCTCTTCCCAAGCAGCCCAGAACCTTTTTCTTGCTTGACCAAACGTGATCATTAGACAATTCACATTTTTCTCAACCCATTTTTTTCCAGGCCACTGATACCTGTAGCCTGGTCCAGCCATGCTGAATTTTCATTCCAATGAATAAACTTCCTTTCACTGCCTCTCTGGCTGTCCCTTGTGCAATTTTCTGGGTGTTTCTTCTATTTGGTTCCTAGTCATGCCTCTGTTACTGTTTTCATTATTTTAAAAATGGAGAGGATGTGTTTCTGCTGAAGTTGCCCAATCTTGTTTTCATTCTATTGGACTCCAAAGTGTACTGCCTGGGCGCCGGCAGAGGAATGAAGCAGAAAAACCACTGATTTGATTTTCCCTTTCAATTTTCAGATCTTTCACTGCTTGCCTGGTTTTGTTTTCTCTCCTAACAGTGCATCTAAATATGTGCCTTTCCTTGCTCTCGAGGTAATCCTTTTTATTGCTTTTACCTGTAACATTTGCCTTTGATGGTTTCTGGATATGTGTTAAGGATCAAAGAGGTTCTGTTCTGTGCTTAGTTATCATGTCTGTGTTTTAACTTAGTTATTTCCTTTTGTACTGCGATTTTTTTTTTGGCTTATTTTTCAGCTTTATCTTCTTAGAGATTCTTTCATTTTGGGTGTCATAACAGTTTTTTTTTAATAAACTTTTTGGCCTCCAGAACTTTTAATGTGTCAGTGGTATCTTACTGTTGGTATTTTAAAAGAAAAATACCACCTCAGAGAAGCTCCATATTCCTGCAAAAGGCCTGTGCTGTTACTCCTGTTTTAACACCACACAATTAGTTGGTATACACTCCCTAAACCAGGTCTCTACTCAAGCCAAAAAGAGTAGCTACTCAGTCACTGGGCAGTACCTCTAAGAAGCCTGCTCAAGTGAATATCTTTAGGAAATTTAAAATCATTTCCTTTTGTTGCTGCCTTACTTCCCAGAAATCACAACAGTCACAGGAATTCAAGATGCTGTAATATGTCCATGGTGGTGGCAGAATGCACACAAATTGTGTGCTTATGAAATGACATCTTCCTAACTAAATATTTGGAATCTCTCTATATTCTGTAATGACATCTCTTATTATTTCCTCCTTCTGTTTTAATTTTTTAAGGACACCCAGTTTTCCTTATTAGCTGATAGAGTTTACCCTCAGCTATACACTTTGTTTTGTACCAATACTTAATAGTCTAGCTTTGACTAAATTATTTTTCGTTTTCATGCTTTAATGTACCTTCCAATGACATAGAGTTGACTTCTATGCACCATTGCTTTTTTTATGTCAGTTTTCTTCAATTGTGACCACAGATTTCAACTATATATGTATTTTTTTCTTTTAAGGGCTGTACCTGTGGCATATGGAAGTTCCCAGGCTAGGGGTCTACACCACAGACACAGCAATGCCAGATCTGAGCTGCATCTGCAACCTATGTGACAGTTTGCAGCAATGCTGGATCCTTAACCCACTGAGTGAGGCTAGGGATTGAACCTGCATCTTCATAGATATTAGTCATGTTCTTAACCCACTGAGCCACAATGGGAACTCCTCGAGTAAACATTTAAAGTTTGTCATAAAATATATCATAAGTATTTCTCTAGACCTCTCTAAAATTTTCTGGTGAAGAGTGGGAGTGATAAAATCATAGGTAAACGTTGGTATATACTGGTATCCTATTTTATTCTGTTTGAATGTATATATTTTCACCACTGTTAAAAACAGGTGTTCCCGCTGTGGTGCAGTGGGTTAGAGATGTATCACTGCTGCAGCTGCAGTGTAGGTCTCAGCTGTGGCTCAGATTCCATCCCTGGCCTAAGAACTTCCAAATGCCATGGGTATGGTCAAAAATAAATAAATAAAATCAAAACAACCACAGTATAAAATTATGAGAGATTAAAAAGTGAAATTTACTATCTTAATGTAATCATACTGTCTGATCATAAACACTGTTTGAGGATCATGTAAGTTCAGTTCTTAGAATGCTTATGATGCTCTTACACACCCAGAATGTGCCAGATGCTGGGAATAAAAAGAAGAAATGGAACAGTCTCTGAGCTTACAAGGGCTCCCAGTGGAGACAGAAGCCTCCTACAGAGCCAACAAAGAGAGCATCTCAGAATAACACTTCAGACTCCAGGATCAAACCTTAGGTATACATGGAAAGGAAAGAATCTCAGCCAAATTAATTCCTGGGTGTTACCTTAAAGGATAAGTTGGGCTAGCTCAAAACAGGAAGGATAGAAAGATCATTGCAGGAAAAATAAAGTCATAAATGAAAGCTCATACCACAGCTTTGTTTGGAATACTATCAATAATTCACTGTTGCAGGAATATAACCTAAGTGGTGAGAAATATTTACATCAATATTTTTGTCAAGTCAAACTAGCCTCTACATCACACCTGTGAAAATGGACTTAATCAAAGGAAATGTAAATATATGGTGGTGTTTATTTTTATACATATATGCATGTATATGTATGTATATATGCATGCATAGATACATATGGGTAGGTGTAAAGCATATTACATTTAATATAGTCATACAGCTATATCATAGTTTATTTAATTATTATTATATATTATATATTGCTAAATACAAATTTAAAATAAATATTTTTTGATATTATTATTAAATATTATTAAATAAAATTATATGATGGCTACTGCTCAAATTAATATCATTAGTCTTAAGTTTTTGTTTTCATTTTTGTATTGTCTAACAAAAAAAGGATTACTACTTTCAAGTATGTTTCTGGCCTTGCTCTAACAAAACGTAAAACACCTCATGGCTCAATACATATTAGAAGTTATTTAATAATTTTTTAAAAATTTAACCTCCCATCTGCAATGTAAGTTTGAATACATGTATTTCCCAATAGCAATTGCTAACACTGGTCGTTTTTCCCCCCTTAAGTTTTGTTAATTTATTTGGCAGAATATTTCTTAGTATTTAATATCAATCCTTGTGGTATGATGAAATTTATTCTCATGTCTTTATGATGTTATGAGGATTAAATAAGTAATGAATGAAAATTGCCTTACTCACTGGCACAGATAAGTGTTCCATAAATTATGGCTATCAAGTTATTATTATCTCTGACAAATAAAGACAATCTTGATCTATGTTTTTTTTCCTCTTTCTAGATCTATTGGAGAATTATTAACTTCATGAATACTTGATGGTCATGTTACAAAGCATTTTTATTTTATTCTGGCGATTGACTACCAACATGCAAAGTCCACAACTATGATGAGGTGCGAAGATAATGCGACAATCTTAATCTCAAAAATATCAGTCCCTGTCGACTCTTTAGCTTCAATACAATTTAGGCAAATTCCTAAGCTTCAAGTCAAGGCAAAGTAAATAACGTACCAAATGGACTTGCCATATTCTGGGCAGGGGAAATGATACTTAGCTCTATGTCTTATATCAAAAAGCTTTATTAGTACTAAATAAAATCCAAAAGTGAAAGTGAATTAAGTATCTTAAACATAGTCTCTCTTAAAGAAAAATGTTGGAGGGAAAAATGAGTAAATAACTGTGTACTTTGTAGGTATTAAGAGATTAACAGTACATTAACCACCTCTCCATAATCTTTGTGTTGCCCAAAAACATTAGGCCTAGCTATAAAAACAAACAAAAACAGCATTATAAAAAAAGAACATGTCTTTTTCATGTAGCTTCCCAGTCTTCCCAGCACGACTTAGTCAAGAGGCCATCTTTTCTCCATTATGTATTCTTGTCTCCTTTGTTGTACATTAATTGATCACAGGTGCGTGGGTTTACTTTTAGGTTTTCTATGCTATTTCACTGATCTATATTTCTGTTTTTGTGCCAGTATGATACTGTTTTGATTACTGTAGCTTTGCAGTAAAGTCTGAAGTTGGACTAAATTAAAAATGGATTAAAGACCTAAACATAAGACTGGATATTATAAAACTCTTAGAGGAAAACATAGGTAGAACAATCTTTGACATAAACCACAGAAATAACTTTTTGACCCACGTCTCAGGGTAATGAAAATAAAAACAAAAATAAACAAATGGGACCTAATTAAGCTTAAAAGTTTTTGCACAGCAAGGGAAAGAATAAACAAAATGAAAAGAAAACCCAGAGAATGGGAGAAAATCTTTGTAAATGAAGAGATCTAGAAGGGATTAATCTCCTAAATATACAAACATATCATACAATTTTATACCATAAAAACAAATAACCCAATTAAAAAATGGTCAGAAAATCTAAACAGACATTTCTCCAAATAAGACACATGGATGGACAAAAAGTACATGAGAAGATGCTCAACATCACTAGTTATTAGAGAAATGCAAATCAAAAGTACAATGAGGTATCCACCTCATACCAGTCAGAATGGCCATCATCGAAAAGTCTACAAACAATAAATGTTGGAAAGGGTGTGGATAAAAGGGAACGCTTATACACTGTTGGTAGAAACATAAGCTGGTATAACTGCTATGGAGAACAGTATGCTGATTCCTTCAATAACCAAATATAGAACTATCATATGATCCAGCAATTTCATTGCTGGGCATTTATCTGGGAAAACCATAATTCGAAAGGGTACATGCGCCCTAATGTTCACTGCAGCACTATTTATAATAGCCAAGACATGGAAGCAACCTAAATGTCCCACAACAGAGGATTGGATAAAGAAGACATGGTACATATATATAATGGAATATTACTCAGCCATAAAAATAATCAAATAATGCCATTTGCAGCAATATGGATGGACTTAGAAACTGTCATATAAGTTAGAGAAAGACAAATATGAGATCACTAATAAGTGGAATCTAATAAAAAAAATACCAAAGAACTTACAAAACAGAAAGAGACTCAAATGATTTTGAAACCAAATATCTGGTTACCAAAGGAGAAATGTGAGTGGAGAGAGATCAATTAGGAGGTTGGGAGTGACATATACATACTACTGTATATAAAGTAGTTGGTAACAAAGATCTACTACATAACATAGGGTAATCTACTCAATGCTGTATGAGAAATGAATCTGAAAAGGAATGGATATATATATTTGTTTTATTTTGCTGAAAAGATCGTGAAACTAATAAAATGTTGTAAGTCAACTGTACTTTATTTTTCAAAAATTTTTTCTGTCTTTTAAGGGCTCACGTGCAGCTTATGTAAATTCGCAGGCTAGGGGTCATATTGGAGCTGCAGCTGCAGTTGCCAGCCTATGCCACAGCCACAGCAATGTCAGATGCAAACCACATCTGCAACCTACCCAACAGCTCACAGAAACCCACTGAGTGAGGCCAGGGATCCAATCTGCATCCTCATGGATCCTAGCCAAGTTTGGTACCACTGAGCTACAACAGGAACTTCTAATAAAGTTAATTCAAAAAAAATCTACAAATAAACATAGGAGAGGGAGGAGGGGGAAAGAGAACCCTCGTATGCTGTTAGTGGGAATGTAAATTGGTACAGCTATTATGGAAAACAGTGTGGAGGTTCCTCAAAAAACTAAATATAGAACTACCATACGATCCAGCAATCCAACTCCTGGACATATACCTAAATGAAACTACAAATTGAAAAGATACATGCACCCTTATGTTCACAGCAGAAATATTTACAGAAGCCAACACGTGGAAACAACCTAAATGGATAGATAAAATGGATAAAGAACAAGTGACATATCACATATATATGACATTTACATAATTATATAGATTATAATGGGATATTACTCAGCTATGAAATAATGCAGCAACATGGATGGACACAGAGATTATCAGACTAAATTAAGCTAGAAATACAAGAGACAAATATCATATGATATCACTTATATTTGGAATCTAAAATACAATACAAATGAACATATCTATGAATCAGAAACTGACTTATAGAGAACAGACTTGTGGTTGTTAAGGGGGAGGGGGTGGGAGGGTAAAGACTGGGAGTTTGGGATTAGCAGATACACACTAGTATACATACAGGATGGACAAAAATAAGGTCCTACTGTACAACACAGGGAACTATATTGATATCAGGTGATAAAGTGTAAAGGAAAGGAATATAAAAAAAGAATATATACGTATAAGTAAATCAATTTTCTATACAGCACAAATTAATACACTTTAAATCAACTCTACTTCAATAAAAATTTTTTAGTGAAAAAAAGAATGTATCAGTATTAGTTACAGCAGTTTGATGTTTTGTTTCCTTTTCCAAATAAACCACTCTCTCCTTTTTTTAGGCAGATTAACTGAAATATAATTTCTATATAGGAAAACTTGTCCTTTTTAGGTGTTAGCTCAAAGCACTTGTCCATTTAACCTAATTGATCAAATCTATAGTCATAATGTTGCCCATAATGTTCCTTCATACTTTCAATGTCTTTTGGATCTAGGTGATAGTTCCTCTTTTTTCCTTGATATTGGTAATTTGTGTTTTCTTTTTTTTAATTAGTCTTGCCAGAGTTTTATTAATTTTATTATTGATTGGGGAGTTCCCATAGAAGCACAGCGGTTAGCAAACCCGACTAGCATCCCTGAGGACATGGGTTCAATCCCTGGCCTTGCTCAGTGGGTTAAGGATCTGGCATTGCCATGGGCTGTGGTGTAGGTCGCAGACGTGGCTCAGATCATGCTTTGCTTGGCTGTGATGTAGGCCAGCAGCTACAGCTCTGATTGGACCCCTAGCCTGGGAACCTCCAGATGCCGTGTTGGCGGCCCTAAAATGACAAGACCAAAAAAAAAAAATTATTATTGATCTTTTCAGTTTTTATTTTGTTGATTTTCTGTATTTCTTTTATATTTTAACTGATTTTTGCACTACTCTTTCTCTGAATTTAATTTGCTCTTCTATTTTACTTATTTAAGTTGAATCTCCAAAGATTGATTAGAAACATTTCTTTTTCCCCTAATGTTATTTTTTTCTAAGAACCACTTAAACTGATCATATAAATATTTATATGTTGTATTTTTTACTTTCTTTTAATTCAAAATGAAATTTGAACTGTTTACAACTCTGAAAGTAATGAAAGTCATTACTTTCAGAGTTGCAAACAGAATTGACTTCTCAAGATTTTGGCCAACTGGTATCCCTGATTTCCTTTTTGTTTTCTTCTTTGACTCTGGATTTATTCAAAAATACGTTTTTAAATTTCAAAATATTAGATTATTTTCTATTGATTTCTAGTTTCATTCCATTGTGGTCTGAGCATAGATGTTGTGGAATTTCATTCTAGAATCTCTGTGTCACAGAATGTGGCCTATCTTGATAAAGAGTGTGTGTGTGTGTGTGTGTGTATGTGTGTGTACTTGGGAGAAAATTGTGTATTCTGCTGTTGTTAGGTTTCTGTCATCTATCCTATAAATAAAAGTTAATTAGGTCAAGTTAATTGATAGTGTTGTTCTTACTGATTTTCACTTTTCCTGTCTATTACTGAGAAATATCCAACTATAATTGTAGATTTTAGAGCAGTCATTTTTAAAATGCCATGTGTAGTGGCACTGATTCCTAATGTCTAATAAATTAGCAAACTTCAAAATTTTTGTTTAAAGCCACATAATTAGTCAAGATGTGTCTGCTAATGCCTAAATTCAATGTAATTTGGGCTTTAGTCATAATAAGAAGCATCAGATATGTTGCAATGAGTAGCATATAAAAACAACTATATGTTCATGGATAATTTAACCAGAGACATATTTTGGTATTTGTGGAACTATGCCTATTTTTAAAAACTTTTTAAATATCAAAAGGTAAGACACTAGAATTCTTCTAACATTATGATCCTGGGAAGTGATTTTTCAGAAAATTCCCATTTTAAGGCTTAATCACATCTGCTGTAAAAGAATAAAGGTCAGCTAAACTCGATTTCAAAATTATTTTCTTTCTGTGACATCATCCTTTTTATCAAAATCAGCATAATTACTGTTTACAATTTATTTTTAGTGTCTGCCACTTTTATTCTATGAGGTAACTTACCAAAACGAGCCTCAGTTTGTCAATTACAACAAAAGACCATAGCCACGGCCCTACCTAATACTAGGAAGTTGTTATCAAGGAGAAGATGAATAGAAAATGTGTTTGGTGCTAGTCAAGAGTTGTGTATAACCAAGCTGATATCATTACAATTATCATTATCTGGCAAAAACACTGACATGGTAGTCAGAAAGTTACTCCTTTCCCCAGAAACACATACAAAAAAACCACTTCTGCCCCAGAAAGTTAATTATACCTGTTCTATCATTTTGTATAAGTCTTTGAATGATCTTATATTGTTTCTTACTCAACATTTCATGATCTTTCCTTCCCTAGGCATCTAATTAAATCAGTGACAGAACTCTTCAATTCATACTAAAGCAATCAGGAATTTCTATTTCTTTTCAACTAGTTCTCTCATATAATTGCCCGGTTCTTTTTCTACAATCTCAGAGAAGCAAGATAGAATGAACTTAATGACTTACTTTTAGAGTTGCAAACAAAACTGACTTCTCAAGACTCTGGCCAACTGACAGCCATCTGAAATGAAGATGGTTTAATTGGTCAAAAATGAACTAGACAGTACTTTAATGTGGCTTTTGATTAATCTACTCTAATGTTTCTGAATTTGTGCCATCTACTTTAAAAAGAAATCGAACCTAGGAAGCATAATTTCTTATTTTTCATCCAGAGAGGATTAGTGGAGAGAAAATTAAGTTCCCTCATCTAAGTAAGTACCTCAGGGAACTATTCACCTATCAATGTATAGGAGAGTTTCAGCCTGTAACTTACTCAATTTCATTAGCATTAATGGGAGTTCTGTGTGAAATCCTGTGTGAATCACCGCTTTAGGAAATCTGTAAGAGTTTGTTGATTACTTTTATTTTTGCAATGACTCTGTTCTCCAGCTCCAACTTTTAATTCGTTAGGCTTGCAATAGACTCTAGATTTTGGAAGGAATCACACTTGGACTTTTGAAGGTAATTACATCAGAGAAGCACCATATAGAATCATTCACCACTGTGAATGTTTGGTGATGTTACATGCTAGGTACCCCAATGTTCTACTGGCTTGCTATCTATAGTACGTAAAGACTCAAATTTAAGTTTTTAGTTTTCACCTAATTATGCTATGCTTTATTACCACATACTCATCTATGAATATTCTTACTATAGCCCTCCCCTCCCCCCTTTTTTTTCTTTTGCCTTTTAGGGCAGCACCCACGGCATATGGAGGTTCCTAGACTAGGGGTAGAATTGGAGATACAGCTGCCAGTCTACACCACAGCCACACCAATGCAGGATCTGAGCTACATCTGAGACCTACAGCATAGCTCACGGCAATGCCAGATCCTTAACCCACTGAGCAAGGCCAGGGATCAAACGCATGACCTCATGGTTCCTAGTCAGATTCATTTCTGCTACACCATGACAGGAACACCATTTTCCCTCTTTTTTTTTCTTTCTTTTTTTAGGGCCATACTTGTGGTATATGTAAGTTCCCAGACTAGGGGTTGAATTGGAGCTGCAGCTGCTGGCCTATACTACAGCCACAGCAACATGGGATCCGAGCCGCATTTGGGACCTACACCACAGCTCACAGCAACGCTGAATCCTTAACATAGTGAGCAAGGCCAGGGATTAAACCTGCATCCTTGTGGATACTAGTTGGGTTGATAACCCACTAAGCCATAATAAGAATGCCCTCTTTTTCCCCCCTTGATGAGCCATGAATTCTACACTCCCTTGGATGATCCTTCAAGCATCCTGTCTTCCCCTTACCTCAGTTTCATAATATTCAGTGACATTTGCCCAGGATGAAAATAAAATTTGTGTCCAAATCTGGGAAATTCTGAAAATGAAAAGGGGAATTGGTGGAGGAAGGGGTGCCTTAGTGAACATGTGCAAATGCCCAGTGGGGCTCAGGGAGACCTGAATGAGTGGCACCTCTTGGGCCTGGGAGGTCTGTGTGCCTGGAGGGAAGATGGACAGAGAAGGCCAGGAGATGGATATCCCCAACCCTGTGTCTGGGACCTGCTCCTTTCCCCTCTGGAAGCCTTCTTCAGACCTAATGTGTTCAGCACCCCAGAGGCCTGGGATATGAGAGTTTAGGGGATTCAGAGGATGAAGAAATGGCTTTTGAGAAGAAAAAAATTCAAATGAATTACTTGGCAAATGACAAAGAAAGTGTTTTGATAGCATTTATCTTTCTTTGATGAAAGCTTCACTTCATGTGTAATGAGGGATAGATGTTGTGAAAGACATAACAGTGAAGCCACAGATATGCCATCAAATATGGTTCTTAATATTGGTGTAATTGAACGTTCAAGTGGTTGACTGGGATTTGGTTTCAGATGAATTCTCTGTAGACTCTGAAGTTGAGTCTCAATTCAGAATATTATAGCCTTAGTGCAGAAGAATAACTCAGAAGAAGATGATGCGTATCAAGTTACTGTACATCAGACAGAGAAGAGTAAGACAGACCCACTAAGGAAGATCCTGAAGTTTCCTTTGTTGACTGCTGGAAGGGTACTTTATGAAATTAAATGACTCTTCCCCTTCCACTGCCTTGTAACAGATGGTGGACCCTTTGTGAGAACTGGCTTCCTGAAGATTAAGCTAAAGGGAAAATTTTGGAGAAAGCTAATCCAGAACATTCAATACAAGTAGATGAGGGCTTTGATGGTCCTAATTGAGCAAACAAACAAAAACCCTGCAGTGAATGATTTCAGAGTCATATGCTGAAGAAAATGATGACAAAAATCCCAGGCACCTCTCAGGCTCAAAAAGGTGAGCAGGATTCTCAGACATAAACTCTAATAGCCTAACTTCTAGCAGCTTGGAAGAAAGATGTCAGTGAGTTTTGAGAGGGAAGAAACACAAGACAAAGAACAGAGTATGGAAACTAGTTTTTCTCCTAATGCCATAGGTCCTCGTGTGATTTGCCATGGCCCACCTAAAAAGAGTTGCATCTTTGATGGCAACACAGGACATCTTACGGCATATTTCACATGGGCAAACAAACTTTGAAAAAGCATGCAAGATGAGTAAGTTCTAGATATCTGCTGTACGACATAGTGCGTTCAGTTAACCCAGTGTTGTGCACTTAAAAGCATGTTGAGGATAGCTCTCATCCTAAGTGTTCTAAACACACACACACACATATGGACACAGGAAATTATTGGGAGTGATGGATTTGTTTAATACCTTGAGTGTGATCATAATATCATGAGTATACGCTTATGTCCAGACCCTTCCAAATGTATATGTTAAGTATGAACAGTTCTTTGTATATCAATTACACATCAAAAAGCTTTAAAAAAAATCAGAAATAAGCCTTGCCCAGTAAGATGACTACCAGTTCAAATGATTATGTTAAATTACTTCCCCTACTTGATTCATAAGAGTAGGATTTTTCTATTTCTGACAATATAACCCTAAACATTTAGACAAACATGAAATTACTTTTTATTTTTTATATATATCGAAAGAAAGAAAATATCTCAGTCCTTGTATATGTTTTCTCTTAATAGTATAATTTAGCTACTTTGGTGGGGGGGGTAAGTGAATATTTACTTTCCTTTAGGAGAAGTAACTTCTGTTTATATTTAATACTTGGATTTTAATAAAATTTGAATTGGATATACAGTGCATCCTTTACCTCTACTCCTTATGTTTTAAAGCCAATTTCTATTAAATTAGAAGTATGTCATATACATATATATATAATAAAAATTAAATGTAACTTATTTAGTACTTTTCATGTAAGGAAAAATTTTTGTCTGAAATATTCAAAATTAATATTTTAGATATCCTTTAATCTTGTGATTCTTAGTTTCTCTGCTCTTTCAGAGCCTCTTAAAATACTCTTTCCCGATAAAAAATAAATTGGTAGTTATATTTGGTGCTATGTAATTAAATTGTACTTCTTTTTCTCCAGCCACTTTGGTATATATAAAGAATTCATGGTAGAGATGTTGTCAATTGAGAAGTCTTTGAGAAGAACTAGAATTTATCCATAAGATAAAACTTTTTATTCTATGTTAGAATGTGGAGTTTACCTGGGTTGGGGGGAGGTTCAGTTTTGTACAACAGGCACTTTTCCACACTTGATTTCAGGATTCAGTGGAATCTATTGCTTCCCTTAAGTTAAAAACAAATCTAAGATAATTTGAAGTACCTTCTTGGGCTGGGTTCCATGGTTCCTGGCGATTTCCTAAGTTTCAGACATTTGCTTAAGGCTCGTTCTAGAAAACAGTGAATTCAGAAAGATTAATTCAGAAATTCAATAACAGAAAAAAACAAAAAGTTCATTTAAAAACTAGCCAGAAAGGGCACAACTTTTTTTCTAAATCATCCAAAATTATGCATCACTTTTCTTCAAGAAAGACAGGATCAGACCATAGGATTCTAAAATATCTCTCAATCTGTGTACATTAACTTCTTAATTTACATTTAAATGTGAACCATATTTGAAGCAAAGTAGTATAAATTACCTTTTTTTATTTAGGGTCCTGGTGTTCCTCTACTGTGTATGACAGTTACACAAACTTGGATGAGGACAAAAAAAAATCTACTGAACTCTAAGTTTAGGAGAGACCTGAGGGGTCATTTTGCACAGTAACTTTGTGTGCTGGTCACTAACGGAATACTATTGTTATTATAAACTTCAAAAACAAACCCACACACGTGACTTACTGTGTATACATATGTAAGTAGGAAACCAATGGCCACAGACATCAGTCCTGGCCAAAGAGTGATCCTTAAATACAGTAGAGCATTATTAGTTCGAGCTTATAATATGTCAAACAGAATGAAGTAGAATTCATTCATTCAGAGGAAAGTTGGTGAGAATAACGAGATTATATACAATACATCCAGAGTCTTGTGCTTGTGACGATTACACTATCTGTAAAATACTCATATCCATGTGTGAATGAAGCCTCGTTCTAAATGCCTATCAATTCCTAATGAAGTCTTGATTGTTTTACATTTCAAGTTTAGTATTCATATGGTATTTATTGATTTACAAATAAAAACATGATGCATTAAGTACTTGGTAAAGAAAAAACTGAAAAAGGAACTATCAAGGATTATATAGGGACAACAAGCATAATATGACTCTACTTCAACTTTCTGATATACCTGCTCAATCTAGTACATCCCTGGTCCTTAAATTCTGGAAAAGTCTCATGTATAATATATAAATACCCAAGTTTTTTTTTTTAAATACAACTTTCTACTCTCCTAATTCTCTAGTTAGTTTTATTCCCAACTTGCCTTTCATCTGACCAAGATCTTCATACTTCAGTCTTTTCTACTGTTTCAGTATCAAGCTATATCCTATTCCAGTCCCACTCACATCCTTCACAATTTGGATTAGATTTCGGGTCGACCCACTACTTTCTGATATCCTCCTCTCACTTGGTCTATTGCCATTCTCTCTCTCATCCACTTACAGAACACTGGTTCTAGACCACACCAGTTATCATCCTTCCTTAATTAAATGCCAGGCTAGGTGTGCTGTTCAGAGAAAAATTAGAGCTTCACAAAGTATTGTTCCTTTAAACATATTTTCTATTAACATGCAATGGCCTACACAAGAGCCCCTGGCAATCCTGTTCTCTCACCATCCCTACACTGGTTATTTTAAGGCAAATTCCCTCTAGCTTTCTACCCATCAACTTTGTAATCTTTGTGGTTATTCAATCTCTTTTTTTCAGAGAAAATAAATGCCTTTACAATTGGAAGTCTGTCAGCACTAGAGCCACAAGTGTAAATGAAACTGAGCCTTTAGTTTTGCCTTCTATATTCACCACAGTGTAAGAGAAAACGTCCTCCTTTGTAAGATTAACTCATTCACCTGAGCTCTGGAATCTATAGCCTTCTGCTTTCCAAGAGATATTGCTATAGTCACTGTTCCCTCTTTATGCAAGGTCTTCAAAGAAAACAAAGAACTAGCATGGGTTGAGAGTATACTGACACACATTTACAGACGAAAAGACGGAGACCTGGACAAACAGGTCATGCTGCTTGAAAATGGAAGAGCTGGAAGGGAGATTGAAATGTGTGACACTGCCAATGATTGGGGAATCATTTGCTACCATATCTGATTGCATCACACATCATTTAAACAGCCTCAACTCTGTCACCCTTAACTGAATTTTATGACATAACCTTGGAGTTGGTGTCTACTGTTCCTAGCTCTTGTTTTCATACTTCCCATTTACTCATGTATTCACAACAATCTGGCCTTAACCTGCTAGGTTCCCCTGACAGATCACCTTCACTGCAATCATCTGTGACCTTGCTGTCCAAACTTCTCCATTCCCAGTCTTACTGGGGACTTGCTATTTTTATTCACTCCATGTTTTCAGAAAAAGTTCTTTCACTGAACTTTGCGACATCACATATTTTGGCTTTCCTTCTACCTTTCTATCTGCTGTTTTTTGGTTTTCTTCACACACTCTTATTTCCTTAAATGATAATCAATTGTCAGTAGGATTTAGTCCTTGGCCACTTTGTCTATTATGAAGACCTGGATGAGTATCTGTTTGCTGAACTTCCCAGAAATGCAAAGAAGATCTGTTTGAGCTCTCATTCACCAGCATCACCTCTACTTACTCACATGAACTTAGAGTTTTAGAATTTTCTCTTTTATTTATTATTATTTTTATTTTTATGGCCATACCTGTGGCATAAGGAAGTTTCAGGCCAGGGGTTGAATCTGAGTCAAAGCTGTGACCTACACTGCAGCTGCAGCAACACCAGATCCTTTAACCCACTGCGCCTCACCAGGGATCAACCGACACCTTCACAGTGACATGAGCTGCTGCAGTTGAATTCTTAACACATGGTGCCACAGCGGAAATTCCAAGTTTTCCCTTTTAATACCTCATACAGGCAATACTAATCTTTGAACTACTAATTGCGCTGTAGCTGAGGAAGTATTCTGGTGGCCACAGCCTTAAATGTGAAGGGTGTTGGCTTTTTGTTTTCTCAGTGTCCACCTGGGATTTCTCACACCCACCTCTGATGCAGTCTGATAAGCAAATTTTCACTCCCCCTTATTTCACCTCTTCGTAGCCTCCCTTCACTGCACTAGCGATAAGATGGCAAGCATTGCCATCTGCAGCCCTTCTCTGCACCAGACATTGCAGATGTCCAGATAATAGTTTGACTTCTTGAAAATGCCCATTTGCGTGTTGTGGGGATGCAAAGATAGAAACTATAAAGTGGGCCTCATTTAATAATCTTAAGAGTTTTCAGGAGTTCCCATTGTGGCTCAGCAGGTAAAAAGCCTGAAAAATTTTCCACTAGAACATGGGTTTGATCCCTGGCCTCACTCAGTGGGTTAAGGATCTGGCCTTGCCTCAAGATGCAGCACAGGTCACAGTGCGGTTTGGATCCAGTGCTGCCTTTGATTGGTGTAGGCCTCAGCTGCAGCTCTGGTTTGACCCCTAGCCCAGGAACTTCCATATGCCACAGGTGCAGTCACAAAAAGGAAAAAACAGTTTCTAGATTTAGGACTGAGGTCTGTGAATTCTCTAACTTGCAGATCTATTTGCATTCCTGACTCTTTTTCATTTTGGTTCTGACTCTTTTTCAGTGGCTGTGCAACAAAGTACCTTCACTGGTAAATCAGCAATGAATGTTGTTAACATACAGGGTTACACCAACTTATCTAGGGAACAGACTTGGCTTCATGACCAGCATGGACCTGTTTACTGGCAACTGGAAAACAGGTGTGAACTCTGGTAAGCAACTGCTGGGATATAACATTAACAAATGCTGCTGCCAGGTTCTTGAATTCATCTTAACTGAAAGGTAATTATTGCAGAATGGGTCTAGGATAGAGTGTACTTCTGCTTATTTAGATTTCTTTGCCCATGACTGGCCCACCTATTATCTTTTATTTCCCAGGTACTATTTTACTCATTACAGAATAGAGACTAAGGAAGAAAGGAAATATTAATTGAAGTTCAAGAAGAAAGTAAAGGCTAAGGCCAAAAGTCCTAGGGTGCCTGGTCATCTGACATGGACCTCTGTGCATATCTACATTATTGCACAGAGCATCATTAATATTTAAACATTGCTTTTTAGAAACTAAGGTCTTCAGAAAAAAGGGACATTATTATTTTTTTCTTTTTAGGGATGCACTCACAGCATATGCAAGTTCCCAGACTAGGGGTCAAGTCAGAGCTGTAGCCGCCAGCCTATGCCACAACCACAGCAACACCAGATCTGAGCTGAGTCTGCAATCTACACCACAGCTCATGGCAACCTCAGATCCTTAACCCACTGAGCGAGGCCAGGGATCAAACCTGCATCCTCATGGATACTAGTCAGATTCGTTTCCACTGAGGCACGACAGGAACTCCAGGATATTTCTTTTTAATCTGAGTAAACTACAGTGTCCAGCACTGTGCCGAAACCAGAGTGGTCAATAAACACTTATATTATAGATTTCACTAAATAACCCTTTGGGACCACCAAGAAAGACTCAAGGGAGCATTTGTCCTTTCAGGAAAGAATAGCAACAATGTTAACCATCTTCCATTAAAGGCTGTAGTTTTCCTGTTACCTTTTAATGAATTTCACATATGAAACTTTTCATATGATGGTAATATGTCATTAAAATGTTAGACTTACTGGCTCCATTCATTACAAAAATGTTTGTGAAAGAAAATGAGGAAAGAAAATACAGGTCAGGTCCATAATAGTACCTTTATATCACACACAGCAAGGTATACATTTTTGGACTACCCTGATGCTGCCACGTGCCACTTATGCCTACACACCAGTTTCAACCCCACAGTTAAGACTCAGATATAAGATAGTTCATGATAATTCATAGAATTCATAGTACAACCTTCCCAGCTTTTATTTCTTTCCATACTCTTAAGATTGTATCTCTCTCTCTCTCTCTATATATATATATACACAACGCACAAAGATATGTATGTATATATATATAAATGTTTATGCTTTATAACACATACACATATATATATCCTGTGTGTGTATGTGTGTATATATATGTGCGTATGTATATTTATCTGTATGTATGTATACATATGCATGTATGTATAGGACATTATGGGGAATGTAAAATAACATCTTGAAAACGAATTTTAATTTGGAAATATGCATCAAGATTTCTCTTAAATATTCATACATTTTGATTCAATTCTATACATAGTAATTTATTCTACAGTTATTGAGAAATGAAGAAAATACTATATGCAACAGAAAAAATGAATAAATATACTATTAATAATTATCTGTTATTTATTTAAATATATTTAAAATATTTTTCAGTCCTCACTAGAGATCAAATTTCAAAAGAACATTAAATAATGCAATGAAATACCCTTAAGATAATTTTAAATGAAAAAAAGCCACATATAAAACTGTTACACATAAAATTGTAATGCTGATGCCTTAGGCATTATATAATTTCATTTTTTTTCTACATTTTACACTTTTTCTGTACTAAAAGGTGCTTTATTTTTATGGTCATAAAGATTAATGGGTTGTTAAAGGAAGATTTTCTAGTAGTTAAAATCAGAAATAGCTAATAGAATGGGATCTAATAGCATTAAACATAAATGCCTATGTTTAGGAATAAATATCTGTGGAAACAAAAAATTAAGAAATATTCATGATCTCAATGACTCAAGACCAGTTAGGCAACAGTTTGCAGTGTTTCCTAACAAGACAAATATAGCCTGTGAATTAGTTCTATTAGGAAAATAGAAAGTGAAGAATCCTCTATACTTTGACTTGGTCTGGCCACATTTGCAGTATTGTGTTTAGTTCCAAGAACCACATTTAAAGAGTATCAATGATGTGTAAGCAAGGGTGATAAGAATTACAAATATCTTCCATGTGGAACTGCAAACTCCTCCAGGGTAGTAGTGTTAGAAGGAGCAACTGCATCTTTCACTAGAACTGTAACAAAACAGAACTGGTCTTTTTGTGATATTGTTATCTTGCTTT
Organism: Phacochoerus africanus; assembly: GCF_016906955.1. Taxonomy (NCBI): domain Eukaryota; kingdom Metazoa; phylum Chordata; class Mammalia; order Artiodactyla; family Suidae; genus Phacochoerus; species Phacochoerus africanus. The sequence goes on along the minus strand of NC_062548.1, from coordinate 120,811,074 downwards.
CAGGGGACCTAAGGAGAGAATATATAAGTGGCTACTTTTACAAGAACTGTGGTCCACAAATCAAGCAGATTGGCTTCACACACCATCACTCCAAATCTGCAGAATCCTGAGATCTGCAAGGACAAACAAAATCTGGGTGCTTTTCAGAATAAAGATACTTTCTTCATTATGAGGATTCCTTCCCCATTAATAAAACGTGGAAAAACATCAAAGAAAAGGAGATGAGTCTGAATCACAGAACAGAACTACTTCTGTAATGTAGCATGTTATAAGACTCTTCAAGCAGATGTACATAGAAAGTCTGCCAAATTATTGTACAATAATATTATAAAATATTTGTCTCAATTAAAAAGCTTGTGGCTATCAATCTAAGAAAATCCTTTTGGAATGTATGTGTTCAAACCTGTCTTCAAAAACTACTTAATATGTTGATAATTACTTAGGAGTCTATTTAATGCCTGGTTTTGAATCGCTTTCTCTGATTCACACACACAAAAAAATAGTATAAGTATGCCAGATGGCAATGCATAAGATGAGAATAATTTAATGCTTTTGCTTAACAAAGTAGTATAACTTGGCTTACTGTAAGAAGGAAAATTATTTTTAGGATATCAGCCGTCACATTTAAACATATGTATGTATGTATGTGTGTGTATGCATATACATATACGAAGAGTATAATCTATAAAGGGATTTTTCACATCTATATATTTAGTTAGTGCATTTGTGTATTCATCAATACAACTTAGTGGGCATGTACTTTGCAGGGAATTTTCTTTGTGCTATTCATTACAGGACAGGGCTGAGAATATGGGTCCGACAAAAAAAGCATAAAGAGCATCTGCATTAAGACCCTTCCTTATTAAACAAATGCATATGACTATTAAGCAAAACCAAGATGATAAATTCAGGAGGGCAAACATTATTCAAACATATCTATTGAAACTTTGTGGACTGCACAGTTATAAAACATATTTACTAGTAGAGTGAAACCTGAGAATATACCGCAAGGATATGCTAGGTAAGTATGTGTTCATGCAACAAACTATGTAATTTTTCTTATTCATGATCAGTAATAGACTTAAAGTATTAGATTTTTTAAAATAAAATAAATGGAAAACTATTTAAAATATTGGGCAAAGATCAAGAGTCCTAATTAATAATCTGTTCTTTGTTGTTTCCTGCTGCAGATTTTAGTCAACATTTTATGTTTAGTTGTGACAAAAAACATATCTAACTTTCAATTGAAAGCAGGAAAATGTCTTCAGAGTACCCTGTACTTCCAGAGAGTTCCTGTTATGGCTCAGCAGTAATGAACCCGACTAGTATCCATGAGGATGTGGGTTTGATCCCTGGTCTCTCTTGGTGGGTTAAGGACCCAGCATTGCTGCAAGCTGTGGTGTAGGTCACAGATGTAGCTCAGATCTGGCATTACTGTGGTTGTGGCTTAGGCTGGCAGCTGCAACTCTGATTCCACCCCTAGCCTGGAAACTTCCACATGCTCCAGGTAAGGCCCTAAAAAGAACAATAAAAAAAGAGTACCTTTTACTTCCAATGCATTGCTAAATCCAATCTTCTGATTTTTAATTTCATAAAAATAATTTCAAAATGTTATCTTCCATTTGGTGTTTTTCCTCAAAACCTGAAACTTCTCTCTGCAAAATCACCAATATTATCTAAACCTGCAAAAACCAAGGTGATCTTCCTTGCACTTCACGCCAAACAAATTAGCCCATTTTCTTTTATTCTCCCATCTTTCCAAGTGCCTTAACCTCTTGATGCCAGTTGGTGAACAACTGCCTTTCCAAAGCATACCGACTCATTTTTCTTTCCTCTGGATCTCTCTTCTGTTCATAATCAAGTTTTTTTTTTAATTACTAAAAAGTCTTGATGCTTGTATATGCTGGGAAGCCTTAACTTAATCTGTTGTTTTTAGAGTCCCTTTATCTTATGAAGGACAGCATTTGCCATTTTGCCTGAAGCTAGCATGCCCTTCTTTGAAGTTTCATATAGTCAGGTCTCCTCATTTGAACCCTTTATAACTCAAATTTCTCTTTCTTTTCTAATCACAGGCACACTGCTAACCATCCTTGTATTCTCAGTCAACACTGAGTAGCTAATAAACAAGTTAACTTCCCAATGTTTATGTCAGGGTTGGATAAAGAACCAACCTAATGTATATTAATATTTTTGATTTACCAAATTAATGGCTCTATAATCACTGGGTACTAAATTGGTTTCAATCTATCCAAGTGGACCAAAAGCAATGACGAGGACAACCAACAACCAACATACTTTCAAGCTGCAGGGGTCATATCTCTGTTAGAAAATGTTAGGGACAAAATGAGTACAACTTGCCTACTTAACTACCCCTGAATCTCTAGGACTCTGGAGGCACAATAGAAAGGATAGGCATACATATCCCTATTTGGCATTTGAAGTCACAATGCTGATCTGTCATCATCCTATAAGTAATATATAAATGCTCTCTGAAGCTGCAAAAGGACTCCCGGCTTCTGCACTCAAACGTCTGAAAGGAAAACAATCTCACTCATCACAGGTACAGTGACTGCTTTCTCTCCAATTAATTAGGCCCCATTTGTTTACATAATATTCAGGAGTATTTCAGGCACCAATCTTTTGGGTTGCCAACAAAACACACATTGTTTTCAGTTTCTTAAAACATAATTAATCTGTAGACTTCTGTGCTAGGTTAACTCAATTGATTTTTTTTTCCTGCCCCCTCCCCACTTTGTCACTTGACAGCTTGAAACTGGGCCTGGAAAAGCTCATTTGCATTCTGGCAGCAAGACTGGAGAATAAACCAAGCAAACGTGTCTATTTGTGTACTCCAGTATATGACGGTGCTTGCTTCAATCAAGACTTATTTTCAGTATCATAGCCAACAAAAGCATTAAACGAGTTTTCTCAGACATGAGTGATAAGCTGTAGAATGTATTTCTTTAAAGGATTTTTTTTTCCCAGGGGACGCTTATGGAATGCAATAAAAAATAGAAGCAAGAGTGCAAATCCCACTAGAAATTCACAATGTTACCTTGCCATTTGAATGCTTTCTTCTTGTTTCCTGACACATTAAGTACCTTCATTATAGTTTAGGTTGTACCTGATTATAAGTTGAAAAGGTTACAGTTATATTTCAAAAGGAATTACTTTTTTAAAAAAATCAGTATTTCACATTGAACTTGAAAGATTCCATTCTCAACCCAAGCTTGTCATTTCACACACTGATCTCTTTTGGGAGTTGATGGTGGTGTTGGCTTCTTAGAATGAAAAACATCTAAAGTCTATTTTTTCAGGCAATGGTATTGTTTTAACATAACATCTTCTGGATATTATTGTTAATTCTTCCCCCATGAAAATACTTGGTACACTTTTTATTTAAATTATTTCTTCCTTATCTACTCTCCCTCCCAGGGGCCAAACACTTAGCTGAACCCAATTATTTTTCTGACTATAAATTCACATGGTTTTATCTACAAAATGGAAATATGCATGTGTGTGTGCATGGGAGGGAGGGGAGGAGGGAGAGAGAGAGGGATAGAGAGACGGAGAGAGAGATCTCTGTGTTATTGGAAAAATACAAGCGAAAGAGACTTTCCTTGCATTGTGGGTACTCCTACAGAGTAGTGTTAATGACAGAGATGGTGTTCTCAGTCATTTCAGTCAACACATTCTTCTTTTCACAACCTAATCCCCTTCATCTGAAAGAGAAATACATTTTTAGCCAACTCTCTGGGACCAAGTCATTGATTTATGAATATAAGGTGAAGGACTTCATGAATTTTTTCCTGACCTCCATCTGTCATTTCCTCAGTCATATCTATTTTAAGAAACATAAAACAAATTGTCCTAATGGGACACATTATCACCTTGATATATCACACAGGAAGAACTCCTTCTGCTTTTCATCACACCCATCGAGAAAATTAGCTTTACATGGTCCTAAGCTGACTTTCTCTCTATTCTTTATTATTTGTACTGATGATGACATATATGACCCAAATACTGATTCATTCTGAATATACTCACAAGATATTAGAGTAAGTAACTTCAGGACTCTTGTCCATAAGGATAAATAACCAGAAACAACTGTTCCTGCATCTGAAAATTTCTGGGAAATTAATTCACCAAAGCTGCTCTACAGAAAATTACAGTGACTGCTAATATTTCTTTTAGGATATATGAGTTCACATTCTAATAACATTATCATTTATGTCTTTGATAGACATCACATCTTTTAAGCCTCACACCTCATACAAATCTTTGTACCACTAATCATTAGGGAACTGCAGATGCAAACTATGAGACACTGCCTATCAGGATGTCTATATACATATTAAAAAAAAAAGCAGAAAATAACAAGTTTTGGTGAAGATGTAGAGGAAAAACTGGGCACTGTTGGTGGCACTGGAAAATGGTGCAACCGCTATGAAAAACAGCATGGTGCTTCCTCAAAAACTTAAACATTTAATTACCATATGAGCAAGCAATTTCATTTCTGAGTATATACATAAAAGAATTGAAATTAGAGTCTCAATGTGATATTTATACAACTATATTTATATTAGCATTATTCACACTAGCTAAAATGTGGGCGCATTCATTGATAGATAAATGGATAGGTACATGTGGTACATACATAGGAAGGAATATTATTTAGCCTTTCCATAATATGCAAGAACATTCCATAATATGCTACAACACGAATGAACTTTGAGAACATTATCCTAAGTGAAGTGAGACCCAACCAGTATGATTTCACTATTATGAATTACTGAGAGTAGTCAAAAATCACAGAGACAGACAGTAGAATGGCATTTTCCAGGGAACAGGAAGAAAGGAGGAACAGACGTTTATTGTTTAAGAGTTGCACTTTTACAGGATGAAAAGGGTTTTGGAGATGGAGGGTGGTGATAGCAAAGCACTACGAATGTATTTAATGCCACTGAACTTCTCCTTAAAATGGTTAAGATGAGAAATTGTATGTGTATTTTACCACAGTAAAAAAAAAAAAATAGAAAAAAACCCACAATCCCTTAGTTTTTTTTAAAGAAAATATAGTTAAATAGGAACCAAAAAAAAAATGGAAATGTGGATGCGTATTTGTATGAAACTCCATGTGTTTTCATCTTATAGCTGTTTGTAACTACACATAGAATTTATATGCTTTTCCACACTTTGACACGTATTCTCATTTCCTTTCTCACTCTCTTTCTTTTTCTCATTCAGATACACATCCCATATACTACAAAGAAATTCCGGACGGGAGAAAAAAATGAGGATATGAGATGTACAATTTATCCTTTTGGTGGATGCAGTGTGGGCATAGGCCCATCTGTTTAAAAAAAATTAGAAGTTGACCCGTGAATAGGATCCATTTCAGGACAAGATGCATATATTTCATGTAGACTGGTGTTAAGATAATACATGTCCCTTTTAAGGTATTGTGAGTTTTCCTGTGTGGTCTTGGAGGCCATGATAACATACTTCATTATGGAATATTACCTTTATTCACATGGAGTGATTTGGAGCTCTCCTTAAGGGTTAATTTTTTTTTTTTTTTACTTATACAGAAACAAATGACAGTTGATGAAAGGGACTTGATTTAAATGAGGCTTGCTAATAAATAAGAAAGCTACCAGAGTTTCATTAATAAAACCAAAATGTACACATACATTTTTTTCTCTTAGCTTTGATCACAGTTCAGCATTTTGTCTTATTCTGATCGCTGCATTTTAAGAACACTGGCAAACTAAAGTTTTGTTAGAGGATGGTGCTCTGAATGATGAACTATCTAGAATCCAAATTAGGAATTTGGAAGAGCTATTGGTATTGTAACTATTTAGCTTGGATACATACGAAAGCCATTGTACAGTTTTACACATCTGAGGCACTACTACAAAAGAAAAAAAATTATAATCTCATACTGTGCAGCTTTAGGTAATAAAATTAGGTCAAAGGGGGGTAAAGTTGCCATATGTTAGGTTTTATCTCATTTTGAAGAAAAGTTTTTTTAACAATGATTCCTGTCCAACCACACAATGTGACTCTTTTGAAGTACTGTTCACCTTGTCACCAAGAGAATTCAAGTAGAATGTTCATCTATGAGGAGCTAGAGGGAATTCTGCATTGATAAAAGTTGGAAAGTGATACCTTAGATCTATTTCTAGCCCCAAGATTAAACATTCTAGTAAATCAGACAACTTGGAAACTTGCAATTATCCCTTTGACAAACTCTTGTACTTAAAAATACATCTGGATGAGCCAATGTACTCATTCACTTTTAATATTAAAAAAATAAAGAAGGTGATTTAAAGGAAATTCAAAAGTTGCAGTGACCATTAGAGTGAGTCCCTGACATTTTATAACAGAACCGAACCCAGCTTTTAAGTAATTTTGGAGAAACATAGGGTGGATCCATTATTATGTTGAGTGCTAAAGTTAATGCAGAAGTAATAATGACCTGGTTATCTGTAACACTAAAAGTGTGACCACCAACAAAAAATAAATAGACATTGTATTTAATTAAAAAAATATATGTTTGTACATAAAAAAACATCCATCAAGTGAACGGACAACTTAACAGAATGGGTGAAAATATTGTCAAAGCATGTATCTGATAAAGGTCTAGTATCCAGGATATATAAAGAACTTTTATAACTCAACAACAAAAAGACTATTAAATTTAAAAATAAGCAAAGGACTAGAATAGATAATGGTACAAAGAAGATATTCAGAGGCTCAACAAACACATAAAAACATGCTCAACATCACTAGTCACTAGGGAACTCAAATCAAAATGATATCAATATACCATTTAATACCCATTACGATGGCTAATTTAAAAAAAATGGAAAATAATATGTATTGGCAAGGAAGGGAAGAAAACAAAAACCTTGGACAATGCTGGTGAGAAGCTAAACCATTCAGTGGCAGTGGAAGTTTGCTGATTCCTCAAAAAATGAAAGACAGGATTACCACATGACCGCACAATTCTACTCCTGGGTATACACCCCCAAAACTGAAAACAGGAACTCATTTACATGTAGATGTATGTTCACTGCAGCACTATTCACAATAGGTAGAAATAGCCCCAATGTCCATCAATGGAGGAACAGATGATGAAACTATGTTATATACACATAATGGAATATTACTTGGCCATTAAAATTAATGAAATACTGATATGTGCTACACTACATGGATAGACCTCCAAAACATAAAGTCCCATACTGTACAATTCTATTTACATGAAATATCCATTATAGATAAGTCCATAGAGAAGGAACATATACTATTGTTTGTCAGATGCCAGAGAAAGGGGAAATGTGTACAGAGTTTTACTTTGGAGTGACAAATGTTTTGGAGCTAAATAGAGGTAATCATGACACAGCATTGTAACAATTAGTACAACCCAGTACCAAATTCCACCCAATTGTTCATTTTTAAACAATTTTAGGTTTTGTGAATTTCCATGAATGCATTGTTTTAAAAATATTATTATATTGGAGGGGGTAGTAGAGGGTAGTTTGACCTTTAAAAGACTACATTCTATCGCAGACTTAGTCAAGCAGTGGGCCCAGTTGTAGCTGCAGCACTCCAGGTGGTAGTCATCTAAAAGACTAATAAAGTCTCAGGTATGTGACATGCAGCCACTGATTGGGCAAATGTGTTCTCTCTCTTTCTCTCTTTTTTTTTTTTTTTGTCTTTTTGCCTTTTTAGGGCTGTATCCATGATATATGGATGTCCCCAGGCTAGGGGTCCAACTGGAGCTGTAGCTGCAGGCCTACACCACAGCCACATCAATGCCGGATCCAGGCAGCGTCTGCAACCTATACCATGGCTCACAGCAACGAAGGATCCTTAACCTACTGAGCAAGGTCAGGGATCGAACCCACATCCTCATGGATGCTAGTTGGGTTCGCTAACCACTGAGCCACAAGGGGAACTCTAAATGTGTTCTTTTCCATTCAAATTAGAAAACCATGTCAGAAGCAGTTTGCATTCATGTGGGATAGATAATACTATTTATTTATGCTTATGCCTCAGGACTGTGTTAGGCTTCCTGCCTTTTGTTATAATATTGTCCTAAGAGATCTGGACCACCTGGACATCTCAATGTCATGCTGCTCCATTACACCAATGACATTATGCTCAGTTGGCAAGATGAGAAATAAGCAACTAGTGTTCTCTAAGCCTTGGCAAAATATCCATCCCAGAGACGGGAAAGTAAACCTTCCAAGTTACAGAGGCTGGAAATGTCAGTGTAATTTGAAGGATCTAGTATCAGAAGACTACCATGATGTGTCTTTCAAAGTAAAAAACAAACTGCTGCACCTTTTTGTTTTTATTTTCTTTTTCTCTTTATGGCCACACCTGCGGCATATGGAAGTTCCTGGGCTGGGATCAAATTGGAGCTGCAGCCAACGCTGGTTTCAAGCTGCATCTGTGACCTATGCCACAGCTTATAGCAATGCCAGATCCTTAACCCACTGAGAGAGGTCAGGGATTGAATCCACCTCCTCACAGAGACAATGTCAGGTCCTTAACCCATTGAGCGATAAGGAGAAATCCCCATTTGCTGCATCTTGAATCTTCCACCACAAAGAAGAAAATATAGTGCTTGACAGACCCCTTTGGGACTATAGGCAGCACAACCACACCTCAGAATAATTACTGGGGGACACAAAAGACTGTAAGGTTTCCTGGAGTAGGAGGGGTCACTAGCGTAAGTCCAGATCATAGTGCAATCAGTGCTGCAGCTTGGGTCACATAATCTAGCAAAGGCTATGGCACCAGAAGTGTCAGTGGTGGGAAAGGATGCACCATAGTGGCTGTAATGGGAGAGCCCCAAGGCAGGCCCCTGGAATTCTAGGGCCATGCTATCAACCATGAGAAATATAAATCTTTAAGAGAGAAACATCTTTTGACATTAAACTGAGTCCTGGTAAAGTTGGAGCACTGGAATGTGGGACAGGAAGTGACAATGCCTTTGGAATTTCCCATTATGAGCTGGGTTCTGTTAGGTTCACAGTCATGAGTTCGGAGAGCTGGGTTCTGTTAGGTTCACAGTCATGAGTTCGGAGAGTTCGGAGAGGCCTTCCATAATAGAACGGACCTGCACGTTCAGGAAGGAAATTGAGCAGGACCAGAGGACACAAGTTACATCCATGAACACATGGGCCAGACCCTATGCCACCTATAGATTTTCATCAGTGCTTCTCCCTCAGTTTGTAGCTATGGCCACACAGACATTTCCTTCAGCTGAGGGAGGAGAGAAGCAGCCCGCCTTGGCTGACGGATAATTCAGCTTGGTCTGTGGGTGCAAACGAAACATGAGCAGTAATGGCAGACCCACATTCAGGGATGGCCCTAAAAGATGGTTGAGAATGGTACCTTTCCAAATGAGCTGAGCTCTGAGCAGTTAATCTACTTGCTTTTTTTTTTTTTTCTTTTGGAAGAAGAAATGGCCTCAGATGTCCTGTCAAGGGCCTAGGAAAAAAAAGAACTGGAAGATTGGAGTCATCTTCCAGATAAAGACATGAGTGGGTCCTATGGAAGTGGGTGCACAATGTTACATGTGAATCCCCACCAGAAAGCAGGCACCACAGGATGGAGACTGAACAGCCAGACAATGTGAATGACCAGGTGTCTTTAGCCAGCTTTCGTCATCATCCACTGCACAAGTGGCATGACGAGCACATGAACAGAGTGGTCATGATGACAAAGTAAGAGGCTATTAATGGGCCCAACAGTGCAGACTCCCGCTCACCAAGGCAAATCTATTAATACCTCTGGATGTCCGACTTATCAGTAACAGAGAATAATGGAACATGGACCTTTGGATATGACACTGTCCACTGGGGAGACCAACAGGCTACTTGGTGGCAAGCTGATTACACTGAATCCTTTTTCATTCCCAAAAGGCCATCTGTTAAACCTCATGTGGATACTACATATATTCTGGGTATGGGTTTTCTTTTCCTGCCCACACAGCTAAGCTGGCACTACTCTCTGAGAGCTTAAACATACCTGATCTACAGACAGGACTTCACACACACCATTGGATCAGGGAATGCTATGAAGTGAAGGAAGTGCAAAAGGAGAAGAAGGTGCTAGAGCGTTCCCTATCTAGGAGAGTCACAGGTTGTAGTAGACACATTGAGGGGCTTCTGGCCTCACAGAACACTAAGATGACCTCCTAGAAGTACAACAGAAATGCCAACTCAAAACAAACACTGAGCCAGGAATGGGTGCCACTCTTCCTAACACAGGGCATTTATTAAAACAAAGATCTCTCTATAAGGTGCTCTGTCCCTAACAGTAAGTAGAGAAACCAAGGGGTAGAGACATGAGTGGCCCTGCTTACCATCATTCCCAATGGTTCACCAGGGGATCTTAAATTTTTGTCCCCATAGCTCCTGGTCCCCAAAAGGGCACACTTTCGTTAAGGGACACACCTGGGAATCTTACTGAACTAAAAGTCAACCTGTTTCCAGGGCACTTTGGACTCCTTGTTCACAGGAAAAGGCAGGCGAAAAAGGGGTCACTCTATTAGCAGGGGTAATTGACCTTGATCATCAGGAAAAGATAAGGCTCCTTTTATTCAATATGGTGGCAAAGAGAAGTACCTGTGCACTTGCACCTCCTGGCACTCCCTTTCTTCATTAAACTGTGCATTGTTATGTGCAGCCATCCAGAATTGACATGAGAAGCTTCAGACCCTTTAGGAAGGTTGGTTTTGCTCCCACCTCAGGTGAACCACCCAGCGGGAGCTGAGGGGGGGAACTAATGGTGTCGGGATTAGAATGGACTACAGCGGATCAGCTGTAGCAATTGGGCCTCTAGTTCCTCTGACCGAACATCATTTTCTAGTTTCCCTTCAGAAAAGAAGGACACAAAAGACATGGAGGAACTTGCAAGGAGGCAGGATGTGTCTCATTGGCCTTTTCCTACAGAGCATAACTAAGGGCCTCAGTGGCTGAGTTCTGGAATCCATTGCTGGGTTATCTTGAGATCACTCCCGCCTCGGGCTGCTTCCAGCCAATGACAGGGATGGCAGGTGTATTAAGAACTTCTACATATTGACATAGAAAATTATAAACCAATCGATAGCACAAGAGATTAGAGAAATCATCAGGCATTTATCAGAAAAGAGAGGCAAAGAGGAAACATGAAAAAGTGCTTAGCCAGCAAATAACCAGGTCACTCAAATGGAGCCAACGGTTTGCTATTTTAAGTGATCAGATGCACAGATAATAATGAAGACAATGAGGAAGAGGAGGAGAAGGAGAAGTAGTGATTCAACAGTCCCCCAAATCACTGAAGTTGTAAGGAAACAGGCACTCATATATGTAGCAGTGTATATTGATCTAGTTACACTGGAAGAGCAGCATGGTAAATTTAGCAAAGTTCAAGATATCTAATTCCTAAACCCTAGATGATGAGCCAAGTTTCAGCTGAATATGATGAAGATAAAACTAGTGATCAGAAGCAGAAAGAAATTCAAAACAGGAAGGTAGGGGCATACAATACTCTCAGGAAGGCTGAGGGAACAGGCCGCATGCAGGGCACCTGAAAAAGACTTCAACTGCTGCCTGTGTTTCTGACCCACCTAGGATGCTGCTCTCTCTGCCAAAATAAGGTTGCAGGGGAATCGGGGTGGAAGACCATCCTACAGCTGTTATCCCAGGGTCAGGAAACTGTCTCCACAATGGGCAACTTCAGGGCCACCACCCAAGTACAGTTCACAGGCAAAAATGTGCCCCACTTCGGGATCTGGGGGATCCTTTCTGCTGCTGGAAAAATAAAGAAAAAGATTCTGTGCCTTGCTTGTCAGCAGAACAGCCCAGCTTGCACCTCACTTTTTCCCTTCCAAGTTTCCACATGCATATCTAACTGGAAAATCTAAAACAAGTCTGCTAGGAGAGACTGAAAGGAGCCTCTAACTTTCCAGGTTTGGTGACCATGGCCAGGAAAAGAAGGAGACAGCTAAAATGGAAGTTGAGCACCGATCTACCAAATCTATCACATTTAGCAAGTTCACGTCTAAGCATACACCTTGGCCATTCTATCCATAGGGAAGGTGCTGGTATTTCGGATGGCCACTTCTTTTCCGGGCCAATGTTTACCTTAGGATGGAAAGCCTCTCTGGCCCTCTGGTACCAATTACCAGTACTGTTCTCCAGACATCACCATGAACAAGATGCAGAGACTCACCTGCAAACACTCCCTAGGAAGAGAAGATATTCCTCACCTATAAACCATTTCTCTGATGTATCCTAGCCTATTTGCACACAGCTATTTGCAGAAGTGTTGGCTACTATAATTAAAAAATCATGGAGTTCCGTCATGGCTTGGGGTTAACAAATCCGACTAGGAACCACGAAGTTGCAGGTTCGATCCCTGGCCTCGCTCAGTGGGTTAAGGATCTGGCGTTGCCATGAGCTATGGTGTAGGTCACAGACACAGCTCGGATCCCATGTTGCTGTGGCTGTGGGGTAGGACGGTGGCTACAGCTTTGATTAGACCCCCGGCCTGGGAACCTCCACATGCAGTAGGTGCGGCCCTAGAAAAGACAAAAAAAAAAAAAAATCAGCAGCCTATATGACCATCAATAATGGAATAAAATGGAGAGATACACTCAGCTGTGTAACTTCCTGAAATTAAAATGCATGAATCACCTACATGTTATCAATAACTTTTGAGCAGATTATCTTTTGTGGGAAAATATAATCAAGTTGTAAAAGGGCTGCTATTATTGAGCCTAATGCTTGACAATACCGTAGTGATAGCTTTAAGAACAGTAGACAAAATTAGCCTCTTGAGCCAGTGTGAGTCAGGTTTTCTGGGAATAGAAAGGGCTCCCACTGCTTTATTCTTTCTCATGTCTGTTGACATCAAATTATTAGAGTTTACAAGGTAGCAGAGGCCATAATGACATCACTACACACAGAACATGCTAATATTTGTACAGTAGACTATGGTAATTTGATGAAGATGTATGAGGCCAAAGATGACAAGCCCAGGGGCTGTGACTGCCTGAAATTTTAACCCAGCCTCCAAAGGGGCTGAAAGGATCAATACTGCAAGCAATGTTAACCCATTTGATGGGCTAACCTTGGGGAAGATCTGCATTAATAAGGATTAACACACAAAGTTCATACTGGTCTCAGATTATTCTACCCAATCAGACCTTCCCTTGAAGGAGTTAGGTTTTTGAGATTAATATCACCAATACAAAGAAATTCAATATAACACAATGAAAAATATCTAGAAGAGGTAGCCTATAAGGGCAAATACTAGGTTAAATCCATTTTTGTATTTCCACCTACCGCTAGGAAGGTGTTTCTGTACTGTAGTGGTTATCACGTTCACCTCACAGCTACTCCTGAGAGCTAAGCCCAGTGTTTGATACATCTAAATGTTTGTTAACTTAATGGGTTCTGTTTTCATTGATTTGGGTCCTGGGGCCCATAATGCTGACTGCCATTCAAATCCCTAGATTGTAGCCATAGCCTTCATTATGTGATGATGAAAAGGACAGAGAATTAAAAGTTTCTGATTACAGAATACCCATGTAGGAGGCTGTTGTCCTGAAATGAATGTCTAGGGTCTTTTGGTGAGCAAACACAAACTATAACAAGCTGTCCTCAACTCCATGAAATTCTCCCTAAACTCTGAAGACAGCTCCAGTCTTAGCAGTCACCACAAATTAAATCAGAGAGTGATACACAAAAGATTTACTTATACAGCGTGCTCAAAGAACCTTGTTACAAATGCTGCCAAGCTTATTTCAGAAAAAAAGTTTTAAAAGTAATGAAGAAGATGATGAATAAGAAGAAAGGAGAGGAGGAGAGGGAGGAGGAGAATGGGGAGGAAGAGGAAAAGGGGAAGCGGGCGGGGGGAGGGGGAACAGTTGCAACATCAGCATGAACAACAATTTCTTTTATAGCCTTTCAAGGGAAGCCGAAAATCCCTGTGGACTTAAGGCCTTTTCGCCGTTTCAAGCAATCCCAATGCTCTGTCAATCTTTTCTTTTGGGGAGGCAAGTCCCTTTCTCCCCTTGGAAGAAGGAATGCCTCTTCCGTTTTCTGGATGTTTTGGGCCCGGCCCTCTCCCCATGGCACCCTCTGCCTCACCTGCTCTCTCTGATCTTTTCTGATCATTAAAGCGATGAAGAGGTGGTAGGTGAAGCAATGCAAATGTTGGAACTCACACACGGTATTGCTTCCATCACTGCTTGATCCCTCCTTTCTTCCCACAGTTCTATTTTAGTGCCTCCTGCTCATGAATCAAATGTTTTCTGCTTCTGAACCACATCATGCACCTAGCTGAAGCACTGCTTAGATTTTCTCTCGGGGGGCTAGTTTGTGTGAAACCCACTGAGTTGAAAGTCCTTTCCGCATTTGCTCTTTCCCACACCTGGGAGGCAGCGCTGCCACAGAGCGTTTTGTATTCCAGCCGCTAAATGTTGGAAAGTCAGATGGAGACAGAAAGTTCAAGGTCTGGCCACATTAAGCTTTGGTATCACAGGGCTGCACACTTCACCTATCATTTGTGAGGCAGGAACGCTGGCTTCAGAAACATTTTACATTTGAGACCTAAGAACAGCCAAATCCTCTAAGTCTTCAATTTTATCCATTCACCAGACCAAAATCATAAACCCTGTCACAGAAATCACTTGTTCTCAGACACTGTCCAAATGAAAGGGCAGAGTTTTCTTATGTTTTCTGGGAGCCTGAACACGAATTCACCTCACTCCTAGCACAGCAGAGAGAGAGAGCAGGTCTGGGTTAGCATGTCCAGTTCACTGTTTTTCCGAAAAGGCTACAGGGGATGATAACACCAGTGGGAATTTAGCTATGATACAGTAAAACATTTATCTTGGAATCCAAAATACTGAAACTCAAATAACAAGGTACTTCTCAAAGCTTCATAAAATGGTAATTGAGGGAGAGACACTCAGCCTGCTACAAAGAACCAAGGCTTTAGAATAGCATGGAGATCGATACAGACTCAGCCAACTTCTAGCTTTAGTAACTTGGTGAATTCTCTTGCCCTCTCTGAGCTTAAGTTTTTATATCAGTAACATATGGCTAATGCCATCTGACTTTCATGATGGTTATAAAGTTTGTTAAATATCTATCACACGTGCTAAGTTATGACCTAAAGGCCATACATTGCTTAAAAGGTGTGTCTTAACAAAAGTCAAAGACAAGGACTTCTGATGGCATAGCGTTTGGTATCCTGAAGCATTAGCACAACTCAAAGCCTTCCCGAAAACCAGATTTTTGCAAATCTTGGTAGATTAAATAGGCTCTTGCTTCATTCATTCGTTGAGTTAGTATAAATTTAATTGCTCACCAGGCTCCCAGCACCTATTGAGAACAAATTTCAGCTGACCTTTAAGCAACATGGTCTTGAATTGCCTGGGCCCACTTGTAGGCCGCCTTTTTCAATAAATACATACAGTATCAAGATCTGCCATTGATGACATTCCCAGATGTAGAAAAGTGGATATGGAGGGCCAACTATGGGACTTAAAACATTTCTGGATTTTGGTATCTAAGGAGCTCTGGAACTAATCACCTGCAGACACCTAGGGATGGCTGTAGTTAATGATCAGTCCTCCCAACTCACAGGTTAATGCAAGGATGGGGAAAGTGTATGACAAGATATTTGGACAAATTCCAAACTCAACTTGAAGGTTATTTTTTAGTAAAAGTTGTGGGTATTGCTTGTAGAAATGTATGTGTGTGATAACTTTTAAACCAAATGTACAGGTTTTTGAGATAATGTCAACACTTGAAAGAGAATCTATTAATTAAAATTTACTGAAAA
The DNA here is from genome assembly GCF_016906955.1 of Phacochoerus africanus. Classification (NCBI taxonomy): domain Eukaryota; kingdom Metazoa; phylum Chordata; class Mammalia; order Artiodactyla; family Suidae; genus Phacochoerus; species Phacochoerus africanus. The sequence goes on along the minus strand of NC_062548.1, from coordinate 120,795,210 downwards.
ATTCTATGAGCGTAAAGAAAAATTACAAAGGGTTTTTATAATTGGATAAAAATAAGAGATTACCCCCAGTGTGCTGAATCCTGAGATACAGCTCAGTTTTAGGCAATTAAAATACTTAAAGACTGAAGGGGAAAATTTGGAAACTTTTTTTTTTTATTATTAAAACCAAAGGGATATTTTACGATATCCTGGGAAGACTGCCCTAGCCTTAGGGGAAGCCTAAAGCTGCACAGGAAGCTTTAAAGCTCAGCCCCCAAACTCCTTGTAGTCAGAGGGACTCTTCCATTCTTACCCTTAAGGTAAATATTTCAAAAGCCTCAGCCCTACTTACTGGCTTCCCACAACCTCCCATTAGTGAAAGGCCGTTTTCTCTGAGGCTCTTTTGAACCACCAGTTTTAAACTGCTGAATCTGCTCTGAAATTTTGTCTCAGAAATTCATGCTTTCTATTCAGATACTCTTCCCAGGGGCCCTCACTCCCAGATCAGCTGAAGTTTCTGCAATTATTGATCCATCTCAGGAAAGGTTGGGTTCAGAGCCACCTATCTGCTGATGCATGTTTGTGCAGAATCTTTACTAATTGCCCAGGGGAGTTTTGCTGAACCCTTTAGAGTTGTAAATTTCATGCTTACAAGGATCTCTTCCTTTTCCCTAATTTTACATGCCAGCTCACCAACCTCTTCTTTCTCACTGCCAACACTGACATCTCAGCTCTGACTCTGTCCAGAGCTAAAGTGAAATGGCATGAAATAAATTCAATTCTTGTCTCAGTTTTCCTAACACATTAAGTATGTCGCCCCCTTTTACAATGTGTGTCCAATCCGTATATCTTAGGTCTCCCTTTCTAATTGTTTAGGCGATATGTCCTCTAGTGCCTTTTATCTTTGGATTGTTGAAGGAATGAAACATTTCTCTCCCTTGAGATCTAGGGGAGAATTATAATGATGGACAATGAAGTTTGTGAGGACAGCCCAGAGTTGGACAATTCCTGTGAGATTAAATTAGAGAACTTCACAGTGTTTCTTTATCTGAGGGAAGAAATCATCATTAATAAAGTTGTTGTATGGATTATTCACCATCTTAATGAAACGTCAGAAACGTAGACAGACATAATACTGTGGATTATACAGCTGGCCTTGAAGCCAACTGAGTCAGCTTCGTCGTAAATGGAAGCCCATGAACTAGCTGAATAACCTTAATATGAGCCTTATCCTCTTCATTTGTAAAATGGGGATGATAATTTCTATTAAACCCCATCTATGTGCTGTTGTGGGAATCAAGGGAACACCCATTAAGAAGTAAATTGAGGAGTTCCCATTGTGGCTCAGAAGTAACAAACCTGACTAGTATCCATGAGGATGTGGGTTTGATCCCTGACTTCACTCAGTGGGTTAAGGATCCATCATTGCCATGAGCTGGGGTGTAAGTTGCAGGCATGGCTCGGCTCCTGTGTTGCTGTAGCTGTGGTGTAGGCCGGTAGCTGCAGCTCAGATTCGACCCCTAACCTGGGAAAATTCCATATGCTGTGGGTGTGGCCCCCAAAGAAATGACTTGAAATGTGAAAAGCATAGCCAAATGGCAGTTCAATACTATCCAATTCTGAAATTTGTCATGATAAAAGAGGACAATGTATTACCAGAAACAGCAGTTTTCCTTTAGAAGAATTAAATACTCTTCGTGGAGACTTGCAATGTTGTGGATAAATAATAAAGATGCACAGAGCTGAAATCTATGTCAGTGGTAAAAAAAAGTTCTGAAACATGGAATAGTTGTGTCACGAGGAGGGCTGTTTAGCTATTCAAGTCTCCATAATTTTTTTAAATCCATAAAATAATGAGTATGTATGTTATAAGATGGTTGTAAGAATTAAGGGAACTAACATATGCTTGACACAGTGCCTGGCACAGCAGTGCTCAAAATAATGGGTGTTATATATACTAATTCAGCTACAGAGAATGGACCACATAACTTCTTTTAAAATAATGCAGGAAAGAAAAACATATTAATCTCTCAAAAGTGGCAAAATTGCTTCTTAATTTAAAACACAGTTAAGACTAGTAACTCCATAATTGTTAGGATTTAGTCTATTGTGCTCACTTTTCTGCCCACCACAGTCACTCACCTGATAACTGCTGCCTACTTACTGCTTGCTTGTTTTAAGCAGAGAGAATATGAAATTTAATAAAAATTGAGTTCCAAACTTGGGTAGTTAAGGAACGTTTTGAGAAAAGTGGATCTGAACTAGGCATCTGGTTTTTTAACTACTCTATTTCACTTATTTTTTATTTTTATTTTTTTGCTTTTTAGGGCAACACCAGTGGAATATGGAAGTTCACAGACTAGGGTTCAAATCAGAGATACAGCTGCTAGCCTACACGACAGCCACAGCAACAGTGGATCTGACCTGTGTCTGCAGCCTACATTGTAGCTCAGGGCAACACTGGATTCTTAACCCACCAAGCAAGGTCAGGGATGGAACCTGCATCCTCATGGATATTAGTTGGGTTTGTCACATGCCAAGCCACAACAGGAATTCCTTTTTAACTATTTTAGAGTTCTTAATATCCACTTTTAAAAACTGAGGTATTGGAGTTCCCGTCGTGGCGCAGTGGTTAACGAATCCGACTAGGAACCATGAGGTTGCGGGTTCGGTCCCTGCCCTTGCTCAGTGGGTTAACGATCCGGCGTTGCCGTGAGCTGTGGTGTGGGTTGCAGACGCGGCTCGGATCCCGCATTGCTGTGGCTCTGGCGTAGGCCGGTGGCTGCAGCTCCGATTCAACCCCTAGCCTGGGAACCTCCATATGCCGCGGGAGCGGCCCAAGAAATAGCAACAACAACAACAACAACAGCAACAACAAGACAAAAAACAAACAAACAAAAAAAACTGAGGTATCATTATCATGGTGTAGTGGGTTGAATAGTATCCCCCTAAATTCACATCCCCATAAACCTCAGATTGTGATCTTATTTGGAAATAGGGCATTTGCAGATGTAAATAAAGGTCTCAAGATAAAATTATCTTGGATTTAGAATGGGCCCGCTCAATGACTAAGGTCTTTATAATAGAAAGGAGAGGGAGATTTGACACTCACAGACAGGGAAGAAAGTGGCAGGATGTAAGTGATGCTGCCTCAAACTAAGAAACACCAGGGGCCAAAGAAGCTGGAACAGTCAAAGAAGGAGTCCCCCTAGGGCCTTCAGAGAGAGAATGGCTCTGCCATCACTTTGACTTTGGACATTCTGCCTCCACAAAATAGATTTCTATTGTTTTAAATTGTGATTGGTTATATCATCCCTAGGAAGCAAATATACATACCAAAAAAAAAAAATCTACCTTTTTTTTTTAGAAAGATTCGGTATATTCACAAATTTGTGCAAAAATTCTGAAACATTTTCATTCTCCCCCACAAAGAAATTCTGTATTTAATAATAATCGCTCCCTGTTCTCCCTTCCACCTAGTCCCTGGCAATCACTAATCTATTTTCCGTCTGTATGGACATTTTATATAAATGGAATCGTGTGTATGGCTATACCATATTTCTGTCCATTCATCAAACACTTGGATTGTTTTCCTATTTCCCATGAATAATGCTACTTATGAACATTTGCGTACAAATTCTGGGTGATGTTTCCAGTTCTTTGGAGTATATGCTCGGTAGTGGAATTGCTAAGTCATATCGTAACACTGTGTTTAAATTTTTGAAGAATGGCCAAATTTTTCCAGTGGCTGGACCATTTTACATTATCACCAAGACTGTAATAATCTTTCAATTTCACTGCATCCCTACTAACACTTGCTATTTTTCATTTATTGATTATAGCATTCATACAAGGTACAAAGTAGTATCTTACTGTGGTTTTGATTTGAATTTCCCTAATGACTAATGAGGTTCCTTTCCTATACTTATTGGTTATTTGTCTTCTTTGGAGGAAAAAAGAATCTATTAAAACTCTGCCCATTTCTTTTTTTCCTTGGCTGCACCTGTGGCATGTGGAAGTTCCTGGGCCAGGGATCAAATCTGAGCCTCAGCTGTGGCCTGTGCTTCAGCTGTGGCACCCTGGTTTCCTTTAACCCACTGTGCTGGGCCAAGGATTAAATCTTTACCTCTACAGCAACCTGAGCTGCTGCAGTTGGATTCTTAATCCACAGTGCCACATCAGGAACTCCTTTTTGCTCATGTTTAAATGGAATTATTTTTCTTCTTATTGTTGAGCTGTAACAGCTCTTTTCATATTCTGAATACTGCACCTGAATCCATTAGATGATTTGCAAATATTTTTATCACATTTTCTGATTTTTTTTTCCCTTCCTTGATCATGCCTTTGGACACAAAAAAGTTCTTAAAGCTGATAAAATCCAATTTTTCTATTTTATTCTTTGGTTATTATTATTTTGTCTTGTGCCTCTTTTAGGGCCGTACCTGTGGCATATGGAGGTTCCCGGGTTAGGGGTCTAATCAGAGCTACAGCTGCCCCGCTACACCACAGCCACAGCCAACGCCAGATCTGAGGCAAGTCTGTGACCTACACTACAGCTCATGGCAATGCTGGATCCTTAACCCACTGAGTGAGGCCAGAGATCGAACCTGCAACCTCATGGTTCCTAGTCGGATTCGTTTCCACTGTGCCACGATGGGAACTCCTATTCTTTGGTTATTTAAGTTTTTGGTGTAAAAAAACCCTCAGAAACTATAGCCTAATCCAAGGTCACAAGCTTACATTTACTTCTAAGACTTTAACAGTTGTATCTCTTATGTTTAGGTTTTGGACACATTTAGAGTCAATATTTGAATATGATATGATACGTGAATACATACAGATATAAAACTATCCTATATCATTTGTTCAAAATAGCGTTATTTCCTCAACAAATTATCTGGCACCCTTGTTGAAAATAAACTGATCATAGACATATGGGTTTATTTCCAGACTCTCAATTCCATTCCATTGATTTATTCATCATCCAAAAAAGAAGCAGATTGACCTTTAGATTGTAAATCCAATCATCATATGCACATCTTTAAAATAATTTAGTAATTTCAAATGTTCCTTAGGTCAAAGGCCTATGTCGTGGCCTCCTCTGTCTTGTTCTCCAACCTTTCCTCACATAGCTTGCTTCCTTCCAAACAACAGTACTCTTCAGTTAACCCCAGAAGGTCCTCACCTTGTTTCTGTATCAGGAACCCCACTCTGTTATCAGAGGCCCTCTTCTTCCACTTCTCAGTATTACACTGTTTTAACATTGTGTCTTTGAAGGATACTATTTGATAACTCATATTTATTTTCTCATAGAACCTTATGGTTTTTCCATTACATACTACCTCTGTAATTTATTTGCTGTGTGTCTGTTTTTCATCTTACTAACCCACTAAGGGAAAAGAGCTACTGGGCTTTGTTCACCACTCTAAACCTAGTTTTCAGTGGCACGCCTTGAATAGCATAGATATGGAACAAGTATTAGTTAAATGAAAAAGTAAGTGAATGGATCAACTGCTGTACACCCAGACCTAGACAAATAGGCTTTTTCACAGAGTATTCATTATCAGTGGAATTGGATACCCAACTATACTGATGAAAAATTTTAAAATATGAAACTGACTGAAAGAACATCAACTAAGAAGTGGTATAATTTCTCATTTTTATCTGGCATTTTATGAGTTACGACTCCTCCAGAATAAAAATAACATTAAAAGATGTGGATTTTATATCCAAATGAGATATTTTTCCTTAAAAGAGCCCTCATTTTTGTATCTTATGTTTTCCAATAATGGTGTAATTGTCTAATTGGTAATTCCTACTTTTGTTAATACTAAGGCAAATTTACAAGACAAAAAAGAAAAGCCTCATTATTTCATTTTCATATTGAGTTTCGATCCCAAAATAGAAAACCTCCCAGCTCAGATGAGGAATGGACATCCACCATGACTGCATCTTTCCTTTGCAATCTCCTCTGAACACGATTCTTCACTCAGAGATAATCACAGATAACTGCGAGTTATTAGGCATTTGAGAAGAGAAAAGTAAACTTGAAAAAGAATGCCGACACTGAAAGAATAAACAACAACCCCCGAGGAAAACAGACAAATCACTACTAAACAGCAGCAAATTTGACAAATATGTTCATAAAAGATCAAACTGTTTTAAGCAGATCAATCTGACAATAAAAACATATACGTCCTTATATAGGCATATATATAATTACATAGCATCTTACTTATTAACCATAAAATACAAACTTGATCAACTGCTTAAATTTTAAAAAAGTAGATACTATGAATTACAACATAGATATAGATTAAAACATATGGTTATCTGCAAATATAGTGGAAACACATGCCTGGAATATAGATAAAGAATGGAGTGATGAGAGGAGCCAAAAGTAAGTATACTGGTAAGTAAGCCACAGGTTTTCAGCTCATTCACAGTAAGAGGTCCAGAAAGAGACAGCAGAACAATGGAGGGAGGAAATAATCAGAGGGACCATAGATCTAAGGGAAAATATGGTCGGATTTGAAATGTCTATCCATATCATCTGAAGCATAATTAAAAAAATTAAACCTGGACGTGCATCCATGATTTTTTGTAACTGTGAGGATACAGAAAACATTACAAAACTGTTCAAAAGTAAAACAAGTTACTTGTTCTAGATGATCAGACTTTTTGTCAGGAATATTGCTTCTCTAGAAAAGTGATAAATCTTCACAATTTTGATGAAAGACTTAGAGATTCAAACCATTAATAGGCATGAGATATTGGGAAAAAATTTAAAAGAAGTCTGTTCACATGGGTAAAAGAAAGACTGGTGACTAAATCTGATCTAGAAAAGAGAGAGTTCTATACACTTGGTAGCTTCTTCTTTAAGCAGTCATTTTTAATTACATTAGGTTATATTTTTCTTCTCTAAAGAGCCACTCATTCTATTTCGCTCCATAGTGAATTATACTTGAAGTTTTATATTGATAATAGTCATCATGTTTTAAAATAAAACTATAGACACGATTTTAAAAATCCAATTACAGATTCAGGAGGGAATGCAATGTTACAACCCTTCATGTAAAATAACAAAATGACTAAGATAAGTGGAAAAGCATTAGTAGGAATGCTAGTAAAGAAACAATAAGTGCCCTAATTTCACATCTTTCATTAAAGTAAGAACAACAGATTTTGTCTAAAATGGATACATCAAGGAATAATTTAAATGTATTATTTTACTTAATGATGTCAACCAAAAGGGAAATGAAATACTTGCCCACACATTCATGTATATGTCCTAAAAATGCAGGCAGTAAAGTTGGGGCAGGGAGATGTTTAATGGTATAAATACAATGAATTTCTAATTCTCATGTTTTTTCAAAATTTCTATCTATGGATAATACATCATAGAATTTATAACTTCACTGTTGAAGGAGAAAGATAACCACATAAAATCAAAACGATAAGCTCCTAACGCTGTCTGTAAGGGATGAGACTCTCTTGGGTAGGAGAAAGAAGATTTTAATTCTTATTCAAAAATTTTTCTTTACTGCATGATTATTTTTTTTACTCAAACACATGCATTAGTCTTATAATAAAGCACTGGGCTAATAAAATAATTTTAAAATGTATGCAACCTGCCCTTGTATCTTCATTTTTTCACCATAATGGGACCTAAAGAATCGGAACTGGTTCTAATACATAAATCTATCCTCAAAGGATACAAGCTCAGCATTATAGAATATTAAAAATATTGTCAATAACAGGACCTTTCCCAGTAGTGGCTTCTTACAGTCTTGAGACGAATGCAGGGTTAGGTTACAAAATCTTGGACTATAACCATGTCACAGTGCTAATGGCCCCTAAATGGAGTTCACACTTTTCAACCAATTCTAAAATGACCTGCATGGGAAAATACTGGTTTCCATATTTCAAAGTCTTCTTCCATTTTCAGTCTTCTCACAAATATGCCCTCTACTCTCAAGAAAACTCAAGCAACTGTGGGTTCATAAACAGAGGGTTTTGATGTTTGTTGTTCCCAAAGTCCCCACCTCTTCCTTTCACATTCCACAAAAGTCACTGCTTTCTGCACTTCCCTTTGCTGTATCATTTTGTGTATCAAATATAAGGCTGTAATATATAAGCCAATCACAACAAAAGCAATCTGTGTAGAAGCTGAGAAGCATTTACCCTCAGGGAAGAAATATTCCGTCTCTGGTACCCATACAGAGAAAACAATAGAGGTTAGTGCAACATAAATTAAGCTGTTTTTCTGCTCCTCCGTATTCCAAAACTTTCTTCTTGAATAATACACTTAATATGATTAATATTAACTCTCTGGAGCATTTGTATATCCAATGTTTATCCCTTAATGCTAAAAAAAAGTATTCACATGTTTCTTGATAATATAGGTTTTTTATCTTCAGTGCCTAAAAGCAGTGTGTGCTGGGTCTTTTTGACTCCAAAAGGAGGTCTCAGACTAAACATGTTATAGGGCATCAACCTCCCCATAGGATTACGTTCTAGAGCACACTCCTCATTAGATGGGTAAGCACTGGACTGTTAACTACCAGACACAGCAGTAATCACATGAAGGGACGTCTGTGTCTTCTGAAGGATTAACCCATTTCAACTAGACATAAAAGTGTCTCTCATTATATATCTGTCACCAAGTTTGTTTTTCATTTTATTCATTAAGACTATCTACATTCGAGAACAATATGGAGGTTCCTTAAAAAACTAAATATAGAGCTACCATATCATCTGGCAATCCCTCTCTTGGGCATCTATCTTGAGAAAACTATAATTCGAAAATATACATGCATTCCAACATTCCTTACAGGAGTCAAGACATGAAAGAGACCTACATGTCCATCAACAGAGGATTGTGTTAAAAAGACCTGGTACATATATACAATGCAATACTACTCAGCTATGAAAAAGATGAAATAATGCCATTTGCAGCAACATGATGGACCTATCATACTAAGTGAAGTAAGTCAGACAAAGACAATTAATACATGAGATCACTAATATGTGGAACCTAATAAAAATGATACTAAATAACTTACAAAAAAAGAAAAAAGACTCAAAGATTTTGAAATCAACTTTATGGTTACCAAAGGGGGAAATGTGGTGGGATTGACATCTACATACTACTGTGTATAAAATAGATGGGTAATGAGGACCTGCTCTATAACACAGTGTAATCTACTCCATATTGTGAAATGGCCTATATGGGAAAAGAATCTGAAAAGGAATGTATATATGTATATGTATAACTGATTTACTTTGATGTGTACCTGAAAATAACATAACTCCAAGTCACCTATACTCCAATAAAATTTATTTTAAAAAAGAACATCTCAGAGTTCCCATTGTGGCTCAGTGGAAATGAACCCTACTAGTATCCATGAGGACACTAGTTTGATTCCTGGTTTCACTCAGTGGGTTAAGGATCTGGCGTTGCCGTGAGCTGTGGTATAGGTTGCAGACATGACTTGGATCTGGCGTTGCTTGTGGCTGTGGGGTAGGCTGACAGCTGCAGCTACTATTAGACCCCTAGCCTGGAAACCTGCAAATGCCACAGGTTTGGCCCTAAAAAAAAGACCAAAAAAAAAAATAACAAAAAAAGAACGCCTCCATTCTGGCACTAGAAATGAAGAGATTATAACACTTGCGTACAATTTGCTTACCTGTAAATTTGTAATATAATTAAATATATTTTGGAATATCCTGACCACTCTCCTGCCAAAACACATAGATTACACTTTGGATTTTAAAATGCACCATGTATATAAATGAAGATTTTTATTGACTTCAAGGACTGGACACATTAGGCAAATCTTCAGCTTGAGAACCAAATTTATTCAACTTTTCATGCTTGTGCATATGAGTTATTTAAAACCCAGTGCTTCTGGATATTATTAGGTTTAGTAAGTGGCATTATGAAACTGATTTTGCTCTAAGTCAGGACCAACCCTCTTCACTTCTCATTCCTCAATTATTCCCACCCCTCAGATGCCTAGGACATGAAATAGCCTAGAACACCTCCTATTAGGAAAACAATCTATCTAATTAATAAAGCCTAATATTAATTCTATTCATTATGGAACACTAAATGCCATCAAGATCAGATTCTTTATTTTTGAAATTGAGAAGATGAGACACAGAAAGCAGAGGCACATGGAAAGGACCACACGGAACACAAAAAACTGGCCCAGAGGTCTGAGGATTTAAGACCAGCCTGGGTAGAAAAGGAGATACTGGCTTGAGGGACAGTATACTTGTAGCCCAATGATCCACAGCTTATAGCAGGCTGCCCTTTTACCTATCACTTTTAGTTTGGAAGAGGTTCACCTCCAAATACAGTTTGGAATCTAGTGATATTGAGATTTAGAATATTATATTGGGATTTAAAATATTCTTATCTCAAGGCACATTCCATAATCCCCGTAAACATCTCCTTCTAAAGCCACCAGAGTCCATGGTTGTGGTCATTATTTCCTTGCCCTGATACTGTGTGATTGTTTTTCTGATGTGTGTGTTTTTTTTTTTTTTTTCAGTGCTATGTTGTAATCAAGATCCTTTTCTACTTGAGAATGCTACTCTGGGAGAGACTATAAGCAGGATAGGGGACAGTCTGCTTTGGGACTAATGTCAAACATTACAAGCCTAAGGATAGAGTAAATGCCTTTTATTCTAAGGAGAACCCTGAACTTCATACTCAATACGAACAGCACCCTACTTTTCATGCTGCTGCCCAAAGTGAGAATACCTATGAAGACACCTATGAGAATACCTATAAAATGCCTATGAGATACCTATGAATATACCTCTTCCATGAGATACCTATGCAGTTTATCTTTCAACGCCTCACAATCTATTGGGTTGATACCAAAATAAAGCCAAATCATTCTAGCTTAGTGCTGCTCCTAAAGCAGTCAGAACTGGATCTGTAGACATTCTTAAAACTTCATATGGAAGGAGACCACAGAAAAATATAATAATTGTACATGTTTAAGATCTTCAATTTATTTCTGTTTTCTCTAAAATGACCCACACTGAGAAAATTGCTTAACATGCTCAAGGTAAGCCCCATTTTGTAAGCCACTAATGGAGAAGCTGCAGCAACTAATTAGCTCCCACCAGTTCATGTCAAACTGTTATTAACAAAATCTGAAAGTTAAATAGAGGTTCATTATTCCCCCAGTCTTTGGCTCCCCCTCCCTGGGGAGTGTTTAACTTGTAGCAATGGTTTTGGCTTTGCTTGATTAAATCTCATTATGAGAAAGGAATAAGCATGTGTGCTCAAGTCTGAAGGAACCCAGAGGTGTGCCAAGCCATCCATTAGGCTGGAGACGGTCAGAAATTGGCATGGAAGACACTTCTCTTCCAATTCATTCTGGAGCATGGTAAGAAGTATCATTCTAAGGATTTTGCTTTTCCTTATGGGTTCCTATTATACTTCATTGAAAAACAGTCCGTACGCATCTTTCAATTCAAGAAAAGTACTGTTAAATAGATTTGTATTACTTTCCACTCTTCTATTAACCCTTCGAGGGAACATAGGAAACATTTCATGTCCAACACGCAGTGTTGGACAGTTGAGAGTATATAAAAAGGAATCAAACCAGTGTTTACAGACAGTTTTCCAAAAACAGCAAAGGCTGAGGTAGACCTATAGCTTAATAATCAAGGATAAGCCTAGTAAGCCAGAACAGTCTTGCTGAAGTTAACCCATAACCTGCCATTAGCCATCCTCCTGCTTATAAGGCTGACTCTATTTGTCACACCCAGCAGTAAAAGATAAGACATTTATAGACAGAACCTCTGTATAGTTATACAGTCATTTTTATCCTCTCCCTACCTTCAGCTGGGAGCAATGTGTTGGTACAGGCAATAAAACTTTGTCTACAGAAGAAATTTGTTTTATATCTTCCAGTTGACTGAAATAGCATTTATAATCTATGGTTTATAACATTTTATTGAATTGTTTGTGATTTAAGTATTCAACTTTGTAAATTAAGGGCAATATTATACCTTGCCAAAAATATATATCTCATAGCTTTTGGAGCTGGTATCTAAAGAAGAGCATTTACATTTTGGCTCTTTCTCCCAATACTTTGGGTAAATCGCCTATGACTGGCATGAACCCCCCCACCTGCAATTTTTAACTATGCATCTCTAACTATGGGGAAAACATAGGTAAGCAGGGGTCTTTGCTGTAGAACATTTCAGAATTTTAAATTGTATGTTAAAATAAGATTTAAAATATAACCTTCATAGGGATTACTCAAAAAGGGAGTAGAATATATAGCACATCCCAAAGTTTTGATTTTAAAACCATAAGCCTGTTTTTCGTAATACACAGACATTCCATGCGACGGTGTGGAAAATATTCAGTTAACCCAGGGTTTCTCCATCTGGGCACAAATGATATTTTCAATCAGAGAATTCTTTATTGTTGGCGATATTCTGCACATTGTAGAAGGCATAGCAGCAATTCTGGCTTCTACCCACTGAATGGTAATAGCAGCCCTCCCACTCCCGATCATGACCATAAAATATGTCTCCAAACATTTCCAAATGTCCCCCAGAGGCAAAACTGCCACTGGTACAGAACCGCTGGATGAATCAATGATGAATTATATCATATGGTATTAGTCTTTCTATTTCCGATGTAATAGAAATTAACACAATACTGCAAATCAGCTATATTTTAATAAAAATAAATAATAGTAATAGTACCTACCTCAAGCAGTTCTTGTAAGCTTAAATAAAATCAAGTTTGAAAATCATTTAGTACAATGCCTGGAAAAAAGTAAAGGATGTGATGCCTATCAGCTCGAATATTCTCTCTGGAATTCATTCTCTATTAACCTTAATTCATGTAGTTGTTAATTATTTGTAGAAGTCACTTGCATTTTTAGAAGCAGGTTATATCCCAAATAATTTTCTTTTCCTGTTAATTCTCTCCTTTATTTCTTTAAAATACTCACATCCACCATTCATCAAACGACTTTATATTGGAATCTTTTCTGTTGCCCTTCTACACTGGTTTCCTAATGATGAGGTTCTAATTTATTTTGAGCCATAGAAAATACCTGGTTCTCAAGTAGTTGGTTCTAGAAATTTTAGTCTCTTTCAAAGAAACTACTATACAACATAGATTCATCGCAAATTGACTATGAATGCCTAAAAATACAATAATGACACAAAATAAGATAATTTAAATATTTTCCTTGAAAATGGGAGATCATTTTTTTCTTGAATTTTAACCCATTTTAATTTGTCAGCGACTAAGAGAACTAATTTAAATTCTACATTTTTCTACTCTTAGAAAAACTCCAAGATAACTACTTTAATTGGAGCCATCTCTATGTTTCTAAGTAATGAAGCAATGATTGATTTCTGGTTGATTTCTGATAAGGCTACTTTTGGTCCATTATTGGCCATCCCAGGAGTGTCAGGGTTCTTTCAGTATATGTCCTGACACCACTGTGTAATGTGGCTAAAGCGATTACTCCTAAGGTCTTTGTCATGCTCATTTGATGAAGGGGTCAATGTTTCTATGGCTGATCTAACAGACCTCATTCTGTGGGCACATAGCCTGGCATTCTGCATTTAATGGTCAGTTTGAATACAGTTAATGTTCCCCTAGGCATCGCTAATCAGTTGGAGAACAGATACATCAAATAACTATAAGTATCCTAGAGAAAAAAAAAAAAAAAACAGATGTAAATCAATTAGAATTTTTTCTGGAAGTCTACAGTTTATCATCCAAGTGATGATCCCTTCACATTCTTACTTTGCTCTGAGATGTGTAAAGCAATTCCAGATGACACAATGGCAAAACAGTGTGTTCCTACGTTGGAATTTTTAACTGCTCTCGAGACTGTGATTCAGGTATATTTTGCATTTGAGTTTAGCATTGAGAAACCCTCAAACTTAGGACCAAGGTATTCATAAAACTACAATTTCATTCAACTGTCAAAATCCATATTGCTCAACAAAGATCTCCCCACTTAAAACAAAATCAGAGATGACTAACTCTCTCCATTAATTCTGACAGTTCATCCTTCACCATGGGGGCTGTTCCTACTGATAAGATCTCCTCTTCATAATTTCTACCTGCCATGAACCCATTTTAGATTTTTATGAGAAAGCACACTGTATATTTATTTTGGTTTGAAAACCACGGTCAAGCTAAATGATTGTTTATAAGGTGTTTATTTTTTCACTCATAACTTCATTTGATGATTCATTCACAAAATTCATTGAATGTTTGTTCTATGATTAATAAAGATGTACTCTCCTAAACACCTTAATGTTGACTTTGAATCATATACTAATGCAAAACTAATCCTCATCCATCCAGTGGGATTGATTTACCCCTATCCAATCCATTTTCCACATAGTATCAAGAATGATTTTTTTTTAATTTTAAATACATAAGCAGATCAGGTCAACCTCATCTTATTATAGTCTCTCCTTGAAACAATTTCCTCCCTTAATGCTGGTTCAATACACTGTTCCTGAAACACAAGGTCTCTTTAACCTTCCTTGGGGCCTTTTTGTTTGCTGGTTTCTTATCCTGGAACTCCATTCCTTTGTTTTTTGTTTTAGTTTTAGTAGACCTGACCACTTCCCTCTCAGACAGGCCTACCCAGACCATGCAATATAAGAAGGATAGCCTCTGATACTAAAAATTGAAATTTGATGAGTAAATACTTAAAGCACTTACCATGATAAGCAACTGTTTTTTTTTAATCTATCTACCAACCTACCTACCTACCCACCTACCTATCTTCTCTCCTAGCCACCCCCTGTGCTCTCATGCATGTACACACAACCCCCCTCTCCCCCCCCACTGACACATATACACAATAACATGTAATTTCTTAGGGCAGGGACTTATTCTGCCTTAAGAAGCAAAGTAGGCTTCTATTTAATAACCCCAAAGCTTACACAAGAAACAATACATGTCTCCCTTGTTCTCATGAGCATTTTTTTTTCCCACATCACTAAGTTACCTGCCCAGTCTCTCCTCTCCCTTTTTTCCCTACTGGCTTTCTCTTCCCACATTCCCCATCAAGTCAAAGAAAAGACAAGGCCAAACAAAAGTGCTTTCATTTTTGTAAGCAAAACTCTTCAGTTCAGTTCTCTACAGCATCCACCTCAGACTTAAAGCTTTCTTTTTAATTTAAAGATATTTAATTTAAACTTTGAATTATAGTTTATGACTTTACAGAATTCAAGATCCTTCCTCTGTCTCTGCTTGTGGGAGGAAGAAGGTCACACTTGTAGTCTCCCGCACATTTCTATTACAGGAATAGTTCTATGTTTCTAATCAAATTTTCTCATTGAATACACATTCTGTACTGGATTGGGGCAGTTTCAAAATTCTCCTTTGAGGAAAAAGAAGTATTATGGTTTCATTGCAAGTATGATACCTTTATATGAAATCAGCCTGAAAAAACAGGTATAGTTCCAACTACCCAATTCTGATCACAAAGTGTTTTAGAGTATCATCTTATTTAATGATCACAACAAATCTTTGAAGAATGAGAGATGCCAAAGGAAATCATAAACAAAATGAAAAGAACAACCTAGAGACTGGGAGAAAATATTTGCAAATGATGTGACCAAGAAGGGGTTAATTTCCAAAATACAGAAAGAGCTCATACAGCTCAAAATATAAAAAAATAACAACAGACAACCCAATCAAAAAATGAGCAGAAGACCTCTCTCTCTCTACATATATTTTTTTTCTCTAAAGCAGATATGCAAAATTGGTATACCACTGTAAACCTACACATTAAAAAAAGAAGATATTCAGATGGCCAGCAGTCATGTGAGAAAATATTCAACATTACTAATTATTAGAGAAATGCAAATCAAAACTACTGTGAGGTATTACCTCACTCTGGTTAGAATGCTTATCAAAGAGTCTATAAACGATAAACGCTGGAGAGGGTGTGGGGAAGAAGGGAACCCTCCTACACCGTTGGTGGAAATGTGTATTGTTACAGCACCTCTCATTCACGGCCTTACCCCTTCCTCCTGCTTGGGGTCACTGGTGATAACTCTGGATCTCCACTTCTGCAAAACCCAACCATGTGGAACTTGACCTTCAACATCACTATGCTCCCTCTGCCAGAAGGCAATGGACCTAGACACACACGTACATGTTCTGGCGACCTGATCCTGAACCCTCTTAAAAAATGAACATTTGCAAATTATTAGGTCTTTCTACAAGAAAGAATTGGGAAATTTTCTAGATATTATAAGGATAGGAAGTTGTGAAGTTTGAGGTTTCCTTGCTGGGGTCAGTTTCTACCCATCTCCCATGACCAGCAAGAGCACAGGCTGTAGGCATATATGACTTCATTGCTAGATTCAGCTGTCTCTGCCTCCACCCACTTGGCTAAGTACTAATAAGCCATTCATTTAACACAGCCACTGATCACTGATTATCCATCTTCATGCTCATGGCTGAAAAGAGTTCTTAAGTTTCTGACTAATTAGAAATCATCTTATTGATTAAAAGTTAAAATGGCACCAGAGGGAGTAGTCAGGGAGGATCTTTGCTTCAAATGATCCCAAATGTCTCCAACCAGTAGAGCAGCACGGCCCTCTGATGAGTGGCCTTTGTTAACAAGCCCACCTTTTGCATGCCCATGTCTCTCTGAACAGACCAACTTGTTTCTAATCAGGGAGTATTGATCCTCTCCACACTTATTTGTTTACACTGACATCTACAACAAACATTCAGATGCCCAAACTCATATCTACCATTTTGCCATGCTATCTTAATTGAATGTCAGATTCGAGGAATGCCATTTTCAGCAGTAAACAAAACAGCTCATGATTGACTCTGGGTGAAAATGTTCTCCCTTTTAATCTTTCCTAGTTCCTGAACATGATCTTTACTGTTGGCTTCTGACCACTTTATTTTATTCTTAAATTGCAAACTTTGCTCAAGCTAGTGTAGTTTCTAAAGCATGTAAAGCACAAAGAAGTCACTGATAACATAAAGCAAATTTCTATTGGTGTATGTGGAACCACGGCATGTATCTTGATCACTTGAAAACATCTGCTCTGAACAGCTTAAAGTTCTAGGGAACTATCATAGGATCTATCTTCCTCTTAAGCTCTATAATCTAAGTCAATAATCATCTAATTAGATCTCTCCAGACTAATATAATTGGAGTCAACAGAGTGGACAAATACGTCATTTCTTATATTCTTCTGTGCTAAGACTATGAAGCTAATTCATTAGAAAATATTTGAATCCAACACTGATTTTTTTCTCTCAATCTTCTGCAATAAAGTACCAATGATTTTTTGTCTGTGATAGTTACTTCATACACTTTCATTTTTAAATTTATATATATATATATAATATAATCTTAGAAAATACATATATAACCATTATATGAATATATAAGAATTATATATGTAAATATATGTATATAGTATTATATGTATAAATAGATAAAATCTTATTTCACACAATAAGATAATCACAGTGTGGCTACCAAATATATATAACTTTCCAGGAAAATTTCTGTCCAATGGTAAGCCAGGAAAAAAAATAGAAATCATGCTTTATTTTTACAATAAAATTGTGATGTGTTATATAGACAATAATTTTAAAGATATAAAAACTATAATTGAGAAAATGGAGTTGTAAAATAGTACCTTCAAGATAAATTAGCAGATATTTTAATTGTTTACTTTTTTTTTTCCTTCTAGCACTTCAGTGAGCTGGCTCTTTTTTTAAATTGAGATATAATTGACATATTGTACTAGTTTTAGGTGTTTACCATAATGATTTGATATACTTATATAGTGAAATGATTACCACAATAAATTTAGCTAACATTCATAACTACACAGTTTCAATTTTTTTTCTAGTGTTGAGAACTTTTAAGATCTACTCTCTCTGCAACTTTCAAATATACTATAGAGTAAACTTAACTGTAGTCACCATGTTGTACACTATATCCTCAGCACTTATTTATCTTACAGCTGGAAATTTGTATCTTTTTACCACCTTCACCTATTTCCCAACTACCGTTCTCTGCTTAATGTCAGCTATATATACAATTTCCTATCACAATGTTTCTATGATGCTCCTCCTGTTAATGAAGTAACTGCATACTTACTGTCTTAGTACCCCTGTAATAGGTCATAATGAAAATACCTTTTGCATTGGTAAAATACTTGCATTTATTATTTCAACTGATAGTTCAGTGACTCAGTAATTATACCTTATTAACTACAGTCTAGCTCAAGAGTGAAGAATGCAAGGACACAGCCCTGTGGATAGCCTAGAAACACAAAGAGACTACCAAAGCCAGCCATCTTCTGGACCCCTTCTGGGCAGCTCAACTGCTTTGGTTGGTAACTCTTGAATGATAAATTGATTTTAAATGACATAAACATCAAATCCATTCATTTGCTTTCACTCTCCTACAGCAAATACTGACCATCTCATTAATTAAAAAAAAACCCACAGCTGCTGATGCCTTGGAACAAGATGGCTAATTTACATATCCTGGACTCTGGCAAAGATTCTCCAGCACGTTTCACCAAATCCGCGGAGGGTTATGTTTTCTCCAAGGCAGGTAAAGGGCAGAAAGACATCTACAGCTCAAAGACGAATATTAATAAAGCTGTAAAGTAGCAGATAATTGAACCATATCAATTATTTATCTAATTATGATGTTATTAGTCATCTAAAATTACTCAGCCTGCAACTCCAGAGACTATGAGGTACTAATGTGCAAAGAGTAGTCCAAAATCATTAGGCCTGCAAAACTCCACCTGACAGTGCCTCAACATTAACTAACTTTAAGATGTGAAGGATGAGGAGAAAAGTGGGGAATATAGTAAAATTCTCTGGTGGAAAAAGCTGGATCTTTGAAAACAGGACCTAAGAGAAAGCATGGCATTTTTGACAAAATTATACCTTATCTTTTAGGGCAACCATATCCTTATTATACATTGTCAAGTAGCTCCCTGAAACTGGAGTTGTTCCTTGGAGCAATTTTTAAGTCCAAAAATTTAATACTGAGGTGGGATTCTCCATTCATTGTAAGCCTTATCACTTGTCCTAATATCTGCAGACAGGTAGTGAAGTTTTTATTCACTTTGGTAGATAGAATAATATCCCCCTAAACATGTCCAAACCATAATTCTGGTAAACTGATTATGTTACCCTCCAGGGCAGAAGGGAATTGGCAGCTATTGTCATGGGAAGACTATCTCATATAATCCAGGTGCTCACCATCTAAACACAAGGGTCTTTAGGAGAACAAGGGAGAAGAAGATGTGACAAGAAAAGTAGAGGTCAAAAAAAGGGGGAGAGAAAAACAGAGACAGCGATTTGAAGATACTATGATATTGTCTTTGAAGATGGGAGGAGGGGCTACATCCAGGAACATGGGGGGTTCCCTCCAAGCTAGAAAAGAGAAGCAAAGGGATTCTTATCTAGAACCTCCAGGAGGAATACAGCCCCACTGAGCCACTTTAGCTTTCTGATTACAGAACAGTAAAATAATACACTAAGTTCAGAGTCATTGTTATATGAACGATAGTAAACAAATACTTCACTAAGCTCTCACCAAAATAAATTCATCAGTACCTTAATGATTCATATTTCTATTCCAGGCATTTAGGGATGACAAATGAATTAATAAGTAGCACAACGGTTGTGATATTTCCTGTTTGAATTTAAGAGAAAGTCATTTTTTAAGCAACCCAACAACAACAACAAAAGAGTTTTGAAACTCCTCTCATGAAAACATTAAGAGGTAATCTAAAGGTATGATACACTCATTGGGCTATCCCGTGTGCCTCTGAGATTCACAGGAATGTAAAATAAAGCATAAAGTAAAATAAACAATATGGAAGAGTTTCATTATAGAAAGGATAAGAAGTTCCTATAAGAAATAATATAGCTTACAACAAAGGAAAGTTTAAGAGGAACACTGTAAAACTTAAAACATCTGAATAAACGACTGATTGGGGAGGGTGAAAGGAGACCCCAGAGGAAACATACTTATACCTCCTAAGTTAGAATGGCAGTGGCTGACAGCAGCAAAGGCATCTGAGAATTGTTAGTTGAATATAGTCTTGATTCTTGGGTCCTGAAGACACAAGTAATTTAATACTTAGTCCTAGCTTACCCTTGGTCCTAACAACATCCTAGGTAAAGTAGGAGCATCTTGGTAATTGTTTAATTAGAGTACTTAGAAAAGTTACCCTGTTTTTTAAGTATGCTAACCCCTTCCCATTATTGTGTGTTTTAGCTTGACGGTCCTGTAAGTTCAAACACTTCATTACTACATTAAAACTAAGAAGAGAAACATACAAACAAACAAAAAGGGTTATTTACTTCCTAACATCCCTTGCCCACATTTTATGGTTTTGATGACTCTTTTTTATTTTTTTTCTTTTTAATTTTATTTTGTTTCAGGCCTGTTCATGATTAAATCTGTATGCTGGCTTATTTGAGTGACTGCTCTCTCATTGCATTTTCCTCAGTCCTAGTTCTTCCTCTTCTTCTTTTTTTTTCTTTTCTTTTTTTCTTCCCTTTCCTTCCTTTCTTTTTGGTTTAGAGAAGCCCTTTCAATATTTCCTTTAACGTGGGTTTTGTGTTGCTGTATTCTTTAAGTTTTTGTTTGTTGGAAAAAATTTTTATTTCCCCTTCTATTTTAAATGATATTCTTGCTGGATAGAGTATTCTAGGTTGCATATTTTTTTCCTTTTAGCACTTTAAATATCTCTTGCCATTCCCTCCTGGCCTGTAGTGTTTCTGTAGAGAAGTCAGCTGATATTCTTCTGGGGGTTCCCTTGTAGGTAACATTCTGTTTTTCTCTTGCTGCCTTTAGGATCCTCTCTTTATCACTAACTTTTGCCATTTTTTATTATGATGTGTCTTGCTGTGGGTCTATTTGGGTTCAGTTTGTTTGGGGCCCTCTGTGCTTCTTGTACAGAGAACCCAGCATCCTTAGGGAGGCAAGAACATAAAATGGGAAAAAGAAAGTCTATTCAGCAAGCATTGCTGGGAAACCTGGACAGCTGCATGCAAAGCAATGAAACTAGAACACACCCTCACACCATGCACAAAAATAAACTTCAAATGGCTGAAAGGCTTAAATATACGACAGGACACCATCAAACTCCTAGAAGAAAACATAGGCAAAACACTCTCGGACATCAACATCATGAATATTTTCTCAGGTCAGTCTCCCAAAGCAATAGAAATCAGAGCAAAAATAAACCCATGGGACCTCATCAAACTGAAAAGCTTTTGCACAGCAAAGGAAACCCAAAAGAAAACAAAAAGACAACTTACAGAATGGGAGAAAATAGTGTCAAATGATGCAACCGACAAGGGCTTCATCTCTAGAATATATAAACACCTTATACAACCCAAAGCAAAAAAGCCAATCAATCAATGGAAAAATGGGCAAAAGACCTGAATAGACATTTCTCCAAAGAAGATATACAGATGGCCAACAAACACATGAAAAAATGCTCAACATCGCTGATTATAAGAGAAATGCAAATCAAAACTACCATGAGATATCACCTCACACCAGTCAGAATGGCCATCATTAATAAATCCACAAATAGCAAGTGCTGGAGGGGGTGTGGAGAAAAGGGAACCCTCCTACACTGTTGGTGGGAGTGGAAACTGGTACAGCCACTATGGAGAACAGTTTGGAGATACCTTAGAAATCTATACATAGAACTTCCATATGACCCCGCAATCCCACTCTTGGGCATCTATCCGGACAAAACTCTACTTAAAAGAGACACGTGCACCCGCATGTTCATTGCAGCACTATTCACAATAGCCAAGACATGGAAACAACCCAAATGTCCATCAACAGATGACTGGATTCGGAAGAAGTGGTATATATACACAATGGAATACTACTCAGCCATAAAAAAGAATGACATAATGCCATTTGCAGCAACATGGATGGAGCTAGAGAACCTCATACTGAGTGAAATGAGCCAGAAAGACAAAGACAAATACCATATGATATCACTTATAACTGGAATCTAATATCCAGCACAAATGAACATCTCCTCAGAAAAGAAAATCATGGACTTGGAGAAGAGACTTGTGGCTGCCTGATGGGAGGGGGAGGGGAGGGAGTGGGAGGGATCGGGAGCTTGGGCTTATCAGACACAACTTAGAATAGATCTACAAGGAGATCCTGCTGAATAGCATTGAGAACTTTGTCTAGATACTCATGTTGCAACAGAAGAAAGGCTGGGGGAAAAATGTAATTGTAATGTATACATGTAAGGATAACCTGACCCCCTCGCTGTACAGTGGGAAAATAAAAAAATAAAAAAAAAAAGAAAAGTTAGAGTTGATTTATTTCTACTTCCTGAATGAAGCATAACCTTTTGTCTCCAATTCTTCCAGGTCTTTCTCTTTAACGGAAATAAAAATGACCCCAGTATCCTTATACCGTAAAGTTCAGTACCTTCTTCACATTTCAAAAGATACCTGCGGGTGGGAAGATTTTGTTTACTTGGTCAAATCTTATGCCACCAGCCCTCTGAATGGCCACTCCAATCCCAGTTTGTTTTTATCCCTTAAAGCACCATAAATACAACCCCACTGTTTGTAATATACGACTTCTGAAGATTTGGGCATAACTAAAGAGTTCTACAGCACATCAAGTAATAGTGAACAACTGAAAATTAAATACATAATTATATTGGATTTCCTAGACTATCTACACAGACTGAGGGCTCTTTCTTTTTCCCAAACCCATTCTTTTTTCCATGGCCCTTTCTTCTTTTTGATCCTCCAGGGAACAACTCTAATTCCTTCCTCAACTATACAGAGATAGTCACTGTCTTTTTTTCTGACTCTCCCACCTAGAGGAACTGAACCGCCTAGCACAATGCCCATTAAGGTGTTTTCCAAACAAAAGAGCAGTGTGCTCTTAGGAATCTCCTGAGGCCACAGGTGCAAACTGTAGGCTGCTTCTAAAAGAGTGGCTATGTCTCCCTGGTACACAAGGAAACAATCTCTTTGGCCCAGCAGCGATTCTCTGGTTAGGCAGCCTCCAGCTGAAGCTTTTTTCCTCCTCTCGCTGAGCACCTGGAACTCATATTTACAAAGAAAGGCTACACTTGGTTTAAACATCTGCCTCTTCACTGGGGCTTAAGAGATTTGAGAGGAACTCACACAACTTCTGATAGAACCCATACTAAGTCCCAATATTGGACAAACAGTCCCCTCTAAGAAAAATGCCCCAGACATATGAAAACACTACATAGTTTAAAAGTAGGCAACCCATTTGAAGAAAGAGTTCAAATGTCACCCTCTGCAAAGAATGAAAAGAACATAGAAGCAAAGTTGTTTTATCAGAGGACTTTAGAAATTATCAGATTCCTAGTTTCAAAGACATTCAGGGAGATATTAACATTTATTAAGCTAAAGGAGTTACTTATGAAAATGCAGCAGCAACTGCTTTGATATATTTCTCCTCAATGTCAGCAAATTTTAGAAGTAAGTGGGACTTCCATAAATTGATGAGAAGAAAACTTGTTTGTACCCAATATAAATTACACCATATATTTAGCCAAATTTCCATTTGTACTTAATGGAAACCAAAAAAAGAAAAGTCAAACATGGAAAAGTTTTAAAATGTTCCATTTACAGTCACTTCTTAAAAAAAGAAATGTTAAAATATGCAAATAAACTGAGTAAAATAACTCATGATAAAATGATAAAAGTGGTGCATAGAACTATATGGTGATGAGTACAGAAATTAGTAAAAAAAAAAAATGTGGAGTAACTTGGTGGTTCTCAATCCTGGCTGCACATTTTAATTATCTGGTAGCATCAAAATAATCAATAAATGAATACATAAACAATGGACAAAGAAATAAAGGGCTTTCACAGGACACATTCACAGAGATATTATTAAACTGCTCTTTTGCAGGAGTCCAGAAATTGGAACTTTCTGGAGTGCTCTTAGTGATTCTAGTGTACAGAAGTGGGAACTTTAATTTATTTTTTATTGGTAGGTTTCTGGACATGTGGGATGGAGATGGGAGTGATTTGGAGGACATAATTTTTAAATGCTGTATTTGTCGTCTCTTAGGAATAGGAGATGATTGTTAATGTTTCATTCATTTATTTAATCTAAAAGCATCATTGAAAACCTACATTCTTTCAGACTATTTAATAAGTGATGGGGATATGTAATCGATCAAAACAGGCCCAATCCTGGATGTCAAGAAACATAGGTTCTAGGGATAGAGACTATCAAGAAAATAGATGAGCACAGAGCTCAGTGTGAAAGAGATGCAAGAAGATCAAGTAGGGAATGTTAGGGAAGCTCTAGGGAGTCAGAAGTACCTGGCCAGAAGAGCTTATATCTAAACTAATAAATAATAAACAGCATATAAATAAATTATATAATAAATAATTTGTTTAGGCACAACTTAACACTATTTTTTTCTCTTATTCTCATTCACTATTAATGACATCCTAGTTCATACTTGATTAAAACCAATAGAATATTATAAAAGGAATAACTCTGTAGGGGAATTTTTGGAAAAAAGTGGGTCTGAAAGCTGATAGCAATAGAAAAGCCAATAGGGATATAAGGAAAGAAATATGTATATGTGTGTATATGTTTGTATATATGTACATATCTATGTACACACACACACATCATGACTGGGTCACTTTGCTGTGCAGCAGAAATTGGCACAACGTTGTAAATCAACTATACTTTCATAAAAACTAAATAAAAAAAAAGCCAATAGCGGAAATCAATGCAGGTCCCCAAAGCAACGTAGTCACAGGACTTTTTAAAGAGGAAGAATCATCTTGCACATTGCAATATTTCTCAAAGGCAGTAATGAAAGTTTATCACATCTGCAAAAGGCATTTAATAAGAGGATTAAACACTGCCGCCACTCCTTTTTAAGTGCATAGGAAAGTATCACCTTGGAGGTACGGGCATTTGAGAAAGGGAGTTGTCTTCCTTCAGCCCCTGCGTTGTACCCGTGGGCTGCTATTTGTCTCTGTTGTGAGCTTCTGTGTGGTATGCTTTGCCCAGGATCTTTGGGGTTAAGAATCTTGGCAACTGCCTAGAACTTCTCTATTACAGTTTCTTCCTGGAGATTTTACTTCTTCCTCTCAGACTTCAAAATCAGGAAGAAAGAATATAGGGCAGGTGCTGTGCTCTTTAAGTGCTAATGTTTAATTCTCTCCGTACAATCACTGATTTCTATGGACGTATTTATTTTACTGAAGAATTTGGGTAACAAAAGGAACTTCCAATATTTTAAAGAGTATTTAAAAATCAGTACCACAGGCTGCATATGTCCCCTTCCAGTGCAAAGGGACACAACGTCAGCACAAGAAAATGACACTGTTCACATGAATTGTTTCATGGACTTGCTCCAGTTTCTGGCAAACTCCCCTGTCCTGAGATCCATCCACTTCCTGGAAAGTGTCTCTCATTCACACCTGAACAGTACAAATCCCTCCTCCTCTCTGAACCCCAATTGTTCATCCAAGTGGGCTTTTCTGACTTTACAATCCAACCAATTCTCTCTTCACTGAGAAAATCTGTGCACTAATTTGCTTCAGTACATTTTCCAAAGCATGAGTAATCCATATGGCAATAATACACAGAATAAACAGGGAAAAAGATAATCAATAGAGGAAAAGCTCAGGTACACTTGGCATTCAGTAGACCAGCCCAGGCCCTGTGATGTCTCACCATTAGTGTAAGGGGCAGAGACCATTGCTATTGGTAACTACTGAGTCAAACACAGATACCACTCGCAAAGGCAAGCCTTGCATTTTTCTGAGATAATAAATTCAATTTTTATTTTTTATTGAGGTATAGTTAGTTTACAATGCTATGCTCATTTCAGGTGTACAGCAAAGTGATTTGATAAAATTTTGATCATGGCTTTAAGATACTCTGCTGCCTTTGTATTGTCATCCAAGTTGAATTTGATTTAATCTGAGTAAAATATTTGGGCTTTCTTATTCTTCTGATTAGAAAGATAATTATATGCATACTACCCATCCCAGGATATCTTTGCAATTATAAAAGGAAGGCAAGGGAAGGAAGAGGTTTTCAGAATCTCAGGTCAGACCAAAGACCCTAACATTGCTATGAGCGTCCATGCTCTCCAGGGGAAGGCACGTGCCTTTTACTAGTTAAAAGGCACTGTTGATCCCAATGTCAAAATTATGAGTTACTAAATAGTGGGCCTGTAAACACCATTAACTAATGAAATAGAGCTCGCTTGGGAAATAAGAATTATTCCATGAATAGACTGAATATGTCGGAAGCTCGTTCTCAGAAGGTGAAATTCTATTTGTCCATGCATCAAAGACTTCAGTTATTTCAGGCCATAGAGGAGAGATAAGTGTTCTCACTGAGTTCCTTTCAGAGACAGTCCCAGCAAGTTAAAAAGAGACCAATATTTATCAATTCAACCTTCTATTAAATTAGATTTGACTTAAAATTATACTCTTATAAGGTTAGTTGCACTTTAGCATTACTGGAAAGCTCTTGGTTATAATCCTAATTATCATTATAGAATTTTGGTTTTGTTAAGCCATTAGCAATGCCTTATCACATTAATTTGACATATATATTTTATCTTTAAAAGGAAAGGGACTATAAAATGCTCATAAGAATCTTATAGGAATAAATGCCCAAAATACAAGGTCCAGAATTGAAAGAGTATTATTTGAGATCTATGCGAAAGGTTGATTTGGGATTTGGCAGAGGAACCATTCAGCTATAGCCTGAAGATAAAGAGATACAGAGGAAAATCAAAAGCTAACTGGTAAGGGAGAAGTATGCAAATAGGTCTGTGAGTTGAAGACAGCCTTATTAATTTTCAGGAGAACCTTGTATACAATATCATGAACAAAGAACACTTACATTATAGATTCCGTAGAGATTCACTGAGGAATAGAAAAGAGAAAAAGGAAAAAAACAAAACAAAGCCAAACCCAAACCCGGTGCTGTTAAGAGTGTGTGTATGTGTGTGAGCACATCCATGCTTAAACTCACACATGCATTAAAGCTTGAGACTGTCTAGAGCATATACAATACCTATCACTAGAAATCCGTTTACAGTCTTCCTTTTCTAACACAACACCTTTTGCAAAGAACAGGCCTCCTGCATTATTTATACTCAGAAGACTTGTATAATAAGGTAAGGTACATTTCCATTACATTGCATGCATTTCTATAAAGGTACTCAATGGCAAAACTGATGTAGAGACTAATGAGTCTTGGGTGAGAAGGGTGGCTTGGTGACTAAGTGAGGCTGTGTGCCATTTTTACATATCGCTGCATTATTTTTATCACCACTGTTATTTCCTAACATTCATTTTGAAGAATAAGCTTCCATGTCCTTATTTAAGATTTTTCCATCTTCTGAATGATTCTCAGGATTATTCAGCTTAAAGATACTTCAAAGACTATCATAAAAACGATTTATTGAACTAAATTCATTTCCTTAAAAAGTTCCTAATGTTTGTCCTGCAAAGCATGTGTGTGATGAACTATGTGTGTGTGTGTGTGTTCACTCTTGAACTCTTGGTGTTGTATATACTATGGGTTTGGACAGATGTATAATTACATGTATAGTATCACACAGAGTAATTTCACTGCCCTAAAAAATCCTGTTTTCTGCTGTTCCTTACACCCCCACAATACTTGGCAACCACCGATCTTTTTTTCTAAATTTATTTTTTTATTTTTTATTAAAGTATAGGTGATTTATGGTGTTGTGCCAATTTCTGCAGTACAGCAAAATGACCCAGTCATACATATATATACATTCTCTTTCTTATATTATCTTCCATCATTGTCTATCCCAAGAGACTGGATATAGTCCCCTGTGCTGTACAGTAGGACCTCATTGCTTATCCATTCTAAATGTGGTACTTTGCATCTACCAACCCAAACTCCTCCATCCATCTCCCTCCTTTCCCCTTCCCCTTGGCAATCACAAGTCTGTTCTCTATGTCTTGGAGTGTGTTTCTGTTTTGTAGATAGGTTCATTTGTGCCACACTTTAGATTCCACATGTAAGTGATATCATACGGTATTTGTCTTTCTCTTCCTGACTTATTTCACTTCATATGAGAATCTCCAGTTGTACCCATGTTGCTGCAAGTGGTATGATATCATTATTTTTTATGGTTGAGTAGTATTCCATTGTATATATATATACCACAGCTGCTTAATCCATTCTTTCACAAATACCACTCCGTCTTGATTACTGTAGATTTATAAGCCTCAAAGTCATGCAGTATCAGACTTCCAATGGTGTTCACCTCCTTTAATATTATGTCGAACAACCTGAGTCTCTTTCCTCTCCATAGAAATTTTAGAATCAGTTTGTTGATACCACAAAATCACTTGCTGGAGTTTGTATCCTTTTGTCTGGCTCCTTTCACTCACCATTAACTCATCCGCATTCATTTATATGTCAGTTGTTCATTCTGTTTTATTGCTAGTTAGCATTTAATTTTATAGATGTACTACAGTTTAAAAATATCATTCGTTCACTTGTTGATTGATATTTAGGCTATTTCCATTTTGGCCTATAACAAATAAAGTTACAATGAACATATCTTTATATTGACATCATATTTTCTCTTGGATAAATATCCAGTGGTAGAATGCCTGAATCATAGTAAATGAATAACCTACTTTGTAAGAAAATGCCAAACTACTTCCAAAGTGCTTTTATCACTTTACAGTCCCATCATCAATATGAGAATATTCTAGTTACTTCACGTCTACTTTCACCAATATGTAGTAAGGTCAATATTTTTAATATTTTAGTCTCTCTAAATAGGTTTGAGTGGTTTCTCACTGTGGTTTTAATTTGCTTTTCGCTAATAATTATTTGGTCAGATTTTCATGTGTGTATTTGTATCTCTGTATCTTTGGTAAATTCTGTTCAAGTCTTCTGGCTACTTTTTAAAAAAATGAATTTTGTTCTTATTATTTTTAAAAGTCTTAATATGTTCTTGATATGTCATATGTCAGAAATATGCTTTGCAAACATTTTCCCCCAACCTATGGCTTATATTTTTATTGTCCTAAGGATATATTTCAAGAGGCAAAAGTGTTAAATTTTGATTAAATTTAAAATTTGATTTTAAATTTTGAATACAATTGTCCCACTATTGTTCATGGAAAAAAATGACTCTCCATTGAAATGCCTTTGCACTTTTGTCAAAATGAGTTTTGCAGACCTGTTGTGTAGTTCCAGTTCAAGATAGCAGCATAGGATGATACCAAACTCAACTCAACCACAGACACACTGATTCCACTGCTATATAATGGAACATTTCCTCCTAGAAAAAAAACCTAATGGCTGGCTAAATGCTGAGTACATACTGGGCAAGGGAGAAGAAAACCATATCAAGGTATCAAGGTGAGTAGGAGGGTCTAGACACGGTCTCACCATAAACCCCATCCCTGGTGCAGTGAACCACAACCAGGAGGAAACATGGAACCCAGAGCTTGTCTCTAAGTCAGGGGTTGGGATACCATATCAGACATCCCAACTTTAGGAAAGAGCACTTGAATGACAAGCCCTCAAAACATCTGGGGCTTTAAACACCAAATAAGGCTGTAATGATCTCACAAGCTTCTCTTAAAGGGCTTTTGTGCTTGTACTCACCTGTACCAGGATCCAGCTCAGAGACTTGAAGTGAAGGAGGCCCACCTGCTTATTCTAAAGTATTTGCCTGAGAGATCAGCTTCTAATTGAACACACAGGTCAAGGAACATGCTAGAACACTGGCTAGAACAGAGACTGGTGGGCACCATCTTTGCCTTCTCCCTTTGGCATGCTCCAGAGCAACAGTATCTCCTGAAGGGGACTTTTGCATGACTGGTGCCCCAAATTTTGCAGCTGTACCAAGGGAATGGCTCTTAATCACCTGGTACTGGAATCCAGAAGAGTTTATGTTCCTGGTTCCATGGAACTGTGATAATCAATGACACACAGAAAGGACCTATATGTGCAGGTCTTTTATTTCTGTATGCACTATGTTTCATTGGTCTATTGTCTATCTTTATGCCAATTGCCGCACCATTTTGACTTGCCTTAGAGTAAGTACTGAACTCTCATACTATGTTATTTTTCAAACTTGTTTTGGCTATTCTAAGACTTTTGCATTTCTAGATGAATTTTATAGTCAGTTCAGCAATATCTACCCAAAAAACTGAGCTAGGATTATAATGTATTTTTATTGAATCTATAGATCAAATTGAGGAGAATTTAATATTTAAAAAATATTTTTCCACCCCTGACCATTGTATATTTTCCATTTCCATTCCATTACATCACATTCAGTTTCTCTCAGTGATGTTTTATATTTTTAGTTTGAAAACCTTACATATATTTTGTGAGATTTCTCCCTATATAGTTTGTTATTTTATGTGCTATCTTTAAATTCCCATTTAGTTCTAGTATATAGAAATAAAATTGTTTTGCACATTACTTACGTATCTTACAAAATACAGAATTACTTATTAGTTCTAATAGTTCTTTTTGTAGATTCTATTGAATTTTCGACATAGATAATGACTAAAACCCTTTTATTCCTTTCTTTTCAACTGAATGTCTTTTATTTCATCCTCTCTCATTATTGCAGTGTTTAGTTCAATAGAGAAATAATAGAGGTGATGAGAGAACACCTTCCTGTTGATCTTGATCTTTGAGGAAAAGCATTGTGCCTTTTGCCATAGAGTATGATATTAGTATAGGTTACTCATAAATTCCCTTTATCAAAATGATGAAATTTCCTGGTGCTCCTAGTCTGCTGAGAGTTCTTATCAGGAAGGAAAACTATACTTTATCAGGTGCTTTTCTACATATACTTAATATGATCACATGTTTTATATCTTAATTTGTCAATATGTGTAATTACACTGATGAATATTTGAGTGCTAAACAAACATTGCATTTCTGTTATAAACCTTAGAACTAATCATGATCTATTATCCTTTTTTATATACTGCTAAACACAATTTAATACAATTTTATTTGAGTATTTTTAATCAACACTCATGAGGGATATTATACTCAAGTGTGTGTTGTTATTTTTATGTCTTCGTCTTGTTTTAGTGTCAGAATAATTCTAGTCTGATATACTGAGTTGGGAATATTCTCACCTTTTCAATTTTCTAGATCACTTTGTGTATAACTGATTTAATTTCTTCCTTAATTACTTGGTAGAATTCACAAGTGAAAACACCTGGGCCTGGAGTTTTCTTTGCAGAAAGGTTTTAACTATAAAATCGATTTATTTAATAGATAACAGGTCTATTTGGATTATCTATTTCATCTTTGCGTGAGCTTTGATAGTTTATGTCTTTCAAGGGATTTGTTTATTTCATCTAAGTTGCCAAATTTATTGACATAAATTTGTTTATAATATTTTCACATTATCTTTTTAATATCTCTTAGAATATGTAGTGACATCAACTGTCATTCCTATACTGGCAATTTGTGTTTCTCTCCTTTTTCCTTATTAGCCTGTCTCAAGTTTTATCAAGTTTATTGATCTTCTGATAGAATCATACTTTGATTTACTTGATTCTATATTATCTTTTCAATTTCTGGTCCTTTTTATTTCCTTTATTCTGCTTACTTTGGGTTTAATTTGATCTTATTTATTTAGTTTTAAAAAGTAGAAGCTATGGACTTTGATTTAAGGCCATTCATCTTTTCTTTTTTTCTCATTTTAAAAAGTTTTATTGAAGTATAGTTGATTTACAAGTTTGTGATAATTTATGCTGTACAAAAAAGTGATTCAGTTATACATGTACACACATCCATTCTCTTTTAGATTCTTTTCCCACATAGATTACTGCAGAATATTGGGCAGAATTCTCTGTGATATACAGCAGGTCCCCACTGGCCAATCATTCCATATACCTCAGTGAGTACATGACAATCCCTATAGACCTTTAGTGCTATAAATTTCCCACTAAGTACTGCTCTTAGCAATATCCCACAATTTTTCATGTTTGTGTTTTTGTTTTTTATTCAGTTCAAAATGTGTTTTAAATTCCATTTTCCCCAGTCCAGGGTTATTTAGAAATGTCTTATACAATTTTCAAATTCCTAGTGATTTTCCAGAAAGCTTTCTGTTACTGATTTCTAATTTAAATCCATGGTGCTATGAGAATACACTTTGTATGACCTGAATCCTTTTTAAATTTATTGAGGCTTTTTTATGTGGCCAAGAATATTATTTAATTTGGAAAATATTTTATATTTCCTCGAAAAGGAATGTGTATTCTGTTGTTGGCTGGAGTTTTCAGTAGGCCATTAGGTCAGTGGGTTGATATTGCTAGTCAAGACTTGTAAATCCTTGACAATTTTGTATCTACTTGTTCTGCCAATGATGGAAAGAGGGTTATTGAAATGTCCAGCTATAAGTTGGTTTTATCTCCTTCTCCTTGCATGTGTGTTCACTTTTGCCTCATGTGTTTTGTGGATCTGTTATCAGTACATAAACACTTAGGAATGCTATGTTGCTTGGATAAATTGACTTCTTTATCAGCTGGAATGACCTTCTTTATCCCAGGTAATATTCTTTTCTCTGAATTATACTTTGTTTGGTATCACTATAGCTACTACAGCTTTCCTTTTGACTAATGTGAGCAAAATAAATCTATTTTTTCATGTTCCTTTTTGCTTATTAGTGACTGTATATTTAACATTTTATATGTATGCAGCACTGAGTTGAGACCTGCATTTTTTAAACAGTTAGACCATGTACATGTAAAGTGATAATTCAT
Organism: Phacochoerus africanus; assembly: GCF_016906955.1. Taxonomy (NCBI): domain Eukaryota; kingdom Metazoa; phylum Chordata; class Mammalia; order Artiodactyla; family Suidae; genus Phacochoerus; species Phacochoerus africanus. The sequence continues at coordinate 120,762,362 of NC_062548.1, read as the reverse complement.
TAGGTTTCACGCTATCATCTTGCTGCCTGTTTTTAATTTTTTCCAATGCTTTATTCCATTATCTTCTTTCACTGCTTTATCTTCTGATAAAATATTTTTAATAATTACATTTAATATCCTTTGTTGGTTTTTGAGCTATAACTTTTGTTTTATTATGTTAGAGTGGTTGCTTTAGGGATTATAGCATATATATTTAATTTACCACAGTCTACTTTCAACTGTTATATGCTGCTTCACATATAAGACTATTGCAATACTATACTTACATTTTGTCCCTCTAGGCCTTTATGCTCATGTTGCAATATACTTTACACATAAATATATCATAAATCCTGATTACAATGCTATTATTTTTGTTTATTAAACATTTAATTTTTAAAAGATGTTTAAATCATAAGAAAAAAATCTTATATAGTTGCCCATGTCTTTAATATATTTAATGTTTATCTTACGGTCCTTAGTGTCCACATAGCCTTCTGATGTCATTTTCCCCTGACTCAGGGACCTCCTTGAATATTTCTTTAAAAGTTTAATTGAAGTATAATTGATTTACAAGGGAACAATTATTTTTTATGTACGTCTGCTGATGAATTTTTTCTCTTTTCTATTTATGAAGAAGTCTTTATTTCATGTTCATTTTTGATATCCTATCTTCCCCAGAATAACCAGCTCTGTACTTCAGATTTCAAGGCATAAAAAATTATTTTGGCTTTCTACAACTAAAATAGTGGTTGTCTATCCATGTTATGTGTAACTAAAAGTATCTTTGCATAGATTTTTGAATATAAAATTACTCCAACCTAAACTCTTCATCCTTATATACAGGAGAAGTTTAGATACATTCTCTTTACCCTCTTCAATGGAAATGCATTAAACATATACCTTGAGAAATCATGTAATTACAATTTATTCAATATTAGGGAGTCCAAGAAGCCTTTCTGAAATATGACATCATAATCTAACCCTGAAAGTCAAGTTTTGCAGGAAGATAACATGTGTTGAAGTTAAAAAGGGAAGGATGTATTCAGTAAAACACCAGTTGTCCAGTATGGTTTAAACTTAAAATAAGAAGGTGATTAGAAAAATGTCTAGAGGATGAACTTGAAGGAAAAAGAAAAAAAAAGTAGGGCAACCAGATCATAAGTGGATTTCTAACTGTTTTTTTGGTACAAAAGAAAAGAAATGCATTGCAAAGTCAGGGTTGGCGGTATAAAAACAAAGGCAGAAATGCCATTAGAAGGCTTGGCATAGAGGGTTTGTTTTTAGTACATAGAATCTGTAGTTTTTATGGGAAGCAAGCTCAGAATAGCCCATCCCCTTCTCACTTTACAACCAAAGAATGAGAATACCTATCTGAATTCATCATCTTCACAGGCGCTGATTAGACAACAATGCTCTAGGAAATTACCTATCCTTCTTTTGGTATTAAGTCTTTTAGAGATCTCTGTCTTCTTCCCAGGACTTACAGAGATAAAGACTTGGCCCAGTATCTGTTTCCTATCATCAGGAGATAGTATCATTCTCTTTCTTTAAGCCAGCTTCTCCCTCTATCTAACATCTCATTGTCAATCTTACTTTCTCATTGCTTTCCTGTCTACGTTGCTGACCCAGATAATTTATGCTAGCTGCCACAACATATCACTCCTGAAATCTCAGTAGCTGAACACAACAAAGGTTTATTTCTGGATCACAGATTCTGCCAGGACAGGAAGTATGCTTCATGGCAGAAGAACAAAAGAATGGAGAAAGCCCCATAGTTGTAACTGCCTCTAGGTTGTAGCGACACACACCACTTCCACTCACAAGACATCCACCAGAATTAGCAATCAGTTACCAGGCCTCAAATTAATGGCAATGGAGGCTGAGAAATACGGAGGCTCATATGAAGATATGAAATATTTCTTTTCTCTACTGGAGAGAATTGTGTGTTTCTTCTGGAGCATCCCACTCCCCGCCACCATGCACACACCCCTCCCTCTCTTTCCTATCCTCTCTCCCTCCCTCATAAACAGATACTGCGCTTAGAGTATTTCGGAACTTTCAGTTTCTGTACTTGCATATGCCTTATTTAGATTCTCTCAACAACCCTGAGATATAGGTTTTGTTGAGTGTGGGTCATTTGCCTAAAGTCATAACAGCACTAAAGAAGTGATCCAAGATTTTAACTCGGAGATCCTATCACTAAACTATGAGTGGTTCTCAAATTTCAGCCTCTTCACCAAGCATCAAAATCACCTGGATGACTTGTTAAACCACAGATTACTAAGCTCCAGTCCAAGTGTTTTTGATTCAGTGGGTCTGTGGTACTCAAGAACCTACCTTTCTAACAAGTTCACAGTGATGCTGATGTTTCTGTTATTTTTAAACTTTTTTTAATTTTATTTTTTGACTTTTTAGGGCCACACCAGAGGCACATGGAAGTTCTCAGGCTAGGTGTCGAATTGGAGCTGCAGCTGCTGGCCTATGCCACAGCCACATGGGATCTGAGCTGCGTCTGTGACCTATACCACAGCTCATGGCAATGCTGGATCCTTTAAGCCACTGAGTGAGGCCAGGGATGAAACCTGAGTCCTCATGGGTACTAGTTGGGTTTTTTACCGCTGAGCCATGATGGGAACTTCTGGTCTTTTTAAAAAATGCATCCTAAACTCTTATCTTCTCTTTATTTTCTTTGTCATTAAGAAATATCTTAATGGGGAGTTCCCGTCGTGGTGCAGTAGTTAACGAATCCAACTAGGAACCATGAGGTTGTGGGTTCGATCCCTGGCCTTGCTCAGTGGGTTAAAGAACCAGCATTGCCGTGAGCTGTGGTGTAGGTTGCAGACGCGGCTCGGATCCCACATTGCTGTGGCTCTGGTGTAGGCCGGCAGCTACAACTCTGATTAGACCCCTAGCCTGGGAACCTCCATATGCTGAAGGAGTGGCCCTAGAAAAGGCAAAAAGACAAAAAAAAAGAAAGAAAGAAATATCTTAATGGAGTTCCCATTATGGCTTAGCAGTAATGAACCTGACTAGTATCCATGAGGACGCTGGTTCGATCCCTGGCTTCTCTCAGTGGTTTAAGGATTTGGTGTTGCTGTGAACTGTGGTGTAGGCTGGTGGGTGCGGCCCTAAAAAAAAGAAATACCTTAGTAAGAACTTCCTAAACTAATTTCATAATCTGCTAATAGACAATAATCCATATATGTACATATAACACACACACACACACATATATATGGATGTTTTGATAGTACTCCATAACATGGAATAGATTGAACCATAACAAATTGAAATTTGGCTGAAATTTGAAAGGATAGTATATAGGCTAATGGACCCTATCTTAGATTCCTTTGTTAATAAAAATGGGAAAAATGAGAACTTTACACATGGAGATGGTAAATAAATAAATATTTACTGATTTCAGTGAATGTTGGTATTTGGAAAACTGACCTTAAATAAGGACTGGTAATAATGACAGCAAACACCACGTGTGGAGCGCTTGCTTCAAGACAGCAGTCATCATCTTGTCCTGACTAGATCCCTCCGGAAGAAACAGTCATTGTCTTTAGTTTACAAGTGGGGAAACCAAGCCTGCCAAGGTGAAGTCACTTGCTGACATCCCCAGGTGGACATGAGGTGACAGCAACTAGATGTCAGATCCTGAGAACTTAAGTATCACATGGTGTGATGGAAAAATTGAAAAAAAAAATCTGTTTAAAAAGGTTAACCTTAGGCCACGACAACCAGATCTATAAAAACAGATATCACAAGAAAACAAACTACAGACCAATCTCCTTCAAGAACAGAGATGCTCCCAATCCACCCCACTCCCTTCGCAAAAATACTCAACAGAATACCAACAAACCAAATCCAGCAACATATGAAAAGGGTTACACACTTTTTCTTGAGACTAGGCATTTTTTCTTGTCTTTTTTTTTTTTTTTTTTTGCTTTTTAGGGCTGTGCCTACAGCATATGGAAGTTCATATGATAGGGGTCGAATTGGAGCTATAGCTGCCAATCTATGCCACAGAACTGCAACACCAGATCCGAGCCACGTCTGTGAACTATACCATAGCTCACGGCAATGCTAGATCCTTAACCCACTGAGCAAGGCCAAGGATGGAACCCGCAACCTGATGGTTCCTAGTTGGGTTCATTTCTGTTGCACCACGATGGGAACTCTGAGACTAGACTTTTGATGCAGGGCTGTGTTTTCTCACAGTAGCCTCCACAAGTAAAAAGCTAGAGTGCTACCTATAATAAAGTATTGAAATGACTACATCTTTCCAAATCAGGACTCATTCATGGATGGGACACTGACAGCAATGTTTGCAGACTCTTCACAGCTTTCTTTCCTGAAGAGTTTTCCTTTCTGTATGCCAACCAGTGGGGCGGAGGCCAGGCTGTGGGTTTGGAGGAAGTGAGCCTCCTGGGCTTGCCTGCTCTTCTTCTGAGGAAGACAATGCCAGCCTTTTTTCCCTAAGTATCCCATCTGCCCCAAACCACAATGAGCCCTGGTCTGCATGTTCTCTGTTTTGAGGGGAAGGAGAGCAGGATCGGTTTTCATTTCTTTCTGCCAATGCCTCTGGCAGGCGTAACCACCGCCCCTCTGTCCTCCTCTCAGATTCAGCCCACCATTGATCTTTCTTTTTCGTCTAGACATCACACTTCCCAGAAGAACAGAATGATCAGCGGGTACTCCTCCTCAGCTCTCAACTTCTCAGACTGTTTGAAATGTCCCTTCCCTCCACATGGCCAAGCTCAGTTTCTAAAAGTCCCCAAGGACGACATAATCACCAAATTTGTACATGTGGTAACTCCTTGTAGTGATACACCTGGTATACAATAATAAATAAATAAAATAAATAACAATAATACTATATAAGCAACTGAATTTTTCAGTATCCAAATTAGCCTAGTCTAACATGAGAAAAAACTGAGAGATTTATGGACTCTACAAAGTGACCTGTCATCAAGAAATCCCAAGAGTTCCAAGAAGGGATATTGCCTGACCAATCTGATAATTTGCGTACTATTTCCCAAGATTTGTTTCCTCAGCATCCTGTTCTACCTTTCTGCTCCTAAGCAAAATTCCAGAAAGCTGAGGTATAGATGCTTTGTGAGAGGTGAGCTGACCTTGACTCAGTACTAGGGTGACAGTGTGAGACAATGAATACGAAGCCTTCCTCTGTGTGCATGGGTGCTAGCATTCGGGTCATCTGGGGAGCTGAGGACAGTAACTGCAGCCCCCAAAGCAGTCCATGGGCTCCACAGCACAGCAAAATGTGATGACCGCTGTGGGCCATTGGCTACGTCTGTGAACACTGACAGACCAGCCCCCACCCACCCATTTTCCCTTTGAGGTGACACTAAGGATTAATTGCAGGGCATGAGCAGCCTGTTCTTGGAAAGGAACAATGCTGCATAGAGGGAAGTATCAAAAATCTTCCAAAAGTCTCTTAAAAGATCTCACCTGGTTGCATTCCCAAACCAGCAAAGGAGTTAGGCAACACCTGTGCAAAGGCATATTCACTCAGAACTGGGTTGGTTTCTACAAGCAAACCTATCTTCTCCAAATGTTCCAATCTTCCTAGAGGCTAATTGGCCAGAGTCCATACTGGATTCAGAAGAGGACCCTGTGAAGCCATGGCTTGAGGAAAAGGACTAATCCATTCAGAGAACAGGATATTTATAGCAGGAGGTAAAGCCAAGTTAGTTACCTGTGGGGTAGGGGGCTGGACAGGGCAAGTAGGAAAGGGAGGAGAGATTTTTGACATGAAATTCAGTACCTCTCATTTCAGATTTGACATTCTTCTCTTTCTTCCTTTAGGTAATACATCCCCAGTGATCAGTACTTCCTTGTTGCCTCAGTCCTATACTCTGGCCTCTATAGTACTTATACAGTTAATACCACAATTTTCCCAGTATACATTCCTTTTAATTTTGTTTATAATTTCATCTAGATGCATCTTTTTTCCACAAGTACTAAGAATAGCTCATTTGCATAATTATTCATAGATTACAAACACTGCAGTGTATAATAATCTTAGTTTTTTTTTTTTTTTTTGGTGTGTTTTGCAACTATCTTGGTGATGATTCTGTTCAGGTTGTTCTTGTCACATATTATAGACACACACACACACACATCTACGTAATCTCACTTTGTGTGTTTCCAGTTCTGTGCTAGGCATTGTGAATAACAAAGATCCCTTGAAATGACTTGAATCTATCCCAGAAAGCTTATGGTCTAAGAGGGTGAAGATATATATGAACAGCAAACCCCTTTCAGGATGATAAGTCGTAGGTGTGTGTGTGGGGTGGGGGTAAGGTGAAATGAGAAGGTCTCAGGCCACAATCCTTCTAATATAGAATGTTCCACTTAGAAACATTCTGAAGAGCCAGAATTAAAGAGGTTATGATGTTTGAGCTGAGTCTGCAAGGAGGAATCAGAGAGCCTGCCACCCCACCTCCAGCTAGTACTAAAAATTCCCCATTGCCATAGGAAAGGAAGGTGAAATCTATGAAGATTCTGACCTGGGTTTCTTTCTGCCACGTGGCTGTGGTGGCTTTTCTCCTCCAGAATGCTTTAATCCTTAAATCATTAGAATGTCTTTTTATTTGTAACATTTACACAAGGTGAGAAAACCAAAGCAAAATGTGTTTAAAATATACAGATATGCTCTCAAAATGTTTTCAAAATACAAATAAATATTCAAGATATGTGAAAATATAGCTCAGACTTTCTAAAGCAGGGACCAGCAACTACCACCCACAGGCAAAATTTGACCTACAGCCTGCCTTTGTAAATAAAGTTTTATTGCAACACAGCCATGCTCATGGTGGATATGCAGTCAATGGATGGTTCATGCTACATTTGCAGAGTTGAGTAGCTGTGACAGAGACCATATGGCCTACAAAGCCAACATTATTTACTATTTGGACCTTGTCAGAAAAAGTTTGCCAATCCCTGATTTAAAGCATGGGAAAAAAAAGGTGAGAATATTGAACTCGTTATGCCTCAGAACAGGATTATTCAAAATATGGTCTGAACAGAGATGTTAGTTTTTTTTTTTTTTTTTTTTTTCTATTTTCCATTTCTTGGGCTACTCCTGCAGCATATGGAGGTTCCCAGGCTAGGGGTCGAATAGGAGTTGTAGCTGCCAGCCACAGCCACAGCCACAGCCACAGCCACAGCCACAGCCACAGCAATGCAGGATCTGAGCCGTGTCTGCGACCTACACCACACCTCACCGGATCCTTAACCCACTGAGCGAGGCCAGGGATCAAACCTGCAAACTCATGGTTCCTAGTCGGATTCGTTAACCACTGAGCCATGATGAGAACTCCATTTTTGTAATTCTATAAACAGAAATTGACAATAATTTATAACTTCTATAGCAGTTCAACAAAGTAATTTTAATGTCTGTTGAATGGAATAATTATTAACTTATTGGGCTTACAGTTTACATTGTATTTAACTAGTTATCATTTTTAAATAATCCCCTCCAATTTGTTTTCATTTTATCAGTGCATAAAGGAATATAAATTTTTTTTAAAAAAAGTAATTTGGAGTTCCCGTTGTGGCTCAGTGGTTAACGAATCCAACTAGGAACCATGAGGTTGCGGGTTCAATCCCTGGCCTTGCTCAGTGGGTTAAGGATCCTGTGTTGCCGTGAGCTGTGGTGTAGGTTGCAGACGCGGCTCGGATCCTGCGTTGCTGTGGCTCTGGCGTAGGCCGGCAGCTACAGCTCCTATTAGACCCCTAGCCTGGGAACCTCCATATGCCGTGGGAGTGGCCCTAGAAATCGAAGAGACAAAAAAAAAGTGCTTCATGTCAGATAGTTTGAGCAGCACTGCCCCAGAACAAAGGTATCCGAACCTACCCAACCAAAGAGCCAGAATTCACCAATAAAAAAGGCTCATAGTGTGGTGTCTTTGCTTGCAAAACAGGTGACCTGAAATATTTCAATACTTCCGTCTTTTGCTAGCCTTCAGTCATTGACCCTTCATTACCTCTGCATTCAGTCACTGACCCTTCATTATAACATCATTGAACCTCACTGTGACAAGAGATAAATCCTTCATCAGCCAAGTTGCAAGATGAAGCAGAGAAAAAATACATGGGACTCTATCCTAACATTCATCTTGGACTTTCAGCCAAAGAGTTCATTGGTTTATAGCATGTTTGCGTGTGTGTGTGTGTGTGTGTGTGTGTGTGTGTGTGTGTGGTGTGACTAAACTACTAGAAGAATGGGGAAATAGGGTCTATGCATTTTAGAAATAATTTTAGAATTTCCAATCACTGGCCTCTTTATTAATGCATATTTAAATTATGTTGGAATTTGATTTTATACCAGCACGTATCAGATTCTAAACTGAAAAAAAAGTTACTCTTCTCCTAGTTTACAAAAATAAAAAAATCCTTATAAGATATGAGGTATGAAATGTTGATTCTGTGAGCCTGAAAATTACTTATCAATCACAATCCCTTCAAGACCCCAATAGCCATAAATTCATGTTTCTTGTTGCCATTGATGATTTAGATGCTTTTGAACGTGGAACTGAATGAATTCATAACATCCGATTAGACAATAACCCCCAAAGTGACAGCTGACTGCAGAAGGGATTTGTCCTCCAGGACGCTTGATCCCTTTGTAATAGGCACACCTCACAACCTAATCTGCCAGACTCTCTAATATGCAGTTGCCTGGATTCATTTCTGTGCACTAACGCCTTCTGTGGGGAGACGGCCCTTGCTGGGCACTGCTGGTAAACAAATTAGAGAAACTCCATTATGTTGTATGAAAGGCCTAACATTTTTCTCTCGCTGATTGTAATTAAGTTCATCTAAAGGTCAGCTGCGAAGGGCCCTCTGCTATCACGGCTGCTGTACATGGAGAAGCTTTGTCACATTTAATTCTGCAGCTTTGCTGTGGAAAGTTCATAAGAACTGGAGCCCATCCAGCCCAAGCACTAGGTTGCTTTGTGTCTGTGAACAGCACATGACGGTCTTCAACTCCCACCACCCACTGCAGAGGAGGAGAACAAAGGGAAGGAGGTGTCCTGTGGATGCCAACACAGCTGCTTTTTTTCTTTTTTTTTTTTTTTTTTGTCTTTTTGCCATTTCTTGGGCTGCTCCCAAAGCATATGGAGGTTCCCAGGCTAGAGGCTGAATCAGAGCTGTAGCCACCAGCCTACGCCAGAGCCACAGCAACATGGGATCCAAGCTACATCTGCAACCTACACCATAGCTCACGGCAACGCCAGATCCTTAGCCCACCGAGCAAGGCCAGGGACCGAACCCGCAACCTCATGGTTCCTAGTTAGATTTGTTAACCACTGAGCCACGACGGGAACTCCCACAGCTGCTTTTGAGGAAGCAATTTCCAATTAATTCACTTGGATTAAGAGGGAGTCCCTCCTACTCCCATGTGATAAAGTCCCTTGTAAGCTTAGTATAATTTATATTATTAAAGTTGTTTACAGGAGTTCCTGTTGTGGCTCAGTGGTTAATGAACCCGACTAGTATCCAAGAGGACATGGGTTTGATCCCTGACCTTTCTCACTGGATTAAGGATCCAGCCTTGTGGTGAGATGTGGTGCAGGTTGCAGATGCAGCTTGGATCTCGTGTTGCTGTGGCTCTGGTATAGGCCAGTGGCTACAGCTACGACTGGACCCTAGTCTGGGAACCTCCATATGTCATGGGTGTGGCCCTAAAAAAAACAAAAAACAAAAAATTGTTTATAAGTGCAAAGTGTAGGTTAGGATTTGGCAAGTGCTTTTGATTCAGATGCTTCTACACCCATGCAAATGCCATGAATGTCATAAAGATAACCTTAGGTTTAACCCAAGGACTCTATGGATTTCTTGGTTGAATGTCCTTCAAGTCAAGGGGAGAGGCTCATGCTTGGGTTTCACAAAATGACCATCTAAAAGCTGATGTCGGAGTTCCCATTGTGGCGCAGTGGTTAACAAATCCGACTAGGAACCATGAGGTCGCAGGTTCGGTCCCCGCCCTTGCTCAGTGGGTTAACGATCCGGCGTTGCCGTGAGCTGTGGTGTAGGTCGCAGACTCAGCTCGGATCCCGCGTTGCTGTGGCTCTGGCGTAGGCCGGCGGCTACAGGTCCGATTCAACCCCTAGCCTGGGAACCTCCATATGCCGCAGGAGCAGCCCAAAGAAATAGCAAAGAGACCAAAAAATAAAAAAAAAAAATTAAAAAAATAAAAGCTGATGTCTATTGCCTATGCTCGCACATTGCTAAGAGACGTAACCAACTATAGAGATGATTCTAGCCCTGGCTTGAGTAGGACGATGCCTAGGTGGTCTCATGTAAATCTTTTAATCCTATGGGATCAATGTTTCCTTACTGTCATGTGAAAAAGTGCCGTTACTCTGTATGTAATTTGGTGACAATATAGTCATTCTAAGTGGAATACCAATGAAGATGAAAGAGGGCGCTGGTATAAAAGGTAGAAATTTGGACTGGTCCAGGAAAACTAAAATCTATGGTTCCTCTATGGTCCTTTTTATAATGCCAACTAATTGAGGAAACTAAGGTATTTAGATATGGCCCCCCAAACCCTACTGAGTCCAGAGCTACTTTTTCCTCATTACTATCTCATCTTCCTTCAGAAACTCTAACTAGTTCTCTCTTAAAAGCATAGAAGCAGATTCTAAATATTAATTATCACAGAGAAAAAGTCAATTATCTAGAAAGTAATATGCAAAATAACTCCTGGAAATTAGGATAGAACTATGGATAGTAATACCATTCAAGAAAGCTTAAGAATATGTTAAAATAAGGATGTATATATATTTTTTTTTCCTGAGAATTAAGTTCATTAGTACAATGCCAAAGGCCTAGGTAGATTCAGGATGTGGTAGGTGCATCATTATATTGACCTGGGTGTTCTATGATCTGCTAGCACAAGTTTCCCAAATGTAAGATCCTATGTTAGGAAGTAAGATAAATTTTGGCGTGACTTCCTGGGTAAATAGTACATCATTTCTAGCCCACATTTTAGCCCTTAAAGTTTCTAAAGAGCACTTTGTTTCAAACATGAGTTCCAGGACTCTGAAATCTATAAAAAGTCCAAGTCAAGGAAGGCATATCCCATTTGTCCAAATGGCCTTAGTTATTGCTTTTAATGCTAATATCTTACACACCATGGCACATTTGTTAAAACTATGAAATAAACTTTAGTGCGCTACTATAAATTAAGATTTTATTTGGACTCTTATTTATAATCTTTCACTCCTTTTGTATGCACTTTGGCTCTCCATTAAACATTTGCTTTTAGAGGTATTTTTATCCCACCAAAAGTTATTTAAGCATTCCTTAAACACCAAGAGAAGAAGGTAACGGTCAAAAAAAAAAAATGGTTAATTTCATTATCAAGAGAATCTCTTTTTCCCACTAAAGATGGTTGGCATTGAGTAAGTATGTGAGTGTGGAGTGTGGGTGGCATTTGTTTTCTCCCCTTTAACCAATTTCACAGTTGCATGAGCCTCAAGTTTATCTCTTGCCTCAGCAACTCAGAGAGCCACCCAGCACAGATCTATACCCAGCACTTACTGATAATCTAAGGAGTGCATGTAATAGCCCCCTGTATGTTCCCAAAGGAACATCCACACAGAGTCAGAAGGTAGTGAAGCAGAGCATCTATTTCCAGATACAGCCATGCTTGCCTTTGGTCAACTAGTGATTTCCCCTCACCTCCAATATTGCCCATTTCAACTTTAAATCACTGTCTTCAGGATTCCTTTACAAAAAGAGCAGAGCAGGCTCTGAAGTGACTAACACAAAGAGCTGGAAACGGAATTTGTGGTTGGAATCCTAGTTTAGCTGTGTGTGCTCTCTGGTACGGTGGCTCTTGGCTACTTAGAAGGCAGTGGCAACTGAAAGAACGTGGGATTCAAAGCTCCTCCTGAAAGCCTGAATTTTCCTCCAGTCTTGAACATGTATTCGCTGTGTGACCTTGGGAAATGGCTTAAATTCTCTTACTTCAGCCTCACCTGTTGCACAGCAATGACAGTGCTGGCTTGTGGAGCTGTGAGGAGTCACCTGGCATGTGCTCACGTCTGGAGGTAGTAGAGGCTCTTCAGGTCAACTTGTCCTCCTTAGCAAAGTCCATCATCAGGAAAAGAGAAGTAAGATGCTGAATCAACCTTCAAAGAGAAAATGGACATTACTGACTCTGCTTTTCTTGGACGCCATCACTTACTGAGGAATTCTGACCTCCTAGACTCTTGAGATTGTTGTTTGCAATTCTCAAATGTATCCTCTAACCAAAAGTGTCCAGTTATAACTAAGATCAACATAGATAAAATAAAATCACTCTCAAATAACTAAAGGTTTTCAATTTGGCTCCCTATCCCCAAGTGTGACTATCTTTATGCCCAAACTCAGGAACTCTAATTTTAACCTGGCTTTCATGACCTTGTATAAGCTAAGCCATTCTTACAAAGAAAAACTTGACCTTCATTGCTTTTCAGCTTGCATACCTGTGTCTCCTATCTACTTGGTTTCTCTTCTGAACCTTGTGTGTGTGTGTGTGTGTGTGTGTGTGTGTGTGTGTGTGTGTGTGTGTGTGTGTTTGCCGTTTCTTGGGCTGCTCCTGCGGCATATGGAGGTTTCCAGGCTAGAGGCTGAATCGGAGCTGTAGCCGCCGACCTACGCCAGAGCCACAGCAACTCGGAATCTGAGCCATGTCTACAACCTGTACCACAGCTCACAGCAACGCCGGATTCTTAACCCACTGAGCAAGGCCAGGGATCAAACCCGCAACCTCATGGTTCCTAGTCGGATTTGTTAACCACTGAGCCACGACAGGAACTCCCCAGAACCTTTTTAATATAATATAATATAATATAATATAATATAATATAATATAATATAATATAATATAATATAATATAATATATATATATATATATTTGTCTTTGGAAAGTTCTGTTTTGCTGCCTCTCCAGCTCAATTATCTAATACTTTTGGTTTCTTCTCTTTTTCATACCTCTCTTGACTTTCAGTACTCACTAGGGTTTAACACTAAGTATGACTTTGGGCTCCAAATATTTCTTGGGTCTCTATTTCGGTTCCCTAAAGGAAACATAAACATATCATATGCAAATACTCTACTCCAAATATTTCTTACTACCTCACAGTCACACATGCCTTCCAGGATATCTTTAATCAACATTTTGATATTAATTGTTCTAGAGGCATTTCTTACAGAAAACATAATTTTGATAACTCTTCTACATGCAAAATCATTTCAATGGGTCACTCTGTCTTGTGATATCGGTTAGTTAGAGAAGAGTGCCTTTATCACTTCCAGGAGATAATCAAATTTTAAAAATAACCTTAGAGTCTAAATATAGAATATATTCTATTTAGTCTAAATATAGAATATTAAAAATATTTTGGAATTTCCTGGCTATCAAAAAAAATCATTAGCTAAGCTGTTCACATGTTGATATTTAGGTCTCTGTTAGGCATGAAGACAAACACTAGATATATGGGTATTTAGAACTTCAAATAACTTCATTCTAGAAAATTCCAACTAAATGAATATAAATCACACAGAATAGTACCTCTAATGTTCATGGTAATCAAAATAATATCGATTTTGCAAAAATAAATGAAGGCACCTCTTAGAAGGGAATGGGCCTTGCAATTTTTATCAATATTTTGGTGCTTTTTTTTTTAAGAAAAAAAGTCATAAAACTAGAAGCAGTACTATAACATTCATGTTTCCAACCCACTGCATTGGTTGCTGTTTACACATTGTCATTTTTAGAAAAATGTTGTCATGGCTTTAAAACAAACAAACAAACAAAAAAACTTAGGGTGGTTTCTATTTTCCTCTCACAGTTCCATTCTCTATGCTCCTTCTTGGAGGTAACAGTTATCTCGGGCTTAAAATGATCATTCTAAAAGTTCCTGATGTGCTCAGCAGAAGTGAACTCAACTAGTATCCACGAGGATGTGGGTTCCATCCCTGGCTCTCTTCAGTGGGTTAAGGATCTGGTGTTGCGGCTGCAGTGTAGGTCATAGATGTGGCTCCAATCTGGCATTGCTGTGGCTGTGGTGTAAGCCTTCAGCCATAGCTCCGATTAGACCCCTAGTCAGGGAACTCTCACATGCCACACCTTCAACCCTAAAAAAAAAAAGAAAAGAAAAAGAAAGAAAGAAAAATCAATAGCCTTTATTTATATGTACATTATGGCATTTCTGTGTATGTGCTTCAACATTCTCCATATGTAGTGCAGTGTCCTACTCATTTATCCACCTGAACTTGCCTTTCCTTCTCAGTATCATAATTTCTCTATATGTCTGAGTGAGTTTGGGTCTATTCCACACTCTTAAGAGACCACATTGTATTTATCTCTTCCTATCTAATGAGTATATAAGGTATTTCCAGATTTGTTCGTAATTGTTGGGTACTACTAGCCATGCAGTAAGGGATGCATGTATCCAAAAATGGAAATTACAGAGACATGGAATATGTACAATGTGTTACTAGATACTTGAAACCATTTACAGTCCCCAAAACAATATACGGAAGTATCAATTTCCATTACCAAAAACTTGCTATTGAAAAAAATTATACTGATTGATAATTTGATGACTGAAAAACTATCATAGTTGTTTTAATTTATAATCCTTGTTATTATGAATGTTAGATGTCTTTCCATATGTGTAGTTGCTATTTAGGTTTCCTTTTCTGTGAATTGCCTGTTTATATTTTTACACTTTTCAACAAAGTGAGATATCTTTTTAAATTGACTTGTATAACTTTATATACTATAAATTCTGTAGGTAATTCCAATCTGTGATGCATATTAATTACGATGTGGGTTAAGGTGTTATAGTAATGTGGCACTAAAATACAGTGGCTCAAACAGGATACTTAATTATCTCTAAAATAAAGGTCTAGAATGACTGGGTCACACTGCTGTGCAGCAGAAATTGACAGAACAATGTAAATCAACTGTATTAAAAATGTAAAAAAACATAAATAAAAGTCCAGGTTGGTAGGAAAAGGCTGGTATCACATCTTTGTAATAGAGCCAAACTATTTCTTTCTTGTTTCTCTGTAGTTATCAAAATCTCCATCTCATAGATGACTGATCTAGTTTCTATCATAAAAGTACGTAGCTTGGAAGAAGGGATAAAGTGTAAGGGAAGAACTTATCTCTTCTTAAGGACACAAGTTTTTGACCCAAGTACTTGCTTTCATTTTGCACTGGCCAGAACTTTCTAACATGGCCATGCTTTTCTGCTACATGCCAGTGCATACCCTTGAAATCCTGGTGCTGTAGAAGGGAAGAGATACTGGGTTTGGAGTAACAAACTGTGATATTGTCACATTCCACCTATTTAGAGATAAAAATTTTCAAATCTGCACTTATTCCCAAAGTGAGACAAGCCCACTTCTTCCCTAAAGAAAAAAGACAACATGGCATCTCACCTAGTAACTGCATCTATTTATGAAGGCTCCAGTTTCAGGTTTCCTAGGTAATATGTGAACTTCTCCATTAAGCCTAGATAAGATGATATCTCTCATCACCAGCTGTTTTGGATTTTAACCCTTGAATTCCCAAGAGAACTGGAGACAATCTTCAGACAGTCTCCCTATGTAGAGTTTATTCATTTCCATCTACCCTTGCAAACTCACTAAGGATAAATGGAGTTTATCTTTCTCATTTCAGTTTCCTAAAATTTCCAAGTATAAGGCAGTTAACATCCCCATCTGGAGTTTTTTTCTGAACAGTTTTTATAATACTGAAGTTTCACTGGGTCAATGATGTTTTATAAATCAGTGTAGGCATGAGTTTTTCATGCTCTTCCCATAGCATAACAAAGGTTACTGTGATGGTTGTTTTGTTGTTGTTGTTGTTGTTGTTTTGTTTTGTTTTGTTTTTGCCACAGTCACAGCAGGTGGATGTTCCTGGGCCAGAGACTGAACCTGCACCACAGCAGTGACAACACTGCATCCTTAACCCAGTGCACCACAAGAGGACCCTGTTATGGTCTTCCAAGGTAGCAAACTGGCAGAATTGTAGTTGCTGGTTATTCAATCAAGTACCAGTATAGGTACTGTTAGGGAGGTATTCTGAAGATGTGACTAAAGTTCATAATCAGTTGACTTTAAAATAAATATGAGTTGGTCTGATTCAATCAGTTGAAAAGACTTAAAAGCAGGAGTTCCCGTCGTGGCTCAGTGGTTAACGAATCCGACTAGGAACCATGAGGTTGTGGGTTTGATCCCTGGCCTTGCTCAGTGGGTTAACGATTTGGCGTTGCCATGAGCTGTGGTGTAGGTTGCAGACGAGGCTCGGATCCTGCGTTGCTGTGGCTCTGGTGTAGGCCGGTGGCTACAGCTCCAATAGACCCCTAGCATGGGAACCTCCATATGCCACAGGAGCGGCCCTAGAAAAGGAAAAAAAAAAAAAAACACTTAAAAGCAGCGCTAAGGCTTCCTTGAAAAGAAATTCCTCCTGGGGAGAGTGATTTTTAGCCCATACTTAGGAGTTCTACCTGTTCTTCCTGATGACTTGCCCTATGGATTTCAGATTTGCTTAGCAAGGCCTCACAATCACAAAAGCCACAGATAGTTCTATAGATGATGATGATGATAGGTAGATAGGTGGATGACAAAAATTATAGGTTAAATGATGAATGTGTGATAGATATTGACAACTAGAGAGATCCTACTGAATCTGTTTCTCTAGTCTAAAAATGAGCCCTGGCTAATAAATAGTTACCAACTCTTTAGCTTACAGTTTGTGTTCTATTTCTCTGTTGTCGGAACATTAAGCCAATAATATTGATTTTAGCTGTGTTGTGAGAGGACCCCACTTCTATTAACCAAACTATGTATTAGTTAAGTATAAGTTGGGTCTATGACAGGAAAAAACTAAACTTCAATGGCTTCAGTGAACCAGATGGTTACTTGTCTGATATCTAGAAGTTTGACTAAATCACCCAAGGCTGACATAGCTTTTCAATGTTGACATTTTTTATGACTCAATAAGTTTTAAAAGTACTTCTTTATTTTTCTACTATATCAGAGTTTAATATTCCACTTATTTTTACTGCTTGTTTGTATGTTTGTTTTTAAAGCTTCTAATATATATGTTTCATATTTTAACACATTTTCTAAATGTCACAGTGTTTTACCTTCTTCCAAAAATAAGACTTTAGAATCTTTTTTTTTAAGGACCGCACCTGAGGCACATGGAAGTTGCCAGGCTAGGGATCTAATCGGAGCTGTAGCCACTGGCCACAGCCACAGCAATGTGGGATCTGAGCCATGACTGCAACCTATACCACAACTCATGGCAATGCCAGATTCTCAACCCACTGAGTGAGGCCAGGAATCAAACCACATCCTTATGGATACTAGTCGGGTTTGTTACCTCTAAGCAACAATGCTTCTAAGACCTTAGAATCTTTTAACTTCTCTCATTCTAACTATCCTCTTCCTCCTATCTCCCATGCATTATTCTTAAAATTTCTATTCTAGCTTGCTTTATAATAAAATAATTCATTTTGTTATCATCATAATGTATAATTAATTTGTAACTATTTCCAAAATAATTTATCTATTTCCTTTATAAATATTTTGCAGTTTATTAAATTTGAAGTTATTTTTATTTTTTCCATTTTTGTCTCTAGTGTATCCTCTTCATTTTTCTAAGCTTGACAATGTGTTTATACAGCCCTCATTCTTGAATACTAACTTAGACATGTGTAGCCAATTATTCCTTCAAACCTTTGGAGCTATTGTATAGTTTTCTTCTAACAGATATTATTGGTTATGAGAAATTTGCTGTCATTCTGATCATCATTCCTTTATAGAAATGACAAAGCAGCTAGAGTAGGCACTCCAGAAGGGTGATACTCTTTTAGTCACCGCATACTGAAAAGATGCAAGGTTTAATCCCTATTTACACATAGGGAATCAGGTTTTTGTTTCCTCCCAAGTATGATATGCATTTGGCATCTGTTTCTCATTGGCATTGAAAGTTGGACCAGATCATTCATATATAGTCCTGACTTCCATAGATCTTTTGGCTCTGAATTTTTCTCTCTGTGTTACTCAGAAAGTATGCTCACGACTTAGAGCATAAACATTTATCTATATACTTATTTAATATTGTAAAATATATTTTCTATATCAGGTCTATATATTTTGGAGGATTAGATTTTGCATTGCTTACAATTTCATTTTGGAATTTTTACCTTTTTTTACCGGCAAAATTCCTGGGCCATTATTATTTTAATATGTATTATTTCCTAGTCAGAAAAGTAATGTGTGTTAGTTACATTTTCTTAACATCTTTCATAGAAAATGAGGCATCTTTAATGATATTAAAAATGTATGCTGAGATGCCAGCAATGATCTTTCAACCAAATAATGCAAAGGCATTTAAAAAGCAATTGTATATTAACAATTTTCTCCAATTCTTTTAATAAATCTGGGCACGTTTTGAGTTTGTTCTGATGGTAACTGATGCCTCATATTCCATTATTCAGGCAATTTTGTAGCAATATTGACTGACAAATTACACATTTTGATATGTCATTAATATTTACAGAGCACCCATCCCAGGTTTATCACTAATGTCACCTTGAGTGGAATAATGGTGCTCAAACATTATTTAAATTTATGGCAACAAGCAAAGGCAATTATTATTATTATTTTTATTTTAGAAATCAATGCAAAGAGTTCATCTCAAGTGGCTATCACATAGAATATTTATAACCCTGGACTGCTGTCAACTTTCCGTGAAGAAGGGGAGTTTAGGAAAGCTAAAAACTATGACCACAGATAAAGCAGGAGCACTAAGAAAAAAAAATACAACTCATTCTCATCTTGTTCTTCTGGAAATAAATTTGTATTCCCAAGATTTTTAAAAGACAAAGAAATAGGAACATTGCTTTATACATTGCCTTAAAGCTGGGAACACAGTGAGGGGTATTTACTCTTGGCAGAAAGATGAGGAGGGAACAGAACTTCCCAATGGGCTAGGGCAGGTGTAGTTCAGATGCTGCTCTGCTCTTTATGATGACCTCACCCTGATAGGAAAAGAAAAATACAGCATAGGTATTTCTTCTTCTTTCTTCTGAAAAGAGCAATATTTAAGTCCAGACTCTTCCAAGTGAACATCATGACATTTTAGTGGAGAAATGCATATGTGACTTAAAATGCATAAGGACCTTAGTGAGGTCAGAAACAAACCATGGCTCTTTTTTGAGTAGAAGCTGAGAAGCTACATTTTAGATGGGAATTAAGGTCAGATTCAGGGTTAAAAAAGGTAGCCCACTGTTGTAAACCCTCCAATCAATCTCCCTGAGGTTCAAGCAACGAGTAATAACTAATTCTCTCTCTCCAGCTGCTTTGGTGACACTTTGTAATAGTTCATCTTCCATAAACCAATATTAAGGACCCTGTGCTTCAGAAGGTCACTATTAATTCAAAATTTGAACATAGCATCCTTTTCCTTCATCCCCTCCCCCAGACATCCCACTTGGTTAGCAGAAGTGCTTAGCAGACTCTATATCATAGTCCTAGGTTGGCATCATATGCGATGTAAGAACATGACTTTGAAGTATCTCTTTATTTCCACTAACTAGTGATTCTACTTTTTCTCTTTTGATTTTATTCCATTAATTGTTTGGCGTATGGAAGTTCTCAGGTTAGGGGTCAAATCAGAGCTGCAGCTGCCTGCCTACACTACAACCACAGCAATGCCAGATCCAAGTTCCATTTGTGACCTATGCCTCAGCTTATGGCAACGCTGGATCCTTGACCCATTGAGTGAGGCCAGGGATCAAACTCACATCCTCATAGATACTGATAAGGTTCTTAAACTGCTGAGCCACAATTCCCATTAATTTTTAAACTATAACTTTTATTATATACCACCTAGCATTTGTATGTTCATATTTTGACTCAGCCAGGTAGAGTTTGCAATGGTTTCAGCCCTACTATAAGAAATCTACTTTTACTCTGATAATTAATGTCCATTTACATAAAGCAATAATTACATTTTATAGCTGGAATTTCTAATGAGTTATTTAACATTTTGTTTTTCATTTTTGAAGATTTTATCTCTTTAAACATTGTTGTCATAGTTGTTTTGAAGATCATCTCAGATAATTTATAATTCTTGGTATTGTTATTAGTTTGAGCAGCCATAATAACATACCACAGACTGAGTGGCTTAAACAAGAGAATTTACTTCCTCATAGTTCTGGAGGCTAGAAATCCAAGACAAAAGTGCCAAAAGGGTTGGTTTTTGGTGAGACTTCTCTTCCTGTATTGCAGTCTCCTTCTCACTGGATTTTCATGTGGCCTTTCTTCTGTGTGCATATGGAGTAAGAAAAAAAAACTTGTCTCTTCATCTTCTCTTTTTAATTTAATTTTTTACGGAATATAGTTGATTTACAATGTTGTGTTAGTATACACACACACACACACACACACACACCCTATATATCCATTCTTTCTCAGATTCTTTTCCCATGTAGGTTATTACAGAATACTGAATAGAGTTCCTAGTGCTATACAGTAGGTCCTTGTTGGTCATCTATTTTACATATAAAAGTATATGCATGTTGGTACCATCCTCTTGATTTATCCCTCCCTCATCCTTCCCCTTTGGTAACCACAGGTTTGTTTTCTATATCTGCTAATCTATTTCTGCTTTGTAAACAAGTTCATTTGTATCTTTTTCATATTTCACATATAAATGGTATCATATGATATTTGTCTTTCTCTGTCTGATTTGCTTCACATAGTATGATAATTTCTAGGTCCATTCATGTTGCTGCAAATGGCATTATTTCATTCCTTTTAATGGCTGAGTAATATTCCATCATATATATGTACCAAATCTTTATCCATTCATCTGTCAATGGATATTTAGGTTACTTCCATGCCTTGGCTATTATAAATAGTCCTGTGATGTACATCAGGTTATATGTATCTTTTTGAATTATGAATTTGTCTGGATAGATGCCCAGGAGTGGGAATGCTGGATCATATGATAGTTCTATTTTTAGTTTTTTAAGGAACCTCCATACTGTTCTCTATGGTGGTTGCACCAATTTACATTCTCATCAATGGTGTAGAAGCATTTCCTTTTTTCCACGCCTTCTCCAGCAGCTATTGTTTGTAGACTTTTTGAAGATGGGTTTTCTCATTGGTAGTTTTGATCTGCGTTTCTCTAATAATATTGTTGAGTATTTCTTCATGTGATTTTGAGTCCCCTGTGTGTCTTCTTTGGAGAATGTCTATTTATATCTTCTGACCTCTTCTTCTCCTTACATGGACATCAGTTGTACTAGATTAAAGGCTTCAATATATGAATTTGGTGGGAACACAATTCAGTTCACTACAAGTTAAAAATTTTGCTTTGTTCAGGTTGCTGACGTGTCATTGTGGTGACTTTTTTCCTCAAGATAAAATATAAATTAAACATTTAAAAATATGGAAAAGTATGTTAAAACACAATTATAATGTTCAAAGAAATAAAGGGAGAAAAGATCAAAAAGCAATAAAGTTTCCAAAAGTGAAGAATATAATTAGTAAATTAAAAAAATAAACATTTTGTTACTTTTGGCAGATAAATAATATTTAGTATTATCCCATATTCATTACACTTGCTCTGGACAAAACAGGAATCCCTATGAGGCAATTTTACACTTTACTTTCCACAGTAATTGCTGTTTTGGCTATTCTGGATGTTATCTATGGAAAAATTTTGGCCCAAGATCTCTAAAAGATACAGGTATTTTTATTTGGGATCACAGGATATGAAATATAGATGCCAATGAGAGATCTAGAGAATCTGACAAAGGTTTATGGATAGATATATAGATAGGTATATTAGATTATATAATATTACTAAATACCATAAAGTATTTCCCCAATCACTTTCTCAAACATACTTAAGGGACAGTCTCCCTGAAGCATGTGTATACATTTAAAACCCATGTATATGTTTCTCTAAGAAATCATATTGAATTCCATAGTTCTAATGAAGGTGTTCCATACCATTCAGTTTTCATGCTGTCATAAAAAAATGGCAATGGTACAGAGGGGAACTTTGTGGTAGGTTTATTAGGATATGATGATAATGTACTTCATGAAATGCATCTGTTGTGTGACTGGTTACTTAGTTGTTCTACTTAGTGTATTATACACACTTGTTAAAGCTTTAAATCACATGGGTCTATTGTTTACATTTGATTAAATATAAACTTTGTGGTCCTTTCTCAATATTGTTTGAGACTCTCAGTCAAGACTAGGAGAAATACGAAGGAACACATCCAAGGTTATTAATGTGACAGACACTGGAGTATGTAGCTTAAATCTCTTGATTTATTTCATATTTCTAGAAACCAATTTGAGGTATATATAATTCAATTTTACAAATATTAAAAATAAGGACATTGAGTCTCAGAGAATCAAGTTATCCAGTTACCAGTACAAGAAAAGTACTTATGATTTTCAGGAAAGGGAGGGATCTAGATACTGGAAGAGGAAGGTCCTGATCTCACTTCCCTCCATGAACATATCAAAACTAAACATATAGAACAACTCTTGGTGAGGACAGCCTGAAGACTATCAGAATGACTCCTCTACAGCCATGGTTATAAAAACAGTACAAGGAATCCAGCAAGAGGGGAGGAAAATAAACCAGGTTGGGATCTACCCCACTAGCAGATAACCCAGAAGAGGAGTGGAATATCATAGGCTCAGGGATCCTCCTTAAGGAGCAGGGGTTCAAGCCTCTTATTAGACACTTTAATCCTGTGGTCCAACTCTGGGAAGACAAGATCCCTTGCCTGGTTTGAAAATCAATTTGGCTTATAATTTGGCTGTAAGAAATTGGGACTCTGCTATTGACACAAGTATGCATACATTTACTTGCCCCCAGCCCCAGTGCAGACACAGCAGACTGGACACTGCCTGGTGCTCTGGCTGGCCTGCTAAGATTGTCTTAGTGCATCCCCAGGCTGCAATGGTCTCATGCCCCAGTGCTTCTGGCTCTGACACTGCTCTTTGCCAAGGCAGAGACCACCATATTGTGTACCATGGAGAATCATGGCCAGCTCAGAAAGTGCCCCTCCAGCCACGACACTGTACCCAAACAAGGTACAGACCACTAGAGATAACAGGGGCCAATTCACAAGCTCTCCTCCAGTAACTTGGTCCAAGCCCTGCCCCCAACAAACATGAGACTCTCATTACTCCAGGGAGAGGACCGACTCTTTCAGGGGTCCAGCTCCAGCCCACCCCATAAAAGGGCAGTCACTGAGCCCAAGAGAAGCCCCTGTTCACCTTGACTCCACTCTAGCCCCCAGACCTCAGCAATACCACTAGTACAGTAGCTGCCAGCACATTCTGGAAGAAGATGCAGCTTATGCTCATATCAGATCCAGCTCTTCCACCAAAGCCACTGGGCATACACAGATTGCCCAGAGACTCTCCCACATAAGGATATGCATACCAGGAAAAGTAACTGTTTTGATTAATATCATAAAGAGAGAAGCCAAATGAAATGAGAACAAAGATGAATGTCTTCCAAATGAGATAATAAGATATCCCCTCCCCTGCACACTAATGAAATGGAGATGATTAATTTATCTTATAAAGAGTTCAAAGCAATAGTAATAAAAATGTTCACCAAACTTGGGAAATGAACAAAGAAACACAGTGAAAACTTCAACAAAGAACTAGAAAATATAAAAAATAACTAATCAGAGTTGAAGTATAAAATAACTGAAATTAAAAAAAAAACACTAGATAGAATTTACAGCAGATAAGGTGATACAGAAGAATGCATAAACATTGCACAAACTTGCATTTATTTCACTGCAATGCATAAACTTGAAAGATAGAACAGTGGAAATCATTCAATTGAAAAAAAAAGAAATAATAATTTTAAAGTAGGATAGTTTAGGGGACCTCTGAGACAATATCATGAATACTAACATTCTCATGATAGGAATTCCAGAAGATGAAGAGAAAGAGAGAAGGGCAGAACAACTATTTGATGAAATTATGGATGGAATTTTTTTCTCACATGAAAAAGTAAACAGATACCCAGATCTAATAAGCATAGAAAGCCCCAAAATATATGAATCCAAAAAGATCCACACCAAAACATTTCATAATTTAAATGGCAAATATTAAAGATAGTTTATCTTCTGAAGCTCAATGTAAAAAAATTCCAATAAAAAATGGGCAGGTGATCTAAACAGACATTTCTCCAAAGAAGATATATGGACGGTCAAAAAAAAAATTCTTGACATCACTATTTATTACAGAAGTGCAAATCAAAACTACTATGAGGTACCACCTTACATCATCCAGAATGGCCATCATAAAAAAGTCTACAAACAATAAATGCTTGAGAGGATGTGGAGAGAAGGGAATTCTCTTACACTGTTGGTGGTAAAATAAATTGGTGTGATCACTATGGAAAATGATATGGAGGTTCCTCAAAAAAACTAAAAATGTAACTATAACACAGTCCAGTAATCCCACTCCTGGGTATCTATACAGAAAAATAAAAATAATTCAGAAAGGTACATGCACCCAATGTTAACTCCAGAACTATTTACAGTAACCAAGACATGGAAGCAACCTAAATGCCCATCAACAGAGGAATAGATAAAGAAAATTTGTATATATATATATATATATATATATATACAATGGAATATTACTCAGCCATAAAAATAATGAAATAATGCCATTTGCAGCAACATGGATGGAGCCATAAACTATCATACTAAGTAAAGTTTGATAGACAGTGAAAAACAAACATTCTATGATAACATTATATGATATCACCTATATATAGAATCCTAAAAAAAAGAAAAAGGATACAAACAAACTTATTTTAAAAAGAGAAACAGACTCACAGACTTTGAAAAACGTATGGTTACCAAATGGGACAGGTTGGAGGGCAGAAGCAATGGACTGGGGTTAGGGGTTGGGATTGGCATATGCAAACTGAGGTATATAGAATGACTGGCCAACAGGGACCTGCCATGTCTCACAGAGAACTCTACCTGATTTTCTGTGATAATATATGTGAGAAAATAATCTGAAAGAGAATGGGTATGTGTGTATGCATTACTGAGTCATTTTGTTGTACAGCAGAAATTAGCACAACCTTGTATTCAACTATGCTTCAGTAAAGCTAAAAATAAATATAAAATATTAATATTGTGAAAAAATAAAGATAGAGAGTTTAAAAGGCAGTAGGAAAAAGAAATCAAAGTCACATACAAGAGAAGCACCATAAGGCTATCAGTTGGTTTTTCAGTAGAAACTTCACAGGCCAGAAAGGCATAGCATGATAAATTTAAAGTGCTGAAAGGAACAGCAATATCCAAAAAAACCTACAACCAAGGATATTCTACCCAGAAGGGTTATCATGCAAAATTGAAAGAGAGACAGCAAACACCAAGAGTTTATCACCACTAAACTGATCTTATAAGAAATGTTAAAAAAAAAGAAAAAAAAATATAACAAGGAAGAAAAACAGATGTGAAGGAAAAAAAATCTCACTGGTAAAGGTAAATATGGCAAAGGCACTGGATCAACCACCTAAATAAGTTAGTACAAAAGTTAAAAGACAGAATTCGTAAAATCACATAAAACTACAAAAAATACTTAAGGGATAGATACAATGATGTAAAATAGGACATGAAAACATAAAACACGGGGTGTGTGTAAAAATTTAGAGCTTTTAGAATGTATTTGAACAATATTAAAATCAGTTTAAATCAAGTAAATATAATTATAGGTCTATATATATATATGAACTTCATGGTAACCACAAATAAAAAAAGTATAATAGCTAAAAAAGAGAAGAGAATATAAGTACACACCTATCGATATTCATTTTAAATATATATGGGTGAAAAGCTCCAATCCAAAAACATAGGGTGGCTGATTAGACATAAAAGCAAGACACATCTGTATGCTGCCTACAAGATATTTAGTTCAGAGCTAAAGGTACACACAGGCTAAAAAGATAGCCTATGCACATGGAATCAAAAGAAAGCTGGGGTAGCAACAGTCATCACACAAAGTAGACTTTAAGCAAAAAGTACCTCTCAATACCAAAAGATAAAGAACATTCTATGATAATGATAAAGGGATCACCCCAAAAAGAGGATAAATCATCCATAAACATATATGCACCTAATTCAGGAGCACTAAATATAAAGTAAATATTAAGACATAAAGGAAGAAGTTGACAATAATACAATAATAGTAGGGGACTTTATTCACCAATTACATTAATGGACAGATGATCCAGACAGAAAATCAATACGGAAACAGTGGCACTATATGACACATTAATCCAGTTGGACTTAATGCATAGCTAGAAGACATCCCATCCAAATCCAGTAGAGTACACATTCTTTTCAAGTGCACATGGAAACTTCTATAGCTAGGATAAATCAAATGCTGGGCCTCAAAACAAGTCTCAATAAATTTAAGAAATGCGAAATTATACTGAGCATTTTTTCTGACCACAATTGGCTGAAAATAGAACTCAATATCAAGAAGAAAAAAAAAATCCCTAACATGTGGAAATTAAGCAACATGCTACTAAAACAAAACAAAACAAAACAAGACCAAAAAAACCACTCAATTAAGAAATCAGAAAATATCTTGAATGAAAATAAAAACACAATTTTCCAAAATCTATGGTATGCAGCAAAAATAGTTCTAAGAGTGATGTCTTCAGCATGCAGGCCTACCTGAAGAAACAAGAAAAATATCAAACAACCTAACTGTCCACATGAAGGAATTAGAAAAAGAAGAAAATGGCTCAGTGGTTAACGAGGCTAACTAGTATCCATGAGGATGCAGGTTCAATCCCCGGCCTTGATCAGTGGGCTAAGGATCTGGCGTTGCCATGTGTTACGGTGTAGGTGCCAAATGTGGCTCAGGTTCCGCATGGTTGTGGCTGTGGTGTAGGCCCAGCAACTATAGCTCCGATTTGAACCCTAGTCTTGCCACTTTCATATGCCACAGGTGTGGCCCTAAAGGAAAAAAAGAAAGAAAGCAAAAGAAAAAGAAAACAAAGAAAAAAAAAACAGCTCAAACTCAGCAGAAGAAGGGAAATGATAAAAATCACCATAGAGATAAATGGAGACAATAGCTGATTTTTTGAAAATATGAAAAAAGTTAAAAAAAACCTTTAATAAAACTCATTAAGGCAAAAAGAGAGTCTCCAAATAAAGTTATAAATAAAACAAAGAAGTTACAATCTATATCCACAGAAATACAATGATAAGAGAAACTATGAAGTTGTATGTCAATAAACTGGACAGCCTGGAAGAAAGGGATAAATTGCTAGAAACATCCAATCTTCCCAGAATGAATCAGGAAGAAATAGATAATCTGAACAGATCAAGTATCTGTATTAAAATTGAATCAGCAATCAAAAAACTGCCAGCAAACAAAAGTGCAGAGCTAGATGACTTTGCTGGGAAATCCTACCAAACATTTATAAAAAAAAATACCTATTCTTCCCAAACTATTCCAAAATATTCAAGGGGAAAGAATATTTCCAAACCCATTCTATGAGGGACAGCATTACCCTGATCAAAAAATCAGACAAAGATACTACAAAAAAAAAGGAAAAAAAAGAAAAGAAAAGAAAATTACAGGCTATTATCATTGATGAACATAGATACAGAAACCTCAACAAAATATTAGCAACACAAACTCAACAATACAGGAAAAATGTACATTATGATCAACTGGGAAATATTCAAAAGATACAAGGATGGTTCACTATCTGAAAATTAATCAATGTGATACACTGCATTAACAAAGAGAATAAAAATTCCATGATCGTTTTGATTGATGCAGAAAAAACTTCTGATAAAATTTAACACTATGATTTAAAAAACTTTCAATAAAGTAGGTTTAGAAAAAACATACTTCAACATTATACAGATCATTATGACAAACCCACATCTACATCATACTGAACTGTAAGTGCTAAAAAAATTTTTCCTCAAAGATCAAGAATAAGACAAGAATGTCTACTCTTGCCACCTATGTATAAAATAGTATTGGAAGTCCTAGCCTTAGCAATGAAAAGAAAAAGAAATAAAAGACAGCCAGACTGGAAAGAAAAAAATAAAACTGTCACTGTTAGAAGATGACATAATAGTTTATATATAGACCATAAAATACCCGCCAAATAACTAATAAACATAATGAATTCAGTAAAATTATAGGATACAAGCTTAATGCAAAGAAATCTTTTGGATCACCACACACTAATGACTGACTATCAGAAAGAGAAATCAAGAAAATCCCATGCATGACCATATCAAAATGAATAAAATACACAGGAATAAATTTAACCTGGTTGGCAAAAGACCTGTACTCTGAAAATTATAAGACAGTGGAGAAGAAATTTAACATGATACAAATAAATAGAAAGATTTTATGTTCATGGATTGTAATAATTAGTCCTTTTTTTTTCAGGCTACGCCCATGGCATGTGGAAGTTCCCAGGCTAGGGGTCGGATCAGAACTGCAGCTGCCAGCCTACACCACAGCCACAGCAATGCAGGGTCTGATCTGCATTTGCAATCTACACCACAGCTCACAGCAATGCCAGATCCTTAACCCACTGAATGAGGCCAGGGATTGAACTCATGTCCTCATGGAGATGAGTCAGGTTCATTACCACTGAGCCAAAATGGGAACTCCCAATATTTGGTCTTATGACAATTCCCAAACAACCAAAGCAATCTACACATTTAATGTGATCCCTATCAAAATACTCACCAAACTAGCACAAATCAACCTAAAATTTGTATAGAACCACAAAAGACCCTGAATAGTCAAGGCAAGCTTGATAAAAAAGAACAAATACGAGGGTATCACACTCTCTGACTTCAAACTACTAAAGTTATAGTAATCAAACAGCACTATCACAACAGCAGACACATAGATCAATGAAACAGAATAGAGAGCCCAGATATAAACCCATGCATATGTGGTCAGTAAATCTACAACAAAGAAAGAATAATCAAAATGGAGAAAATACAGTCTTCAATATATGGTGCTGAAAACTGGATAGCTTCATGTAAAAAAGGAAAGAAATTTGAATGTCTTCTTACATTTAGATATTAACTAAACACCTAAACATAAGACCAGAAACCATAGACCTTCTAGAAGAAAACAAAGGCAGTACATTTTTGACATTGGTCTTAGCAATAATTTTCTTAGATTTGTCTCCTCAGGCAAAGGAAACAGAAGTAAAAATAAACAAATGGAACATAATCAACTTTAAAACTTTTGCACAGTAAAGAAAACCATCAACAAAGAGAAAAGACAACCTACTGAATAGGTCAAGATATTACAAATTATATGTCCAATAAGAGGTTACTACCCAAAATACGTAAAGAACTCACACAACTCAAAATCAAACAACCTGATTAAAGAATGGGCAGAGGACCTTAATTTGCATTTTCCAACAAAGACATTTAAATGTTCCTACATGAAAAGATACTGAACATCACTAATCATCAGGGAAATGTAAATCAAAACCACAATGAGATATCATTTCACAAATATCAGAATGGCTATCTTCAAAAAGCCAAGAAACAACAAACATCAATGAGAATGAAGAGGAAAGGGAACTCTAGGACATGGTTTTGTGGGAATATAAATTGGTATGGCCACTACAGAAAAGAGTATGGAGGTTCCTCAAAAAATCAAAATCAAACTACCATATGATCCAGCAATTCCAAATAAAACAGGAACAGTAATTTGAAAAGATATATACATCCCAATATTCATGGCAGCATTATTTACAACAGTCAAGATATGTAAGCAACCTAAGTGCCCCTTGATAGATTAATGGATAAAGAAGATAAAATGTGATACACACACACACACACACACACGCACACACACACACACACAGGAATTATTACTGAGCCATAAAAAAGAAAAAAACTCTTGTAATGTGTAACAACACAGATGGATCTTGAGGTTATTATGCTTACTAAAATAAGTGAGACAAATACTGTATTTTCACTTATATATGGGATCTAAAAGATGAAACAAATGGACAAATCTGACAAAATAGAAACAGAGTCACAAATACAGAGAATAGACTTTCGGTTTCCAGAGGGGAAAATTATGGGAAGAGGGGCAAAATGGGTAAGGGGAATTAAGAGTTACAAACTACTAGGTATAAGATGCATAAGTTACGAGAATGTAATGCACAGCTTAGGAAGTATTGCCAATATTTCATAATAATGTTAGAGGGAGTACAATCTATAAAATAGCAAATTACTGTGTTCCATACCTGAAACACATATAATACTGTAAGTCAACTATATTTCAATTAAAAAAAGAAGAGCATTTGAGTCTTAGATTTTATTCTGAAATACATATTTTCTGCAGAAAATTCTTTTCTCTTAGAATTTAAAATTTCATTAAAATATGCCTTTAACAACATCATGCAATTCAATATACCTTCTTATGATTTAGTCACACTTTGTAAATATAATCTTTTGTCCAATATTTTTTCCAGTAGCTACTGGCAATACTCGTTTTTGAGTAATGAGAAAATAGAATTGTGGTAGAGAAACGTTTGTTTTCAATATAGGAAAGAAATGTGTAGGTGAGAAAGCCTTTTGAGAAAGGCTGCATCTTGGGATTTATTATACTATTTCAAGTGATACAAGAAAAGGCCAAATACATTCTGAGTGCAGGATAAATTATTATAAAATATATAATATCAGATGTACTTAAAAATGGATATCTTGGAGCCGCAAGGGAAAATGGAAATAACATAACATAAAATCTGACATAACTGGTAGAACGAAAGAGAGCATCAGAAAGGGACCAGCACACCTGAGATGGAATTATTAAAGAGGAAAGGGACCCACACCCTGGGAAGCCACCTAACCCATGGAGAAATCAGCTAAGATGAAGGGACCTCAAAGTCACCAAGAAAAGCACAGTAGCTGGACTAAGGAGGGCAAAGCAGAGAGAGCTGCCCAGACCATCTGCACAACTGCCACAGATGCCACAGCCTGAGATGACTGGGTGGGGCATGGGCACTGAGACTCAGGCTCTGAGGTTAGTTTCAGAGAGAGGAGTAGGGTTGGCAGTGTGGAGACAAACTTAGGGGTTAGAGACTGGTGTGCCATGGGCTGGAGAGCTGAGTGCCACAGCTGAAGGAACCCAGGAGGAGGTCTGGGCCCATAGGAGAAGCTAGGCACCATTGTTGGGAAGGGCGAGAGGAGGAGGAGCAAACTGCCATAGGAATCTTCCTGTGCATGCAGGGACTCCTCAGAGGGTGGGGCACATCTGGTGTAGGCTATGGATGGTGAGACACCAGTTGCTCTGGCTCCGGGAGATTAGGCACCTCTTGTGCAGGCTATGGGTGGATGGTCACCTCTTGTGTGGGCTAAGAGCAGCAGGGGGCTAAGTGTGACACAGTGTCTCTTGCATGACGTACAGGTGGTGGGGAAAATCCACAGCAGTCATCTCAGAAACCAGAGGTGGTTATGGCCCACCACCACTAGGTTACCTTGAGATTGGCAAAAAAGAGGGCACTGCAACTAAGCACCACCCATTGTCACTCTCAATCCCCTAGGAACACACCCCCCTGGTGCCACCATCGCCAAATGCTCTAGGAACTGCCTATGCATGCCTGACCATTGTCACTCCCAGGACCCTGCAACTAGGGACAGCCTGTGCAGCACCTTATGTGTGAACTAAGTGGGATGAGATTCTTCTTGCATGGTCTACAGGTGGCAGGGGCAAACCACCACAGTTATCTCTGACTCCTGAGGTGGGCATGGCCTGCCACCACTAGGGGTCTGTGAACATTCACTTCAGAGGGCACCACAGAGGAGGGCACTGCGGCCAGATACCACCAATTGTTACTCTCACTTCCCTGGGACCTCACGCACCCTACCACTGCGGTTGCCCCTGCCAAATGCTCCACGAACCGCCTAAATCTGCCTAAGGCTCATTACCACCTCCCAGGGCCTTCTAAATAGGAGTAGCCTGCCCCACCTTCCATAAGGTCTTTGCTACTGTCAAGAACTCAGCAACCAGGCACTGCTATTAGCCTTGCCCATTGCCTCCTTCTCCCTGGAAACACATACAGCACCCAACAAGGGAATATCAGCCTGTTCAGATTGAGGAAAGAGACAACAAATATCCAAACACCCAAAAATAAATAGTAACTCCCTACAAAATACAAAGGGTTGTTCTCGCATAGATATAGCCCTCCAAGACAACAGTAGTTTGTTTCCCTAAACTCACAGAAAAAAATATAAGCAAAATGAAGAAGCTCAGGAACCATTCCCAGTTAAAGGAACAGGAAAATTAACCTGAAGCAACATACAATGAAACAGACCTCTGCAGTCTAATAGACACTGAGTTCAAAAAGGAAATAGCAAAAACACTGAAGGAATTAAGGGTGAATACGAAGGAATTAAGAGCAGATATAAACAGTAATGCAGATTACTTTAGAAAGGAACTAGGAAATGTAAGGAGGAACAGAGAAAAAAGAGAACATTAATTTGCAGAGATGCAAACTGAGTTGAAGCCACTAAAGAGAAGATTGAATAATGCAGAGGAACAAATTAGTGACTTGGAATAGAGAATAATGGAAATCACCTAACTAGGACAGCAGACAGAAAACCAAACAAAATAATATGAAAGCAATATAAGAGATCAATGAGATAATATAAAGCAGGCCAATCTACACATAATAGGAATTCCAGAAGAGGAATAAAAAGAAAAGGGGATTGAAAATATATTTGAAGAAATTATGTCTGAAAACTTTCCAAATGTAAAGAAAACAGATTTCAAGATGCAGGAAGCACAGAGGGCCCCAAACAGGCCCACACCAAGATATATTATAATAAAAATGGTAAAGTTAAAGATAAAGAGAGGATTCTAAAGGCAGCAAGAGAAAAAAAAAGCGTTAATTATAAGGGAACACCCTTAAGGCTATCAGCTGATTTCTCTACAGAAACACTACAGGCCAGAAGAGAGTGGCAAGTATATTCAAAGTTCCAAAAGGGAAAAATTTATAGCCTAGAATACTCTACCCAGCAAGAATACCATTTAAAGTAGAAGGAGAAATAAAGAATTTCTCCAACAAACAAAAGCTCAAAGAGTGTAGCAATACTAAACCCATTCTAGGAGAAATACTGAAAGGGCTTTTCTAAATAAAAAAAAATCAGAGAAATAGGATGGAGGAAGTCACAGTTGGAAAGCAATCACTTAAATAAGCCAGTATACAGATCTAAAAGGAAAAAAATACTGTAAAAGTGATAATAAACACACAAGGAACAGCAAAAGGACAAATATGATGTTTAAAAAGGACTTCAAAAATCATAAAATATGGGGAAGCAAAGTAAGTAAATCTCAACTCTTTTTCTTTTTTTAGAAGGTGTATAAGCCTATATGACTATCAGCTAAGCAAGCAGATATAGGATGGGGTTAACATACTTAAAAAACGGCAACCACAAATCAAAACCAAACATTACATTTACAAAAACTAAAAAGAAAAGGACACAAGCATAAAATAAATGAAAATCATACAACCAAAAAATGAAAGGAACAAAGGATAAACAGAAAATCAACTGGAAAACAGGGTTTAAAATGGCAATAAATACATATTTATCAATAACTACCTTAAATATCAAAGGACTGAATGCTCCAATCAAAACACACAAAGTGGCAGATTTGATTTTAAAAAAGCAAGAGCCAACAATATGCTGTCTACAAGAGACTCGCCTTAGGGCAAAGGACACATATAGACTGAAAGTGAGGGGATAGGAAAGACATTTCATGCCAATGCACAACAAGACAATAAAGCAGGAGTTGCAATAATCATATCAGAAAATATAGACTTTAAAACAAAAGCCGTAATGAAAGACAAAGAGGGACACTATTTAATGATGAAAGGATCCATTTGAGAAGAAGATATTACAATCATCAATATATATGTCCCCAATAGAGGAGTACCCAGATACATACAACAAATATTAACAGACATAAAAGGAGAAATTAAGGGAATACAATAATAGTAAGAGACTTTAAAACCCCACTCACATCAGTGGACAGATCTTCTAGACAGAAAATCATAAGGCAACAGAGATCCTAAATGACACAATAGAAAATGTCTTTAATTGACATTTTCTGGACACCACATCCAGAAAAACCAGAATATACATTCTTTTCAAACACACATGGTACATTCTCAAGGATTGGCCACATACTGGGCCTCAACAAATTTAAGTATACAGAAATTATTTCAACTGTCTTCTCTGATAACAATGGCATAAAACTAGAAATCAACCACAGGAAAAAGAAATGAAAAAACTGACTACATGGAGACTCAACAACATGGTACTAAAAAGCCAGTGGGTCAATGAGGAAATCAAAAGGGAAATTAAAAAAAGGGTTCCTGGGAGTTCCCATTGTGGTGCAGTGTTTAACCAATACGACTAGGAACCATGAGATTGCAGGTTTGATCCCTGGCCTTGCTCAGTGGGTGAAGGATCTGGCGTTGCCATGAGCTGTGGTGTAGGTCACAGATGTGGTTCAGATCCTGTGTTTCTGTGGCTCTGGTGTAGGCTGGTGGCTACAACTCTGATTAGACCCCTAGCCTGGGAACCTCCATATGCCACAGGAGTGGCCCTAGAAAAGGCAAAAAGACAAAAAAATAAATAAATAAAAATAAAATAAAATAAATAAATAATAAAAAAATGGGTTCCTGTTGAGACTCAGCAGAGACAAACCTGACTAGCATCCATTAGGACCCAAGTTCCATCCCTGGCCTTGCTTGGTGGATTAAGGATCCAGCACTGCTGTGATCTGTGGTGTAGGTCTCGGATGTGGCTTGGATTTGATATGGCTGTGGCTGTGATGTAGGCCAGAGGCTACAGCTCTAATTCTACCTCTAGCCTGGGAACCTCCATATACCATGGGGGTGGCTCTAAGAAAACAAAAAACAAAGCAAAAACAAAAAACCTTGAGACAAATAATAATGAAAACACAACCATTCAAAATCTATGGAATGCTGCAAATGTAGTGCTTAGAGGGATGTTCATAGAGATACAGGCCTTCCTCAGAAAAGAAGAAAAATCTCAAATCAACAACTTAACCTACCACCTGAAAGAATTAGAAAAAGAAAAAACAAAACCCAAAGTCAGCAGAAGGAAGGAAATCATAAAGATCAGAGATGAAATAAATAAAATAGAGATTAAAAAAATAGAAAAAAAATCAATAAAACCAAGAGCTGGTTCTTTGAAAGGGTAAATAAAGTTGACAAACCTCTGGCCAGATACACCAAGAAGAGGAGAGAAAGAACTCAAACAAAATAAGAAACAAAAAAGGAAACATCTCAATGGAAACTACAGAAATAAAAAAAAACATAAGAGAATACTATTAACAATTATATTCCAACAAATTTGACAACCTAGAAGAAATGGACAACTTTCTAGAGACATACAGCATACCAAAACTGAATCAAGAAGAAATATATCAAATGAAAAAATGATTACTAGCAGTCAAATTGAAGATGTAATAAAAACACTCCCTACAAACAAAAGTCCAGGACCAGATGACTTCACAGGTGAATTCTACCAAACATACAAAGAAGAATTTATACCCATCCTTCTTAAACTTTTCCAAAAGGTTGAAGAAGAAGGAACACTCCCAAAGTGTTCTATGAAGCCACTATCGACTGAATACCAAAACCAGACAAAGATACTACCAAAAAAGAAAATTATAGACCAGTATCTTTGGTGAATATACATGCAAAAATTCTCTACAAAATTTTAGCTAACCAAATATAACAACATATTAAAAAGATCATACACTATAACCAAGTGGTAGTCATCCCGGGTTCACAAGGATGGTTCAACATATGCAAATCATGAACATCATACACCATATTAACAAAAGAAAAGTCAAAACCACATGATCATCTAAATAGATGCAAAAAAAGCATTTGACAAAATCCAACATCCATTCATGATAAAAATTCTCTATAAAGTGGGTAAAGAGTGAACATTCCTTAACATAATAAAGGCCATTTATGACAAACACACAGCTCATATAATACTCAGTGGAGAAAAGCTGAAAGCCTTCCCACTAAAATCTGGAACAAGACAAGGATGCCCACTCCTACCACTTTTATTCAACATAGTATTGGAATTACTAGCCATAGCAATCAGATAAACAAAAGAAATAGAAGGTATCCAAATTGGAAGAGAAGAGATAAGGACTCCACACAAAAACTACTCACACTGATCAATGAATTCATAAAAGTAGAAGGATGTAAGATTAACATTTATAAATTGGTTGCATTTCTGTATACTAATGATGAAAATATTATAAAGGGATATAAAAACACAATATCTTTTAACATCACACACCAAAACATTAAATACCTAGAAATAAACATGACCAAAGAGTTGAAAGACTTATATGCTGAGAACTATAAAACATTAATCAATGAAATTAAAGAGGATTCAAAGTAATGGAAAGATACTCCATCTCCTTGGTTATAAGAATTAATATTGTAAAAAATGGCCATACTGCCCAAAGCAATCTACAGATTCAATGCAATCCATATCAAATTCCCATGACATTTTCCATAGAACTGGAATAATCCAAAAATTCATATGTAGCCATAAAAGACCCATAATTGCCAAAGCAATCCTGAGGAACAAAAACTGAGCAGGAGGCATAACTCTCCCAGACTTCAGGCAATATTATAAAGCTATGGTAATCAAGACAGTGTGGTACTGGTACCAAAACAGACAGACAGACCAATGGAACAGGATAGAGAATATAAAATGGGGAAAAGACAGTCTTTTCAGTAGTGGTACTAGGAAACCTGGACAGCCACATGTAAATCAATGAAACTGGAACACACCCTCACACCATGCACCAAAATAAACTTTAAAATGGCTTACAAGACACCATAAAAATCCTAGAAGAGAATATAGGCAAAACATTCTCTGATATAAACCTTACAAGTGTTTTCTTAGGTCAGTTTCCCAAGGCAACAGAAATAGAAGCAAAAATATACCAATGGAACCTAATCAAACTGAAAAGCTTTTGCACAGCAAAGGAAACCATAAAAAAAAGACAACCTACAGAATGGGAAAAAATAGTTTCAAACCATGCAACTGACTTAATCTCTAAAATATACAAACAAATTATACAACTCAACAGCAAAAAACCCCAACAATCCAATTGAAAAATGGGCAGAAAACCTGAATAGGCATTTCTTCAAAGAGAACATCCAGATGGCCAATAGGGACATGAAAAAATGCTCAACATCACTAATTATTAGAGAAATGCAAATCAAAACTACAATGAGGTACCACCTCACACTGGTCAGAATGGCCATCATTGACAAGTCAACAAATAACAAATGGTGGAGAGGGTGTGGAGAAGAGGGAACCCTCCTAAACTGTTGGTGGGAATGTAAATTGGTACAACCACTATGGAAAACAGTATGGAGGTACCTCAGAAAACTAAATATGGAACTACCATATGACCCAGCAATTCCACTATTGGCCATATATCCCAAGAAAACTTACCTCGAAAAAGACACATGCACTCATATATTCACTGCAGCACTATTCACAATAGCCAAGATATGGAAACAACCTAAATGTCCTTGGACATATGAACGGATTAAGAAGATGTATATATACACAATGGAATACTACTCAGCCATGAAAAAGAATAAAATAATGCCATTTGTAGCA
This sequence comes from Phacochoerus africanus, assembly GCF_016906955.1. Lineage (NCBI taxonomy): Eukaryota > Metazoa > Chordata > Mammalia > Artiodactyla > Suidae > Phacochoerus > Phacochoerus africanus. Next base: position 120,724,529 of record NC_062548.1, on the reverse strand, counting down.
ACATGGATGGAACTAGAGACTCTCATACTGAGTGAAGTAAGTCAGAAAAAGACAAGTACACGACAAGTAAGTCAGAAAAAGACAAGTACATGAACCTAATATATAGCACACATGAATTTTTCCATAGAAGAGAAATTCATGGACTTGGAGAACAGACTTATGGTTGCCAAGGGAGAGGGAGAGGGAGTGGGGTGGACTGGGAGTTTGAGATTAATAGATGTAAACTATTGCTTTTGGAATGGATAAGCAATGAGACCCTGCTGTATAGCACAGGGAACTGTATCTAGTCACTTGTGATGGAACATTATGGAGCATAATGTGATAAAAAGTGTATATATGTATATATATATATATATATATATGTGTGTGTGTGTGTGTGTATGACTTGGGTCACTTTGCTGTACAGTAGAAACTGACAGAGCACTGTAAATCAATTATAATGGAAAAAATAAAAATCTTAAGAAAAAAGAAAAATAAAGATGAATTAGTTTGAAAGAAAAGTTATGTTCCAGTACCATATGTTTACTTAAGCATATTTCTTGTGAACATAGGTTTTTTATTAAAAATCAAACATACTTCAGAAATGGTGGGTTCAATTCCAAACCACCAAAAGAAAGTGAATATTGCAATAAACAAAGTCACACAAATTCTTTCATTTCCTAGCACATATAAAAGTTATGTTTACACCAAGCTGTAGTCTAGTAAGTGTGTAGTAGCACTATGTCTTAAAAAAGTATACATGTTTTAATTAAAAATTACTTTATTGCTAAAACTTGCTAACCATCAACTGAGTTCAATGAGTCATGGTAGAAACATCAAAGATCATTGATCACAGATCACCATAACAAATATAATAATTAAAACATTTGAAATATCATCAGAATTACCAAGATGTGACATGGAAACATGAAAAAACAAATGCTGTTGGAAAAATAGCACTGATAGACTATCTTGATGCAGTATTGCCACTAAACTTCAATTTGCAAGAAAGGTAATACCTTTGAAGCATGATAAAGTGAAGCACATTAACATGAGGTATGCCTGCATATTGTCCTAAAGACTATTTACAAAGGAACTTGAGCAGGTGCCACTTAGTAGGTCTAGTTGAAATTTTGGAGCTTTCATTCAACATGAAAACCATCTACAAAGAAACAACCATATCATGTTGAACCATCCAAGTCTCCTTTTTATACACATGAAGCAGGCATCTGAGTGTTCATCACATAATAGGTACATAACAAATGGCAATTTTAAATATCATTATTTTCATTTTGAATGATCCTCTACTTTTTCAGGAAATATATAATGATATATATTGTAAAATATTAAGAACATAGAGCATGTAAAATTTTAATGTGCATGCAAAAGTCATTTTACAACCTTCTCACTCACTAAGTGGTCCCACATTAAAATAAAATAAATCTTCACCCAAAGAAAAAGCACTTAAAATATGGAGCCTTTTCAGATTTTAGTCCCCCAAAGAATCCATTTTTCTTAATTGTGTCAGATGTAATAAAACCATCATTTCAAGGAAAAAATAATTAAAGCACTTAGCATGATGTTTTACTTTCAGTATTTAAAAAAAACAGCTATTTCTTATGATCAGTAATTTGTGATTCCATTAGATTTTACAATACTAAATATAGATTTAAATAGTAGATACTAATGACTGGACTTTCATACACATTGCTTAAGTAATAAACCAGGATATCTGCCTAGAACATGTGCTTTTTTAAATTATGCAGAGAATACAATGATCTTGTAGTTGGGACCACACAAAGAATACAGATCCTACCAAATGATGTTTTCCACATGTTTCATTTCTTTCAAAGCCAGGGCCATGCTTATATAGAAATGGCTTAGTTGATTAGTTCTTTATATCTTTTTATTTTACCATATGTATTGGGTGCATCCTATGTACTTGGCACTACCCTTTGCACCACTGATCTTAAAAATGAAGTAAAAAAAAAAAATAGTCCCAGTTTCTGGCATCAAAGAGCTGACAAACTAGTTAGAAACAGTATAAAATTAGTATAGTTTGATGTGTTAAGGCAATATTACTGAAAAGGACATGTAGTGAGCACTGGGAAATTGCATTTACTTGCTGAAGTTGATCTGCAAAGGTTTCAGAAAGGGTGTTAAAATGAACCAGTGGGATACTGGAAAAAATTCAGTAGAGAAGAAAAAGACCATATGGAGACACTTTCCAAGTCCCTGCTGGTGGGAGGGTATTTTAGACCTGTGCTTCCCAATATATTTTTCTTCAAGACCAAAAATTAGAAGCGCCTAAAGCACTTGTGTAGATTTCTGGGTTTCACCTGGAACTACTGGATCAGAATCTGTAAAGATTGACCAAAACACATGTTTAACATGTTCCTATGAAGGACTTATATATAGTATCAGATGTGAAAGATGCAGTGACATACCACTTAGAGCTCACAGCAGTTTCTCATGAAGATACTACCACCTTTTCCTTATAAACTACTGCTTACAATGTCTCCTGTTCTAAATTTTAAGTCTATTTAAATTACATTATTTCTATTTTTAAATAATAAAAATATAACAAAACAAATTCCTTAATCAAACAGTTCATGATGACAGACATTTCTTAGGCTTTCTTGAATAAAATCAGCTTCCTAAAATCTAGGTCATTTTCAGAACTGTTAATTTTTCCATTCATTGCCACAGGGTGAAGAGAGACTCTTAAGTGTTAGTACTGGTTGGGGGCAGTTAGGTTTCTAATGAGCAGAAATATCTGAGGAGGTCACTGAATAGCATGCATACTTATTTAATTCAGTGCACACCTATATCTCTATTATGGTAATAGTAATAACAATAAATCCCCACCATTATTTGAATATCACATTTAAGATAAAATTTGGAATAACTTTTAAAGCAGAAATACTTGGCTATAATTTGCAATACTTCACAATAAATTTCAGCTGTTATCTACTACTCAATAATTTAAATATGATTATATCTCCCTGATCTAAATAACAAATTTACCCTGTCTCCCTTAAGTTTAGAAGTCTTCTAATCTCCCTTCATTTCAGTGATAAGCATAGACAGAGAAAATATTTTCCCATTACAGAAAAAATAAAAACAAAATAACAAAAAATACCATATGTGGGCCAGACACAGTCTTTAAATGGCTGCTTAACTTTTAAACAAGAGTTTGCCTTCTTAGCATCCCTACAATTCATTGTGTTCTTATACTTCTTGAGCTACATCTAAGTCTTAGTTAAAAACAACTTCATTGCAGCTGTCATTTTTTTCTTCCTATCTAATAAAAATATATGCACACTCATAGGGAGTGAGTCGAAATTTGGGAATAATTTTGTTCACCCGTCTTATCCGGATCACCAACATAATCTCTAAAGTTAATAAGAAGAGTGAAAGACACTCCTATATTTTACTGACTACTTGAAAGGTTAAAACCTGGTTAAAGCTTTGTCATCAGAAATTTCTTGAGATAGGCTATTTTTCTCTGTCTGAAAGCTATAACATTTATGAAAACAGAACTGTGTTTAACAAGTGTTTAAATGCTAAAAGTTTAAAACAAACTTTGCTCATACTGTATTTTTCTCACATTATCAATTCCTAAAACCAAGTAGTAGTAAAGATTAGCATATTTGCAATATAATCAAAAGTACATTTAGGGCAAGAAAGGGGTCTGTCAAATATATGTTCAGTACTTCATAGAATTTTAGACTGCTTCTTCCCAGAAGGACATAATCTAAAAGGAGATACAGATCTTATTCTATTTACAATGGGGTTACACCCCAACAAGCTCATTAGAGCCAAAAATACTATATGTCAAAAATGCACTTATTACACCAAATCTACTGAACATCACAGCCCAGCCTAGTCTACCTTAAACCTGCTCAGAACGCTTACATTAGCTTCTAGTTGGGCAAAATCATTTAATATAAAACCTATTTTATAATAAAGTGTTGAATATCTCATGTAATTAATTGAATATTATATTGAAAGTGAAAAACAGAATGGTTGTCATTGTACTTGGAATGGGTGGATGTTGTTTACCCTTTGGTTGCATGGTTGACTGGCAGCTGCAGTTCCTTGCTGCTACCCAGAATCACCAGAGACCATGATACTGCATTATCACTAACCTCAAAAAATCCAAAATTCATAGACGATTTCTACTGAATGCATATTGCTTTTGCGCCATCGTAAAGTTGTAAAATCATAAGTTAAACCATCATAAATTAGGGACCATCTGTAAATGGTACAAATCATAGCCATTTTCATGCAAGCTAAAAGTAGTCACAGTAATATATTATTATTTAACCAAAAATGAAGGTTAGACAAATAAATTTCTTTAATTCCAAAGATGACTATTAGGTACCTAAAAACTTTATTGTATATCTATGATATAAATATGAAAAGGTATCGTTCCTAGCAGCTCAATAACTAGTGGTAGGTTTAAAGAACCAGACTAGGGAGTTCCCACTGTGGCTCAGTAGAAACAAATCCAACTAGTGTCCATGAAGATGCAGTTTCAATCCTTGGCCTTGCTCAGTGGGTTAAGGATCTAGCATTGCTGTGGCTGTGGTGTAGGCCAGTGGCTGTATCTCCGATTCTACTCCTAGCCTAGGAATTTCCATATGCCTCAGTGCGCCCCCCAAAAGGAACCAGTCTAAATAACTTAGGTCATGAACTTGAAACTTATTGGTACAGTGAACATAAACTTTAGAAATGTGTTGTTTTCATCAGCTATTTCACATGCCTAAATTGCCCTACCCGTGACTATTGTTTTATATCACTAACAATTATTGCTAACAATGTCCTTAGTATGTTTGTAATGAATTCTCATGATTTCTGTATGGCAGGTCCTCAAATTTGTTTTTATTCATAATGATGTGACTGGTATCATGTAGCCTTCGCCCATTCAGCCCTTTATTACACTGAGAAGCACTGTAATGAATAAAATGCTAATCCAAGTTTGGTGGTTCATGAAACATTTTTCACTACTTTTCAACATTATTTAAAGTAGTTTATAACCTTATACATTTCCACACTTCCTCCAGATGTAGACCCAAAATAACCTCAAGAGCTCATAAATACTTTAATTTTCTCTTCTCAGATCATCATATTTTATAATTTTGAAGTTCACTTTCTTGTTTGAAAAATTACAGTAAATTAAAAAGAAAAAAAAAAAACCCTGGAAATTCTCTTGTGGCACAGCAGATTGAGAATCCAGCATCGTCACTGATATGGCACAGGTTCAAACCCTGGCGCACGAATTTCCATGTGCCATAGATGCAGCCAAAAAAAAAAAAAGAAAAAAAAAGAAAAAAAAAATAGAAAAGAAAGAAAGAAAAAAACTATGTACCAATGTAAAAAGCTTAAATAAGCACAAGATGTCAAGAAAACTACATTCAGATGAATTCAGATGAATCAAACTTTTACATGTATTAGCAAAATTTTCTGAGGGAAAAATTTGAAGAAATTAGAAAGTTTAGAAAGACACACCAGCCCTTCTGTACATACATGGACAGGTGTGTGCTGTCACCCTAATGTCATTTGCCAGAGAGGGGACAACATCTTTTCGGCAACATCTCATCTCTTAACTTTTGCTATTGCCTTTCCCCCCCTACTCTTGGTTTTGTCCTATTCTACACTTCTATTTTGTGTTGAACTTGCTTTTTTTCATATTGAAAAGATGACTGCCCCAAGAGCCAAAAATAAATGGGAATTGAAAAAAAAAGAAAGAAAGAAAGAAAGAAAAAGAAAGACACACCATAGTATCTGTAGTTACTAGTTAGCCTCTTGACTGGAGAGAACCAATTCACTGTCCTCGGCTTGTAAATGCCAAAAGGGAATTATATGATTTTACTTATGTTAGAAAAAATGCCTGCCTGGTTGTTATGAAGAAATGGATCATGGTGGAATATACATGAAAAACCAGATAAAGAGCTATAGGAATCATCCTGATGACATATGATTGTTTCTGAGAATAGGATAATAGAATTATCAAGGGTAAAGGGTGGGTTCAAGGCATATTTTGTAAAAACACCGATTTGTCAATAAATTTGATTTTCTGAGTGAGGTAAAGAATCATGAGTGTAATTCAGGTTTCTGATTTGACCAAGTTATTGAATGAGAATCAAATCATGGATGAGTAATAAAGGCACCCTTAAAAAAGTGATGAGGATGAGTAGGGGAGAAAGCATTTTCTGCATAATTTTTCAAATAAGTTTTGCTCATGTTAAATTTGAAATGGCCTTGAAGCATCCAAAAGCAAATGCACAATAGACAAATGTGAAATATGTACTTTTAGTCTAGCAGAGAAATCTCAGCTGGGGATATAGACTACAGTTTATATCATGAGATACTGGTCAAAACGATGGCAATAAAGGGACCATCCTGGGGTACAAGTGGAGATAAATAAACATTCCAGGTTGTTCTGTGGGGCAGTTCCTGATCTAGGCAGAGCTGAAAAAGAGAAATAAATCAAGAAGAGAGCCAGGAAGAGGGTATGGTATCAAACAGGCCAAGAGAGAGTATGGTATCAAACAAGAAAGGAGACTCTGAAGACATCAGGTGAGACAAGGACAGACAAGGTGACAAGAACATTCTCAGAGGAGTGAGAAGAATAGAACTGCACTGGAGGCAAGATTAACAGGGGAGGAAGTGGACACACTGTGTATAGGAGAGTGACTTGTTTGTTTAGAATGTTGCTGGATAAGGGGAACAGAGAAGTCGGAATGCAGCTGGAGGGACATGCGGAGAAAAAGGACTTCTTAAAAAATCAATGAGACCTACAATTGTTTCTTTGTTTATAGAAATAAAAAAAAATCATTAGAGCATAAAGTTCTGGGACAGAAGAGAAGGAATGAACGAAGGAACAAAGACCTTGACAAGGCAAGGCCGATAAAGATCCAGGGTGCAAGGGAAGGGACTGACCCACCAGAGGGGTCTTTTGGTAGGTGACGTCTTTCTCATAAGGCTTAAAGTAATTCTTTTCTAAATTAGGCATGAGAAGTCAGTCATCTTATATACTTGAAGGTTACCAATTCATCTCGAGGAAAATGTCCTTCAGTCTGAAAATGTGAAATGTACTATTTCATTTTATTTTTTTTTCCTCCCAGTATCCCGAAGGGAGAAGTTTGTTATGGCTCACAAAGACCTACATTTGAGAGTTGCCTGCATTCAAGGTAAGTAAGAAACATGCTTGGAAAAATAATAAAGAATTATAAGGGATTGTGCAGAGAACAACCACCAGATTCTGAAACGAGACACAAGAAAGTTAGGTGGGTTTTTATTAAACAATTGCATAGTAATTCCAACTCAGTGACAAGCAGTGTAAAGAAACTTTTAGACAATAGCATGACATCATTGTCCATTACAATAATATTAGTTACAATGAAAAGACAACCTAAACTGAATGAGCTCTAACAAAAAATGACATCTATGAAAATCTGGATATTACAGGGACATCATTTAGGCATGCCTTGGTTCAGAGTTCTAACAAAGTAATCATGGCCTGCTGCTTCTCTATGAGACTTGTATATATTTGTATTCATCTAGATATGAAAATGTGGATTCTTTATGACATTTTCCTTTGAAATAGATTTTTTTAGAAATGAAATTTAAAATAACATATTCAATCACAACTGACCAAGATTTTTGATTCATATATATGCCAGCCTTATTCAGGGCATTCTCTATTCCCTTTTCAGCATATTGCTCAATGTGTACACTGGAGGACAAAGAAGTGGCTTCAAAATAGACCTTAGGAAGCAATTTCTAACTCCAGCCAATCACATGATAATGAATTTTTTAAAAATAAGTATTCAATGGAGTTCCCATTGTGGCTCAGTGGTTAATGACCCAACTAGGAACCATGAGGTTGTGGGTTTGATTCCTGGCCTCGCTCAGTGGGTTTAGGATCCGGCATTGCCATGAGCTGTGGTGTAGATTGCAGATGTGGCTCGGATCCTGCGTTGCTGTGGCTGTGGCTGTGGCCGGTGGCTACAGCTCCGATTCGACCTCTAGCCTGGGAACCTCCACATGCTGCAGGTGCGGCCCTAGAAACGACAAAAAAAATTCAAAAATGAATTTTCAAGAATAATCCTAGGTCTAGTAAAGTGAGGAACTAGTAAAGTGAGGAAAAAAGAAAAAAACTGTTGAAATACACAATTATAAACCTTAACGATCTCCAAACATTTTAAGATATTCTGTGAATCACCCAATGGAAGTTGGAAGTTATCTGCGATTGCACCAGTTACACAGCCAACTTATAATATAGGACTGCTTTCCATACAGGAGCGTAAACTTATAAAATCAGCATGATTTACCAATTTGCCTAGGTTATGCATCTGAATTGGCTCTAGAACATTGCAAATAGATTCTTGGTTCCCATCCCAAGTGAGTTTGTGGAGGTGTTCCAGGCTTTCCTAGTTCTAAGAACTCCTCAGGAGATTTAAATGCATGGCCCAAGTGGAAAAATAACTTGCTTAGAAAATGAAAATAATTTTTAAGGTTAACATAAACCTTAGTGAAATAAAGAACACGATTTTTTTAAGTTCATTCCATGTAGTACTTTTGGCATAACAACAGGTAATCACAGGCTTTGGAGACCAGGTCCTTTAAGTACCCAGTTGTGGTACTTGAATTCAACATGTCTGAAACCAATTTATTTGCCTCTTTCTCCTTCACTACCAAGCCAGTGCTTCTTAACCCTTGTACTTTTAGCACATTCTTTTCAGGTTATATAAGTACAATTGACAAATTAAATCATAAAATATTTAAAGGCCATAACATGATGGTTTGATATGCATATACATTGTGAAAGGAGTCTCCCTGAGCACACTCTGAATAGTAATTCAGACTCCCTAACTCCCAGTCTCCACAGTTGCATCTGTCCTGAGTACCAGTACTAAGTGAATCTGCCTTGAGCATAATTCTGCCCACTAATCTCCGGCCGGTCCCCATTGATTACTGAACAAAGCTCCAGACCCTCAAACTGGCACTTAAGACCCTTGACTATCTGACTTTGGATGACCTCTCTCACCTCCTCTTTAATTTTCCTTCACAGACCCTACACTACAACCAAGCTGTCTGATGTTCTGCATACACGTCCCCATCCTTCTCCGCATGTGTGATTTTTTAAAAAATAATTCTTCACAGAGTACATCCAACTTGCACAAATTCAAATCCCACCCATCCTCCATTTCTCAACTCTAATTTTGCCTATTTTCCAGGCTTTCCCTGATATCTATCCCTACATAATTAGTCCAACTAATATAATTTGTACTTTTATGTCCCACGACCTTTTTATCATTATTATCTAATTACCTATTGGATATACAAGTCCTTTAAAGATACTATTTCTGTCTGATTGATTGTTTTATTTCCTTCAGCATCTTGCAACTATTTAGTCCCCAGAAACTTTCATTAAATTAATGCATTAGAAAGACTTTTGATGTTTCTAGGGAAATTAAAGTATGAAATCAGATAATATACTCTATGTCATGGCCCCCGCCCTAACAATAACCAAAATTAGGTCCCTGTGTCTTTTGTCTGGTTCTATACATTTGTAAAGTTTTCAAGCCTACACTAAGTCCTACACAAACTTTCATCAGATTCTAGAGAAATAAAAATAAGACCTGTCACCTTGGGACTATACAAAAGAAATATCAGAGCGCATATTTTAGGGGTTAAGCTAAGTAAATAAACACACATTTCATAAAATTTATAATTTCCATTATACTTAATATAAGGTATGCACACATTGCTACAGAAGTACAGAAGAGGTGACCTTAATTTAACTGTGATTTTTCGTAATGCCTAGTTGTACCCCACTGGGTCCTGAATAAGTGGTGTTGGGATTTCTTCTCCATAATCTATTTAGTCTCACCCTAAGCTGACCTACCCATCCTGGGCTTTCACTTGTGCTCCTTCCCAGATTCCATTTACCCCCACTTCTGTCTCTATACTCCCTTACCAAACACTATCTAGGCCACTGGAGAGTCAATTTAATTCTATGTGTGCTGGTCAGTTCACAAATCACTGCCTTTGATTTGAAGAGGAAGGTGGATGTACATTTATTTTTTCTGTGTTCTCTAGAAGAAAGAGCACTTGTTATCCTCTGTAATTCTGACCATGGAGTGATTTTCCATCATTAAATGTATCTTTCCCATGCTTGAGGAATGTTCAAAAGAGGAGACCACATCCTATTCTTCTTTTGACACCAAGACCCTTCAAAAGCATCTATTTCTTTCTTACTATTTTTTTTCCAATCCTCTGAAGGTCTCAAAAAAACCTGAAAACCCCTGCTCAAAGTTTGCTCCACTAGGAAAGGACCAATTTAAAACCACTTAATTACCAATCAATCTTAAGTAAGTCAAGCAAAAGCAGCATCTGACCCAATTTGTTTAGAAACCCATCCATTCAGCCTTGTGGCTTCTCTGCCATGCAGGAGACCTGTCAGACTGGAATCAAGAAAAAGGCTTATCGAATTTTAATGTTGAACTAATGTTGCTTCTGCAGTCGCCTGCATTAGAAGGGTGATGGGGAGTCCAGGAAGGAAATGAAAAATGGTCTTTCTCTCTCTCACTTTTTTTTTCTTTTGCAAAGAGTTCAAACGTTCAATCTGTCCTTTCTATGAACCTACTATTTATGGCAACCTCTTTTAACCTATATATAATGCATGAAGAAATCCAGGCAGAATAATATTGCATGTAGGCACTCATATGACTGATTGCGTTGAACCCTGAAAGCTTTTGGATGTCAGTATCACGATATGGCGAGATCCCCAGCTCACTCCACCTGCTCAGGCAACTCTTATCTACCCCCAGAAAAAAATTACAGATAAATTTATAGGATGGGACTTCAACTGTGGATTCTGTCTCGATCTAGAGGACTTATATGCCTTCTTCATTTCTCTGCATCATTTTTCATAATATAATGCCTTCAATAGGGTTTCATTAAGGCTTTCAATTGAATGACAGACTCTTTAAATTTGTTCAGTGATTTAAAGAGCATCTATGACATGTGAACAGGAGGAAATGCAGTAAATGAATACTGATTTTCCCACCTCCTCTTTCTCAGTTATTAAAAAGCTAGTTCTTTTTCTGAAACCCATACTGCATACTCAGGCCAAAGAAATGTTTAAGATAAGGAGTAAGCAAGAACAGAAAATATTACTTTTATATTAGTGAGTTCCAGCTCTGCCTCAGTACTCAGGGAATGTGAACCTTCATTTCTAAGGTCTTAGTCATATACATGACTGAGATCAATGAAAGTGACTCACAGTAATCTGTTTAGTTTTGATTATTTAATTTCACTATAACAGTTCCAATATGTCCTACAGTGGATGTGGAAGAGCTCAACTTCATACCCCTGTTTCATCATTTCAGGGAGTTACTTTTTTTTTTTTTTTAAGAAAGGTCTATTGCCTAAATTTGGAGTCATCCCAAAACACACTTTATGACAGCTACAGGGTACAGATCTTTTTTTTTTTTTTTTTTTTTTAGAATGATTGAGCAAGGAGAGCAAGAGGGAAGGAGAAAAGTCCAAGAAAGTTACCACATAAGAGAACTGGTAAGAACCAGTCCCCCAGAGAAAGGTCTGAACAACCCTGTAGAGTGTAGCTGAAAAAACAGTCTCTTAAAATACTTGTATGTTCAGCCATTTATCCAATAAATCCTACCCTACCCTGTATAAGGTTGTCCTCCAAGACTGCTTACTTCTCCCACTCCCAGGTTGTCCAGCATACGTGACTTCAGGCTAAGTTCCTAAGCTTCTGGGTGTAAATTCCTGAGGTTTAAAAAATATGCATAAATATTACATGGGTTTAAGATAGGACACTGATACAAACCTGAACTCAAAGAGTATTAAGGAGATGTGATAAGTATTACACAAATTACGTGTCATATCCATGGTCCGACCAGGTTTTTCCAACCTCAACATACCGAAATTTGGGACCAGACATTATTTGTGATTGGAAGCTGCCTTATATTGTGGGATGTCCCTGGCTTGTACCCTCTAAATGCCAGTAGGACTCCCCAAGTTGTGTTAAATAAAAATGTCTCCAAACATTGCCAAATGTCCTCTAGATGGCAAAATTGCCCCTAATTGAGACCACTGGCCTGAGGCAATTTACTAAGAGGGGTTTGAGATATCACTCTGGTTGTCTAGCATCCCAGAGAAACACAGAGAGAACACAGGCTATAGGTAACCCTCCAGGAAGCACCCCACTATCCCCCAAAAGAAAAGGATCTATTCATTTATCCTTTCATTCTTTTAAAAATATCTGTTTATCATCTGCTATGCTCCAGACATAGCTGTTGAAGGCCTTAAGGATATAATTTTGAGTAAAAAGTAGATTTTTGCCCTGCTTTGGGGGAGCCCATAAACTGGTGGGGGAAAATGAAACTGGAATAATAATAAAATTTATCAAGGGTATTGGTATTAATGACACTTTTGTTATCAGTTTTAGCAGGGAAAGTTGAGACCTCTGAGGAAGGAGGTGACCCCTCAAGGAAATCAGTACCATATGGGTATTATACAACAGCTAAAATTAAGAGTCTAGAGTTTACCACAAGCAAACCACTTAGCAATAATAATAATAATCTTATATAATGCTATGCCAAGTATGTTATAAATGATTTATTATGCATATTGTTTTTTAATTCTTGTAATAATGTCATGTATATTATTATAGCTATTTCAAAAATGAAGAAACTATGGGAATGGAAGTATAATAAATTCTCCAACCTCTGGTATATGACAGAACAAGAATTATTACCCACACGGCCTAAATTCGAAGTTGTACCTAAAGCAACTGTGGTAAAAATGCCTGCTGTCAACCTTCACTATTTCTTCCTCAGCCAAAATTGTGCCCTAAATGTCTGAATTCCAGGTAAAATCTAGGTGCACTGAATTTTTTTCTTCATACAATTCACTTTCTTTAAGGATCAATCCAATTTGGTTTACAAAGTTTTAATATCAGATGGCAAGAACTGTAAAAAGGAATACAATGAGATGCATCCTTAATTATGCAATGAATTTATGCTTCTTTAGTACAATGGTCTGAATATGATTATATGTTTATAAGTCAAACCAGGACACTTTCAAGAGTGAAAATGGACACTACTGATGATTATGCTGGGACAGGGGTTAGGATAACCTATCTTGGGATAGTTAATCCTATGATCATCCTATGCATCATAGCATACAGATCACCCACCTCAGATCTAATAGTCTCAAGGAAGAATAACGTGCAGTTTGCAAAGCCCCAGGAAGCTTTGGTGACAGTGCTTTCTATATAAGGCTAAGTGATCAAAATATTATTGTACTTAATTCAGACCTAAATACTTCCACAGTCTCACTTCCTGCCACTGCTTGTTTCACACTCCCCACTCCAAATCACTACATCTCTTAGGGCTCTTCAGAACTTATGTATTTTTAATTTCTAGACTTTGCTTATACTACTCTGCCTCTGAAATCGTCTTCCCACTCATTTCTATTGGTTAGCTAATCACTTGGTCAATTACACACCTTGTAACTACTCTCTTGGCTAACATCTCACTCTTATTCTTCCTTTAAGAATGAAATAAACTCATGGAAGTTTTTTTGAGTCTCCTCCTATCCTCTACACCAACCACACCTAACCTGTTCCTTGGCTCACTCCTGCATCTGCTAAACTCAGCTTCTGAGGAACAAGGCACATGTTTTCCAAATCTTTGCAGGCTCCTTGCTTAGTATAAAGCTTGGAACATGATAAATGCTCAACAAGTATTAGATGACAAATGGACAAATTAACAAATATGTTTTTGCCACCTTTGTAGCAAGTAGATGTCAAGATCTCAAATTCTTGGGATCACGTATCATTCTACAATTCTTTATATGTATTTTGCGAAAATGAGACTTTTTTAATGTAAGGGGGCAACCTCGTTCTTTGGAACATGTGCCAGAGCAAACAGACTTCACAGCAAAAAGAATTTATAGTAGATACATAAAGTATACTACTACTTACTCAGTCCCAGCATTCATCTCCATAATGTTCGACCAAAGAAGAAATTTGGAAAAGACCCTTGAGAGAGTTCTTTATAGGAGAGATTTTACAATGGATTTTTCATGAAAATAAATTTGACAAAAATTAATAAATAGATATATACATATGTTTCCAGGAAGTAATGTATTCAATATCCTTTTTTTGAAGGATCAGTCATGTCATATGAGGGCACTAAATCCTTAGTATTAGCATACTAAGGATTTTGCTAACTGATTTTTAAAAAACAATAAAATCTAAAAATGTACTGGTCTTATTTAAACAAAACAATCTCAAATTTATGTGAGTCAAAGCTATGTTAAATGGTTTAACAGTGAGAGGAAAGCTCTTTCAAATAAAACAGTGAGAGGAAGAAGCTGAATAATGACCTCCCAAAGATGATCACATCCTAATCTTCAGAATCTACGAATATGGAATCTTCACACAGCAAAAGGGGATCAACTTTTTTTTCCTCACAATTTGCAGCTGTGATCAACTGATGATCTTGGGGTGGGAAGATGATCCTGGATTATCTGGATTATTTGTATGTAATCAAAATGGTTCTTATAAATGAAAGAGGCAGGAGAGTCAGAGTCAGAGGACATATTACAACAGAAGCAGAGGTGAGAGTTACACAATTGCTTGCTTTAAAAATGGAAGAGAGACCAAAACCAAGGATCATAGAAGGGCACTGGTAACTGGAAAGGTAATTAAGCAGATTATCCTCTAGAACCTAAGGAACATGATCCTACTGACACTTTAACTTTAGGTCAGTAAGACCCATTTCAGATTTCTGTCCTCTACAATATTTTTTTGGTCTTTTTTAGGGCCATACCCGTGGCATATAGAGGTTCCCAGGCTAGGGGTCTAATCAGAGCTGTAGCCACTGGCCTACGCCGGAGCCACAGCAATGCCAGATCCAAGCCACGTCTGTGACCTACACCACAGCTCACAGCAATGCCAGATTCTTAACCCACTGAGCAAGGCCAGGGATCAAACCTGCAACCTCATGGTTCCTAGTCAGATTTGTTAACCACTGAGCCACAATGGGAACTCCTGTCCTCTATAATCTTAAAATGATAACACTGTGTTATTTTAAACCACTTAGTTTGTGGTAATTGGTTACAGCAGCTTTAGAAAACTAATATATATTCCTGGTGGGAAGTGCTTCTAATGTATCAGAATATCTCCTCAATTCTAGTTATTTGAGCTTATAATTTATTATAAAAAATAAAATAAATATTTTGAATTACTGCTTCTGGGAAGATGGAGTAAATATATTTTTTCCTACTGTCCAATGAACTACAACTAAAACTCCAGATATCATGTATACAACAACAAACATGATAAAAACTTTAAAAGTGGAGTAAAGAAAGCAGACTACATTGATACATCAGGATGCAAAGAAGTGACAAATTCCCTGAGTTTTCCTTCCACTCATATAACCTAGGCATAACCTGAAGAAATAAATACCTTGGAAATACCAATGAGGGCTGACAAAAAGTTAGACTGTGATATTATCTATAAATAATGCAATACCTAGAGAAATCACTAATAAAGTTATAGAAAGAGACACATTCAAAAATAATACAGACGCATTAAAATGGAATTTATAAAAATGTTAAAGCAACCTATAGGAAGATAGAAAAACAAAACAGAAACGAGTCCTCAAAAAGTACATCACATGTATATGGTATAAACACATCAATTAAAAGACAGGGATTAGCAGAGTGGATTAAAAAAAGTCACCTAACTATATATTACCTACAAAAGATATACAATCAAATACAATAATATTAGAAGACAAAGTAAAAAAGATGTGAAAGATAAATATAAATAATATAAATATATACTACACTGAATATTATTATATTAAATTTAATATTATAAAATCAAATCTCATATTTAATTATATTAAATTTGATTTATAATAATATTAGCAGATTTAAAGTAAAAAGATGTCAAAAGATGAATCCTGTAAACATTAATCAAAGGAAAGGAGTGGCTATATTAATATCAGATCATGTAGAATTCAGAAAAAAGTAAATTACATAGAAGAGGAATTTGTATAATGATAAAAAGGCCAATCTACCAAGAAGACACAGTGATCCTAAATCTACATTAAAAAAAAAAGGCTGAAAAATAAGGAAGCAAAAAAGTGATAATACTGTCAGGAGAAACAGGCAAATCTATAATTATAGTTGGAGACTTGAACACTCCTCTGTCAATAATTAATCAAGCAATTATACAGAAAATCAGTAAGGATGTAGAACTGGAAAACACCATCAACCAAAAGGATCTAATTGACATGGAACATTTCACCAAACAATATCAGGATACAAATTGTTTTCAAGTGCCCACAGAAAATGTATCAATATAGACCCAATCTTGGGTGTATTTCACTTATGTTCTTTCAATGTTTGATTGAATATGTTATAAAGCATTCTGTCTGATGTTTTCTCTGTGGGAAAAATTTTACCCACTGATGATTTTTAATGTTTATATAATTGTTCAATTTTAAAATTTCCTATTGATAAATATTTGATAAGCTATTTTTTTATACATTTGTCCATTTCACCAAAGTTTTGAAATTATTAGTATAAAATTGTTCATCATGTCCATTCACTATTTTTTTTCTTTTTAGGTCCATGCCCACAGCATATGGAAGTTCCCAGGCTAGGGGCTGAACTGGAGCTTCAGCTGCTGGCCTATGCAATGGCCACAGCAATGGAAAAAAATAACTAAATCTATCACTGTTTGCAGATGACATGATGCTGTATCTAGAAAATCCTAAAGACACTCCAGTAAACTGTTAGAGCTCATCAATTAATTTTATAAAGTTTCAGGATACAAGATTAATACATGGAAATCAACTGCATTTCTATATACTAACAATACTAAATCAGAAAAAGAAATTAGGGAAACCATCCCATTTATCATCAACTCAAAAAGAATAAAATACCTAGGAACAAACCTACCTAGAGACAAAAGACCTGTACTCTTAAAACTATAAGATGCTGATGAAAGAAATCAAAGATGACACAAACGTATGGAAAGATATACCATGCTCTTGGATCAGAATAAGCAATATTGTCAAAATGACTATACAGATAAAATGTAATCCCTGTCAAACTACCAATGACGCTTTTCACATAACTAGAACAGAATACTTTAAAATTTGTTTCAAAACACAAAAGACCCTGAATAGCCAAAGCAACCTTGAGAAAGAAAAATGGAGTTGGACAAATTGGACTCCTTGACTTCAGACTATAGTACAAAGCTATAATCATTAAAACAGTATTGTACTGGAATGAAAACAGAAATATAGCTCTGTGGAACAGGATAGAAATAAACCCAAGCACCTATGATCAACTGGTCTATGATGGAGGCAAGAACATAAAATGGAGGAAAGATAGTCTTTTTAATAAGTGGTGCTGGGAAAACTGCACAGCTACATGTAAAAGAATGGAATTAGAACATTCTCTAACATCATACACAAAAATAAACTCAAAATGGATGAAAGACCTAAATGTAAGGCCAGATATTATAAAACTCCTAGAGGAAAGCACAAGCAGAACAATCTTTGATATAAATCACAGCAACGTCTTTTTTGATCACTTCCTTGAATAATGACTGATGATTTTTAATGGTTGATAATTGCTCAATTTTTAATTTCCTATTGATAAATATTTGATAAGCTATGTTTTTGTTTACATTTGTCCATTTCACCAAAGTTTTGAAATTGTTAGTATAAAATTGTTCATCATGTCCATTCACTATTTTTTTTTTCTTTTTAGGGCCACGCCCACAGCATATGGAAGTTCCCAGGCTAGGGGCAGAAAATAAAAACAAAAAACCAATAGGGCCTAGTTAAACTTAAAAAGTTTTTAATGGCAAAAGATAACTTTAAAAATAGATGACAAGACAACACACAGAATGGGAGAATATCTTTGCAAACAATGCAAATGACAAGGGCCTAATCTCCAAAATATACAAACAACTCACACAACTCAACAACAACAAAAACCAAATAACCCAGTTGAAAAATGGGTGTAAGACTTAATAGACATTTCTTAAAGAAGACAAATGGACAGTCAATAGGTACATGATCAGCATCACTAATTAGGAGAAAAATTCAAGTCAAAAGTACAATGAAAAAACACCTCACACTGGTCAGAATGGCCATCATTAACAAGTTAATAAATAACACATGATAGAGAGGGTGTGGAGATAAGAGAATCCCCCTTCACTGTTGGTTGCAATGAAAACTGGGACAACCACTATGAAAACCAGTGTGGAGGTTCCTCAGAAAACTAAATATACAACTACCATATGATCCAGCAATCCTACTCCTATTCATATATACAGACAAAACTTTCATTCAAAAATATATATTCTCTATTTTCTTTGAGTGTTATCCAAGGAAGTGTAATATGTGTTTTTATTAATTTTTTAATCTTTACTTTTGTTCTATACTAAAATGTGTATATTAATAACTCACTTCTCAACTTCTATGTCATTTTTAATTTTCATTTCATCTTTTTTAATCCCAAGAGACACTATTACTATTTTTGTAGGAAGCAGTTTTTTTTTTTCATTTATACACTTTGTTTTTGCTTCTTATTCCTCCTGTACCTTAGACCTTACATCTTTCTTTCATGAAAACTTCCTTTAGTGAATATTGTGTGTATGTATGTGTGTGTGTGTGTGTATGTGTGTGTAGGGAAAAATACTCTCTGTTCTTGATTAAAAATGCTTTAAAATTTCCCTTGTTCTTGAAAATATAATTTTTCCTGGTACATCAGTCAAGTTTAAGAGTTACTTAAATATAATTTAGCTAGGTGTAAAATTCGAGACTAAAAGACTAGAAGTTTTTTTCTCTCAACTCACTGATGACATTCTGCTATGTTTTGGTGTCCACTAATTTTAAAAATTTATTTGTTAAATTTCTCTTCAATTTTAACACCTTTAAGTCAAAGTGTGAAAAGCTTTTTTATTATTATTTATTATATCATTCATTTATATATATTTTTTCTACTGTACAGCATGGTGACGCAGTTACACACATGTATACATTCTTTTTCTCACATTAAGCGTTCCATCATAATTGACTAGATAGTGTTCCCAGTGCTACACAGCAGTATCACATTGCTAATCCATTCCAAAGGATACATTCTGCATCTATTTACCCCAAGCTCCCAGTCCCTCCCACTCTCTCCCCTTCCCCCTTGGCAACCACAAGTCTATTCTCCAAGTCCATGATTTTTTTTTTCTGTGGAAAGATTCATTTGTGCCATATATCATATGGTATTTGTCTTTCTCTTTCTGACTTACTTCATTTAGTATGAGAGTCTCTAGTTCCATCCATGTTGCTGCAAATGGCATTATTTTGTTCTTTCTTATGGCCGAGCAGTATTCCATTGTGTATATATACCACATCTTCCTAATCCAATCATCTATCAGTGGACATTTGGGCTGATGCCATGTCTTTGCTATTGTGAATAGAGATACAATGAACATGGGGGTGCATGTCTTTTTAAAGTAGAGTTTTGTACGGATATATGCCCAAGAGTGGGATTGCTGGGCCATATGGTAGTTCTATGTATAGTTTTCTAAGATACCTCCATACTGTTCTCCATAGTGGTTGTACCAGCTTACATTCCCACCAACAGTGCAGCATTTGTTATTTGTGGACTGATTAATGATGGCCATCCTGACTGGTATGAAGTGGATCTCGTGGTAGTTTTGATTTGCATTTCTCCAAGAATCAGTGATGTTGAGCATTGTTTCAAGAGTTTGTTGGCCATCTGTATATCTTCCTTGGAGAAATGCCTATTCATGTCTTTTGCCCATTTTTCCATTGGGTTGTTGGCTTTTTTGCTGTTGAGTTGTGTAAGTTGTTTGTATATTTTAGAGATTAGGTCCTTGTCAGTTGCATCATTTGAAACTACTTTCTCCCATTCTGTAAGTTGTCTTTTTGTTTTCTTTTGGGTTTCCTTTGCTGTTCAAAAGCTTGTCAGTTTGATTAGGTCCCATTGATTTATTTTTGCTTTCATTTCTGTTGCTTTGGGAGATTGACCTGAGAAAACATTTGTAAGGTTGATGTCAGACAATGTTTTGCCTATGCTCTCTTCCAGGAGTTTGATGGTGTCTTGTCTTACATTTAAGTCTTTAAGCCATTTTGATGCATAGTGTGAGGGTGTGTTCTAGTTTCATTGATTTGCATGCAGCTATGCAGCTTTTCCAGCAATATTTGCTGAAAAGACTGTCTTTTTCCCATTTTATGTTCTTGCGTCCTTTGTCAAAGATTAATTGGCCGAAGGTGTCTGGGTTTAACTCTGGGTTCTCTATTCTGTTTCATTGGTCTGTCTGTCTGTTTTCGTACCAGTACCACACTGTCTGGATGACTGTGGCTTTGTAATATTGCCTGAAGTCTAGGAGAGAGATTCTTCCTGCTTGGTTTTTGTTCTTCAGAATTGCTTTGGCAATTCTGGGTCTTTTGTGGTTCCGTATAAATTTTTGGTTTGTTCTAGTTCTGTGAAAAATGTCATGGGTAATTTGATAGGGATTGAACTGAATCTGTAGATTGCTTTGGGTAGTATGGCCATTTTTTCAATATTAATTTTTCCAACCCAGGAGCATGGAATATCTTTCCATTTCTCACTTGCTGATGATATTTTGCTGTATTTTGGTGTCCACTACTTTTAAAAATTATTAAATTTCTCTTCAATTTTAACACCTTTAAGTCAAACCTCGAAAAGTTTATTTATTTTTTTTATCTTTTCATAGTGCTTAATGAGTCTGAGGCTTTCTGATTAGTGGAAAATATTTCAGCCACTATCTATCCTTTCTTTCAAGCCTTTGTTTCTGTGAGCTGTATTTGGGATAATTTTTATAGATCAACCCTTCAGACCACAATTCTCCTGTTCTTTATAAATATTTTATTTTTTTGTAAATTTCTGATTCTTTTCAACTTATTTAATGCCTTAGTCCATTTGAATTGCTATAACAAAATATTACAAATTTTATAGCTTATTTCCTACAGTTCTAAAAGCTGGAAGTCTAAGAGCAGGAGAGGAGAATGATCAGATGAGAGCCCTCTTCTGGGCTGAAGACTTTTTGGTGTATCCTCACATGGCACAATGAACTAAGGAGGTCTGTGGAATTTCAATTATAAGACCATGAATTCCACTCATGAGGGTGTCACTTTATAATCTAATCATCCTCTGAAGGCCCCCAACTTTCAACACCATCACATTGGTTGTTAGGATGCCAACATTTGAGTTTATGGGGAAGCGGGGAGGCAGGGACACAACTATTATAAACAGAGCAATTTTTATACTGCCTCTACCATTAATATCATATTTCACTTTTAAATTTCTTGATATACATCAACATTTGTTTTATATTTAATGTCTGATTTTTAAAATTTCTCAAAAATTTTTTTTAATTTATCTGTTATTTCTGCTGATTTTCCCTCATGTTACCCCCCCTTTGCTTGTTATTTTAATTTTGATGGTGAATTCACATTCCTCAGAGCTTTAGCTGTGGAGATCTTTGAGGCCTAGATTTATGGTGCTTTTCTCTAGAGAGTCCTTATGTTTTCTCTTTTCAGGCATCTAGAAACTACCAACTCAGGAGTCCTTTAAAATAAGTTCTCCTGGTTAAGTTTTAAGTCTACCTGCATAGTACATATTCTGGCCGCAAATCCATATGTGTATGAGATTTAGTTATTGTCTCCTTATTTTTAACATTTTAAACCTGTACCTAATATCAAAATTGCTGATGGGATATTATTCTTGACTTCACCAAGGTTTGAGTTCAGTTTTATTCTATTTTACACAGAGGGTGTAAACCTTGGGTGTCTTGAGGTTTGTGTGTCTTAAGTTCCCTGTAGTTTCCTGTACTAACTTTATTGTTTTTGCACTGATGTGTATGTATTTATTTTTATATAAAGAAATTCTTCTTTGACCTATTTGTTATATGACTGAGCAGGAATTACACTAAGAGATTGTGTTAGGACATGAACAATGCTTTATTTTAAATTCTCCAGAAGCAGACCCTCAGGTCAATTTGTATGCAAGTGTTTTATTAAGGAAATAACCACAAGAAAAACTTGAAAGTAAACAGGTGAGGCAGGGAAGAAAAAATGAAGGTAAAAAAGGGTATGATTTTAGGAAAAGTCTATCTTGATTATATATCACTATTATTCTGCAGGAGATCATTCCTTTAGGAGTGGACATTTTGCTTCAATGTTTGTTTCAGTCTGGGGCTTAGATGTCAGTACTGGCTATTAACATCTTAGGTTTAGGTTGTACATAAATCCCCAGACACGTTTTTCTCTCTACAAATATCTTCAGATAAAAACAACTCCACTAGATCAAAGTCAGTACTCTGAAAATTTCCAGATGCACAGTTGAAAATAAAAGGAAACCTATGGAAGAAGACTCAAAAAAGTTTAAAGACATCTTGGAAGGAATATACAGCTTATGAGGACTTCAACATGTGGCTCCTCTCTCTGTTTCTATGTAGGTAGCTGCTGCGGATGTAGCCATTCACAAACCACTAGAGAGGGAGGAAGAGAATAGATGAAAAGGAAGCAATTACCTTAACCAGGAGGATTATGGCATTATTAAAACCTGGAAGAGAAAATGCTTCAAGAAAAAGCAGAGGAAGGACCATGCATAGCCTAGCACATTTCAGACAGTAAGAGAAAAAGGCTAAGACATAAAAGTCTGCTCTCATGGGATTGACTTTGGAGTTTTGGTGACAGAGAACTAAACAGAGAACAAAAGGTAAGAAAAACAGGGATTCGTTTTCTGAGTCGGGCTGCCCCGGGGAGGAGCCTCTTTGGTTTCCAACGGCCCTGCTACCTGCCCAAGCCCCCAGGGGGTGCCCTAGTGGATCAGCTGCATAGGACTGCCAGCTCCAGGCAGGACCCCCTACAGCCCAGAAAAGCTGCAACAAGCCTGGCCGAGTTGGGAAAAGATCTCAGACGGTCTTTCTGAGTCGGGCTGCCCTGGGGAGGAACCCAACAGCCCTGCTACCCGCCCAAGCCCCCAGGGGGTGCCCTAGTGGATCAGCTGCATAGGACTGCCAGCTCCAGGCAGGACCCCCTACAGCCCAGAAAAGCTGCAACAAGCCTGGCCGAGTCAGGAAAAGCTCTCAGACGGTCTTTCTGAGTCGGGCTGCCCTGGGGAGGAGCCTCTTGGGTTTCCAGTGGCCCTGCTACCTGCCCAAGCCCCTAGGGGGTGCCACACTCCCACGGAATAGCTGCTCAGCACCACCAGGCCCCTAGAAGAGCCCCTGCAGCCCAGAAAAGCTGCAACAAGCTTGGCCAGACTGTGAAAAGATCTGCCTACATTCTCAGGCCAGCCTTCTGAGTTGGGCTGCCCTAGGGAAGAGCCTCGTAGGTTCTCAGTGACCCAGATAGCAGCTCCAGCCCCCAGGGGGTGCTGCACTCCTGAGGAACAGCTGCCCAACACCACCAACCCCCTGCAAGAACCCCACAGCCTAAAAACACTAGAGCAACCTCTGCATGACCAAGTGAAATCTGCTACCATCGTGGTGTGGACCTCCCAGTCCTGTCTGCCCTCAAGAAGTCCTCCTTTGCTTCAAAGAAACACTGTTAGCCCCATCAACACTCCAGAAAAGCCACACTGCCTCAAAAAAGATTGACCAACAACGCCAGCCCTCAGGAAATATTCCACGGCAGTGACAAGGCAAACACTGCCCAATAACGGAGAGTACAACTCCCTCAGGAGAAAGAAAACAACAAGCAAGATGAAGAAGCTGAGAAACCACCCCCAGTCAAACCAACAGGAGAACTCACCTAAAACAGTCAACAAGGAAACAGATCTCCGCAGTCTGACAGACCTGGAGTTCAAAAGAGAAATAGTGAAAATACTGAAGGAATTAAGAGAAGATATGAACAGTAATGCAGATACCCTCAGAAAGGAACTAGAAAATATAAGGAGGAGCCAAGAAAAACTAGAAAATTCATTTGCAGAGATGCAAACGGAACTAAGGGCAGTAAAAACCAGAATGAATAATGCAGAAGAACGAATCAGTGATATGGAAGATAGAATAATGGAAATCACTCAATCCGGTCAACAGACAGAAAACCGAATAAAAAAAACTGGAAAGCAATATAGGAGACCTATGGGATAATATAAAGTGGGCCAATCTACGCATAATAGGAATTCCAGAAGGAGTAGAAAAAGATAAGGGGATGGAAAATATATTTGAAGAAATTATCGCTGGAAACTTCCCAAATCTAAAGGATGCTGGGTTCAAGATACAAGAAGCACAGAGGGCCCCAAACAAACTGAACCCAAATAGACCCACACCAAGACACAGCATAATAAAAATGGCAAAAGTTAGTGATAAAGAGAGGATCCTAAAGGCAGCAAGAGAAAAATAGAATGTTCTCTACAAGGGAACCCCCATAAGAATATCAGCTGACTTCTCTACAGAAACACTACAGGCCAGGAGGGAATGGCAAGAGATATTTAAAGTGCTAAAAGGAAAAAATATGCAACCTAGAATACTCTAACCAGCAAGAATATCATTTAAAATAGAAGGGGAAATAAAAATTTTTTCCAACAAACAAAAACTTAAAGAATACAGCAACACAAAACCCAGGTTAAAGGAAATATTGAAAGGGCTTCTCTAAACCAAAAAGAAAGGAAGGAAAGGGAAGAAAAAAGAAAAGAAAAAAAAAAAGAAGAAGAAGAGGAAGAACTAGGACTGAGGAAACCACAATCAGAGAGCATCACTCAAATAAGCCAGCATACAGATTTAATCATGAACATGCTTCAAACAAAATAAAATTAAAAAGAAAAAAAATAAAAAAGAGTCATCAAAACCATAAAATGTGGGCAAGGGATGTTAGGAAGTAAATACCCCTTTTTGTTTGTTTGTATGTTTCTCTTCTTAATTTTAATATAGTAATGAAATGTTTGAACTTACAGGACCATCAGGCTAAAACACACAATTATGGGAAGGGGTTAGCATACTTAAAAAACAGGGCAACCACAAGCCAAAACAAAATACTGCATTTGCAAAAAATGAAAAAAAAATACACTCAAGCAGATAATAACACGAGACCATCCAACCAAAAAAAAAAAAAAAAAAGAAAGGAAGAATGGAGAACCATAGAATAAACTGGAATATGAGGTTCAAATGGCAATAAATAATCATCTATCAATTATCACCTTAAATGTCAATGGACTGAACGCCCCAATCAAAAGACACAGAGTGGCTGAGTGGATAAAAAGGCAAAAACCTTCAATATGCTGCCTACAAGAAACTCACCTTAGGACAAAGGATACATATAGATTGAAAGTGAAAGGGTGGGGAAAAATATTTCACACCAATAGACATGACAGAAAAGCAGGAGTTGCAACGCTCATATCAGACAAAATAGACTTTAAAACAAAAGACATAAAGAAAGACAAAGAAGGACACTACTTAATGATTAAGGGATCCATCCAAGGAGAGGATGTTACTATCGTCAACATATATGCCCCAAATACAGGAGCACCCAGATACATACAACAAATATTAACAGACATAAAGGGAGATATTGATGGGAATACAATCATAGTAGGAGACCTTAATACCCCACTCACATCAATGGACAGATCCTCTAGACAGAAAACCAATAAAGCAACAGAGATCCTAAAGGAAACAATAGAAAAGTTAGACTTAATTGATATCTTCAGGACCCTACATCCAAAAAAATCAGAATACACATTCTTCTCAAATGCTCATGGAATACTCTCAAGAATCGACCACATATTGGGACACAAAGTGAATCTCAATAAATTTAGGAGCAGAGAAATTATCTCAACTATCTTCTCTGACCACAATGCCATGAAATTAGAAATCAACCATGGGAAAAGGAAAGAGAAAAAACCTACTGCATGGAGACTAAACAACATGCTACTAAAAAACCAATGGGTCAATGAGGAAATCAAGAAGGAAATTAAAAACTACCTTGAAACAAACGATAATGAAGACACAACCGCTGAAAATCTACGGGATGCTGCGAAAGCAGTGCTCAGAGGGAAATTTATAGCAATACAGGCCTTTCTCAAAAAAGAAGAAAGATCCCAAATGGACAACTTAACCCTCCACCTAAATGAATTAGAAAAAGAAGAACAAAAAAGGCCTAAAGTCAGCAGAAGGAAGGCAATTATAAAGATCAAAGAAGAAATCAATCAAATAGAGACTCAAAAAACAATAGAGAAAATTAATAAAACCAAGAGCTGGTTCTTTGAAAAGGTAAACAAAATTGACAAACCCCTGGTCAGACTCACTAAAAAGAGGAGAGAAAGAACCCAAATAACCAAAATTAGAAATGAAAAAGGAGAAATCACAACGGATACTGCAGAAATACAAAAAACCATAAGAGAATAATATGAACAACTATATGGCAACAAGTTTGACAATCTGGAAGAAATGGACAATTTTCTAGAATCTTACCGCCTGCCCAAACTGAATCAAGTAGAAACAGACCAACTGAACAGACTGATCACTAGAAATGAAATTGAAGAGGTCATAAAATCACTCCCTACAAATAAAAGTCCAGGACCAGATGGCTTCACAGGTGAATTCTGTCAAACATATAAAGAGGAATTGGTGTCCATCCTCCTTAACCTCTTTCAAAAGGTTGAAGAAGAAGGAATACTCCCAAAGACATTCTATGATGCCACCATCACCCTCATTCCAAAACCAGACAGAGATACCACTAAAAAAGAAAACTATCACCCAATATCATTGATGAATATAGATGCAAAAATTCTCAACAAAATCTTAGCCAACCGAATCCAACAACATATCAAAAAAATTATACACCATGACCAGGTTGGGTTCATCCCAGGTTCACAAGGATGGTTCAACATACGCAAATCAATCAGCATCATACACCACATTAACAAAAAAAAAGTCAAAAATCATATGATCATCTCAATAGATGCAGAAAAAGCATTTGACAAAGTCCAACATCCATTCATGATCAAGACATTCACCAAAGTGGGTATAGAGGGAACATTCCTGAATATAATCAAAGCCATTTATGAGAAACCCACAGCAAATATAATCCTCAATGGGGAAAAACTGAAAGCCTTCTCCCTCAAATCTGGAACAAGACAGGGATGCCCACTCTCACCACTGCTCTTCAACATCGTTTTGGAAGTCCTAGCCACAGCAATTAGACAAACCAAAGAAATAAAAGGCATCCATACAGGAAGCAAGGAGATCAAACATGTCATACTGTATGCAGATGACATGATACTATACATAGAAAACCCTAAGGATTCAGCCCCAAAACTCCTTGAACTGATTCATAAATTCAGCAAAGGAGCAGGATATAAGATGAACATTCAGAAGTCAGTTGCATTTCGGTATACCAGCAATGAAATATTAGAAAAGGAATACAAAAATATAATACCTTTTAAAATTGCACCTCACAAAATCAAATACCTCGGAATACAACTGACCAAGGAGGTAAAGGACTTATATGCCGAGAACTATAAAACAGTAAGCAAAGAAATCAAAGAAGATGTAAAGAAATGGAAAGATACTCCATGTTCCTGGATTGGGAAAATCAATATTGTAAAAATGGCCATACTACCCAAAGCAATCTACAGATTCAATGCAATCCCTATCAAATGACCCATGACATTTTCCACAGAACTAGAACAAACAATCCAAACATTTATATGGAACCACAAAAGACCCAGAATCACCAAAGCAATCCTGAGAAACAAAAACAAAGCAGGAGGCAGAACTCTCCCAGACTTCAAGAAATACTACAAAGCCACAGTCATCAAAACAGTGTGGTGCTGGTATCAAAACAGACAGACAGACCAATGGAACAGAATAGAGAACCCGGAAATAAACCCTGACACCTAGGGTCAATTAATCTTTGACAAGGGAGGCAAGAACATCAAATGGGAAAAAGAAAGTCTATTCAGCAAGCATTGCTGGGAAACCTGGACAGCGGCATGCAAAGCAATGAAACTAGAGCACACCCTCACACCATGCACAAAAATAAACTCAAAATGGCTGAAAGGCTTCAATATACGACAGGACACCATCAAACTCCTAGAAGAAAACATAGGCAAAACACTCTCTGACATCAACATCATAATATTTTCTCAGGTCAGTCTCCCAAAGCAATCGAAATCAGAGCAAAAATAAACCCATGGGACCTCATCAAACTGAAAAGCTTTTGAACAGCAAAGGAAACCCAAAAGAAAACAAAAAGACAACTTACAGAATGGGAGAAAACAGTTTCAAATGATGCAGCTGACAAGGGCTTAATCTCTAGAATATATAAACAACTTATACAACCCAAAGCAAAAAAGCCAATCAATCAATGGAAAAATGGGCAAAAGACCTGAATAGACATTTCTCCAAAGAAGATATACAGATGGCCAACAAACACATGAAAAAATGCTCAGCATCGCTGGTTATAAGAGAAATGCAAATCAAAACTACCATGAGATATCACCTCACACCAGTCAGAATGGCCATCATTAATAAATCCACAAATAGCAAATCCACCCCCTCAAGTGCTGGAGGGGGTGTGGAGAAAAGGGAACCCTCCTGCACTGTTGGTGGGAATGTAAACTGGTACAGCCACTATGGAGAACAGTTTGGAGATACCTTAGAAATCTATACATAGAACTTCCATATGACCCCGCAATCCCACTCTTGGGCATCTATCCGGACAAAACTCTACTTAAAAGAGACACGTGCACCCGCATGTTCATTGTAGCACTATTCACAATAGCCAGGACATGGAAACAACCCAAATGTCCATCGACAGAGGACTGGATTCGGAAGAGGTGGTATATATACACAATGGAATACTACTCAGCCATAAAAAAGAATGACCTAATGCCATTTGCAGCAACATGGATGGAGCTAGAGAATCTCATCCTGAGTGAAATGAGCCAGAAAGACAAAGACAAATACCATATGATATCACTTATAACTGGAATCTAATATCCAGCACAAATGAACATCTCCTCAGAAAAGAAAATCATGGACTTGGAGAAGAGACTTGTGGCTGCCTGATGGGAGGGGGAGGGAGTGGGAGGGATCGGGAGCTTGGGCTTATCAGACACAACTTAGAATAGATCTACAAGGAGATCCTGCTGAATAGCATTGAGAACTTTGTCTAGATACTCATGTTGCAACAGAAGAAAGGCTGGGGGAAAAATGTAATTGTAATGTATACATGTAAGGATAACCTGACCCCCTTGCTGTACAGTGGGAAAAAAAAATACAAAAAAAAAAACCAGGGATTCGTTCAGGGTGGGTGAGTCTAGGAGAGATGATCTCTAAAAGGTCAGAGAAGGGGTATTTAGAAGTTTTCTCAGAAGAGCAGCAAGAGGTTGCCTGACAGAGAGAAGTGAGAGGACTTTCTTGGAACCTCTAGCACATTCTTTTAGTCTTTTTCTTTTGCTGAAGAGATCCATTCAGGGCATCTGCGGTGACTCCCATACCAATAGTACTCCTTGTTTGGTGTTATGGGAAGGACTCAATCTCACCATTTTAAAGGAAGTAGGAGAAATTCAAGACTAAACATGGGAAATGATCCTCTTAAGAGTCCAGGCATTTAGAGAAAAGCCACCATTTGGATAATTTGTGATGGGAACTGAAAATTCATCAATTAATTCTTGTCAACTATCAAATTATTTTGGACATCAAGGATTTTGGAAGTATATTTCTTTGCTTAAAATAAAAATAAATAGGCTTTTTAAATGCATTTACTTTAAAATGAACACTACTTCTAGTATGCAGTTCTATGAGTTTTAGAAAGTGGATAGAGTAATGAAGCACTATTGCAAGATAGAGAAGAGTTCTATCCCTCGAAAAATCCATCAGGCAGATGTATTATAGTCAACCAATCTCCACTCCCAAATCCTGTCAACCACTGATCTTTTTGTCCCTATAGTTTGTTTTTTTTTTTTGAGAATATCATAAAAATGTAATCATATAGTTTTATGTAGACTTTTTGGTGTAGCTCATTTCTTTTAAAGTAATCTATGTGAGATTCATCTATTTGTCTCATATATAAATAGTTCATTTCTCTTTATTGCTTATAGTATCCAATTATATGAATATTCTGTTTATTCAGCAGTTGGAGGACATTTGGGTAGGGACATTAGAAATGAAGCTTAAAATAAACATTCATATACAGGTTTTATTTGAACATAAGTTTTTATTTCTCTTGAGTAAATACATAGGAGTGGTATTTGTAGGTCTCATGCTAAGTATACATCACCTATGTTCCAAAGTGGTTTTACCAGCTTGAATTTTCATGGTAATGAGAATTATTCTAGCTCTGCATCCTCAACAGTACTTGGTATTGTTGGTTGTTTTTGTTTGTTTTAATTTTATCCATGCTAGTAAGTATTTAGAAGTCTCTCTCCATGGTTTTTTAATATGCATTTTTCTAAAGATAAATACTTTCAAATTTCTTGTGGTTATTTATCATCCATTCATCTTATTTGCTGAGTGTCTGTTCAAAAATTGTTGGTTTTTTTTGTTATCCTATTGTTGAGCTTCGAAAGTGCTTTATGTTTCCTAGATACAAGTCCTTTGTGAGATATGTGATTGGCAAATATTTTCTTAAAATCTATGGATTATCTTTTCACTCTCTCAACATTACCTTTCATAGAGAAAAAAGTGTTTTATTTTGATGAAGCCCAATTTCCCAATTTCTTCTTTGGTGAATTATACCTTTGGTGTCATATCTAACAATGCTGACTAATTCAAGGTCACAAAGATTTTATCCTATGTTTTCTTCTAGAGGTTTTTCAGTTCTCAATGTTATATTTATATATAGTCCATATTTAGTAATTTTTATATGGTAAGAGATACGCACTGTGGCTTTTAGCGGATTTTAATTGATCGCTATAAGAGAGTTAGAAATGAGGTGAAACCTATGATTGTTGTGACTTATTACTACTAGAGATAGTTTGCATGCTGCAGCAGGAGAAAGAGAAACTAGTTAGTGGCAGTCTCCCTGAGGTGAGAAGACTAAGACGAATCTTCAACGAGTCCAGGAGCGTGGAGTCTGTAAGACAGAGCATTAGAGAGCTAGACAAATAGAGAGAGAGAGAAAGAGAGAGAACTGCTGAGACAATTGCAAAGGTTCACCCTTAAGTGTGGAGCAAGGTACTGATCAACACATGCTTGTGAAAAAATGATCTGAAGCTGGGAGAAAAAAATGACGCAATACCTGATATAATTAAAGAAAATAATATGCAAAACACACAGAACTGGAAACAGGTTATTTTCTTACCAGCTGGAGTGGAAAACTGCAAAATTCCCAAGACATGAAGTAACACTCAAAGGGGTATTACCTAATAGTTGCCCAATGGCAGCTTTGTACTAAAGGCTATTCTGATCACACCACTGCAAATTTTAAACAAGCATCAAAAGATTTAAACTATTTCCAAGTAACTGAAATGCACCCCAGAATAAAGTTCAAGAGTATGTATGTGAACACAAAAATATTTGGCATACTAAATTGATAAGGCTCCATGTTTGGTCAAAAGTTAAGTCATGCAAAAAAGTAGGAAAATTCAGCCCATCAATAAAAACAGACTCGGATGTGACACAAAGAATTAGCAAATAGGACGTAAATAATTATTGTAACTCCATCCCTCATGTTCATAGTGGTAACATAAATTTGGAACATGTTAACTAGAGACACAAAAGACATAAAAAGATTGAAATCATACTTCTAAAGTTGAGAAGCACAGTGTCTGGAGTGGAAATGACATTGGATGAGATTAACAGCAGATTAGCTACTACAGAGTAACATAATTTATTCACTTGAGGACATAGGAATAAAAACCATCTAAAGTGAAGTGCACAGGAAGGAAAATAGCTGATCAAAAATGAACAAAACATCAGTGAGGTGTGTGAGACAATTTCAAGCAGCCTAGTATATATATATAATTGGAGTCTGTAGAGAGCTGCTTTTTGTATATCATCCAGAGGTTTTTCATTGTAATCAGTGGATGAAAACAGGCTGCCCTGGATTTATTCCACCTGGGAAAACACTGGACAACTACTAGGCTTTTACTATCATTCATAGGACCACAGAGCTCAGTCATTCTTCTTCTTGGCAGCTGACACATCTTCATTCAGTTGACCAGCTATTAAGATGATCAACACCATCCATTTATCATCTATTAAAAGAAACTATCATTCTATATGATGGGCTTTGCTGATTTGTTTATTTGACCCTCTTGGCTTTGCTCTATTGACGAGGCCTGCCCGTCAACACAGGTCCCGAAATCAGTGGTGCCACAGAAATAAGAAGAAAGAGACACAGAAATAGAGTGGGGATCCGGGGGCTACCGCCTTCAAGAGGCAATAGCAACCCTCTGAGCCAACTCATGGTTTTTATTCACTATTTTCTACTTCCTTGTACGTACAGGGGATACATTGGTATTTTAGTTCAAACTTATTGGAAGCAAGATATTCTAGGACAGTCATTTCTAAGCACATAAACTAATCATAAATGTTTTAGCCCTCCAAGGTCATAATTTGTTGTTTGCTTCAAGCCATCTATGGCCTCTCCCATAAAACCCCCAAGGCTCTGGTGCTGAGAATGTCAGAGCTGATGGTTTTCCATCAGCAACATCAGTGCTTCAACAATCTTGTTTTCAAGATGCCATTTTTTGATGCTATTCTCATTTGTTTTGCCTCAAGGGTCATGAGAGAGTCACAAGACTTTGTAAAGTGTAGACTGACCTTCTACAGCCACTCTATGGCACCAGTCTTTTCTTTCCATTCTTTGTCACATCAAATATTCATGCTTCCAACACTCTATGAAAAAAGCACAATTTCCTACTATAGATTCTCTCACCTCCAGCAGAGAAAACATAATTTGTCCTAAAATAAAATTAAATAAAATGAAAAGCCACTTAATGGCCTACTGCTCTTCTACTCAGAAAGGAAAAGTATAGCTTTTTGGTTATTGGTTTTTAACAAAAATCCTAATAGATACCATCAATTTATTAATGCAGAGAGTTTCAACCTGACCAATCACCTTTCATAGTAAATATCTGGCAACCTGTGCTTAAAATTTAAAATTTTGCTATTCAAATGATTTCAAATATGAGGTAATGTGCTTAATCCTTACTGAATATAACCAAATAGAGTTCACTAAAACAAAAAAAATTAGAAAGTAGTTTTATTAATTTTCCCATAGAGAATGAAATATTCCCCTGTAGGCTTCTGCGCATGAGATAGACATTTTCACCTCCTGGCAGCAGTGCGAGTTAATTCCATGTTGACTTGTTGGCATAAGTGTCCAAGCTACAATACCTCCTGCATTCTGGTTGGATGTGTATTTGGCCTTTGTTGAGACGTTGCTAAACTTTGGGCCCCCAGAAGCAAGTTGCCAGGATTATTACCCCAGAGAATAGTCTGTTTCAAATTTTATAATCATTCATCTACATTACTGCAACAACTTCTTAATGCGACACCAGACCCATAGGTTCCTCCTGGAGCTTCCCATTTCAGTCCAAGGTCCTTACACTGACCTAGGAGGCCCTGCATGACTGGCCTCCCTCCCTTTTGACCTCATCTCCTACCCTATAGCCATTGCTCACTTTGCTGCAGCACACAGGCCACCTAGTTGTTCCTCAGGAACATTGCATATATTGTTCCCGTCACCTGAAGCTCTCCTCCTCCAAGTGGCTTCACCTCCTTCAAGTCTCGACTTAAGTTCACTGTATGAGTGACATCTTCCATATCTACCTTATATAAAATATTAGTTCCTAACCCTATACTGTCCTTCTTTATCTCTCACACCTTGGTTAATTCTATTTGCAGAATACATATTGCCCTCTGACATATTGCCTATAGTCGGCTGAATAATATCTCTGAAAGATAGCAGGTCTGTATACCAAATTTTGTAAATATTACTTAATTTGGATTAAAAGGGTCTTTGCACATACAATTACAGATGTCAAAATGAGGAAATGATCCTGAATTGTCAGAGTGGGTTCCCATTGCAATCACATGTGTCCCTGTAAAACAGAGGCAGAGGAAAATTAGACAGACAAACAGACATGCACACATACAAACACAGAAAAGAGGACAGCAACTGATGTGGCTACAAGCCAAGGAATGTCAGCAGTCACTAGAAGCTGGAAGAAGTAAAGAACAGAATCTCCCTTAGACAATCTGGAGAGTGTGTCCTGCCAGCACCTTGATTTTGTACCAGTAAAAAGGATTCTGGATCTCTGGCCTCCAGAACAAGGATAGAATAAATTTCTGTTGTTTTAAGCCATCCAGTGTGTGGTAATTTGTTAAAAGAGCCACAGAAAACTAATAAAATGTATTTACTCCTTATGGGTTTATACTGTCTGCCCCCATCCACCCACACACAATGTTCCATGAAAGCAGAGGGCATGTCTATTTTGTTCACTGCTCTGTTTTCAGTGGCCCAAAGGGTATCTGACACACAACACAAGCCCAATAAATACTTTTGAAGGAATAAAGGATTGAATTTTGAATGAAAAATATGAAACGTAGCAGTAGCTCAGAGAAAGCTCAAAGGAATGGGCTAGGAATCTAAAGGAAAGCTTCACGAGAAGGTGAGGAACAAAGTTCTCTGGGAGTCACACATCACCAGACTAAACCATGTGTGTGTGGAAATGACTTATTTTCCTAAGTTACACAGAGATCCATTTCCAGAAATGGATCTTTTATCTCTTAAACAGAGGGTGGAGATCAACATGAATAACTCTCCCTGGATACAGCTTGACATGGTCATTGGCCACACCTGTGCCTAAAAAGAAGCACAATGGCAAAAGGTTCCCTGTTCCTGTGTAATTGTCCTCTGCTGAGATGATAGTATAACAGGCAGGTGACAGGACATAAGACACATAGGCCTGGGAGACCTAGGTTTACCTCTGGGCTCTGCCATTTCTAACATTAGCAAACATTTATTCAACGCGTGCCATATGTTGAGAACTGTTCTGTGTGCCTTGTGCACTGATTCCTGGCCAGGTGCAAAAACTTGGAAAAGTCATTTAACCTTTCAGTCTCATCACAACTCTGAAAAGAGGCTATTTTCCTCATAGTTAGAGTAACTCACTCAAGGTCACAGAGCTGATCATTTCTGAAACTGATATTCATATCTCATGTCCATCTGACTCCAAATTCCATTTACTTTCCAATATAATCCATGCATCTCTCTTAGCTAACTCTGTGTCAGTCACTGATCATTTTTTGAGCCTTAGTTTCTTCATGTATAAATGGAAAGAACCTTACAGGAGTATTGGTTAAATTAGTGCCAATGATTATGACATAAAATGCTCAAAAAGGAACAGATACATTTTTAACAGGATAGGCATTTGGGCTTTGATAGTAAGGCCAGAAACGTAGACTTTGGTGTCCTGGAACTTTGTCTTTTTTCTGAGAGTTCTGCCTCTGTTCTCCTCCTCCTTATTCTTCTCACAAACTTTCAGCCAGTCAATGTCTTTATCCTGCTCTCTAGAACGATTTACCAGATGTTTCTACTTCAATGTATGTTTATAGCTCTTTCCTGCACACCGAAAGTTTTTATTTTCAAGCCCATCTCTCACAGTTAAAAGGCAAATTTTTCTAGCATGTGTGGTGGAAACGGGTTAGTTCTGAAGCATCACACAGGTGAACTAGAACTTTTGGAAGCATCAGGAATGTGGGGGCCCTCTAAAAGCCCCTTTGCCTTTGAGTAAGGCTCTCTCTGATGGGCCGAATAGGCTCCTAAAACCCTATCATCTTTCCCCAGAAGCTATCAAGTGGCATGTCAGCCTCTCCCCTGGTCAGATGTGAGCCCTTCAGACCAGCTGTTTCTCTGCAGATACAACCAGCCCACACTCTTGCTACTTTCCAAGCTGTGCAAACATGTGTGGGCTTGAGGCGGCTCAGTTTTGAGACAGCCCTTCATCTGCTCTCCTCCTCCCGTGCAGACACAGGCCAAGTTCTAACCTAGTGAATCCATATGACAAGGAGGCCTGGTGGGGAGAGGCAGTGTCCCCCAAGACAATCTTCCTGCAGACGTGACCCAGAAACACAGTTCTTTCCTTCATTAGAGAAGTGGCACCACGCCAACCCCTTGAACAAAGCACTCAAGGGTGGGTTCTGCATCACACATCTCTTGTTTCAGCAGATGTTCCACAAGAGTGGTTGCCAGGGCATTTCTGTAGCAGTGAAGGTGTTAAAGCTTCAAGGCCTTCAAAATATGTCTGTGCTGACAGATTGGGGAAAACATGCTAAAGTGCTTATGGTGATGAGCATGTAAAAATAGGGCACAGATGTCTAATTTAAAAGACAAGAAAATTTCTTGGCATTTACATCTTATTAGTCATTACTATGTTTTTCTTGTATTTTATTCACACATTTAACTTTGGGTGTTCCTCTGATTTGCTTTGCCAACTGCAAGCTACCATCCCATAAACCAAAAAAAAAAAAAAAAACAAAAGGAAGGTATTATACATTCCAAAGATCATTAAGAGTAATGGAAATGTTCAGTGATCTTTGCTTAGAACCTCACTTGGGCTTCAGTCTGATTAGTCAAACTAATGTGTCCAGACCATGGGCCACCTTGACCTGATTCTGTGGCAAGTAAGGAAGTTGGATACTTGCAAGATGCATTTCTGAGGACACAGGCATTTCCAGAGGGCCTAAAAATAACCTTTCTTTGTTTTAATGGTTAAGCTTTTATTAAGGTATATGATGACTTTAATACTTTTATCCAATTCTCAACCATAATGTGCTGAACAAAATCTGAGTGGAACAAAAAAATAAGTAGTAGCTCGACAGTTACATAAACACTTTTATCCATTAGCTTTTTATAAGGGTTTCGATTAGAAAAAGACTGGTTCACAGACTAAATGGAGGGGAAAGATTTTAACTCAATAGACAGGAGAGCTTTGGAATCTTCAAAATTCTAGACAGCTTGCTGTGTTCACATACAAAAAGAGAAAACAAAAGCAGAGTGAGAAACTGAAATTAGATGAACAGTTTTCCTCTCCTGATATAACTTATGGCTAGTTTCCCATCAGTACAAAGGGGAAGGCTCTTGACCCGTGTTGACGGAAAGCTCAGAGCAGAAAAGAGTAAATGATGCACGTCACCAACCTCATCAAAGCATGTGCTAATTAAATGCATAACACTGCTTGCTGCTGTGAGATGATCTGCCCCTATTTTTGTGGCTTATAATGCAAAACCACACAAACATGCACACTTACACACACACATGCACAAATACACACAGAAGAGACATCACATCAAACTACCAAGTTAAACAATTGATAACTTAATGGCTAAGAGATCCTAAAAATATGTACACACCTAAATCTCAGTGATATTACATGTTGTCTGTTTAGCGTTGGAGAAATCAGGAAAGCTCTTTAAGCCTCAGTTACAAGTAAAGTAAGAACCTTGTTACCAACCCATTCAAATGATATAGCATATACCAAATGCTTGCTGTTATCTTGCACATTTAAAACACTGCATAAATAGTACCTTTTATTATTGTTTGTTGATCTCTATTTTCATGAAATATATTTCAGAGGCAAGTTCAAGGACAATCACTAAAGCAAATGCTTTCTTTTTAGCAGGTTTACTCATGACAAAATTTTATATCTAGTTGCACATACCTGCATTCCCTTTGCACAAACACTCAACATTTTCAGAGACTGATCATAGACTTAAACATTCCAGACTCAGGACAAAGCAGATAGGACTTTTGCTATAGTTTGGATGGGTAGTCCTGCATAAGGGCTCCTTTCAAGCTTGTGTGTGTTGCACGAGCCTTCTATCCATGCATGTAGAAATGAGTCCAGGGAGAATGCTCAGATTTTCTGCCAAATGTTCTCCCTTTACTGACCTCAGGAAGATGTAGCTCAGAAGTGCTGTCTTTATAATGGGAAGTCTTCCTATGTGGAATTCTAATGAAATCCTTCTTCATCTAATTCTTCCCTCTGATAACTGTCTAGTCATAAACCCTTCAAAACTCAGAGAGGGTCCCTTTTCTCATTAATCCACACCATCAAAACATTTTTAATCAGTTAGAAAATGTCTACGAAGAACCTAGCCCAGTTCCTGATGCATGGTAAGCACTTAATAAATGGTAGCTATTATTATTCTCATCATTACTATTAGTCCATTTATAGAAAAT
Source organism: Phacochoerus africanus (assembly GCF_016906955.1). Classification (NCBI taxonomy): domain Eukaryota; kingdom Metazoa; phylum Chordata; class Mammalia; order Artiodactyla; family Suidae; genus Phacochoerus; species Phacochoerus africanus. The sequence goes on along the minus strand of NC_062548.1, from coordinate 120,686,295 downwards.
CTATTTCTAGCACACTTTTAAAGCAATCATTAAAATTAAAATCATTAATGCAATCACTATTTGTAGTACCTAATTTTATTATAATTATCTTTATCTTAATAATCCAAATACTACTAATAACTCACAGCTCTTTCAATTACCATTAATTACTTCTAACTTCATGGCAATCTATAATTTCTGGCAGGGCCAGCCCTCATCTACCCACTGAAGTAGACATATTTGTGTTTGCTTTCTTTCCTGTCTGTTTGGTCTTCTTCTTTTTCCTGAGGGCCCATTTCTGGAAAGGATCTGGATGAATTAATTCTCCACTAGGGGAATGGCAGATGCACACCAAGGAGTGATCCCCTCTCCCTCTCTGACACTTGTTCTATGTCATACTCATTCCAGTCCTGGCTTTCTCTGGCAATCGACCAACCCCTTGTGGGTAACACGAGAGTAGTTTACAACTGTGGACTTGAATGTCCCCAGAGTCATTGCTTGTCCAGAGAGTTCTCTGAAAGGTCAACACTTTAAACTCAACAGAGCTGATTCCAGAGAGTGGACCAAATGACAAAAGTCATAATGGAGGACATTTGGGGTGGGGTGTGTGGGGAAGGCATGGGCTTTTGAAAAGGGCAGGTCAATGTCAGAGGCCTTTACTTTACTGGGAAACCCTGTTAGAGGCCACAATATTAAGTGGTCCTAATTCACCTATAAAGGGATAAATGAATGCCAGATAGCCCCATGGATGGCTGTCTGCCTCTCTAATGGGAAGAGCCTGTGAGTAGGGCTGGCTGGTTACAGAACAGCCTCATCACTGTCATCAACACCTAGAGAAAATGCATTCTGTGAAATGGAGAGGAAAATAAGCCAGGCCACGCCCAGGGGAAGAAGTTCCATTACAAAAGCTGATGGCAAGTGTTAATTATACTTCAGCCTTTTAGTAAAGGGTTCACAAATTCTGTTGATTTATTTTATTTGTTAAGATTTTTAAAAATCCAAAACACATTGTTCAAAGGCCACAGTTTAACAACTGCAAAATGACTAGAACAGTTATGGGGAAGAAGAGCATGGTGGGTTACTGAATGGCTTGGAAAGGCTTCTGGAAGAAAGAAGGCAGAGAGGTGGACTCACTGATTCACCTCCCCATCTCCAAATGCCACAGAGGGACAGTTTTTAGTTAGCGGTATTGGATAACATCAGTGTGGACAAGTCCTCGTGTTCCAAGAAAAAACAGTGTGAAATGCCAGCTATCCTTGGAGGCATAACAAAGCTGGCTATTCCACTCAGCATGAAAGGGGCACTTTTCTCTCTGGTTGCACCCATTCTTTTTCCACATCCAGCTCGAAAAGATTACCTGGGCAAAATGACCTAAGAATGGTTAGCAGACAACAATCAGCAATATAGAAACTAACAACCTGGAGGAGCTGTCAGAAAGGCAATGTGCCACTGGAGTTATGAACTCATTAATTAAATATCAGTGTATCAAATGGGCTATGAGCTATTAATTCGAAAGCTATTACTGGCTTTGAAGTTGAAATTATAAGCAAAGCAATTAAAAAGTAACTTCTCAATGAGAGTGCTAAGGGAGCATCATATCTGTTTATATACATCAGCTCTTTAATTTGGGGATTGAATTGTTCCCTTAAAAATAATGATTATATAAATGATCAAACTACCTATTTTATTGCAGAGATTGGATGCTAGAGTTAAAAGGGAAATTTGCAGTCTTTCCTTTGCTGCAGTAATACTGTGCAGTGGCAAGTATTTTTCCTTTTTCACACAAGTAAATAGGGATCACTATGAAAAACACAAACCAGGAAGAGAGGGAAAACATTTAAGATACGGATATTTGCTTTTGTTTATTCCCTCCTAGACACCATGCCTTCAAAGAGGTCATCTGTGACCAGTCATGGTAGATGTCTGTGCAGTTCACATGTGGCTCATTGAAAGTATAGCCTGACTCCTTAGACTATAATATTGTTTTCTCAATGTACATACCCTAATAGTCAACTTAGGCTCATTTCCTTTGAAATATAATGGAATATCCTTTCTTGTCAGCTCACATTCCTTCTATCTTCTGTATCTTGTCATCATCTCTATTTTACTTGCATAAGTCTCTTTCCTCTCCCTTTACATCTTGCTGTCATTTTAAAAAAATCTGTTATATTCTTTCTTGGTTTTAAACATGCATATACAAGCAAGGCAGCCACTGGACTACTATGAAAGTCAGGTACCTCTCCAAATTTCACCCTTCCTAGAGGAACATTAATTAGGAAAAAAAAACACAAATAACCTCCCCCAAAAGGAATTGTTTCTTAGGGCAGAGTTGCATTCTGGTTATTTAGACCAAGGCATCTTTTCCCTCCTACCATGTATGCACCAAGTATTGCTGGTAGGGGTTTGATTAATGGACTAAAACTTATTCTGAAGAAAAATGAATGCTTTTAGTGGGTTGGAAGCAGAAATGCCTATAGTTTATAACCAGTGGTGAACCACTCTGAAAGAGCAGCTGGAGACTTTATATCTATTTAGTTTGGCTTGTAGGAACCTCTATTATTTTTTTTTTCCTCAGTGAATTCTAAAAGGTTCATTTATTCCTCCTAAGTACAACCTTTCTTTTCTGTAACAAAACAAAAATAATGGTGGGCAATCCAAATTTGGCATGGGAAGTCATCTCAACCTGGAAAATGCATTCATTCAACAGCTGTTTCTTGAGTTCCTTCTTTTTTTTTTTTTTGGCCAATCACTCTTCTAAGAACTTGAGGCATCACGCTAAACCAAACAGACAAATCTCCCCACTCTCTGGAGCCTGAACGCTAGCATTAACCATATTTTAACTGAATGTCAATACTGTCATGTAAGAGCACTCTTACCATACAGTAAGCTATAAATTCTTCCCATCACTTAGCATATATCATCTACCAGTTAATCTCAGGGGCCAAAAGTAGGAAACAGAAGAATAAGGGTTCTAGGGCTAACGATACCAACAGATCAGTTCTGGAAAGCAGTATATTGTACTACCTGCTTGGGTACCAAGCAATTCAGGCTCAAATCCAGGTTTACCATTGAAAAGATATATGTTATTAACAACATAGCCTTTTTGGAAATTCACTTTCATCATTTGTTGAGTGGAGACTCTACTCAAAAGGCTTTGTAAGAATATAATAGGATAATATATGTAAAACACTTAACACAGTGTTTTCTCCTCAGCAGGCAAGTGTGAGCATCCCCATGAGGCTCTAGTTTGTTTTGACAGCCAGAAGCTTGCTAAAGAAATGCTGGCAGACTTTCTTTCATCCAGGTGCAACCAGAACTGGGGATGAGGATACTGAGTGTGAGAGAGCCTGTCTGATATCTTCCCCTGGGCTCCTGAACACACATGGGTTGTTAGTGTTTCCTGGACCAGATCAAAATTTTCTAAGTTTTATGAGAGTATTGGATTCTGCAATAATACCTCCCATTTTTCTCCACAGCTCTCCTGGAAATAATTTATACTGTTTACCAAAAACAGAGCCAAGACCATCAGATTAGCAAAATCCAGGATTCATATTTCTCCTGTTGTTAATGAATGATGGATCAGGGATACAGTCACAATTAGCCCATCATAACAGATTGGCCTCATTCCTGCCACGTGCTAGATTTTTGATCTTTGAAACAAAAGGAGAGAATAAGTAGCTGCATTTTTCATAAGTTTTCCTGTTGCATCAATATTCACTTCCAAATGTGCTCCTGATTCTTTTAATTAGGGGCAAACAAATCACAAGCACAAAGGCATTAATGCTCATAAAGCTTAAAATCTCTTAAATCTCTGAAGAAATACTTGGTGTAATTAAAAAATGAAAATCTATCATTTAAAAACAGTTTGACATGGCATATTTGTATTTTGCATTATAATAGGTAAGACTGATATGTATTTGTGGTTTACAAGCTGAAAAGACAAAAGAGGAGGCATATTTTTCCATGCTCATTCCAGATCTATTATTTTGCAGCTAGAAATGATTATGAGAGAAAGTTTCTGATGGGGCATGAGTGCATATATGTGCTGGGCTGAGGGAGGTAGAAAAATCAATGCAAGACAAAGATGTTCATCTCCTTCTCTATAAAATGAATATATTCTAATTATAATAGTTTATCTATCCCTCTCAAAAACTGTATTGTGCAAAGAATCTACAAGTCTAAGACGTAATTCAATCATGACAGCAAGCAGAGGTCATCTCCACTAGGTCTAACATAATTAATGATGGCAAATGGGGAGTCCAGAAGGGATTTAAGAAAATTAATTTAATAAGTCTTTGTGAGGATATTTTACATGGTTGGCTCTGTGCTAAGTGCTGTGGGAAATGTGGAGCTTCATAAGACAAGGTCACCTGCTCAAATAAGACACAGATCCAGGGCAAAAACAGAGAAAGATGACAGGTTCATTAGAATACTAACGAACTTTAAAAATCATTATTAAAACTTTATATGATTGAGCCAAGATAGGATACCTATAATCTATGGATTCCATTACCTTCTTTTTTGATGCAAGTTCTGTGTCACATTTACACTCTGAAACATTTCTGTATTTTCATTTGATTTATTCTCTTGCTTTAGTAGTATATCACATTTTGAGTTATTGTGTTGAATATGCAATATTAGGTCGTCTGATTATGGGGTTATCAACTCATGGTCAACCTGGTTTCCCATACTACTTCTCATCAAATATTATATATGTATCAGTCTTAAGGAGTAGGAATAATTTTGATACAGTGTGCTAGATGTCAAAGTAAAGTTGGCAGGGATGAGTTAATACCAGACAACCTACTGGAAAAGTTTACAAACTAAGAAGCCCAGGAAATCATAGGTCAGTCCCTATAGGATGTTCTCAGTTGCTGACAGTAGGAAGCATAGGATTTGGAAGAGCTTGTCCAGGGAGGTGGTAGTGGTTGATCTCAATTGGCTGCAGGACTGAAATAAATGGTTTGAGGATGCTCATGAGGAAGGGAAACCATATCTCACATTGGCCTTTTGTTTACCACTCTGCCTGCAATGGCCACCCAAGAAAGATGCTCTCTCTTTACTTCTCACTGAAATCTCAGACCCTTGCTTTCCTTTGGCAGAATTTAATTTATGTTTCTTAAAGATCCAGAATAACCAAAGACATCCTGAAAAAGAAAAATGGAGCTGGAGAAATCAGGCTCCTGGACTTCAGACTATACTACAAAGCAACAATCATCAAAACCATATGGTACTGGCACCAAGGCAGAAATATACATCAGTGGAACAGGATAGATAGTCCAAAATTCAACCCACGTACCTACAGCCAACTCATCCATGACAAAGGAGGCAAGAATATACAATGGAGAAAGGGCAGCCCCTTCAATAAGCGCTGCTGGGAAAACTGGACAGCCACATGGAAAAGAATGAAATTAGAACACTCCCTCACACCATATACAAAAATAAACTCCAAATGGATTAAAGACCTAGATATAAGACCAGACACTATCAAACTCTCAAAGGAAAACATAGGCCAAACACTCTCTGACATAAACAACAGCAACATCTCAGATCCACCTCTTTGAGTAATGACAATAAAAACAAAAATAAACAAATGGGACCTAACCAAACTTAAAAGTTTATGCACAGCAATGGAAACCCTAAACAAAATGAAAAGACAACCCACAGAATGGGAGGAAATCTTTGCAAGTGAATCAACTGACAAGAGATTAATCTCCAAAATTTATAAATACCTTCTGCAGCTCCATTACCAAAACAAACAACCCCAACAAAAAATGGGCAGAAGATCTACACAGTCAGTTCTCCAAAGAAGACATACAAATGGCCAATAAACACACGAAAAGATGTTCAACATCACTCATTATGAGAGAAATGCAAATCAAAACCACAATGAGGTACCTTACACCAGCCAGAATGGCCATCATCAAAATCTCTACAAACAAGAAGTGCTGGAGAGGGTGTGGAGAAAAAGGAACACTAGTACACTGTTGGTGGGATTGTAAACTGGTGCAAACACTGTGGAAAACAGTATGGAAATGCCTAAGAAAACTAAAAATAGAACTACCATTTGATCCAGCAATCCCACTCCTGGGCATCTCTCCAGAGAAAAACCATGACTCACAAAGACACATGTACTCTGATGTTCTTTGCAGCACTATTTGCAATAGCCAAGACATGGAAACAACCTAAATGTCCATCGACAGAGGAGTGGATCAAGAAGATGTGGTACATATACACAATGGAATATTACTCAGCCATTAAAAATGAATGAAATACCAGCATTTTTAGCAACATGGATGGACCTAGAAATTATCATGCTAAGTGAAGTCAGCCATACAATGAGACATCAACATCAAATGCTTTCACTGACATGTGGAATCTGAAAAAAGGACAGATGGAACTTCTTTGCAGAATAGATGCTGACTCACAGACATTGAAAAACTTATGGTCTCTGGAGGAGACAGCTTGGGGGTGGGGGATGTGCTTGGGCTGTGGCATGAAAATCCTTTGAAATTGGATTGCTATGATCACTATACAACTACAGATGTGATAAATTCATTTGAGTAATAAAAAAAAAGAAAGAAAAAAATAAAATAAAAGTTTCTTGGGAAAAGATCTGGGGGCCCGAGGTTTTGTCTTCTCCACTGTGATGCAAAGGTCAGTGTAGTAGATGGTGGACATGAGGCTGAGCTGACGACCTTATGGCACAACACCAGACATATACTCTCCCATTGGACACTTTTAACAACCTTAATAAATGGGCATTATAAAGCCTATTTTCATAGATGAGGAAAGTGACGGTATAAAATGGTATGTAACTTGTCCAACGTCACACTTAGCAGACCCATAATTTAACTCTATTAGTATGCTAGACAAAGCTAATACACAGCCCTTGGTTCTATCCATTACCTATATTATTTCTCAGCATCAAGTGAATGAGCATATATTAAAATACCCTTTCTGCCACCTAGTTTATTCCACCTAATGCATTTCATTTATTGGCTAGGTCAGTTAACTTATTGAATTAGGATAGAACAATATAACTTAGTCTTAATAAAAATCATGAATCAGTTTCCTTTCTAATCGCATATTTTCCTTTAAATATCTCATTCTAGATTTCAGCTTAGCATCCAGGCTGTGGCATCTCAACTTTCATAATCTAATTTTTTTTTCTTATTTCTAAAGTAGGAACTGAGACTTCTAGTTAAATATGGAAACTTGCTTACTTTTGGTGACTCTCAAATCCTCAGTGGCAAAGCAAAAGGAAAATTAGAGAATAACAAAAAAAAATTTGGAGAATTGATGAATAAATAGTAACAATAGACATGGAGAAAGAATATATGTTAGCAGTGAGAATAAGAATCAGTGGAAATTAATATATGTTAGAAAATCCTAGGGGAAAAAACACAAACTATAGGTTCAATAATTTCTAAAAACAAGGTCCAAAGAGGTTAAAGAGAATAGGATGAAAGCCTGTATGAGGATTTAGATATTCTAAGAGACTCCCACATGTCACCAACCATGTAAAAATAGGCAGCTGTCCCTCATCTTTTCTACCATATGACTATGGATCTGGAATACTTGGAGCAAGGAGTGCTATATTGCAAAGAGAGAATAATACAGACATGTACATACTGAGTTTGCAACCTCCAGCTTCTTTGCCTCACTCGCTTCCCCTTAATCCTTGCAAGCCAGATTTATACTTCCAGGCAAACATGATGTCTAGATTCTGACAAAATTAAGTAACAAACTTAACTAACTAAATAGAGAGAATTATAGGTAGCAACAGCTGTGGGTACTCTAATGAAACAGCTCAACCACATCATGCTACAGTAAAGCCTGCTAACATGAGAAAGAAAAAATTCATGCACATAGAGCTTTTGAGTGTTTCACTGCTAAATAAATAAAAGGGGGGAAATAAGAATCAATGGGTGTGGAATAAAGAAACTTTTAAGAAAACAATGTATGAGGAAAAAGAAATAATGCTGACAGGTAACTTACAAACAAATAAATAAATGAAAAACAAAGCCAAGCCACAACCATCTTCAAATACTTTTATCTTTCTAGCAACAAAATGAGGCATTCTATGCATGAACAAGAACAGAATGCCAGGAAAAGAAATGTCTGGGGAGCCACAAAGAGCTCTTGAAGATTAAATTCACAAGTTAAATTTCAGAAATCTCACAGAAACAAAAATGGAAAATTGCAAAGACAAAATCAAAAGTAAAAGATAACGCCCACCTTGCTCAACAACCAAATAATATAAACTTCACTAAGAATAAAAAATAAATAAATTAAAGATAAGAAAGATGAAATCAGTGGAGAATAGGCCTGGTATTCAGCTGGGCCTTGGTACTGTTAGGAGGTGCCCTAGCACTGAGGCCAGCTGGCTAGGCCTTGCTATTCTCCTGTAAAACTGTAGGCCTCCATGTCAGCAGCTGTTGCAACCATGGATTCAACCAACAGCAGACAGAAAACATCTAAAAAAAAAAAATCCAGAAAGTTCCAAAAAGCAAAATTTGAGTTTGCCTCACACCAGAACTATCTGCATTATTTTTACAACTATTTACACAGCATTTATATCGTATCAGGTATTATTAGTAACCTAGAGATGATTTAAAGAATGGTGGAGGTTGAACTTAGTTTATAGGAAAATATTATGCCATTTTGTAAAAAGGACTTGAGCATCCTCAAATTTTTATATCCACTGAGGGTCATGGAACCAATCCACCAGAAATTTTACAAAAAAATTAAAATCAGACAAAGACACTCTCTGACCATAAAAGAGCAGAACAGAAACAAAACTACTCCATGAACATGGAAAACAGAGACAGAAACAACTATATTGTCTAAACCCATGTAGCCTAACTAATAGCCTAACTAATATGAGTAATTCCTGCAGCTTTACCATTTCCATTTGAGCAAGTCTTCATTTCACTAAACTTCTAGATGAGAATGATTAAGATACTCCAAAGAATGACCCTCACGTTCCAACAGCAACTGATCTATAGCAAAGCCCACTTTCTCTAACCTTTCCCAGAAACCTCTTACAAGAGCAAAACATGTAATTAATTAGTCCTTTCTTACACCCTATTTCTGAGTTGCCCCACAGTTCATCATATTATCATACACTCTTCATCATTGAAACAAGTCAATAAAAACAACTTTGTTAACTACAAACATGTGCTGGTTTTCTTTGGTTTGAGGGTATTGACAGAAGAAAATTGTCCATGAAATAATTCAAGAAATTTCCCCATCACTGAAAGTTATCTTTGAATTATAAGGAATCATTTAATCCCCTGAAAAGTGAAGAGAAATCTGACCCACAGATTTAACATTATAAAAGTGTGAAACACCAACAATGAATAGAGAACCTTCATAGTTCTTAGAGCAGAAAAAAAAAGAAAAACAGATTACATAAAAAAAAAGATCAAGAGGAAGAATGGCATCAGTTGTGTAGCAGCAACCCCAGAAAAAAAAAATGCTCTCAAATAACTCCTCAAGTATAAAAACAGAATAAGAATTTTTAACATATACATAATTTTAAAAATTTTTATCTAAAACTGGAAAGTACTGGAATATATTCACTACAAACCAAACCAAACCAAAAACAGGGGGGGGGGGGAGTCTTAATTAATCAAGACGTAAGGATACGTGGAAAAGAAAGTCCAACCTAAGAGAGGTGTAAGAAATCCCAAAAGGAATGTAAAGGCTGAGACCTAGGGAAAGAGCAGTCAGATTGAAGCAGGAAGATGCAGAAATAAGGAAAAAAAAAATATATATATATGTGTGTGTGTGTGTAATTTAACTAATCTAAATTAGAAATTTTCTGATGTGCTTAAATACATCAAGAGGAAATACAGATTGTTGCTTGAGAGTTTGGGGATGTATTAATAAGTACTGTGAGAAAAAAGCAAATAAAAAATTAACTCTAAGAAAATCAAGAACATAAATAAAAATAAAATCATGCTATATACATGACTCAGCAGCAATTACTGTTTCATAGGCAAATAATAAAATGTCTTTAAACAAAATATAATATATTCATATTTTAGGAAGGGAAAGATGAGATGCATGTGGGTAGAGTAATGTAAGATAAGTATTTTTTCACAGTAGAGATTTAAGTGAATAATATCTTCAAAATGACAACTAAAAAGTAACAATATAAGCACATCACTTAGAATACTGAAGGAAAAACAATAACTTTTGAAAACAGTGTATATGAATAACTTTTTTTTTTTGGTCTTTTTGCTATTTCTTGGGCTGCTTCTGCGGCATATGGAGGTTCCCAGGCTAGGGGTCGAATTGGAGCTGTGGCCACCAGCCTACACCAGAGCCACAGCAACGTGGGATCCGAGCCGCATCTGCAACCTACACCACAGCTCACGGCAACGCCGGATCATTAACCCACTGAGCAAGGGCAGGGACCGAACCCACAACCTCATGGTTCCTAGTCGGATTCGTTAACCACTGCGCCACGACGGGAACTCCTGAATAACTTTATTGAAAATAAAAATTAGGAGTTCCCTTGCGGCGTCAATGAGTTAGAGATCCAGTGTCATCACTCCTGTGGCCTGGGTTCAATCCCTGGTCTGGGAACTTCCACATGCCAAGGGTGTGGCCAAAATAATTAAACTAAAAACAAGAAAAAAGAATAAGCTGATTGAATATCAGTATAATAGAGACTCAGGGAGCAAAGCAGAAAATTGTGACAAATGAGGCAAGAGAAACAGAAGCTGGACCCTGCCAGACTTTCCAGGTTCTATTAAGCCGTTTAGAGGCCAGGCTCATTGCAATGGGAAGCTACTGCAGGTTTAGAGCTAGAAGGGATATCTCACCTACACCAGTTGATAGGGCTGCAGTGTGAAGGTCTTTTCTGAGAGCACCAATATAATGAAGAGACAGAAGTTAGGAAATACTTGCTCTAGTATAGGTGATAGAGGATGGTTTGGGGATAGAATGATCAGTGACTTGAGGAGACTTAGTCATAGTTCAAACATACTCAGAAGGAAAATTTCTGGTGGTAATCACTATGAATTCTCAAACATAGCTCAGATGTGTTTAGTTTGCATGACCAACTAGATGGTTTTGAACACAGAAAGGAAATGATTAGAAAATGTAATGTATCTTCCATAAAAAAGATGAGTTCAATTTTAACCTATACAATCTGAGTTGAATTTGAATGGTGCTACCAGGTAAGCAGCTCAGAGGAGAAATCTGAAATGCAACTCTGAATTTAAGAAGCAGATTGGTAATAAGCTCATCTGTACCCTTTTTTTTTTTCTTTTTTCTTTTGGTATCATTTCATTTGCAGAACAGAAGCAAACTCACAGACTCTGAAAACAAACTTACAGTTACCAAAGTGGACAAGTTGGAGGGAGTGGGAGGGATGGACTGAGGGATTGGGATTGGCATTTGTATACTATTGTATATGGAATGACTGTCCAATAGGGACCTGTGTATAGCACAGGGAATACTACTCAATATTCTGTGATAATCTATGTAGGGAAAAGAATCTGAAAAAGAATGGATTTGTGTACATGTATAACTGAATCACTTTGTTGTACAGCAGAAATTATCACAACCTTGTAAATCAACTATACTTCAATAAAAATTTTTTAAATGAGAAGAACTTTTAAAAAGGCATATTAGTATTGCAAATTGGATCTAGAAAAATGGACATTGTGGACTTGTCAATAGTTTGTTGCTGTCAGAAATATAAAAAAAGAAGATGGAGAATCTAGGACAGAGCACTGAGAAATGCAAACATATTTCAAGGCTTGGTTAGAGAGGAAAGAACTGGCATAGAAGGCAGAGGAGAAACCAGAGGACAATGAAAGATACTGCTGCAATAAGCAAGCTGAGAACTGTACAATGTCCTTTGAGTTGATGTTTGGGATGGAGACAGTGCCAACTGGGTAGTAGGAGTGGTAGGTAGCCAGATTACTGCACTAAGATGTTAAGTCAAATGTTAGGAAATGCAGACAACTCTTAGGAGGTTAGGCTGTTAAGGAGAAAAAAGATAATTCACCTGTCATTCCCATGTAGCATGATCTTCCCTTTCTCAGTCATCCTTCTTTCCTAAAAATGCATGAGGCATCTGCTTAGGATGGGAGGGGGGGTTTAACATTGTTCACAACTTTCAGCCCCTTGGGGGATATTAACATGTTTATTATTCTTACACGTCTCCACTGCCATACTAGACTTAACTTTGTTCTGTATTGTTCTCACTTCTTTTCTCCTGCACCTTTCAAAATCTGATTCAGTCTGTGAGCTCCTTGGTACCTTCCTAGGGATCCTAAGGAGTCCCCATCAGCCTTGCTTCTCAGAAGCATTCACCACTGTGAACACAGAATGCATTTTTGAGACATCCCCTGTAAGAACAAATTGCCTCTTAAAAACTCACCTGTAAAAAAGAATCTAAAAAGGAATGGCTATAAGTATACTAACAATGTTGTAAGTTAACTATTCCCTAATAAAATTTATTTTAAAAAGCTGAGAAAAAGGAAAGAATACACACAAAAACAAACAAAAAACCCTTTAAATTATGAAATCCTGTACTTTTTCTCTTGGTCTTAAACCAATCTAGATTCTTAAATCCTAGTTATTTTTACCCCAACTATGATAAATTGTAAAAGTTATGGTCTTTTTTCTTTTAAAGTACTTTGGCTTTGAATATATAAACTGTTCCTTCTTTGTTAAAGACAGATTTTTGTTTAAGGTGCCCCCTTTAGGAGATCAGTTGCTCAGTAAAGCAAAGATCATTTTTTGGATGCTCTGCATATAGCTGAATAAAACTTCTAGCACAAAAAAAAAAAAAACCTAGCACATATCTGGTAACTAGAAATCCCTATCATTGCATTTTGCTTTTATAACATACATTGGACCCAAACTGAAACAACATAATTTCCTCCACTTAGCTGAGTGGCTTGGGGTATCTGCACATTTTCATCCACTTAGCAAAGATTTATTTAGTGCCGTGTGCCAAGCATTGCATTTTCAAAGTGATATGATTTATTTTCTTTCTAAATCATCTCTATTTTCCTGACATATTTCAAACAAATCCTTCAAATATGAAGGCTTGGTTATGTGAAAGGATAATTAAATAAATAAAATATATTAAAATACTCTACTCCAGTTTAATTCAAAACCAAAAAGAAATTTAAAGTGATAATCCTATGGACAATGCATTTGTGATGTTGTAGAGATTCAATAGAACAATATTTTTGGAGTTCCCGTCGTGGCGCAGTGGTTAATGAATCCGACTAGGAACCATGAGGTTGTGGGTTCGATCCCTGCCCTTTCTCAGTGTGTTAATGAGCAAGGGTGTTGCCATGAGCTGTGGTGGAGGTTGCAGATGTGGCTCAGATCCCATGCTGCTGTGGCTCTGGCGTGGGCTGGCAGCTACAGCTCCAATTCGACCCCTAGCCTGGGAACCTCCATATGCCACAGGAGCGGCCCAAGAAATGGCAAAAAAAAAAAAAAAGACGAAAGAACAATATTTTTGAGGTACCACTGTGGCACAGTGGGTTAAGAACCCAAATGCAGCAATTCAGGTCACTGCAGAAGTATGGGTTTAATCCCAGCCTAGTGCAGTGGGTTGAAGGATCCAGAATTGCTGCAGCTACAGCATAGGTTGTAGCTGGAACTTGGATTCAATCCCTGACCTGGGGACTTCCATATGCCATGGGAGTGACCATAAAAACAGAAAAGAATAAATAGCTCCCATATAACTGTTATGTTCCAATTATACATATTACAATATTTAATTCCCACAGCAACCTTATGATATATATATATATATACACACACACATTTTTTTTTATCTTTTTGCCATTTCTTGGGCCGCTTCCGCGGCATATGGAGGTTCCCAGGCTAGGGGTCGAATCGGAGATGTAGTCTCTGGCCCACGCCAGAGCCACAGCAACGCGGGATCTGAGCCACGTCTGCAACCTACACCACAGCTCATGGCAACGCCGGATCGTCAACCCACTGAGCAAGTGCAGGGATTGAACCCGCAACCTCATGGTTCCTAGTCGGATTCGTTAACCACTGTGCCACGACGGGAACTCCATGATATATTTTTATCTTTTTTTAACCCACGAGGAAAATGGAGTTATAAGAAAAAAGTTAAATAAATTTGCTGATGTTACACAGCTGGTAACTGGTAAACCTGGGTTTACAATCTGAATCTATAAGGTCCTGAGATGATCTTGAGGAATTTAGTGTGGTTTGGGGGAATAGAGACACCTACAGAGGACTCAATGAGAAAATACTGAACAAACAAAATAACAACAGAAACACTCCCTTTAGGAATGATGCTCGCCCGCTCCTCCAACCCTCCCATTCCATCTGGGTCTCCTGATTTCACATGTTTGGGATTCACCCTCAGCTCCTGACCTCCACTTAGAGTCAGCATCTTTCACTGATATGTACCACTCAGAATATACATTCACAGTGAAGATCGTTTTGTACTCATAAATTTGAACATACAAAAGGAACATATTTGACCGGGAAGAAACTCTGATAGTTTTCAGAAATCAAATTCCTTCCATCACCATCTCTGAGACAACTTTGCAAACATACTGGCTATTCTAGGTGATTTTTTAAGGGGTGGGGGTAAGAATTAACTAATACAGAAGAAACAACAGGTAACGGTAGTTCCTGCACAGGTAATGCAATGTAAAGCTTTGTGGACTAAACCACAAACCAACTATTGTCCTTGAGTCGTTTTTGGCTTTCCTCTGTCCAAGGGGGTCAGAAGTTTGAAGCACTTGAGTTAAATGACTAAGAGATTGACATTCTGTCAAATAGGGAAAACAGAGGGTTTTCTGAGAAACACTGTATTTGGGTGAAATTCTGATGAAAAAGGTAGAAAATCTGCTGTTATGGAAGTACAGAGTCAGACCACTGAAACCCTTAACTCCCGTGAATTAGTGGTTATTACATGCGGAGGAAAACACAAACTTTGTTAATACTTTTCCCATCCACTGTGAAATATCGAAACTCAGCTGTGATGTAGCATTTAACTGCACATCGAATCAAGAGTCCAGTAATAGAAATTGCCTTTTTGCAGTAGAAAACAGGGTTAGAAGCAAGCGAAAATAACACATAAAACAGATCTCCATGGAGAAAATTGAAGACTGTTTCTAGCATGTAAAGATGGAGGATGCAATTCCCGTTCTGTGAAAAGCTTTTTTCCTGGGGTTTTAAATCTTCTTCTTGATTATGTGTAGAATCAAGGGGTGTCTGTGTGATTGTGCCCATGCATGACTCGGAGGCACAGAAATGGGGGAGACACAGACAGACGGTGACAGGCTCATTTTTAAGCCTGACCAGCAGGGACAGAAGTCAAGCGTCTTAGGCGGATCATAAAAGTTGGCATCATATTTTCATTCCCAAATTCAATATCCTCAGTCAGTTAAAATTAAGTTTACTTTACTAGTAAACAATAGCTTCCGAACAAAATAGCAATGAGGATTCTTTTTTTATATAACTAGCTAATTTACAAGTTTAAAAAATAGCATCCATACTCAGTGTTAGCAAGGCTGTGGGGAAATGGATGTTCTCTTATACTATTACTTGGTATATAAATTGAAACAGCCTTTCTAGAAAGCAATTTATTACACAAATAATTATTTGTAATGGAGAAAAATTAGAAAAAATCTACTTTTTCAAAAGCAGAAGACTTTGATATCCATTAGACCTCATCAATACAAATTAAGTTTTCAATTAAATTTAAGGATAGAGGAACTTGGTCATGGTAACATATGTTGTGAGCAAAATAAGACACAAACCAAAGATCAAATGTCGTTCCCAGAGTGTTCTGTAAAGTTTTTTCAAAAGACTTGATACATTCCAAAATTTTATTAAATTGTTGGACAATGGATGACTTTATTTCTCCTACTGTATCACGTTTATTTTTTGTTGTTTTATAATAAGTATTGCTTTAGTGAAGGATTGTTTTAAAAACAATCTATTGTCTTCCACTTAAGCGCAAATCCTTTTGTACCCCACCGATGCATTTTTCAAAATATATCCCCATGTAATCTTAGAGAGAGAACCCTCCTTACAATGGAGAAACACATATATATTGCTTTTGTTGAGTCTAGGCTCATAATCCCTTTCTTCTACTCTGAAATAACCAGAGTTAGATGTCAGATTGAGGATCACAGCCTGCAAAAAATACAAACACTATAGCTCCATCTATCAACTACTTCAACTCTCTCTAAGCCCAGGAGCACAGAGAAATACGTGCCAGAAATTCAAGGGGCGCTCCCTTTGAGTAGTTAACCCATGAATTTGCAGAGGAGAAAGCAAAAAAAGATCCAGATGCTTGACTTACAAAGAGGTGAATCCTTTATGACTTTCTGCAAAGACTCACCCTTGCATGGTTTTGTTTCCTTCTCCGGTCTTGAAAAGGGGTCTTCCTTCTTGAGTAATGTAGAGATTAACAAGATCGAAGTACAAATAAATGCAGGCAGAAATACTTTGAGAGTTGAGTTGAACTCCTTTCTTTTGGGCAAAATAAATTCTCTCTCCTTCCCTCCCTCTCTCCCTCTCTTTCTCTGTCAATTCATTTAACCAGCAAAACAAGTTTATAAGGTATGTACCATTATTAGCTCTATTGCTCCAGGATGCAAGGAGATTAACTAATTTACCTTCGATCACAGAGAAAATCTGTAGTAGAGTTAGGACTCAAATTTAGGCAATTTAGCCTCTAAAACTACTCTCTATCTATCTATCTGTCTGTCTGCCTGTCCATCTGTCTGTCTGAATATCTTCACAGATGTTATCACCCTACTTCTTCCAAATACAGACAATTCATCAGGCCACAGCACAATCTCTGCTCAACAATCCGATATGCCTTTTCAAGTTAGCAAAAACAATTTAAAGCCTAGAGCAATGATCCTCAAAGTCCTTGTAGGCTAACTTGCAGTTTCACTGTGATAATATGAAAAATACGAGTGTTTATACTCCCACTAAAACACCGCAGATATACTGAATCAAAATCTCTGCAACCTGTTAACCTAAGGGGCTTAAGCATTTCCATCTGGATCATTTGGATGGTCACCAGCAGATAGAGCAAAGCCGTTTGCATTAGAAGACTTTTTGACTTAAAAGGGATAACCAGGACTCTTGCTTTAAGATTTCATTTAGCAAGCTGGCAGTTAATCATTAGACTCCACTCTCCTAAAGTTCTAAGCAGCTTTTAAACACTGACACTCATTATTTCGGGACAACTTAAACACACAGGTATGTGCTTTTTTTGGATGGATATATGAATGGATGGATGGAACTCTTCATACTTAATATTTGGAAAAGTATATATGTATCAATATCTGGAAAATATTAATCACATCTCTTCCATTTTTCATAAAAAGAAAATAAGTGTACTTTTTATATGTCATTGATACTTTCTTTTTCATTGCTTTCTAAATCAACCCCCAAAAATGTTCCACACACCTGTGGTATTACGGTATAAATTTTAAGGTATGGATGATTTGGCTAATATTCAGCATTGTAATGATACTGAAGTTTATTCTATTTTAGTAACTCTTTATTGGTCAATGGTAAAATCAACATTCTGTAGAGAAAAAAAAAATTTGGAAATATTGCCAGTCTGAACACTAACACATTTAAGCCCATTCAGTGGGAATACTCTCCAATCAGTTAAATGAAAATGATAATCAGCCTGTGTATGGCTACTTTCTTTAGCCAAAACAAAGAAGAATGGAATTATTATCTACTTTTCGTTAAAAAAATATTTTTTGTGTAGAAAAAAAATTATGGCAAACTCATATTAAAGACTATAGGGTGAAATTTTCAAATAAAATTCCCATTATATTGATAGACACTGACATTGCTGCTTGGTGGTCAAGGACAAAAATATCCACTCTGCCCAAAATAAATTCAGCAAAATCAAAATATGTAACAGGAAGAACATTTCAGCTTTTCTCTAACACATGGAGCCAGCCATACACGCCAACCCGATTCTATCGCCTCTCCTCATTAAGCTTGAAAGCATATTTTGCGTTGCTTTTAGCAGCTCCTAAAATTTCTTTGTCTCTTAGCACAGCACCATAAAAGTCCCCACCTGACAGATCATAAATCGTTCTCACAGAGCCGTATGTCCCCTGGCACACACTGGCTACTTCCTATTCTCCAAACACATTACTAACAGCAGTTATGCACTTGTGCACAAAACTTAGTTTCAGGATCTGGAAAATGCTTGACCGGGTCCCATCAATTCAGAGCAGGGAATGGTCTACTTTAGACAAAGCATTTATTTTTACTGAGAGTGAAAGGAGAGAGTGTTTTCTCTGTGATGAAACACATTTGGAACAATAAAAAGTGGGTTAAATCTGAGGTCAAGGAAATCTGACTACAGGCTATGCCCTGGCTATATAGGACTCTCTCACAAACTAAAGGATGCACAATGGCCCCGAGGGGACATTGAAGGATGTGGAATTGGTGCGCCATCCTGTTATTGGTTCCTTCACTCCCCAGGCATTTATTGAGAATCTACTTGATTCTACACACTCCTGAGTGATACAGACTCAGAGGCATTTACAGTAAAGAGTAATAGATCATTAAGCAAGGAGAAACTTACTCTGTAGGAGAGAAAGAAGAGTCAGGAAAGCTTTTATGGGGAATTAAAATGTGCGCAGGAATGTGAGATCTGAATGGGAATTTCTTAGGTGGTCATTGGGAGTTCCTGTTGTGGCTCGGCGGTAACAAACCCAACTAGTACCCATGAGGACTTGGGTTCAATTTCCTGGCCTCGTTCAGTGGGTTATGGATCCAGCATCGCTGTGAGCTATGGCGTAGGTTGCAGATGTGGCTCACATCCCACTTTACTGTGACTGTGGTGTAGGCCAGTGGCTATAGCTCTGATTCAGCCCCTAGCCTGGGAACTTCTATGTGCTGCAGGCGTGGCCCTAAAAAGACACAACAAACAAACATTATCACATATTTGGAGACGAGCAAATAGTTCAGAATGAGTGGAACCAATACAGTATGTGGTATGAAGGGAATGAGACTGGAGAGGCATTCAAAGTCAAATCCCAAAGGATCCTAAGTGTTAGGATAGGGCTTTTATTTTTTCTTCCCCTATAGAGAGCCAATCAAAGATATGACTTAAGGAAGTTAAACGACCAGATGTTTGGATATTCTTATTTAAGTAATAATAAAAAAATAACTACAAAAGACAATAGGCCAGATTTCAAAAATAGCTATAGATTTTCACCATCTCTACATGTGTATCCCTTTGCAAAGTGACTCTGAAGCTTCTCCCAACAAGAGGCAGAGTGAGTTTCTCTAATCACTGAGTCTTTGCTTGAGGTATGATATCCTTTGGTCAATAGAATAGGAGCAAACATACGCAGTCAGAGACTTGAAAACGGCTTTCACAAAGAGGTTTGCTCTCTCTCGCTGCTCTTGAAAACCTCCAACTGCAATGACGCGGTCTGGGCTGCCCTCCTGAGTGATGAGAGGCATATTTTCCAGTCATCCCATTGCCCCATCACCCTGTTAATAACCAAATAGGTAAGTGAGGTCATCCCAGATCATCCAGCCACCAGCCAATCCATGATGTGACTTTGTGACCTGACAAGTGACTACACAAGCATGAACAAGCCTCAGAAAGATCAACTGAGTTATCTCGGATCAGAAGCAATAAATCCAAATAACTGTGAGCTAAATAAATGATTGTTTTAAGGCACTGAGATTTCAGGCATATGTTTTTTTTTTAATGGAAAAAAGCCAACAAATATAACAATGGATAGTATTAAATAGTTATAAAATTGCACAATTATTCCAAAAGTTGCACATGCCTTACCTCATTCGATTATATAAAATTTTATGATGTATGTTCTCATCTTATAGATGAGAAACTGATCTGTAGCCATTGCTTTTGACTACTGAGTAAATTGAACTTCAGAGAAAGTAAAATAAAGGACGGCAAAACCAACAACACACACACTGTAAAGGGAGTGATTCCTTGATTGGTAATGGTCATGGTTGATCCTACAGGAATTCTATTTCCTTTCAGGGATTTTACGAGACTATCAAAACAAACTTTCTGGCACATATCAACTTTAAAAATTAGTGTGTATCTGGTTTGTAAACTTAACTTGGGGTTAGATTCAGCGAGGAATATAAATGAACAGAATATAAATGAATGGAATATACTATATGTCAGAAGAAAACTACGTAGAGCACATACTCCATGTAAAATGGGAAACCTCCATCTAATAGTTGTCATGAAAAATGTGAACCCAATACTCCCAGTATTTCAAGAATGTAAATTTTTAAGGTAGAAATCCTGGGTGAAAAGTGAAATATTCTAGTACTTAAATAACTAATTTATAACAAGGTAAAACAGGTGTGTCACAAATAAACATCCTTGCTAGTATCTGAATGGTGGACATCTAGTTTGTAATCTGGAATCAGAAGGTTGATGGTAATGGGTTTGGTGGGCTTGGCTGTTAATTATTAAGCTACTTAAGTCTGCCAGGTACTTTTAAGTTCAGGGTAGTGTTGCTGGACACAAAGATAATTTACCTGGGGAACCTGAACTAAGTGGTTTGTTTGTTTTTTAACTCAACTTAGGAAAAATGCCCACTGATAGTAGAGTAAACCTTTTCCAGATGTAAGCCAGGAAATATTGGGTACCTTCATCCTTAAAGAACCCTGCTTTATTGCAACAGGTCCCCTCCTCCCTAAAGTACTAGACCTCCTTGGCAGATCAATCATCTCTCTCATTTCTGTCTGGAAGCATAGCCAGTTTTATTCTTGGTTTTTAGTCATTTGGTCCAATCCATACTTTTCTTAAACAAACAAACAAACAAACAAAAACCTGTCATGTTATTTTCTTGGGGCCCTTCCTCTGTCTCTCTGCCTGGTTCTAAGAGCTCTGACTTGCCTGTGTCAGTGAGAGAACTCAGGAGCTTCTCTGCTGTTCTCCATCTCTGCAGGGGCCTGGGAAGGTGGTGGGAATCTAAATGAATCCAAGTTCTGCTGAGACATCCTGCAGTTCACATAGTGCTCAGCATCGAGAAAGGACCACATTGCCACGACAAGGACCACGCAGCTGGAGAGAGGACTCCTGATTTCGCAAACTTTACTGTTTCTAACTTGTTTCCAACAAATCTTGCTTCCTCTTTGCTACTGGGCCATCTGCCCTATGCAGGTGACAGTAGAAAATGGGCTAGAATTTCAATGTCTTCATTGTATTGATTTCCATTTATTTTGATCTTTACAGCCTTTTCTCTTTGCCAGCAAAAGTTTTTGACCAAGGGAAATGCTATTCAGAGGTAGCTTCTTTCTAAGTTGTAGCACTTAAAAAAAAACACTAGTAAGTAATAAGACGAGTGACAGATAAGGGTCAAGAGACAAGTGATCAAGGGTAAGTTGTAGAAAAGCACATCAAGGCAGGGTCAGGGAGAAAAGCAGAGTCTAATACCCAGGTCCATGTTTTTCCTCTCAGGTCTGTCTCAGGCTCTGAGAATAATCATATCCTTAGACAAGAGAATTTGGCTTCACAGAATATCAGCTAAGGGGCTAAAAAAACTTTAAATCAATCATTTATGTCCTGATCCCACTCTGATCTATGCAATAGTACTAGAATCATGGCTTATGTCTTTAACACTTGTTCTAATAACTGGTTCTGCTTCAATCGCCTGTCAATAGTTCAGCTCCTACAAATATAAGGTCACGGCTTTCTTATTTCAGGTTCTTTCAAGGTATGAAGCTATATAAAATCCAGCCAAAATTTAGGATCCTATTATTTTTTTTTCCTTTGGCCGTACTCATGGCATAGGAAGTTCCAGGCCAGGGATCAAATCTGAGAAGCAGCTTCAGCCTAAGCCACAGCTATGGCAGTGCCGGATCCTTAACCCACTGTGCAGGGCAAGGCCAAGGAATGAACCCACAGCTCCACGGTGGACTCCAGCCACTGCAGAGACAATGGCAGATCCTCAAGCCACTGTGCCTGGCTGAGGCTCAAACCCAAGCCACTGCAGAGACAATGTGGGATCCTTAACCCTCGATGCCACAGAAAGAACTCTTGGGAGTCTAGTACTTGAAAAATTTTCCTGATGTTTTCCTGTACATTGTTTTCTAAAACTCCCCATTTCTCTGTGCTTGGCTTTCTTTTTATTTGAACACTCATTTATAAACTCTCATTAGACTTGTTCTATGCTAAGGGACTTTGAAGAAATTTCCAGGTTGGGTGTTCATCTATTTATCATTTGCATGTGCCCCACTCGTTTGCTAGGCAAGCCAGTAGCCTTAATGCCTTCCTCCCTTTAGCATTCTTGATCTGTTGCCATTTCAGTATGATATATTTGTGGTTTCTTTTCAACTACTCTTTTTGGATAGAATGTAATAGGTCACGTTAGGTGGACAGAGTTTATTTGTAGCACCTAAAAAAATAGATAACTTTCAAATGGTCTAGTTTAAAAGACACAAATAAGCTGTGAAAATAACAAAGTCTAAATGAATTAAAATTCCAGAGAGGAAGGTTGGAATTTTTGGTGAGTTAACTTTCACTAGCCATTTTTCTCTCCTGAAGGCATTTATCCATTCTAGACATGGGCCAATTATCAGACCTGATCAAGGAAGAAGGATATTGCCAAAAGAATGAAACCAGAGGGTTTCTGAGGTTTCCACAAGCTGTTGATACAGAGTGGAATGTAAAGCTGTTGAAACATAGCTGATTTCCTTATAGAGCATTTTCTGAATTCTGGGTGGCTTGGGAGTTTGGACAGATAAGACTAGAGGCTTCTAAAAGGCAGTAATAAATCTCTTGTGGTCTCATAGCATTTTGATAATAAAGTCCAACCAGAAGGACTCAAACTATGACTAGTCTGAAGATTTTGGGAAGAAAATTAGAGTAGGTTTAAAACTCCAGACAGCAGGAATGAATCTCAATCTTCCAGAGCTAAATCAAAACTGCAGAGATACCACTGTTTAGAAGCAGAAATGAATTCAAGGGGGGCAGCCTTACTAATACTGAAGCTCAAGACAGAATGTTCCCATCCTAGGTTGTATTGATTATATGCTCATACTCTGCCTAACAGAGGGCCATGTGAACACTATCTAGGAGGTGGGGGGCATCATTTCAAGTTTCTGTGGTTCTTTGCACCATAAAAAGTCATGAAAGGTAAAGAGGCAAGAAAACGTGTCTGAAAAACAAGACAAAACACAGACAATACTTGGGCATCTATCCGGACAAAACTCTCCTTAAAAGAGACACGTGCACCCGCATGTTCATTGCAGCACTATTCGCAATAGCCAGGACATGGAAAAAACCCAAATGTCCATCGACAGAGGATTGGATTCGGAAGAGGTGGTATATATACACAATGGAATACTACTCAGCCATAAAAAAGAATGACATAATGCCATTTGCAGCAACATGGATGGAGCTAGAGAATCTCATCCTGAGTGAAATGAGCCAGAAAGACAAAGACAAATACCATATGATATCACTAATAACTGGAATCTAATATCCAGCACAAATGAACATCTCCTCAGAAAAGAAAATCATGGACTTAGAGAAGAAACTTGTGGCTGCCTGATGGGAGGGGGAGGGGGAGGGAGTGGGAGGGATCGGGAGCTTGGGCTTATCAGACACAACTTAGAATAGATTTACAAGGAGATCCTGCTGAATAGCATTGAGAACTTTGTCTAGATACTCATGTTGCAACAGAAGAAAGGCTGGGGGAAAAATGTAATGTATACATGTAAGGATAACCTGACCCCCTTGCTGTACAGTGGGAAAATAAAAAAAAAAAAAAAACCAAAAAACAGACAATAGAAAGAGACTTGCAGATAATGTAACTATTGGCTTCAACAACAAGGACATGGGAAAAAAAAGTAAACAGGTTAATCTTCTTAGGGCTTGTTGAGCCTTTTTGTGCTGTCAATATTCCTGGATTTTTTTTTTTTTTTTTTTTAGCAGTTATCATATTGTTGTTTTTAAGAGAATTTTTTTTTTTGGTCTTTTTTGTCTTTTTTCTAGGGCCGCACCCGCGGCATATGGAGATTCCCAGGCTAGGGGTCTAAATTGGAGCTGTAGCTGCTGGCCTACGCCAGAGCCATGGCAATGTGGGATCTGAGCTGCATTTGCAAACTACACCATAGCTCACGGCAATGCCAGATTCTTAACCTACTCAGCAAGGGCAGAAATCGAACCTGCAACCTCATGGTTCCTAGTCAGACTCGTTAATTACTGAGCCACGGCAGGAACTCCAAGCAGTTATCATTTTGAATAGTACCTTTGTCCCATTGTAGCCTCTGGAACTCTGATGCAATACATTATGATGTTACTGTCCTAGTCAATCTATCTGGCATACTTTGAATTTGCTTTTTAATTTTATTTTTATCTATTTCTCTTCCATTAAGATACATACTTCATTAGGGCATACATGTTGAGCATTTTGCTTATTGCTGTATTTTTAAGCCACAAAAAAGTCATTTAATGTAATAAATTCTACAGACCATTCTGACTGGAGAAAAGTAATCCCTTTGGAAAAGGAAAAGTTATCTGTACAAAATTCTGAATGACGCATACAATAAACTCAGTTATATGCACCAAATTAAGAAATAAAAGCCATCATACTATAATAACGAAAGATTATAAACATAACTACTAAAGTAGGAATAAATAATAGTAAATATTTATTAAATGCTGACTTTGCACTTGTATTTCAACTTTCCATATACTAGTATTTACTACCTGAATGGTATTATCACTTAATATAATCTAGGGATCCCTATTTAAAGCCAAAAAATAAAATAAAATAATAAAGTCATAATTATTTGTATGTATTATACTTTTCTACTGAGAAAACTTTGGACCATCAGCTAGAAATCCATTAAAATTAACAAGAGAGTTAGATAAAGTGGCTGGATACAAAATTAATTAGAAATGATTAATTTTCTATATACCAGCAATAATACATTGGAAAACTTACTCATAATAAGTTTAGAAAATACATTGGAAAACTTATTCATAATAAAAAATTGAAATACTACATTGAAATACTTTTATGAAAACCTATGGGAACTATGCATAAAAGAAAAATTTTTCTAAAACATTAAAAATATAGAAAGAAGCTAATGGAGCACATTATACAAATTATACCCCTAGTTAAGAAGGTTGAGTTTTATAAATATCACATTTATTTTCAGAATTATTTATAGATGTGTATCCAAGTGCTCCTTTTCAGGATACTGATTTAGAGTATGTCAATACAGATTACACACACAAACACAAATGCACACACAAATGCATACAACTTGTGACAGAGAAATTTGGAAAATTCCACTGACTTTCTTTATTGGACAATCACGTAGAAATTCAATTGTTTGTAGTTTTCAGATATTCTTCCATAAGTAAATGTACAGTAAATACAGTTTTGTTTAACCAAGACTTATTTGAATATATATCTTTAGTAGCACCTTATTAACCTATGACATGGTGTTGTAGAGAATAACATTTTGAAAAAGTGCTAATTAACAGACTCCTAACTTAAGGCAAAAAACCAGTAGCAATTTGATGTTAATCTTAAAGTGATTCTAATGTTTCCTTGAATGAATAGCCATTGGTCACTGGTATAGACAACTTTATATAGATATTATAAGAAAATTCTCCTTCCATATATTAAAATATAGTACAAATTAGTAATAATTAAAAGATCATTTTGGAATTACAAGGAAAGATATACCAATAAATAATGCAGAACAGTCCAGAAATTCCCATGCATTAGTCTAACCATTAATAAATGTTTACTGAAGATTTATTGAGCCAGAATAGAGCATTTCTGAGTATGCTTTAGTTTACCTAAGAGCTTTATATCCACAAAGGAGAAAACATAAATCATTGAGAAAGAGGAAGATAATTTATTAAATAATATTAGAAAATTGCTCGCTTATTTGGAGAAACCAGCAAACCTTATATAAAATCTGGTATAATACATCAAAAATTATTCCTGATATAATAATACCAACAAAAAAATCCACGTTAGTATTAAGACTAGTTTTTTTAACTATAAAAATCATGAGAAAATATAAGCAAAAATCAAAAACATACTTGGATGGGGCAGAACAATCTAAGTTTAAAGGTAATAAAGCCCTTCACACATTTTTAAGTGTACGGTGTATTATTGCTGACTATAGTTACAATGTTATCCAGCAGTTCTCTAGAGCGTATTCATCTGGGGTAACAGAAAATTTATGCCTGTTGGTTAATAACGTCCCTTCCCCCTAGCCTCTGGCAAATCAACATTTCATTCTTTGATTCTATGAACTTTGCTATTTTAAATACCTCAGCCTTAAAAAAGAAGGAAATCTCTCATTAAAAGACAGCATGGATAAACTTTGAGGACATTATAAATGAAATAAGCCAGTTACAGAAAGAAAAATACGACGTGATTTATATTACATAAGGTATTTAAAATTTAAGCGGGTATATTTCACATTACATATTCTTACCATAATAAAATAAAATAAAAAAGCTCTGATTTCCCATTTACATTCATCAGTAGCCAGAAGAGGTTTCCCAAATAGGCAGCCCTGCTTTTCTCTCTCTGTAACCTTTTCCCACCCTTCACTCTTCCTGATGGAGAAAGTTCTGATTGCAGTTTTCTGTAACCAGAGGGCCCTGTATCTCCCACCTCTTCTTACTTTGTATATCCAGCTGGGCAAAGTTTATTCTGTTTTATGTACCATAATCTGTCATGGCTGATTTTGTTATAACAAGATCTGAACAGATGGGGAATGGTTTGCTCAAGAATTACTTGCAATATGAGTGACCTATAGAAAAAATTGGAAACCGGAATGCAATCCCTGCAATAAAATCCCAAACTCGTTATCCTCCCCACAGGATGCCCGTGTATCTCGCCCCCACATGAAGGTGTTAATGACTAATCCAGAGACCCATAGAGGAGCCCAGTCCTCTGGTAAATAGCACATGCACAAACAAAGGAACAAGATAGCAGCAGAGAAAGGCAGTAACATTTCTTTGTCATAACTTGTCTTTCTGATTTTTTTCCCTATTCAATGACATAGACTTCAAAGATAACAAACACAATCAGTTAACAATGGAACGGAAATGCTGCAAATAAGGCAATTTCCTTAGATCTGGAAATTCTCCAGAATTAGACAGATTCCTATCAGCATTTAATAAACTTTTTTAACACCTACTGAGTCCAATTTCATACTTCTTCAAAGTTCTTGCTAAGCATAACAGGGAAGATAATCAGAAACCCTTATGGACAATATGCTGTCTGAAAAGAGTATTAAAAAAAAAAAAAGATCAGGCAATGAGGGGGCCATTAATCCTCTAATCCAACTGCCTATATTTGTGTTGATTTTACAGAAAAAAGAGCCTTTCCAAATGGTTAATGCCTCTACCTCCACTCCAAAGAGACCATATGAATAAATTTAAAAATCCTTCTCTGCATAAGTTCTCTGTGGTTTAGTATGTTTTACAGCGACTGCTCAATTAGAGCCAGCCTGAAGCCATTTCCACATTTAAAAAATTGCAACATTAACCATATGATCTTTGAACAGCATTTATGTTCCAACTTCATATTCCCTGCAGTTCCTAAAATAACACGAGTGGAGAGAATAAAGAAAATGAAGGGAAAGAAAGCTTTCACTATTTATGTTGTATCATGGGCTTCTCCTGTTGAAATCTGCTATTCCTTTTTACCCACCTACCCATACCTTAGGCATTTTCCAGTCTCTACCAAGCCTTTCTGACATCTTGAGTATGTATCAAAACTCAGGCATCGTTTTTTTATTTATTTATTTATTATCATTATTGTTATTTGCTTTTTTTGGTTGTTTTATTTTTTTTTTTTTAGGGCAGCACCCATGGCATATGGAGGCTCCCAGGCTAGGGGTCTAATTGGAGATACAGCTGCTGGCCTACTCCAGAGCCACAGCAACATGGGATCCGAGCTGTGTCTGCGCCCTATACCACAGCGCACGGCAGAGCCGGATCCTTCACCCACTGAGCAAGGCCAGGGATTGAACCTGCAACCTCACGGTTCCTAGTCGGATTCGTTTCTGCTGCGCCACAATGGGAACTCCCTGGGCATCATTTTTGAAATCAAAAGTGAATGCCTGATTAAACTGTGTCTCTGTTGTTCTTTTCTGTTTTAGGTGAAATAATTTCTTTTGTACATGTAAAATTAATTTTTTGAAGGCCAAGACCACGGACTTTCATCTTCTACAATTAACTCTAAATAACGCAATACATAGGTGCTAACTTCAAATTTAATATTTAATAGTTGAGTGGCAGTATCTAAATTTCCTTTTGTATGGCCAAACAATTCATATCATGTCTAATGAAAACAGCTTAAGGGATCAAAGTAATTTACTGAATGGTTAGATCTGATGCTGTTTCATTAATTCTAGTAACAGCAGATTTGAGGAAGCACCTTAGAGCCTCAGCATTCCTTCATGGGCCAATTCATGTCTTCAGAGAAAGTGACAGAAGTATCAAGACTGTCCTCCTACAGTTTTATTTGCGTCCTGTACCCTGAGTTAAGCATGGTTAGAAATCTCGGGGTTCACTCCTTTGGAAAATTTTCCTGCCATGACACACAAACTTTGCCAATCACGCTCCAAAGCTACTCAAGAAATGAGTCACCAGGGGTAATGACACTCAACATTTCAACAGCTCTTTATCCCTGTTAGTTAATTATCCTGCAAAACAGAAAATGACAATGGTTCTTATTTAAGAGGAAAATGAATGATTTTGTAAAGGTTGTGAAAGTCACTGAAATAGGTTTCTAGATCACTGGGCATTTTGCCTCACATACACCCAGGAGGATACATCCAGCCCCTCCTTCCTCTCTCCCAGCCATCCCAGCAAAAAAGAATTTTCCCCCCTGACATGTTGCCCTGCATTTACCAAGAATTCTGGTAACTATTCTTCCAGGGAACGTCCTTCTGCTGTATCCCTTCCATGAACAACAAAACACACCAGTGAGCACCTGAGACTCATTAGGCTAATGGTTCCTAGCTTTGTGTAAAGCTGGAGAAAGGTTCATGGCTTGAAAAGGTGAAGGATGTGGAAGAAAAATCCAAAGGATGCCTGGTGCATCCCCACCAAGTCTTTCCATTTACCTTCCCTAAGCACTAATGCTTAGTCAGCAATTCACCACCATCGGCACCCCACTGTCTCTCATACACTCAGCACCACACACACTAACAACCACACCCATATCCACCGCCTTCTTCACTCCTTACCTACAGCTTTTCCTATCTTCTTCAGTGTGAACCATTCCAAATCTTGTTTCTTTATCAACATAGCTGAGATGGAGTAGAATTTAACATAGGTTTCTTACATAGGGATTTTTATTTTTTTTTAAGTAAGGAGGTTATGTAGGTGATTAGCTCGTCACTCCCCCCCCCCACCATGCACTATCTTTATTCTTTCCAAGGAGGGAGTGACTAAGGAAATTAGAGTAAAAACAGCATTTTCTCTGAATTCTGTGGACCCTGAATATTCCTAAATTTGGCTGGCAGTTGAGTGTGTGTGTGTGTGTGTGTGTGTGTGTGTTCTCTATAGTGGATTGTTAAATGAAAACCCAGATTTGCCAAAGGGACCTCAGTGTTCAGACTGTAGGCAGGTAGGTTGCAAAGACATATTTTCTCTATCAAAATAAAGAAAAATACATACTACATAAGCCATATACTCAGTACTCAGAAGATAAATTGTTAACTTTTTGTCACATTGACTACAAAATACTGTCCTTTGTCTTACGGCTCCCCCCGCCCTGTTCCATTATTTGCCCCGACTTTCTAGAGGTACACACTGCTATGAATTACATGTTTATCTTTCCTGTCAATATTACCCTTGTTTTGCTTAACTTTTTCTTTGTTCATTTTACCTTTATACATATACACATACATGTGCTATGAAGTGCATATCAAGGGCTTTTGAAATGTGTTTTAAATACACATAGTATATATTTGAAATATTTTATAACATTCTTCCTAAATTTCACCTCATGGATGAATAGATATTGTTATACATACATCTAGATTATACAGAGAGAGTAAAAAGAAAGGAACTGAGAGTGGGAGGCAGGAAGGAAAGAAAGAAATTACTTTCAGATGCTATGAAGTATTGTATTGTAAGACTATGTCCCATTTCGTAACTAACATTTAACTTCCTAGCGACTGACATTTGGGCTAGTTCCAGGTTGTTGTGATTTTCATGACTGTACACAGTGTGTCTGTGCTGTAGGTGTGATGTGAGACCACTTTTTCTACATCATTTATTGAATAGTCTGTCCTCACCTCATTGATTTGTCCTTTTGTAAATCTGGTGGGTTTTTTTTTCTTTCTTTTTTTTTTTGCCATTATCTCTTCAAATATTTCTTCACTTAACTGTTTTTTTAACTACTAGAAATATTTTTAGAGTTTCCTAGATCATCCGCTATACCTTCTGATGTCCTTCTCAGTCCCTCCATCTCTTCATTTTTGGGGTCACATTGTTGAGGATTTTCTCAGATCTTATTCACTTTCTGTTCAACTGTGAACGTTTTCCCATTTAACCCGTATAGAGTTGTTATCTGTTTTAATTTCAATGGATAGATACCTTTATTTTCTTCTGGGAGGGGTCACAAATTTTACTTATTTAGTTGCTCCTTTTAATTTTATATTTACTTTTTAGTAAGGTATAGCTGATTTACAATTTAAATGTGTCAATTTCTGCTGTACAGTAGAGTGACCCAGTCATATATATTCATATATCTATATGTATTTATATATACATTCTTTTTCTCACATGATCTTCCATCATGTTCTATCCCAAGATTGGATACAGTTACGTGTGCTTTTAGAGTAGCACCTCATTTTAAATATAATAGTTTGCATCTACTAACCCCAAACTCCCCATCCATCCCATAAACACAAATGACAACTACTCAGCCATAAAAAATAATGAAATAATGGCATCTGCAGCAATATGGATGCAACTAGAGATTCTCAAACTAAGTGAACTAAATCAGAAAGGTGACTACCATGTGATACCACTTACACATGGAATCTGAAATATGGCACAACTGAACCTATCTACAAAACACAGACAGACTCACAAACACAGGGGTCAATGGGTAGACTTCGTATCACCTGAATTTTTTAAAAATATGTCTGTGTTTTCATATCCTATTCCTGTTAACAGACTCCTTCTCTTCATCTCAATAAAAATTAGACATATAATTTTTAATTTTCCTTTTCATGTCCTTTTATATCTGGTCCTTGCTTATAAATTTCCCTGTTCATCGAATCTATTATTTTTGCCCACAACAGTGGGCTCGCTCATGTTTTTATAATTTTTGTTTGTGACCTTCTCTCTACTGGGAAATATCTTGCTAGAGCATACGATGCTTGTCCAGGGTTGTGGATTCATTGTTGTGCATCAGTTTCAAAATTTGACTCCAGGGAGATAATAAATTGTATTTGTAACAAAAGTGACTTATTTTCCTCTCTTGGCCTCAGGCACATGGCCTGATTGTATGATATGTTCAAAGGCCAATGGCCGCTACTAAAATTTATGTAGTGAGTCTCATTCCAACTTCCCCTTCAGAGGGAGCTTTGACACCCACCCAAGGATAGGCCTTCATCCCTAATAGGGCATCCATTGACCTCTGTGGTACCAGCATCTAATCTCCTTAGATTTGAGTTCCTTCTTCATTTCTGGCATCTAGATAGTTCTCTTTTATTCCTGATATCTGCCATGAGTTTGAAATTCAGCATGTGGTCTATTTAGTCAGCTCTTACTGTTCTTTAGCCAGCAATTCACTTCCCCCTGACCTGTCACTACGCCAATCATGTTCCATTTCCCCACAGATGCCTAAGTCAGTCTCTTCATGCTCTTTTCCTCTCTGCATGGGTACTGGTTCCCTCTACACGACAACCACAGTGCTTTTATTACTAAAATTACCTAATATCTTAATATTTTAAAAGGTAAGTTTCCCTCTCCCTTCCTGTTTAAAATCCCCTTGGCTATGCCTGAACCTTAACTGTTCTTAGGGGACTGTAATGGAATCAATTTGTGGTAGATTTCTGATGGTTATGGTATGCAGCCTTATCATAAAGGTCTAGGAGATTATACCTGGGTAACAAATAATTTGTCGATGACCTTGCAACTAACTAAACCCCACTCCTAACACTAGATCATTAGTAAAGTGTAACAGGCTAGTATGTGCAGTTTAACTGGGATGTTCCAGGGCAAATGGTTCCACTTCTGTTCTCTCCCTCTTCAGAAAACCAGCCAGAGAGGTAGTGAGACTTGCAAAAATGCACAGATTCCTCTGGGGAAAGGTCAAGTGCTGAGAAGCATCAACTCGGTGGAAGAATCATCCCCATGTCTACATATGAAGAAAGGACAAAGTCCAAGATACTGACCGTTACTATTGGTAAGCTTTCAAGGTAAAGCAGTAGCTCTGAGATGTTTTGAACTGACTCTCATTAAGGGCCCTACGGCCGAATAAAAGAAAGCTGGATCAAGAGGCATGAAACTTGTGTTCCCTTCACTGCATCACCCCTTCGCTCTCTCTCACCCTTTCAACACAGGCAGTGCAATACCGTCCAGCCAGGAATGTAAAGAGGGTGCCTTTAGCACCCGGAGGCCAGGGAGAAACTCTGTTCAGCTCCCAGAGGCAGGTTAACGTCTCATTTCTTGGATGAGGAGGGGAGAGTATCAAGAAGGAAAATGAATCACCACACAGGATCTTCATCAATCTTACCCATGGCCTTTGAGCACAAATCGAGGCAGGTAACTCTGGTAACTCTAACCACATTACAAGGACAGTGTATTATCACAAAATTACTAATTTGTTGAGGCGACAGTACAATTTACACATCTCCAGTCCCATCTCTAATTGTCTGACACTTATTTGTTGCTGAAAAGAAGCACACAGCAGGAGAGGGTCTGAGAGGCAAGCCAATCAGTTGAAGGCTTTCAGGAGCCACAATGGGTGTATTTCTGACTTACAGGACTTCACAAGGCAAGGTTTCAAAGGGGAAAAAAAGCCCCATTTCTGATGAGAGAAGAGATTTTAGAAACGGAAAACATTGTTTGATAGAGATAATATAAAAATTGGGACAATTTCTGCTTTCTTCCTACTCATAAGGCTGCAGTGAGGGAATCTGAGATCATGGGAAAATGCTTTGAAAACCCAGAGTGCTGACAGATGTGAGAGGAGCTGTGTATACTGGAGACTGCATCACTCATTAGAGCTGGAAGGTTAGCAGATTCTCCAGCTTGTTGGATAATCCACTAACTTCATTTTCTCTGTAGCAATCCCTGGCAGGAACAGCCACCACGTGTCTGTCCGTCCGTCCGCCTTTCTTTCTTTCTTATCTTTTAATCCCTCTAAATAGCTAACCAACTTTAGGCTGCCAGGTGTTCTCCCATTTAAATATTTTTCAAGGAATGACAAGCAATATCATGCAAAACATGACGAGAATGGTGTCAGCCATCTTCTATTGTTTAAAGGCTAAAGGAAACTTTCTGAATGAATGGAGCCCCACCCTGGATGGATCAAAGTCAGAAAGGGCCAAATGTGATGTGAAACACAGCCTCTTTCTCAGCCCCCCAAGAGACAGCGAAAGTAAAGAGGAACAATGCGTTTGGAATAAGTTAAGTGCAGACAACAACTACTTAAATTGCAAAGCCATGTTGCAAAGCTTAAACATATTCAAAAAACTATGAAGATGAATTGCAAAGCTAAAAAATATTCAAAACCCTATGAAGATGAATTGTATGAATACAAGATAGCCCCTGCTAACAAGGAACTATAAATGTCTTCCAGGAGTTTACACATACAAGAATACACACATATTTGTGCATGGAGAGAGAATTACCATTACAAAGTAATAATGCATTTGATCAGCTGTCAAATAGATGATGCTCACACATAAACATGTGCTGAGATTTCAGAGGATGAAGAAATTGCTTCCTGCTGGTGAGCACGCAAGGCACCATGGAGGAGGCCTCAATTAGATACACCTTGAACTACAGGCTTATACATTTATATATGAGAAGGGGAATCCACCTACAGACAGATCCATTGGAACTATTATTAGGAATGGCTTCAAAGTGAAGCTGAGACAGTGGGATCACCTACCTACGTGGGAGCAAAGGATCTGTGGAGGAGGGAAAAGCAGATGAATCTTGAAAAGAGCCATTTAGTGAGACTGCCGAGGTCCTTCACTATCAGAGGGAAAGGAAGGCCCCCGAGGATTAAGGAGAGATTTAGTCATCATGAACAGCAGCAAGCACTTACAACTTTGGCAGTGGTAACTAAGTCAAAAGATTAGGCTCAGGAGATAACAGGAATGTTGGTTTACTTCAGAGGCTGTCAGTCAATTAAAGGTGATTTTCCATGTTTTAAACTCATTATGCATTCAGTGTTTCAATAGTTCTTATCAAATAAGCTTGTTGAACACCAGCTCTACCTTGGGACATTTAACTTTCTGAAATCCTTTTATTATCTGGAAGAGTCAGGTAATGGGTTGACTTGCCATAACTTTGACAATGTTAGTTCATTTCAAATGAGACTATCAAAAAGCTAATTGAAAAAAATAGCTTATGTCTACCCTCTATTAAGTCCTTAGGCATCAAAATAATGTGTGTCAAAAAAGGTCAATATGATGCATAGTGGAGCCCATACGCTTCGCTGCATGTTACTGTGTATATCACTTGTTCACAGTGACCATGAGAGAAGGCGGCATAACCCATCATTCAGCAAGTGGTTTGAATCACAAACCACTCAGCCTTTACTCACTGAATCCTAATCATTAACTTAATTCACATTTACGAATACAAGACAGTTAAAGAAAAACAGGTCTGATTTCAACAATGGAAAATAGCACTTATATGTTAATTTATGAGAATTGTTCATTTGGAGGGTTGCTCACGAGTAGGTATCAAAAATATACATAAATTTGGAGTTACCATTGTTGCTCACTGTAAATGAACCCAACTAGTAGCCATAAGGATGAGGGTTCGATCCCTGGCCCCCCTCAGAAGGCTAAAGGATCTGGCGTTTCTGTGAACTGTGGTATAGGTCGCAGATGGGGCTCAGATCTGGTGTGGCTGTGGCTGTGGCACAGGCCAGAAGATGCAGGTCCAATAGACCCCTAGCTTGGGAACTTCCATATGCCATGGGTACAGCCCTAAAAAAAGCAAAACAAAACAAACATACAGAGATTATAAGCAGCTGATGAGCGCTCTCTGAGAACAGATGAGAGCAAAAAAATGGTATTAAAAGTTGGAAACCGGAGTTCCGGTCATGGCTCAGTGGTTAGTGAACCTGACTAGTATCCATGAGGACGCAGGTTCAATCCCTGGCCTCACTCAGTGGGTTAATGATCCCACATTGCTGTGAGCTGTGGTGTAGGTCAGTGGCTACAGCTCTGATTCGACCCCTAACCTGGGAACCTCCATATACTGTAGATGAGGCCCTAAAAAAAAAAAAAAAGAAAGAAAGAAAGAAAAAGTTGGAAACCAACTTTTCATTTTTACTTTCTTTTTATTTCCCCAATACATTTTTTTTTCTACTGTACAGCATGGTGACCCAGTTACACATACATGTATACATTCTTTTTTCTCACATTATCATGCTCCATCATAAGTGACTAGACATAGTTCCCAGTGCTACACAGCAGGATATCATTGCTAATCAATTCCAAAGGCAACTATATACTCATTTGGTCCATAGATTAATTCATTCAATAAATACTTATTGAGTACCTATGGCATGTATCTACCATCTGGGTATGAGGCATATAGAGCAATGAATAAACATACTCTCTATCTCCATGAAGTTTTTTATTCTAGAAGGAGACACAGATTATAAGAAACAAACAAAAAAAGGCATCTAGTTTACATCAAGGAATGACAAGTTCCTGGAAGGAAAATGAAGCATAATGGGAGGATAGAGAGTTTAGAGATATTTTATTAAATCAAGTGATCAAGGAAGGCCTGTGTAACACCCAGGAATAAACTAACCAAAAGAGTAATAAGATAGACCTGAATATGTCTGGGAGAAGATTACTAAAGGCAAAAGGATTAGCAGGTGCAAAGGTTTTAACGTAGCATCATATTAACTGCAATGGAGGAAGAAAGATTAAGTCTAAAGAAACTAGAGCAGAGTGAGTGAGGAGAGAGCATAGTCCATAAGAATGGAGAGTTAGCAAGAGACCCAAACAGAAGACAATGTGTTAATATTAAGGACCTTGAATTGGAATCAAAATAATGTGTGAAATCTTTGGAAGGTTTTTTTGTGGAAAACTGATGTCATTTGATTTGGGTCTCAGAGGGTTCGGTCTAGCTACTTTGTAAAAAACAGAAGGAGGACTTTGTGGAAGTAGGGAAACAGAGGCTACTGCAATAGTCTAGGTAAGAGGCCGTAGAAACTGGACCTACTGTGGTAATTATAGAGCTGATACTATGGTGGTAAATATGGAGGTGATGAGAAGCAGTCAGTTTTGCGGATAGAACAGGATGGACTGAAGTTTGGGAGAGGGAGAAACAGCCATCAAAGATGAAATCCAAAGAGTTTTGCTTGAACAGTTGAGCGAGGTTGGAACCAGGTCTGGATGGGATCTTGGAGGAGAAGCACACTGGGGCCAGGGATGTAATGGAAAAGTTCTTTATGGAAATGATATGTTTGAGATGCCTTTCAGCATCTAAGTGGATACTCTGCGTAGGTGCTTGAAATCTAGAGTCTCTGAAAAGTCTTAGCTGGAAAGAAAATTTTAAGAGCCTCAAGCATGTAAATGGTTATTTAAAATAGTGGAACACACTGAGGACTCATTTGAAGTGAGGAGAGATAGGGAAGGGATTACAGGACTAAACTTGGGGTATTCCAATGAAGAAGTTACAAAATGAAGAGGAACTGGCGAAGGAGACTGAATATATAGACCAGTAAACAGGGCCAAGTAAAGATAAGGTGATCAACTCCACCATTACAACTGAAATGTCAAATAAGACAAGGACTAAGAAATAATGACCCAGTTTGTTAATGGAAGACATTGGTATCGGAGGGAAAATTTCAGTGGAGAAATGGGGACAAAATTTCTGAGTGAAGTGTGTCTAAGAAACAGGAATAGAAAGCTTGGGAGTTTCTGTTGTGGCTCAGAGAAAATAAATCTGACTAGTATCCATGAGGACTCAGTTGTGACTACAGCTGCTGCAACACCAGATCCTTTAACCCACTGCACTAGGCCAGGAATCAAACCCATGGCTTCACAGTGACCCAAGTCTCTACGGTTGGATTCTTAACCTATTGCATCACAGTGGGAACTCCAGCTGCAATGCAGTTTCTATACATAGTTCCTGAAATACATGTCAGTACAGTTTTCTCCCGGGTCAAATTTTTTTTTGTCTTTTTAGGGCACGCCCGTGGCATATGGAAGTTCCCAGGCCAGGGGTCCAATCAGAGCTATTGCTGCTGGCTTACGCCGCAGCCTCAGCAAAGCCAGATCTGAGCCGCATCTGTGACCTACACCACAGCTCACGGCAATGCCAGATCCTTAACCTGCTAAGCGAGGCCAGGGATCAAACCTGCAACTTCACGGCTCCTAGTCGGATTCGTTTCAGCTGCGCCATGATGGGAACTCCTCTCTTGGGTCAAATTTATGAGGCATTGGACTCATCCACCTTATTTGTATTTGGTAATGATACACTGTTTCTCAAAACAGTTGTACTAATTTGCACCCCCTCCAGCGGGAGAGGATGATCTCATTGCTTCAAAATCTTGACAACACTTGTAATTCTCAGACTCATTTTTATTCATTTTATGGGTGTGAAACAGCAATTTAATGTGTTTAATTTGTATTTTCATCATTATTAATGATTTTAAGCAGCTTCTCATGTGTTTACATTTCATGCAGGTTTCTATTTTGTGCTATCTGGGCTATTTCCTTTATGAGAATTTCAATGGCAGTATCTATCTCAATGAAATCTCTGTCCCCTAGAGCTAAGCACAATGAGGTAACAGGTTTGAACAACCTTCCACTGAAGTGCATGACACTGGAAGGTCTTGCTTTGTTGTTTCCTATTATTAATTGGGATAATTCCAAGTCTGAGAAACAGAGAAGCTAGGCAGAAACACTCACCCATGCTTATTGACTTCATGGGCTCTTAGTGCCACGTGTATTAACTGAGCAGATTGACTACAAGATTGCAGCCTTCTCTCGTCCTGTACTTCATCACTCCAAACAATGTCATTCCCAATGCAGGACTGACAAGCACTCATGTCCGGCCTTGGTTCTATATCCCCAATCCATTAGTATTGGCTCGAGGTCAGCTTTTTGAATACCAGATCAATTCTAATATAGTTACATTGACTTCTCTGTCTATCAGAGAGTAGATAGAAAGTTGAGAGGGATCAATACATTCCAAACAACAAGTCAGAAAATACATAGTGTATATGAACCAGTTAGCATGCATGGATTGTTCTGTGAGAGTCATTGATTCAAATATAGGTAGTCCAGAAATAATGTGCTTACATCCGTATCTGAAAGCCAAAATGGAAAGCAAATGCCTCAGGCTGCCTTTAGCTGAATAGAAAATAGGAAATGACAACATTCTTGGCCTTGTAACCCAAACCTTAAATTTTCTGGGTCTGTGTCACCTCTTCAAACTTTAGTCATGATTTCTTTCCAAATGTTTCTGTTGAACTAGTCTAATTTGCCTTGTCCTGTAATAGATGCCCTTTTGTACAAATTCCCACCCTTGGACTCCATCATCACCATAAATTTCCTTCTTATCTCTTTTCTACCCATAAAAATCAGCCTCTAACCAAGACCCTGCCCAAATCTGTCCCTTCTATTAAGGCTTTAATGCCACTGCTCTGAGGAAGTCCTCAAGCTGCCAAAACCCCTAGCACTTATTCTCCTTAGCACTAATTTATAGCCTTATCGTGTCTTCCTAGCATCATTAGTTTTCTATGTGTTTGCTGTCCAACACAATAATGACACTTGAAGATCTAGCACTATGTTTGGGGTATCTATGTATATCGCCTCCATGTAGCATATCGCCTTCATGTGAGTAGATACTTAATTAAAACAGACATGAGCTTGCCCTCCCACCTCTTGCTGATGTCATGTTAATCAAAGTTGACCAGTTTCCACCAGGATCGTGCTCTCCTGTTAATCTGAGGCACTCAGACTACTTCAACATTTCCATCTCTTCCTTCCACTCATCCTGGCCATAGTTCCATCTTTAAGGTGGGCATCTGCTATTAAAGAAAAGACAAGCTCAAGGAGCCAATGCATTTCTCAGCTGAAATATGTGGGCTAATGGGAACCCTATCCCTTTCAAAGATCTACTGGTGAATTTCGGCATCTCAGATACTCCAGCCTCTTGTTCCTAAATCACCTCATAGAGGTTTCAAATTATTCTTGAGACAATCATGTTCTTATGGAATCTTGAGCTACCTTTAGGACCGATAACTTATGAAGTTATCAGTATTGGTAAAGCTAATAATACATGTTTTTGATTAAAGCATAACCTTATATGATACATAATGCTTAGAGCTTTACAGGTATTTACTCACTGAATTTGTATAAAAATTCTGTGAGATAGGCACTATTATTTTGCTGAACATTCTCTCTTAACCGCTCCATATCCAGGCTCCTCCATGTGTCACTCTACATCAGACTCCTTGTCCTCAGGCTTATCATTGAACCCAGCCATGGGGAGATACCAGCAATATGTTAGAGAATGGGAAGAGAGACAGGTCAATATTTTTTACTTTTTCAGCTTCCTTTTGGGCAGTCTGTGTATTGACAATAGATCCTTTTCTCTACCAAAGTCCACAACTTCTATAGCTAGCCCACTCCTAAAGCAATAACTCTGCTAAGATTATATTAACCACTCCCTGGCCCCTGGCCCTTTACCCTAGGAAGGGTGAAGTTGTTTTTATTCTCAAAGTATTTTACTATCCCTTATCAGTTCTTCTTATGCCTGCTCACATCTTTGTAAATATTCCTTTTATTAAACTCTTTTTTCATTTATTTATTTATTTATTTATTTATTTATTTATTTATTTTTTGTCTTTTTAGGGCTGTGCCTGTGATATATGGAGGTTCCCAGGCTAGGGGTCAAATCTGAGCCACAGCTGCTGGCCTGCACCACAGCCAAAGCAATGCTGGATCCAACTTGAGTCTGCAACCTGCACCACAGCTCACAGCAATGCCGGATCCTTAACCCATTGAGCAAGGCTGAAGATCAAACCTGTGTCCTCATGGATGCTAGTCAGATTCGTTTCCGCTGAGCCATATCGGGAACTTCTTCCTAAACTCTTTTAAATAATGCCTGTTGAGTATAATATCTTACTACCCGGACATAAACCTTTACAAGCAAGGAAACTGAGGCATAACAGTATCAAGTTATTTGCTCGAAATGATACAGCTAGTGACTAGCATATTTGGGATTTGAATCTTGGCTGTCTGGCTCCACAATCTGTGCTCCTAACACAGACTGCTCGATGTTCTTCCTGGGTCTCCAAATTTAGCCAGACAACTGGTTTTTAACATTAATATAAACCTCCAATTTATTCATGTCAGCCATAAGCCAAGAGCAAAGGCTTCTTTCTTTGCCAGGAGAGAAAGATCATCAGATCAATTTCAGAAAGAATGTGGGCAGAGTTAACTATGAAAAAGGAAAGTATTTCATTTGGCCATGGTTTTCATATGATCTTCTAGGTTGTACTGATTTAAACAGCAGAGAGAGGTATGGATTTAAGAAAAAACTAAAACAATAATACACAATTAAAAAGAAGGGAATAGTGAACAACAAAGCGCTCTTGTATAAAATCAAAACCACTCTCAACATTTCAAAGATACAACCTAGTCCTTTGCTCAAACAAATAATGAGGTTGAATTTAAACCAAAAAGTTAACTTTGGACAGGAAACACATGACAAGGTGGCTGATGACATACTCCACTCATATCTCACAATAAAGCAACCAGTGATTCTTCCCACAGTTTACCATGAAGATAGCATTATTTTAATGCCACTTTGCATTAAATACCTATTACATGTGAGGGACTCTCCCTACATATTATTGTTAATTTTCTCCATGTTCTTGAAGGGTTGATAGTATTAGTCCCATTTATCTGGTGGACAGTGGAGATCAGTGTGATTAAATTATTTTCTCAGCATCAAAACATGAGTAGAGAATCAGGATTCAAACTCAAAGAGGATTCTTAATATTGCGTATATTTAAAAAAAATGTTATTGTACTCACAGGTGTAGAATTACACAATAATTCAAAACTCAATGCCCTGGGAAAGGTGTGAACCACCTTGAATTCTATTTAAGCTTTTCCCAGTTCTGTGGTGCATATGTTATTTTGGCTGACTTGTGAGATTTTACAGATACAATAAAGTACATTTGTTTTATTTTTATAGTTCCCTGAAAGCAGCCACAAGTGAGGTAAGAACAGAGTATAATTTCATGAAAACAGTTCATACCTGATAGCTGAAATAATTTAAACTTGTTAGCTCTATCAAACTCTGCCAATTGTAGAATATACCTGGCTTTATGCAAGACATGGGTCTCTGAATTTTTTTATAATCCAAAAATATTGGTAATCATGTCCTTTCCTGATGGATTCTAAGATCATTTAAGAAAGAGAAACCCCAATTATTGACAGTACGTCTCTCACATTTATTGTTTTCCTTTTTCTTCTCCATCCTTGGCTCGACAGTAAATCAAATACTTTATTTAAAAGAAAACTTTTGGGAAAAATGCATGGTTAGGTAGATATAAGCCATGAGTTTCTATGGTAATTATTCAGTTTGGAGGACTGCCATAGATACAACCACAAGATCTGGTCCATGGGCTTTTCCTTGTCGTATGCAATTTTCTACTCAGAGGTGGAGCAATTGTAGGCTTCTGCTGTTGTAGGAAGTGCTGCTGACAGTGTTTACAAAAATGGTTGAGAAAACCCATGTCTGTCTGACAGCTTTTTACCACATCAATTATAAATGCGTTTTCCCTTGGGTGGTATTATCTCTCGCCCAAGGAATTTTCCACTGTCCTGGAGCATTTGCTGAGGAGAATTGATTAGGAAGGCGGCTTCCCAGTAGATGCAGAGAAACTGCAGATGCTTCTGTTTGTTGATGCTGTTGCCCTTGTAGCATAAGTACTGCAAGAATGTGAACAATTACAGCTGAAAATTCAAGCGGAAGCTGCAATGATAGGATTGGCAATTCACCCCTGCAGAGCGGAACAGACCCAGACATGTGCAGCTGGAATACAACTACCTGGGCAAAGTAATGTTTGCTGGTGAGGGAATGACAGACGTCAGCCATGTGTAGAGGTAGGAAGAAGACATATTTGGCTCAGGATGGCCTAGAATTATCTAGAGTGACCATACTGATTGTGTTTATATAGACTCAGTTTTCTCTGTCTTTTTTTAAATTATGATCATGAGATATGAACTCTTTTAATTATTAAGAACAGCAGTTTATATAAAAATACTTTAAACAATTCTGGATATATTTCTGAAGCCCTTTTGTTTATTAACTTTTAAAAATTAATAATTCATTTATTTTATTCTTACAACATAAAACTTGGTGGTATTTGATCCTGATGTAAGGCAATTGCATCTCAACCTTCCTTTCAGTGTTGACTCCTATTAGAGTTAAAAAGCAAACTTTTGTCTTGAGGGGCTTTTTTCTACAACATCTGGCTCAGGATCGATGTATAGGAAGTATTGAATTAGTTAATTAAAAGAGAAAATACAGATTAAGTTGATATATTTATTTAGAAAAGTGAATATATGAAGCAAAAGACTTAAAATTGTTCAACATTTTGAACCAGAATTTCATGACCATGAATTTGCCTTTTAGGGAGTAAATACAACTGTGGCCATAAGCTACACTGAACACTTGAAACTGGACTAGTCTGAGATGTGCAATAAATATAATGGACACTGGTTTATAAAGACAATATTAAAAATGTAGGATATGTCTAATATTTTACTTTATATGTAGAAATGAAGTATTTTTATATTTTTAATATATTGGGGCAAACAAAATATATTATCAGAATTAACTTCACCTGTCTCTTTTTACTATTTTAATATTCCTATTAGGAAATTTAAAGATACGTTTGTGGCTTACATTTGTGCCTTGCATTTTAGTTCTATCAGACATACAACCTAAAAAAGAAGAAAAGACTATATGCATAAAAGACTGCTATACAGCCTATGTATACGGCAGACATTTGAGTACAAGGCTGAAATATGTTTTTATCAATGAGAAAATGGCTATGATCACTAGAATACAGATAAATAGTTCAATGGAATGCAGATGACAGAAATGGCAATATGTGGAATACATATATAAGTGGAAAAAGGAAAATTGTATGTATAATCTGTATAAAACTATAAAAAGTATGCATCTAAAACCTAGACAATAATATGAAAATGATAATTTTCATAAAGAAAAGCTTTTGGAAATATTGTTTTCCTTCTTCAAAACCCATTATTGATATCATATGACATTTTCCACAATTAAGAGAACTAGAACACAAGGATAAAACTGGCATAGAAAGTTGTTGTAGCTAATTCTGCGTCTCCTAGGTGATGTCCCATTAACTGTGTTCAAGTATCTTGCAAACCTGTGTGGCAGGTCATCTCTGTCAGGGAGCAATAGGTGTGTCTGGAGTGGGAACGTAGCGAATATATGGCTCATCCTTGGGACTTATGATGGGCTTGCTAAAACCTACACAACTCCACCAAAGTAAGAGTTTTACAGAAGAAATCACACACAAACTCACAAAGAAACTGAATCCGTTCAGTCACCAAAGGAATAAACGTACGTTCTCAAGCCAGTTCTGCCTACTCATCGTTTACATTCCTCTCGCTACCCCCCAACTGAAGCCCAATCATCCCATTGTTTCAGTGTCTCATATTTCCATTCTAACTGAGCTCTCCGCCTCCATTCCCCCAACCCTCCAGTCTTAGACAGTGCACAGTTACCTTAAACTATTTCTCTTACTATGCCTTGCCCCTATAGATTAGAGAAACAACAAGGAAAACTTAAAGAACCACTCTCTGACCTCTAGATTAACAATCACTTGGCTTTATACGGATCTTTATTCAAGATCCACATTCCTGGGCTCTCTCACTGTGACTCCACACAGATTCTAATCTCCAGTTCACTTGATTCAACTACATGAGTCTAAATTATTC
The DNA here is from genome assembly GCF_016906955.1 of Phacochoerus africanus. Classification (NCBI taxonomy): domain Eukaryota; kingdom Metazoa; phylum Chordata; class Mammalia; order Artiodactyla; family Suidae; genus Phacochoerus; species Phacochoerus africanus. The sequence continues at coordinate 120,642,064 of NC_062548.1, read as the reverse complement.
CTGGTCTGGGTAATAAAATACTGGTTAACATTCTTGGAGGGCCTAGCCCAACTCTCACCTTTTAATGAAGTATATTGTCTACTACATGTCGGTTTGGGGACAGCAATACAAAAGTAGGGTACCTTACTTTAGCAAACACTCTGTTATCACAGGAAACTAAATATAAGTGTGTAAGTGAGCAGGACCTTATGGAGCCTTCCCATAACAGACCTCTCCCCATGTCCTCTACCTGCCCTTTGTCTGTGGAAAAACTTTAGTCTGAGAAAAAAATTTAATCAGATAAATGAGAACATGCAGAAAGGAAAATAGTCAAGCAAGACAAAATAATAATCATTTACTCATTCACCAAAGTTAAAGACCTTTAGTTTTCCTCAAGGACTATAGATAATATTCTGAGCCATGTCTTTTGAGCTGTTTTGCAGGGACAGAAACCCTTACCAGGTGGAAGAAGTTAACCCTATGCTGCCACAAGCACGTAGCCCCCAGGCTGTTTGGAACCAGATGCTTGATGATTTTCACCACCAACCAATCAGAAGAATGTCCATGAGCTGATCACACCCTGTTCCTGGAACACTGTTAGACTCCTTTCTACCCCAGGCAGGGTGGGCGGGACAGAGTTTTGAGGGCTGGGACCCCTTTTGCCTGGCAAAGCAATAAAGCTTTTCTTTTCTATTTCACCCCAAACTGTCTCTGCATGTCTATTCTGCACCAGTGAACAGAGACAGAGCCTTGGCAATAGGAACTCAAAACTTCACGCTGCCTTCCCTTGTACCCCTTATCAAGGAGCACATTTGTTTGTTTTACTTTCTAATTAGTCTGCATTTCCTCCCTTGCTCCCTCTACCTCTTCTACATTTTAGGCCCACTACCTTCAGCATGCCTGGATTTGGGCCCCTCCTGGGTGGGCTCACCTACTCTGATCTTGTACCATCAGCCAAACCACTCTCCACATAACCATTAAAGAATTATTCCAAAACTGCAACTCTGATTATTCACTCTCCTTCTTAGAAGTCTTACGTACCCTACATCAACCTTCAGGGTAACATTTCTAGTGGTTTACAAAGCTCCCCATGGCTGGCTCTGTCAGTCTAGCCTCATCTCTCAGTATTTACTATTTTATAGTTTATGCTCCAGCAACACCAATCTGTTGCTAAATATAGCATGCAGGTTTTAGGTTTTGTGTCTTTTCTCCCCATCATATCTCTGCCTCTTTGACCAGTCCAGACTGCACTATGCATAAACAAATTGCAGGTGACTTATTCCTCCTTATCCTTTGAAATGAAAATGAATGTGGTTTTCTATAGGAAACAATTAGAAAAATCACTTCTGACTGATATTGACAGCTGGTTTCGCTGATTTTTTTTCTGTTCTCTCCACCTCCATCCCCCTCCCATTGAGATGTACAGCTATCTATTCATTTTTGTGATGTTTCAAAAATATTCTTGTTTGTCTCCCTTAGCAGATGGGAAACACCTTGAGAGCAAAAAATATGTCTTACCCGGATCTTTGTCACCAGGTTTTGATATGTGGTGGGCTCTCAGTACCAGTGTGTGGAATGAACCAGCAAAGCAGGCCAGCTGAGCCTGATGAACTCCAAACAGTTCTCATAACAAGGGTTTAACCCAGTTTTAATTGTATCACTGCCAGTGCTCAAACTAATATTTACTTAATCTCAGGCCTTTCTCTTTTTTTGTTCTAGCCAAAATCTTCCTGCTAAAGTGAATAATTCTTTTGGCTTCTCTGGCATGTTCATTTCCACATAACAAAAGACCTTGACACAGACTACCTAGAGAGTCAAAGAGGGAAGGAATGTGCAGGCAGACATCAACTTGAGCTTGCTGGGTATGTTTCAAGTTTCTAAGATAAGTCAGTTACAGCTTGCAAAGGTGAATTCAGGTCCAGGTAAATGTTAGTATTAGATATTTGAGTTCTGCAAGAAAAACATTTTCCACGGGGTTGCTCCTTTTAAATACCGTGACCAGAAATGTCCATGGGGAAATCAAAGAAATGTGTTTGCCTTTACTTCTCCTTGTTATATGTGCCATCAATTGCAGGATTGTGACACTGTACTGCTTTTGTTTGGTGAGTATGGATTCTCTCAGGGACCTCAAAGTAATCTTTTAAAACACCAGAAAAATAAATTCTCCTCTTATACAATTAATTGGATAAGAATGTATCTTAAATTTACAGAATGCATGCTAAAGAATCTTAAAAATTGGGCCTCATTTTTCATATATGCCTCCTCTTATACAATTTATTATAATGGGAACTAGAAATAAATGTTTCTGTAAAATGAGTGATTGATGGAGTAAGACCGAGTTCTAAGTTATGGAAATGTATTTCAAAAGAAAACAAAACATGTTTTGTCAAATAAAAATATATTTAAACTGTAATTTTAAAACCTACATGAAATGGCAGGTTTTGCTGGTTTGGCAATATCCTTTGTAATTCTCCATTAAAGAGTAAGACCACTCGAGTTTTACGAATAAGAAAGAAAGTGAAAAAATTTATTACAAATGTTGCTAGGTTATAACACTCATTTTTTAAAAGAAGACTTTTTCCAGAAGCTTTCTGAAGACTGTGAACTTACACTTCAAAAGTGTGCTTCAACAGCCATTGTCAATTGTGTGTTGTTCTAAAATAAATGTGATCATTGATTTGTTCACAAATACATTCTAACTGTCTATTGGCATCCAGCTAAGGTGCCAGAACATAAGAACTCTGACTACACAACAATGCAAAGAATCATCTAAGATGATGGAGACCAGAATCCAGGGCACGTATGTGGTAAAATCGCCAAGTCGATTTGGGAGACGCATGTTACGGCTGCCCCAGATCCAGATGTCGATGAAGGACAGTGAAGTAGTAAAGCACAATTTCCCCGTTAATCCAAGAAATCTCAGAAGAGAAGGTGCCATTTATATAACCACATGTTTCCCACTGACATGTTTAAAATTTGGAGATGATATAGAAGGGTAGAACCATAATAACATAATTTTAATGCCATCCCTTGCCAAGCCCAGCAGGTGGGAATCATATGCTGTGTGTGGAACTTGGATCAGGCTTATAAGGGATGGTCTCCATAGCCCCTGTTTTTCTACAGATGGCCCACTGCAAAGTGAGGAGCAAAGGCCACTTTTCTGGCCGGTAGCCACTCTCTACTCCAATGCGGTTAGATGGCACTAACGCAGCCTTTACATAGCAGCTGATGGCCAAATAATCCGAGTGTAATTAAAAGTCATGTTCAGAAAACAAAAAGAAATCCCCACAGAGCAGTTTCCAGGAGGAAAGCTATCAGGCGTCCACATGGGAGGCCAAATACAAAGGATATGTGAGCCAAAAATTACTTGGGAAAAAAAGGGACCTGGCTAAAGGTGGAAGCAGTAAGGAGGGAGGCTGGAAACGCACAGGCTCCAAAAGCAATGGCTGCTTAGAGCTGATTAGCTCACCTGAAGGTGACAGGAAAGGAAAATAAGAAAAATCCCTGCCTTGGACCTGAAACAAGAGACCTGCCCTAAGCTCATTAGCGTCAGGGAGCCAAAGGCTTTGTTCCCACACGAAATAAGCTGAGAGAATTACAGAGCAATGACTGTCTTTGGTAAACAGACTTAACGCCTAGATGTAGCCCTGGTGCCCCACGTCCATTATTTCTCTGGTGCACAAAAGGGAAGGAGTCTCTGACGTCAGCAAACGAGCTGGGCCGAATTTCCCTGGGGGGCATGAGGAACTTATTGAGGCAATGAAAAATTATAAAGTGGTAAAATAGTTTTGACAGGAAAGCCTTTTAGAAAAAAACAAAACAAAACCTCCCTTCATCGAGGCAAGTTGCTGTGATTTAGGTTAGAAAAGAAACATGTCAAATGTGGACTCCAAGAAAACTGTACTACCTGAGTCTCCTTGTTGGGAAGGCTTATACTAAACACAGAAGCAGCCTCTTCTGGTTGACTTTTTTTTTTTTCCTAGATTATCTCAATTTGGTAGAAGACACGATCCTTAATGAAATATTTATATAATAGGAGAGGAGGTAAATTTCCCTCTGTATAAGCAGAAGGATTTTCCAAGATTACTTTCAGACTACCTGATTTTTGCTTGTTGAACAGTAACAGGGTCTTATTTGGATAACCATTCCTACAGAGCCTGAACTGTCTGCTGAAGAGTACAGGAGAGTGGCTTTTTGTTTGTTTGTTTGTTTTTTGTAGCAACAGCTGCTTTTAAATATGTAGAGAGTGCTTAATAGCCATGCAAATACATTTTTTTTTTGGTCTAATACAGTCTCAATCCAAAAGGTTAGCTACATTGCCCCCACATAGGTAACACGTGTTCAGGGTGGTCTGGCTTAAAATAGAGTCTGCATGGTATTCACCGCACCCACTTTGGTGGCAGTGCTCTGGAGAATCTCAAAAATATCCACTAACTTCCAGAACAACTAAAAGTGGGGCTCCAAAGGAGGCTTCTGTGACTGTCCTCCAAGAGGGAGGAATCACACATAATAAAATACTAAGTACAGGAGAAACAAACAGTGTAAACTCTAAACCGAAAGCTACAAGTGCGACATTTTAAATCGCAGGCAGTGATGTGTGACTTGACTTATCATATCAGCAGCTCTGGCATATATGTCTAAGTTTGGTTGGGCTTTAAATAATATTTAAGTAGTCCAGAGAAATCTTAGGGACAGCATATATTTCAAAGCCACCGTAAAGGTTTTTTGTTGTTGTTGTTGTTTGTTTTTCTCAAAAGTATACAGAATGAGACTAGAGGTTTCTCTGGTGCAGTAAGGTCACTCCTGGTTTTTGCCTCACTGAGGAATACAGAGCTTTTGTGGAGGCAGTGAAAGGGAGCAGTTAAGAATTATGATTGCGAAATAAAGTAAAGCTAGAATACAACCCTAGTTCTGCCTGTACCTTGCTTCGTTCTCCTGAACTCCGTTTTCCTCATCTATGAAATGGAGATAATATGAGACTATGTCAAGAACTGTTATAAGTACTAGATGAGATGTTTGTTCCATGCTTAGCACAGCACAGGATCATCACTCCACCATCACACGATAAAATAAAATTAAACAGACCCAATAAATCACAAATGACTTTCTATTTAGTGAGCTGCTTTAGAGATCCACAACATCTACTGATGTTGAGCAAACGATTTCTTTGACAAGGAAAACTCGGTGAAAATCAAGTTCTATTACTCCATCAGGAATTGGTTGCAGGAGTTCCTGTTTTGGCTCAGTGGCACCGAATCTGACTAGAATCCATGAGAACGAGGGTTTGATCCCTGCCCTTTCTCAGTGGGTTGAGGATTTGGCATTGCCATGAGCTATGGTGTAGGTCACAGATATGGCTCTGATCTAGTGATGTGTGGCTGTGGTGTAGGCTGGCAGCTGTAGCTCCTATTCAACCCACAGCCTGGGAACCTCCATATGCTGCAGGTGTGGCCCTAAAAAGCCACACACACAAACACAAGGGAACTGGTTGCAGCAGCTGCTATCATTATAAGGAACTACCCAGGAACTCAAGAGAAAAGATTCTTCTATCTTCCACTTTTTCCCCCTAGATTTCTCAAGGTGATAAATGACAGATGGTTTCATGTGACCTTCTTTTTTCTTTCTGTGGTTTTGCCAGTTTGCCTCTTATATGAACTTGACAAGACCCATTTCCTCCTATATGTAAACACTGGGTAATTTATTTCTTCACATTTCAATGACAATTTTGAATTATTAAAGTAGCAGCTAAAGGGACAAAACAAAATCGCATTCTTCATGTCTGTGATGATGATGGAGTTTGGAAATTGAGTGAACTGGGAAGAGAGAGGGGGTGTTACTGGTGTGTGGGGACTGAGACACACTTACGGAGGTCTTCGTCTCTGAGCCAAGTGGGAGGGTCATTTCTGGACTTCCTCTCACAGCCTGTTGTATATACAGTGTGACATCCTATTTCTCGCAACCAAGTGGGTTCTTCTAAATTAGGCCAAGATACCCCAAATAGCCACATATTTTCAGGAAAGGCAATACTTTATACGTCAAACATATATGATTTGGTGTTTTGATGAAGAAAAGTTACTATTACGAATTGATTCTAGAGCCATGATTATATGATTCTTTATAGTTTGATTTAGAGAAATTGTGTCTCATTGTTATGCAAACTGTCATCTTTACCAGCCCCAGACCTTGACTCATCACTAAGACAAATTTTCAAGAAATTAGAATAGAAAGTGAATATCACTGCTGTACAAAAACTATTTGGCTCACTGGGGGAACTCTTTAAACACTTGAATGAAATCCAAGCAATTTTTTTTAATCTTTTTTTTTTTTTTAAGAGAGGGAAAAATCCATTTCTTGAGACAAGCTGACTAGGAGGATTGTTGTCATTCACTGATTTACTCATTGCCTTTATTTGACCTTATCAATAAAGCAAAATGTTCAATATATAACTTGGAAATCATTGTTATGGCCACAGCTGGTGAAGAGAGGGAGAAAGTAAAATTAAAAGCAAAACGATGACCCTTCTTGGATAAGTTAATTTTCCACTCTGGAAGGAAAATTGTGCCTTTAACAAATTTCTCTTATTTAAGGAAGCTTGTCTACTGGCTAGAGTCAAGAGTGGAGAATTCTTTTTCTTTTTGTTTTTCTTTTTTTTTTTTAATTTTCTTTTCAGTAATCAGAAGTCAGTGTGACCTTGAAAACAAACATACAAAAATAACCACAACCACAAAAAAAAAAAATACAAAAAAAAAATTCCTTTTGGACGTTAGTTCTGTTCAATAATTTCAAAATTTAGTTAATTCAAAAGGGTAATAAAATCATCACCTCTCTTAAGCTGATGTAGGTAACATTAATAATAGACTTTGTCAAAGATTGCTTAACTGACCTGAGGACAAAGAAAATACTAGGGAATGGATTCAACCTGAAGAGTTTTAAAGAATTCTCTTGTTCCTTGAAGAAATCCTACTTTCATCTGCAATGCGAGCCCTGGGAACTATGATACTCTTTGCTTACCCTTAGTATTGTAAGTCAGTGCATTCAACACTGCTTGGAATCAAAACAAAAAGTCAGAATCAGCTTGATGTCAAAGTTGGTATCTCATTGAAACTGACTTCTGAGCAATAAAAAGGTTTATATTCTGTTTATTTTATACAGTTTGGGCTTATTTACCCTTTTCCAGGAAGAAGGTATTTATTTTTGCATGAAAATGAGAAGCATAATATTTGTGAAGATTTTTACAGTCAATATATGTAGAGAAAATACATTTTCAATGCAAAATTTTGCATTGGTGGAAAAATGCTTGCATGTGTTTATGTGCATTTTTCTATGAGGGAATTTCTCAGATTTTATCAATTTCTCAAAAGTCTAGAGAATGAAAAATGTTACTGAACAACGTAGGGAAACTGCTCTGAATGATTAAAAATAATGAATCAATGAGTAAAGAAGTACAGGAAGTTTAGACTTTTGAAGGATATTAAGTAGAGTTGTAATTAGTCTTGTAAATACTATTATTAATAGAAGAGAAGAGTAAAAGGTTTCCTTTTTTTTTTTTTGTCTTTTTGCCTTTTCTAGGGCCGCTCCTGTGGCACACAGGCCAGGGGTCCAATCAAGGAGCTGCAGCCTCCAGCCTACGCCAAAGTCACAGCAATGCAGGATCCGAGCCGCATCTGCGACCTACACCACAGCTCATGGGAAATGCCGGATCCTTAACCCACTGAGCAAGGCCAGGGATCGAACCTGCAACCTCATGGTTCCTGGTCAGATTCGTTAACCACTGCACCACGACGGGAACTCCAAGGTTATCTTTTCTTAAGTTGTTTAGGAAATGCCAAGGGTTGGGGCCACACACTCCTAATACCTCAAATAAATGAAGCCAATGAACTTTTCTATAAAAGAAAATACCTCCCTCCCTGACCCCTGGCCAGGGTATATCTTATTTTGAAAACAGGTGCTTCATTAATCAGAGCCACAAAATCACCTAGAGAAATTATTAAAATGCAGATTCCTATTTGGTACATCTAGGGTAGAACCTGAGATTCTGCATTTATAGCAAGTTTCTAGATGAAATATCTTCTGTTGCTCTGGCACACATTGAATAGCCAGGCCTAAGGCTACCAGATAAACGCTGAGGTGAGTAAAGCAAAGGATGCATGCACTTTATCTGACGCGCTAATTTATCCTGCTTTGGCACTTGGTTGACTTTTCCTTGTTACCTATACCCTAGGGCAAGCATCAGTGCCTTATGTCTGCATTATTGTCATGCATTATTTTGCATTATTGCATATACTAACTGCCTATCTCTCCTCCGCTCCAAAACTAATGTCATTATTACTGTTTTTGTTACTACTATTATTCATGCTATCTGCCATGCATCCTCTTAAACTCTTCAGAAATACTGAAGAGTATTAAACTCATTAATCCTTCTGGCTGCCACATTAGTCATCTTCAAAAATATTGTTCTATTCATATCACTCTGAAACATTTCAGCAGCTCCAACAGTTCTGTTAGAATTGGCTTGGATTTTTTTTTTTTTGTTTTCCCTTGGACTCTCCCACTCATCATCATTATCACAAAGACAGAACTCCCCAGATAAGGTAAATCTCAACTTTGTACCATTTGTGTATTAAAAGTAAATGCTAACCTACCATAAGCTAACTAGTAAACAAGAGTCGCCTTTTGATAATCTATATTCTAGAATACTTTTCTTCATCTTTTCCCTAGTTGATGGGCAAGGGCTTTCTAATTTTGATAAATTTCTATGCATGTGAAAGAGTACCAGTCATTCATCTGTCTAGATTACTCAATGTTTAACAGTAGATGTGGGAGTTCCCGTCGTGGCACAGTGGTTAACGAATCCGACTAAGAACCATGAGGTTGCGGGTTCGATCCCTGGCCTTGCTCAGTGGGTTAACAATCCAGCGTGGCCATGAGCTGTGGTGTAGGTTGCAGATGCGGCTCGGATCCTGCATTGATGTGGCTCTGGCGTAGGCCAGTGGCTACAGCTCCGACTCGACCCCTAGCCTGGGAACCTCCATATGCCGTGGGAGTGGCCCAAGAAATGGCAAAAAGACAAAAAAAAAAAAAAAGAGTAGATGTGAATAATAAAAATGTCTAAGAATCCCCAAGGGGAAAACACAAGGGGATCTAGCAGATCCAAGGATACCTTGGCAGCTACAACCTAATTTTTCTTGCATATCCTGATAATTGGTTTGTCCATCCTGTGTTCATTGTTACAGATAATTATGATGTTAGGAATACCCTAAAATTATGATGGGTGTTCAATTTTTATGAACTACAGAATTATTGAGGAAAACTGTCCATGTTTACAAACACTCATATCAGCATTATTCATGACAGCAAAAGTTGGAAAGAATGCAAATGTCCATCACCTGACAAATGGATAAACTAAAGGTGGCCTATCCATAACAATGGAATACTATTTAGCTCTAAAGAAGAATGCAGTACTGATACATACAACAACTGGATGAAACTTGAAAATATTATGCTAAGTGAAAAATGCGAAAATCAAATGGTCAGATATTGTATAATACTATTTATAGGAAATATTCAGAATAGGCAAATCCATAGAGATAGGAAGTAGTTAGTGGCTGCCAGCAGCTGAGGAGAGAAGAGATTGGGGAGTGGAGTTTCCTTCTGAGGTGGTAAAATATTTTAGAACTAGATAGCATCAGTGGTTTTACAGTATTGTAAGTGGAATAAATGCCACTGAACTATACCTCTTAAAATGGTTAAAATGATGATTTTGTAGTATGCGAATGTTAGCTAAATTCTAAAAAATATACAAGTTTGAGAGAAGTTTGGAGTATTCTAATGTCTATATCTCACTGGATTTATTTGTCTCATGAGGATACTCAAGTCTCCTATAAGCATTAGCAGAGTGGATGTCTTCTCTTTGAAGTGACCAACAGGATCGTAAATGGCCAAAAGGTTGCGCAAACATTCACTTCCTCCATGCTAATCTTAACAGTTCAAACCAATCTACCGAGGACTCTGGGCCTTTGTGATGAGAGTTATTATGACTCGACCTTCTTAAACATAGCTCCCCAAATTTAACCCCTGCTCCATACAGACATATCACCTCTGAATCCCATGAAGGAATGAGCATGATTTCACCTCCATACTTCTGATGTTATTAACCCTAGCTGAAAGACTCTACCCTATCCATTCTCTAAGTCCTAGCTCAAATTGCATCTGTATTTACCACCATCCTTTTTGAAAGGTCTTGTTGCCTTCTGAACTGATGAGGTATATCCAACCCCCACCTCCTTTAAATGTTGCCTTGCTTCTTTGTCTTCTCAACTAGTTCATGAGAACTGAAAACCGAGACCATCTGTGTTAACATAACTTAGCTGAGACAGTAGGCCACCAATTTCAAAATAACTTAGTTGTTTGTTCCAAGAAAGCTTTACCCAGAAAAGATAAGCTGTAACCTAATAAATAATTTCACAGCTTGCTTCAGGAACTTCCCACAGATCGATTTATAAGTGACACCTACAAAACAGCTTACTTATTAACCACAAATTACTTACCAAGACATTCGCTCTGGTGTGTTGCCATTCTCATAATTATATTACAAATTGTACCCAATCCCAGTCAACCCCCCCCGCCCATCTTTAAAAATCTGCCTTAAACCACTTAAACTCAGATACCGAAGCCCTATAAACATTTGAATTCTGGTTTTCCCAATTCAGGCATTGCTGAGATTACATCGAGGTGGTGTTGTCCCACAATGCAACAAATCCTAAAAAAGGTTTAGTTTGCTCAATTAGCAGCTTTCTAGTAATAATTTTTTGGGGTTCAACATTCTCAAGTATGAACAGGGCTTCCTTAGACTCACTTTATCTATTGAACCCTGGTGGCTACAGAGTTCATTTCATAGAGGAAGAAGAGTGGAAAGGCAGGAAACAAGAAAGGAATAAAGGAAGGAAGGAAGGAAAGAAGGGAGGAAAGGGAGGGAAGGAGGAAGAGAGTGATGCAAGGGAAGGAAGGGAGGGAGGGAGGAAAGAAGGAAGGAAAGGAGAATTTGTTTTGGGGGGTTAGTTCATAGAGAGAGCCCATGATGTGTGCCCTCATCATCCAAAGATCATGTGCTATTAACAGCTAAGGCCTGGGAAGAATTTAGTTGCAAAATGAGAGCTTCTCTTTTAATTATATGCACAATTATTAGCCACCTCTGGGACATACGTTTCCAAATAGAAAAGTCCGTTCCCTAGAATTTTAAGGTATTTTTTCCTTAATTTGTAGCATAGCTCTCTGAGAAAACCAGATCCATAGAAGACTTGCAATGGAGAGATACTTCAGGTTTCTGTTCTCTCTTGTGTGTATATCTGCAGCAGTTGAAGTCATTGAATAATTACCGACACCTAGAATTCTGTAGAGTTAGTTCATCTCTCCGTTAAGCTGTTTAGCACTGCTCAGTCCCATTTATATTCCTATATCACTGGTGATAGTTACATGGACTATCCATTACATTATAGCTTGAAAATTAAAGGAAGAATGAAAGTTTACAAAAAAGGGAGATAACACTGACTCAGAAACAGGTGTAGGGAACCCCAAATCCTGCACTCAAACCCTAGATGGAAAAAGCCCTTCCTCAGGCTATCAGGAAAACCTTATAGTTATTACTAGAGAGCACATTATAAAGGATCCCTCATTACCGTATTTGGAGGATGGGGCTTTTCAGGCAATGGCCTAAATCCTAATCAAAAAAGCAGTAAGCAGAAGAGTGACAAGCTTTCTGAATGACTAAACTCTTCACTCCCCATTGGCTTGGCCCTTGCTTACTTCACTACCTTAGGATTTCCAAACATACTAGGGCTTGGGAGAATTTCTGGAAGATACTATACTCATATTTTTCTTTCTTTTTTTATTACTGATCATGCATCCTAGAAAATCTCCCTGGAAGAGATTCTTAAAATCCGTCTCCTTCCTAGGGCTCAAGACTAGCAGGACTCTGTCACCCAAGTACTTTGAGAAAATAATAAAACTCCTCCTCTAGTACTTGGTCATAAATTAAATAACAAATTAGTAGATGATTAATAAACCAGAGATATGCAAATCTACTGGAGACAAAAAGAAAGGTTCCCAAGCCAATTAAATTCCATTAAAAGAGGAACTGAATATATTAACATGTCTAGGAAAGCCTGTGTTGTCCAGAAAGAGTGCTGGTCCTATGAAAGCTTTGTAGAAAGATAGTCAGAGAGATCAGTGCTGCTTGCAGCCACTTAGGTTGAGTCTGGGGGAGAATGTTCAGGTCCCCACTGGTACAGCCTTCCCTGGAAATTCAAAGTGTTCTTCAAGCTACCTTAGCCAAAGACTATTTTCTGAGATTCTATAACATACTGTGCTGCTTCCAAGATTGTGATCTGGCTTCCATAGTAAGTCTTGCTACCAGGACAAGCTGTTCATGCCCAGGTGGGTTCTGACTTCTCTGTTCTGTGACCATCCTGTCTCTTGATACATATGAATAGGTTCCTTACATAGATATGTCTTCAACAATTTACTCTTGTGATACATCTGAAAGGTAGGACTGTTTCTACCTGTGTAATGATAACATTAAAGTTCTGAACCTAAAAATGTGAGGACCACTCTGTTCAACTCACTCTGCCATTGTATTCTGAATTATTTACATAACCACCACCTTCTTCAATACCATTACCTTCCTCAGTGTCTATGTTACAAAGAGAAACCACAAAAGTCCTTGATCTTCTCCATTCTCTATTCCAAATGCATCAACTCAACCTACCTACCTCTTCAATCATGCTACTTCCTTTATCGTCTTCTCTGCATCTCTGACTTTGTCATAATATAGAGAGAATCTATCTATCTAAGATAGATAGATATAGATAAAAATAAATATATAGTGGAGTTCCCATCGTGGCTTAGTGGTTAATGAATCCAACTAGAAACCATGAGGTTGCTGGTTCGATCCCTGACCTTGCTCAGTGGGTTAAGGATCTGGCATTGCCGTGAGCTGTGGTGTAGGTCACAGACGTGGCTTGGATCTCGTGTTGCTGTAGCTGTGGTGTAGACTGGCAGCTATAGCTCCAATTAGACCCTGAGCCTGGGAACCTCCAAATGCCATGGGAGCAGCCCCAGAAAAGGCAAAAAGACAAATATACATATAGATAGATAGATAGTTGACCCTTGAATGACACAACCCTCTGCAGGGTCAAAATCTACCTACAACCACGGGTAGGCCTCCTCCTAGCTCCTGTTCCATATTTGCTGATTCAGCCAAATGTTGAGTCTGTAATACTATTTACTATTGAAAAACACACACACACACACACACACACACACGTACACCCCTGCAGTTTAAACCCATGTTATTCTAGGATCAACTGTGTATATGCATGTGTGTGTAATTTTTCTGCTTTAAGAGTACTTTATTTCATTGTGCTTTGAATTTCATTCCCTCCTTTTTAACAGGCTCTTTCATGTTGCCAGTATTTCATTCAACACATATTACAAAATGCTTATTATATTCCAGATACTATTCAACAGCACAAATTTCCTCTTACTCCCATCACAACCTTTCAAGGTTGGCAGTCCTATCTGAATTTTGCAGAGAAAAAAATTTAGTCACAACAAGGTTAAGTACAATACAGATGGCAAGTGGCACAGCTGATATTTAAAACCAGGTTATTCTGACTCCAAAACACTTTTTCTTATTTATTTTTTGTGTTGAATCTCCCCTCTATTAGAATATAGGCTCTTGTTGTTGGAATTTTGTCTCTATTGTGAAGCATTATATCCCCAAATACTCAGTGGTGTGTGCATAGTATATGTTCGATTAACAGTAGCTAAATAAATTCATGAGTGAGTAAATGAATTCCCCCTCTACCACCATGGATACAGAGGCTGAGAATCTGTTCTTTTAACCCTTTGCTCCCATCCTACCCAGTTCCCCAAACATAGCTTGTGAGTCTTCCTTTTTCCTTGGAGTCCACTAAGTTGGCCAAAGTATGGCATACTATTTTTATTTATAGGTTTTCTCTTGTCTTGTTTTCAATTATTTCTCTGGAAATGATTCCTTCTTGAAAGACTCTGGCTATTGCTGGAACATTCTGTGCAGAAGGCTGGAGGGGCACAATCTGGTGTATTTATCAGCCTCTACATGACCTTGTTGTTTCCAACATCCTCAGGCCAAATCTAATTTATACTTTGCCTCATGGGTATATATTACCCTAGTTTTCTACACTCGCTGGTTTGGTGGGGCTCAAATCAAGTCCTTTAGTCTACAGAACCTCTAGGTTCAATTCACTTCCTCACCAGATTTTCTTCTAACCGAACAGGTTATATATTTTTAAAGGATAGAAAGAGCTGGTAGGTATATATATTTTTTTCCTTTATGCTTTGTTCCTCTACTACTGAGAACCAGTGAGCAATTTTCCCACAGGACTATTTTTCACCTCTTCCTTACCCTTTCTCTGACCCAAGATCCTATAATGCTAATCAATAGATTGTTAGATACTCTCCTTGAGGAAATTTTTAAACTGCTAGAAGTCTGCAGTTGTGCTTTATCTCTTATTACCTTCTTTCTTTGGGCCCATATTCATGGAATTTGGCAGAGTGACTTCATATTTTGATCCGTAGCCATTTGCTTTGTGAAATTTAGTGCTCTGGCCCCACTTGCATTGTCTCTGGCCTTTTATATTATATCTAATAGCTGATGTAAACTAAAAGAAAGTTACTGCTTTTTTACAGATACAGATTCCCAGGGTCCACACTTGGAGATGCAGGTCTGAAGTTGCATCTGTAAATCCACATCTTTAAAAGCTCCCTAAGTGATTATGATACTTGGCTAGTCTTAGCAATACCATGCTACTGAGATGAGTTTTCTTCAGAGATGACGAAGAAACAGTAAGTCTGTTACTGCTTTCTTAGCTGGAAAGTAAATTATGATAGCAGTAGTGACTTGGCTTTGTGTATCTTTATTTCCAACACACTGCCTGTGAAATAATAGTTAATACATCTGCTCAAAGCGTTCATGGATTTCTTGAGGCCTAGGCTTCTGTATCATAAAAAGCAAAGCTGGAAGCTAAAGAGTTAAGTCAGTTTTCACCTAAACATAAACGAGGTAGAGAAAGAGAAAGCAGATGCCGCCCCTGGAGATTTCAAAGGACTTAAATGTTAGCACTAACATATTGAACCTAATTCTCAGCTTCAGAGGCAGTCAGGGCAATCACCCAAGAGATCAATGCCTGCTCTCCCCTGGGGACAGATGCACTCCTGCCTTTCCTATTCCAGACCCCCAAACTTCATTTCTGACCAACTGCCCAAGACGAAGAATAGCTGTTGTTTTTTTCTTCTTCGTCTTTTTCTGTGAAAAATTCATTTAGGACATAACATCATAATTCTCCACTCCCACTCGTTTTTCTTCTTTTTGTGAAAATCAATAACCTATAGGACTGGATTTTATGAAGGCTGAAGCAGTTAGGAGAAAATAAAGGAATGAATCTTTGGGCTCATCCTATTTCACACACCCACCTGCTTCCTGCCTTTGTGCCAGCTAGAAGGGATGAGGGAAACACCTGGGTAGGGATGCCGTGTGTCTGGACAGTGTGTGTGATGGACGGAGAAGACACACACTCAAGAGACAGAGGGAGAGAAGAACGCGCATGTACACACACACACACACAACCAGAAACTACATGAATTCAGTGCCAAAGTTCTGGTTACAATGCTCATTCTGGGGGTAGGAGCCACCTATGAAACATACACCAATAAGATAAATGAATAAATACATTATTGAGTGAATACAGAAATGACTATTTAGCAGCAAATGAAAGGGTTCAAGTTGAGAAGCTATTAGAAATATACCAAAAGTCTTTAACTTCCATATTAGTGGTACCAGGAGAAATGTTACCTCTCTGATGACAGGCTGTCCTGATCAAAACAGTACTGATGCCTGCTTAATCTAACAGGGGTGTGGAGGATGGATTAGACTAGGGGATAGCAATTACCAGCAATCCCATCTGGAGAATGGTGTCATGCTTTAGGCATGGCACAAAGTTCAGCCCTGGGATAAAGACAAAGGTGATGGAGAGAAGGAACAGGAAGAGGTAGTCGTGAGAAAAAGAAGTGAGAGGATTTAGAAAAAGATTAGACTGTGAGGCTAAAGAAAGAGAATGGGATCAGAAGGCAAGTCCCTGCATTTCAAGAAGCTTTCTCTTCTGGGATAAATTTTCCATATGGTTAATCACTACCTTCTCTGGATGTTCACTGTAATTTGTACATGATTTTTGTAGAGTTCACATTGGGGGCTTTGTGGCTATGTATTTTCTTTGTATCTTTCTTTGTACTGGATTGTTTTCCTCTTTGGAAAAGGTATCTATTCTCAAGCAAGTAGGAGCTGTACTGGGTCCAGGAATGTATTGGAGGACCCTGGGATAACTGTCAAAGAGGGACAAGACTTGCCTGGTGTCAAGTGTTTGAAAAGGGGAAAGTCAAAGGACAAGTTTCAAAGGTAAGTCACAGCTGACCACTAAGCATTATAACCCAGTAGAAGCACCAACTGCAGAGTCAGGGCACAAATGCGTAAGGTCAGAGAGCAGAAGTCAGAGACAAAATGAAGATATGACAGAGAGTATAAACCTTCCACAATAAAAAAAATGATGATAATACATTTTGAGTTTTTACTGTGTGCCAACGCTATGATAAATGCTCTGACTGGGTAATCTTTACACCAACGCTGAGAAGAATACATTCAAAATTAGAAGGCCTAAGTAATACACCATGTATATCTCCCCTCTCTCCTCAAGGCCATTAAAGTTAACAATAAGTATATTTAAAAATACATTTTTTAGGAACACAAAATTAGTAAAAGAGAATGTACACATGAGCAAATATTTCTGCATGTTTTTCAACGACAGGAAAAGGGTGAATAAATAAATACTGACTTAACTGAATGGAAGTTATAATCTAAGTGGCTACCTAACTCCAGAAATCTCTGCCCTTCCCTGATAAGGATCGAAATTTTTTACAAATGATGGTGACATTCTCGGGAGTGAAACAACACAGACTTGGCCCCAATAAAAAGGGCCCAACCTCGACTTTCTGCCGAATCTTCCCTTCTCCAAGTCCCTGTCCAGCATTCTGGTGCTTTTAGGCTGCTCGCAGGATCCCCCTTCAGTCTCCTCTCTGATCACTGACACGTTTACACTTCACTGAATCCAAAGCTCTAGTCTTTTACATACCTGATTAACTTAGGACTATGCAACTGACTGTTTATAAGAGATATTGCCTTCAGATATCAGTCCTCGTGTAATTATGATTTTTCCCAGTTCGAAATGACCTTCAGTCCTCAAGGATAAGGCAGAATCTTCAAGTCTATTGACAATCCATTGTACAGCAAGAAGAAAAGCAGCATTGGATTATGTTGGCATGCAACTAAGAATTAGAGCCATGATATGAAGGTACAATATTAAGTATGAAATTTATTGAACTTGGAAAGAAGTTGCTAAATATTTCTTTCCCCCAAACTCAGTCCTAGGTTCTTCAAAGTAAAATGTGTTTGAGGGGTCAAATATTACATCATGATTCTCTTTCCTCTCTCTCATTTCAACAATTGTGTTAGTTTCTCCCTTTTAATAAAACAAGCCCTCAAGTATACTTCAATAAAATAAAATAAAAATAAATACTTTGGGGACTTAA
Source organism: Phacochoerus africanus (assembly GCF_016906955.1). Classification (NCBI taxonomy): domain Eukaryota; kingdom Metazoa; phylum Chordata; class Mammalia; order Artiodactyla; family Suidae; genus Phacochoerus; species Phacochoerus africanus. The sequence continues at coordinate 120,624,409 of NC_062548.1, read as the reverse complement.
GAGTTAAAAAAAAAGAAAGAAAATAAGCTCTAAGACTCTGAGATTAGTCATAATATTTTTGATAAGACTGAAACAGAAAGAAGGAGATAATATATCTTTCCTCCCATTGAGCATGCTAAGTTTTGCTTACTTAGGATAGCTTGTCTATACTTGTCATTGTTACATACATTATCTGGAATAGATTATTTGCAGTATCAAAAGATTATGCCTCTCCCACTAACCCCCTCCCGGCCCCACCTCAAGAAGTTAGAATAAAATATAGGAAAAAAAACGACTTCTCAGAAAAAAACAAATCTATCTTGTTTCCACTAAAAATGTTCCTTTCTTCTAACCACCCTCCTTTGTCATCGTTAGGTGGTTATACTCCAGGGTTGGCATGATGAATGCAAGCAATTAGACAATATTGGAAGTTACTGTAAATACAAAATCTTTGGATAAATATCTCTGAGTCAGGCTACTTTGGTTATTCACAAGGCAGCTTTAAAAGCCAAAAAGTAGAAAATTGACAGAACACTGTAAGCCAACAATAATAGGAAAAAAAATCATTACATAATAAAAAATCATTATATAAAAAATAAGTTCTCCTGATAAAAATATAAACAAATAAATAAATTTAGTACCTAAATCACATATTTTCGCATCTGGAAGGAGCCTCCTTTGTCACCTGGTTTTTACCTTTTCCTGTCATCCCTGGTAAGTTATTATGCCATCTAGTCTTAAAAACTCATGCCCACTCAGGAGGTGCAGTGGAGATAGCTTTCAACTGCACAGCATTTTCTTTCCCTTGTCTTGCCACAGAATTTATCCATTCAGTCATTCAATAGACCTTAATTAAGGATGCCCAGCAGTTCCCATCGTGGCTCAGTGGTTAACGAATCCGATTAGGAACCAGGAGGTTGCAGGTTGCTCAGTGGGTTAAGGATCCGGCATTGCCATGAGCTGTGATGTAGACCACAGATGTGGCTCGGATCCCACATTGCTGTGGCTGTGGTGTAGGACGGGGGCTACAGCTCTGATTAGACCCCTAGCCTGGGAACCTCCACATGCTGCGGGAGCGGCTCTAGAAAAGGCAGAAAGACAAAAAAAAAAAAAAAAAGAAAAAGAAAAAAAAAAGTATGCCCTGAACATCAGGGCTTTCTCAGTATTGTAGTAGAAGGCTGTATATATCCATCCCTTCTAGTGAGTTTTGGCTCATTGTTGATTCAATGACAAGGTCAACATTTGGCAACGCTTTCTATCTAAATCTATTCTTCTTTTCTGGGCATGGGTCTTGGTGGTCTTCAGCTATGCAGAGCCTTCTCTCCAAAGAGACTTCAAAACCTGAGGTAGTTTCACAGCAGTGAGACTAAGGTAATCTTGGTCACTGTGCTTGTTAACACACACTCATTAAGCAAACACAGAACACCAGGGTAGGTAGGCAGAGGGAGTTAGTAATGCTCTAATTCACTGATGGTCTCTGCCTTTCAGAGATTAATTGTCCAAGAGAATTCATAACCAAAAAAAAAAACAGTATCAAAAGGAAGATAGACTCAGTGTGCAGTGATTTTACTAAGGAAGGAGCTATTGCTACAGAGCAGGAAATCTTCAAGAGGGAGATGGCATTAGAAAGTTACAACTGCTAATCAGAGTCTGAATCCCTGAGTGAACTGGAAACCTCAGAGTCTCCACTTAGGAGATTTAAAAATCACCCTCCTTTCTTACCTCACACAAGAATTCCGTGAAGAGGATGGAGAGGTAAAAATGGATGTGATAATGCACAAAATTCAAAACGACTTTAGATACCAAAGAAGAAAGTCTTTACAAGCACCAAGTACATACAGAAATCAGCAACCAGTGTCGTAGAGGCTGACAATACAAATCACTCAGAGGATTATTTTAGAAAAAAAATAAAAACCAAACAAACATAAAACCCAAAAACAAAAACAAAAAGAAACCCCTGGATCTCTACCTGGAAATGAAGGACACACATAGAGAGAGATGATGACAGCACTTGCCTTGGAATATATTACCTTGCTTTCCCCACCTCTACCCACAGATGGGCTCACCAAAGCCAGAATACTGGTAGCTATGACCTATGGCAAAAATTCTGTAGCCATGACCCTCTGTAATTTGGGGGTGCATCACAAAGCTTCTTTGGTTACTACACCCATCAAAGCAAAGGAACTGTACTTAAGGTGACCAACATACCAGTTTTCCTGGAACAATGCTAGTACTCCCATTCACTCTCAAAAATGTCCCTGTTTAGGTGGTTAATTATACAGGCACCTTAGCTATATCCTGCTTTCTATGAGCCACGCAGAGTTGGGTCACTGACAACCATTTTCCTATAAACAGAGTTTCAAGCAAAACCATGATGGCAGATGGAGGCGTAGTTTTGAAGAACACAAAAACCGCCTAGAAACTATATATACCACAGGCAAAAAGCCTTCCCAGGCTTTGCAAATAATGAACTGTTATCAATTCAGTCTGGCTTCATGCTAGCTGATATTTGACCCTGCATAACATATTTGTTTATTTGTTTTGTGTATTTGCTTTAATGGGTTATCAGCTGTCTCAAGTTTAAATGAGAAGATAATGAAAGGCAACAATTCCTATGACATAATCAAGATGAAATCAATGATGGAGAGGGCAGATTTATTTCATATTTTACAAAGAATTCAGGACAATTATTTCAACTGATTTTCAATTTTCTCTGAATAAGCCTACTTTTCCACTCAAAAAAACTGAATCCCAGTTCATTACTGAGCATTAGTTGGTGTCGAATTGATGGTGCTAAGACTTAACCAGTTCCTCTGGATACAAATTTTAATCCGTGTCCACCAGACTGTTCCTGTTTTTGTTGATAACGATTATGATTACAATAATAAACAGTCTGACGGAAATAGAATGTGATCCGGAGACTTAATAAGCTCTTTGGAGGTTCCCAATTATCTTACAGCTTCTTCCCTCGCTAGGCCCTAACTCTCACCCAGGTTCTTTCTCCTGCTGGCCGTTTGATCTAACATGAAAGGATCTTCCTTCACCAGCCTCATACCCTCCACATGTTTTTCAAGTCCTTACCTCTTCCAGGAAGACTTCCTGGGTGCCTCGGTCCACGGGGATTTCTTCTCTAAGAACGTATTCCCCTTGTCTTGCAGACACACTCATCTGGAAACTCGGTTGTTAACTATTTTTTTATGATTGATTTTGCTTCCCTGATATCATTTGATCTCATGACAGAGACTAAACCTGTTCACTGCTATACCACCTTCCTTCTCCCTGCCCCCACCCTCACATCATAGGCAAGGACATGACAAGCAGAGTCAACCCTAGCATGAGAACATTTGACACAAGGAGACTAAATCCTTTTGAACACTGGAGATTGAAGGCTTGGCAGTATTGTCTCTCACTGTGAAACTCATCCTCTCTGACTATGCTTGGGCTCCCTCATGGGATGTGAAAAGGAATAAATCCAGCTCAGGGGCCCACCGACAGAGGCAGCTGCCCTTTGCCTGCCCTGATCCCTTCCGCTCCTAAGAACCAAAGGGTTTCTGCCCAGGGCAGGTGCAGGGAGGCAGGCCTGAACAGATCTGCTCACAGAAACTTTCTTCCCTGAGGCTGGAGCGTGTTAATAACTGTGACAATTTTTTGAGTTCTAACGTGTTCAAGTCTGTACTCATCGTGTGGACTAAGTTTCATTCCTGCCACAGGCTGCAGTGTCCATCCTGTGGGGTTTTAAAATATCCATCAATGACAGTCTCTATCATTTCAAACCTGTTAATTTAACTCATATTTCAAAGTGCTGGAGAAATCTCAGAGGGACAGAGGTAGGCACACAATTATTCAAAACCTGTTACAACATTCAAAGACAATGCATATGTGTGTATGTATTTTTACATAGACAGATTGACAGATATTCATATTGCAACACACACACATACACACACATACACATACATACATTTTGTAAAGTCTTTTCACTATTTATTCTGCCTGGGATACACTTTCCCCAGAAATGTACATGGCTAAATTCCAGAGATCCTTTTTGTTCAAACATTACCTTCACAAGACTTATCCTGATCATGAGACTTAAGACTGTTACTACCTGTCCCTGAACTCTTTCTTTCTCTTGACTCTTCTCCTTTCTAACATTTTATTGGATCTATTTATTTATTTCATGGATTGCGTATCGTTTTTCCCTCAGTGAAATGTAAACTCTATTTAGGTGGAAAATTCCTATTGCTTATGTTCATTGATGGATTGTAAGTGCAATAGGATGGTGTCAGGCACTTAGTGGGTACTCAAGAAATCATTTTTATAGAATGGAAAGGAATGGAAACAATTAAAGAACACTACACACCTACCAAACTCTGGGTGTTTCAGGAACAACTGGCTCACCTAGAGACAGCAGAGCCAGAGCAGGTGTCAGGAGACCTCCAAAGACAGTGCTATCTGGGAACATGCAAATGAGTACAGACTCATGGTCCCTAAGGATGGATCCCAGAATCCTCCCTATAGCATGACACCCCACTGGGATCCTTGCTGTTGCAAGTTGTGAAACAAGCTGGGGACATGCTTGTGCTAGCACTTTCTAAAGATCAAGAATCTGAGAAGTTAAACTTGGAAAGAGCCATATCATTCCCACTCACCTCTAACGGACAGAGCATACATACTGTGTTCCCAGCATTGCCCTTAGCACATAAGAAAAAATGAGAAGGAGCAAACATTGACCGTGACATCAGGACCCAGGAGAAATTAAAGGAATAATGAGAATAATGTGAAATAAAAAAACTGTAGGACAAATACATAGAATCCAAACATCTAGAAAATCTATAATTTAGGTTCTCTTCTGGGTATTAGACAGATGATGATAATGACATACGGTTTTATGCAGGGATATAAGGAAGGACTGTAAATGCATGATTATAACAAAATATAATAAATGCTCTAAGATTTGTGCATAAAATTGCTATAGGAACACAGAGATAATGGAGAACAGTTTTTCCCATAAATGTAGGGCAAGTTACAGTGACAGGATAACATTTCCTTCTGGCTTTGAGGGATAAAGCAGTTTGTCAGAAGAGGAGAGTGAGTGGGCATTTCAGGAAGAAAAAAATATGTGGAGGCCAGGTGTAGATGTCAGGACCCCCCACTGGGGAAAGGCAAGAGCGATACTTCCCAGAGGATCTTCATTTGCTCACCGTGTCGTGGTATGACTGGTCCTTTCCACCTCTCACCCAAACATTGACAGCTTTTGCTTCATAAGACATATTCAAGCATAAATAGAGTAAATGCATGAATAAAAATAAATACAATCAGAGCCTAGCCAGATCACCAATCAAAGCTCCTAGCCTATGTCCTTCTTTTCTTTTCTGTTTTTCTTTTTTTTTTTTTTTTTAATGGCCACACACATGGCACATGGAAATTCTTGGGCCAGAGGATTAAACCTGAGCTGCAGCTGTGATCTACACTGCAGCTGTGGCAACACTGGATCCTTTAACCCACTGCACTGGGCCAGGGATTGAACCCGAGCCTCTGCAGTGACCCAAGCCACTGTAGTCAGATTCTTCACCAGTTGCACCACAGAGGGAACTCTACGTCCTTATTTTAAAGAAAAGGTCTGCTGTCTTAGAAGACCAGCTCTTATAATCCATGTTTTTATGAAAACGTGCTCTGACTTTGCCAGTAACCCCCTCTCTTTCTGAAGGTGATAATTAGACCCTATGATCAGGAGTTACACTGCTGCTCCTGACCCTGGAGTGCCTGGCACAAGTCTGGGCACAGGGTGGTCATTCAGAAAAAAACATTTTTGTACTTGGCACAAAACAGACACTTGGTGACAGAGGTTGTTGATACTAAGAGTTGTCACAATACTGATTTTCATCATCCCTGTCTATGAGGCTAAACTGTTGTACCTCTCCATTTCAGCAGCAGCAGCTGAGAACCAGTAGTCAGGAGGCCCAGGTCCTAGTCTTGGCTCTGCCCCAAACTATCTGTCTTATCTAAAGTAAATAACTCTCCTTTTGGAGCCTCAGCTTCTTACGGGGGTTATGGTTAGGCTCAGATGACTATAGGGATAAAAGAAATGTACATGCATTCCTATCAGTTTCTCCCTGACTCCAAGACAGACCCAGAGTATTGATAAAACTTCCTTGGGGCACTGGCACTCCTTCACAACTGATTAAGAAGCCAAGCACAGAGAGAAAATCTGGCTCAGAGGTGAGAACCTGACCCTGTGCCCAGAAGAAAGTGTGTGGAAAATTCATTGTCAACCCCCTACCCCCTGCTGTGGTTCAAGGGCACCTTGAGCTGACCAGATGCATCACTCAGCACTCCTGGCATGTGCTAAGTGGATGAGAAGTCCCTCCCTGCAGCAAGCACAACACGATGGGGACGATGGGGACCTGAAAGGTAAAGTTTCTATTTTCCCCTCCACTGTGCGCTGAACTTGCTGAACTTTAATTGCAAGATTTCCTTATCTGTGTTTCCTGCCAAAGCATGAGCTCACTATGAGCATAGACCAAGTACTATTTGTATCTATATTCATAACATCTTACAAGGCACCTGAGACAATTGTTGTTCAATGAATGCAGCAATAAATAAATGGGTAATAGTAGTATCAACAAGAACAAAAAAAATGACTAATGCCTTTACTCTGTGCAAACACTGTGTAAGTGCCACTCAAACATTGTTCCAATTAATCCTCAGTGCAAGACTACAAGGGAGGTATTTCTCTCTCTCTCTCTAACGGACAGGAAAACGAAGGCTCAGAAAGTGTCAGCAACACAAACCAGGATTCACACTGATATCTGCTTGAATTCAAAGCACTAGTACAATCAGGGATGAGATAGTCAGCATGTAAATAGACCAATCAAAGACACCCAACCTTGAGCTTACCTCAAACTGAATTACGCTGTTTCCATCATCTTCTCCTTCTCTCTCTCTTTTTTTCTTTCATTAAAGCATATATACTTAAAATCTTTGAATTCCTAGTTTTCTCAGGACCAGTCTTTACCTGGCTTGGGTTGGCAAGTCTTGACACAATAGTCCTAATAAAACCATCACTGACAGTCACCTCCAGGAGTCCAGTACATGTATGTCTGGGAGGAGGGCAGGAGAACTTCCAGCTCTGAAAAGGTACAGATGCTTTGCTCTTTCAAAAGGATTGTTCTTCAAAAACTTCAGTCTAGCTGTATATTAATTTACCATCACCTTGCAAATCAGAGTTTTACTCTCATTGAATGCAAGGCTCTACAAAGTCCCTCTCTGGTGGGAAGTGTGATTTTTAGTCTAAAGCTCTGTTTGTTAACAGGACTATTAGCTGAACATCATGCAAAAATGAGGCTCTTCAAAGCACTGATTTGTTTGTTAGGGGCCTGATAATTGCAGACATTGGAAATTCTGGGGTAGAATAAAACTCTACTGACATTATGGACAAATTTAATCTGGCAACAATTAGTTTGATTAATCCCAAGTGAGAAGCTGCGGGAAGAAAGAAAGAGAGCAAAATGATCCATTTTTAAAGCGCTTTTCAGAAAAGACTGATTCAGGATGGTTTATTTGCATAGTCACATAATAGTCTGAAAAGGCAATAAATGAAATAAGAATTGTTATTTCTCAGGGCCATTGTTTCCATTATTGTTTTTATGTGGATTAAATGTGGGGAAGGGATTGACAGCCCTGGAGAATTAAGAATCATGCTGTCTCAAGGAATGGCTGCAGAGAGGCAGCATGAGAAGCAGGAATAAGAGGAAGACTCTCTAGGAAGGTGTGAAGATGCAAGAGCTGGCTGAGAAGTCTCCCCACCCCAGGGACCGTAGCTACTGTGCAGAAGGGGACTCTGCCTTGGAGGTCAAATCCAGATCACAGAATTTTGGTTTTCCTAGGCTTACCGATTTGTTGAAGAATATGTGGCTATTTAAGAAGGGACTGTCCAAGTCCCCAGTGTCAGGACAGGTGCATTAGGAGTGTTAGAGAAAAAAGGGCAGCTCTCACGTGGGAAAAATAAACATACTAAAAGAGGGCTTGCAGGTAATCAGGGATAAACTCAGATGAAGGGCAATAGACACTGAGGCCCCAAAGATAAGCAGTAGTTGGCCAGCCTGGCACAATTTTGGACCGGAGTCTTGGGTTCAAATCGACAGCCCACTATTAATTTATCAGGGCTTGGTATGGGATAAAGGCAGAGAAGAAAAAGGAAACTACAGTTAGGAGGTCTCATTTCTCCTAAAGTGTACACTATAGTGGAGGAGAGAAAAAACAAAGCATAGAGATAATTATGGATTGGGTTAAGTTTCCAGTGACAAATTACATAGTCCAGTTGTGTCTCTTTCTCCAATATTCAGAAACTAATAATGCCCACTTTGCCCAGATCACAGTGTAGGATGAGTATCAGACTGAAAAAGCTAAGAAATATTAACAATTTCATTCAAATAAGATGTTATTTTATTAAGAGTCATGTTAATTAACATAATAGGAAAAGAGAAAGAAAGATCAATGCAGATACTGACTCAGAACGATCAAGGATGCCTACAACTGCTTAAAAAAAAAAAGATATCTGGAAATAAGTGGAGAAAGCAGGCATATAAAAGAGTGAAAAATGACTCAGCTAATACCACTGGCCAAATTTGTAAAGCAGCATATGCTCTCTTTCATGTTGTTTTTGGAATTTCAGAGTCTCCCTGTGCCAGTGGGAAATGACTGAAAAGGCAGTTTACGAAATGGCCAAGCACCCAGGATTGGCGACTCAGGAACCAGTCTCAGATGATCAACTTTAATCAATCTGAGGTATCAGAGCAAGCAGAGAGTAGACAGGTGACGAGAAGAAAAGCAAGCAAGAAAGGATGCTCCCCAGAGAACTATATTCAAAGTCATATGATGAACCACAGTGGAGAACATATAAAAAGAGTGTGTGTGTGTGTGTGTGTATATACACATATATATATGTATATGTGTGCATATATGTATACCTGAATCACTTTGCTGAACAATAGAAATTAACACAATATTGTAAATCAACTATACAATTTTTTTTTAAACAGAAAGGACAGAGAAACAGAGAGACAGATAAAAGAGAGACAAACAGAAACAGAGTCAAAGAAATAGGGACTAGGGACAAGGCAATACCTACAAAGAAGAGCTCCACAGGGAGAGGATCTCTGCAGAAGTGTTTAGAAGTAGGTGTGAGAAATGATGGATACTCAAGAGAGTACTAAATGTGGCTTGAAAATGCTTGGAGCATTAAAGGCTACACCTCTACAGATCACCTGGCACAATCCATGGGCCCAGAGTAAGCACTAATTAAATGCTCATTTCATTTTATCTTTCCTCTCCTCTGCTACTGTGAGTAGATTAGAAGCAGGGGCCATCTCTCATGTTTCTGAGCATTTCACAATATCTTTACTACTGCCACACAAATGCTCAGTGATCAGGGAGAGTTTGTTGTATTTCCATAGATATTATGCCTGTCAGGTAACAGAAACCTGACAGCCTGGGGACATCGTGGTTAAGAAGGATATAAGTCACTGCAAAAGAGAGCAGATGGGAATTTTTTTTTTTTTTTTTCCGTACTGAAGGAAGTAGAAGTTAAAGTTGAGGTGTTCTTGGAGAGAATGATGTTTGTTAAAATGAGGTGAGGGTGGTTACAGAAACATACACTTATGTAGAAATAAATCTAGCTGTTCACTTAAACATTATGCAGTTTTCATACTTAATTGTGCAATTGATGCTTCAATTAAAAACATGTATTAGAAGGAATGTAGTAGAAAAACTAACGCACTTTCTGAATTCCAAAGGACACAATGACCACCAATGGTCAACAGAAGAGCCAGGCACATCATAGGCTATATAGTGGCTGTCTCCTGAGGACTCTAGCAGGAGTGAGCTTGTGTCACTTACACAGCATGGGACCAACGGTTGTGCACTTTGGACACTAAAGATTCTAACAGAAGGAGAGAGAAAATGACTATTTGTTGAGGTGTCATCACATGCTTTAAACACATTACTTCATTTTATCCTCACTCTATTTAACAGATGAAGCCACAGAGATATATTCAGATGGTTAATGTTCCCAAGGGAGCAATGTGCCATGAGGAATCAGAGAAGACACTGGCTGTGGCATATAACTCTTCTTTATCCCAAACCAGAATAGGTGTTTCTTTACTTTCTATTTTTTCTTTTTATTTACTTATTTATTTATTTATTTTCAATTTTTAGGTCTGCACCTGTGGAAATATGGAGGTTCCCAGGCTAGGGGTCAAATTGGAGCTGCAGCTGCTGACCGGCACCCACAGCCACAGCAATGCAGGACCCAAGCCGTGTCTTTAACCTACACCACAGCTAACTGTGATGCTAGACACTTAACCCATTGAGCGGGGCCCAAAACCTAACCCACATAGTCATGGGCACCAGTCGGGTTCATAACCTGCTGAGCCACAATAGAAACTCCCCCTACTTTTTCAATCTGAACATTTTCCTAAGATTCTGGGGGCAGTCAGAAGCAGTTTCTCTTATAGAAAGAGATCTAGTCTACACTGTGTGTTCCCAGCCTTAGGGAGAAAAGCAAACCTTTCCTCTAGGTTGGAATTTTCACATGACAGCCATTCCCCAGATCAGCTGCTTCCATTACTAACCACATGAAATATATCAGGAGTACAGAAAACACAGAGCAGAAGATTGGAAGTAGGAGCTGTAGTTTCTACACAATCCCCAGGCCTAACTCCCATTAGCAGTAATGCCTGTGATATGTGTGAGCTAAGGGAATTCTCCACTTTATTAAGAGGAAATGATATATACAGTTACTTATGGAATAAAATCATACAACAGAATTGCTGTTTGTCTGTGGGAATGTTTTCTTATTAGTGTTATATAAATGCAAGGAGATATTCAAGAGATTTACAACACATGGGCGGGTATAAAAAAAAAAAGGCCACACCACCTGATTGACTAAAAGCCAATTAAAAAAACAAACAAACAGTAGTAGGGCTTTTTCCAACATTTTGTAATGAGAATCTTCCAATCCCAGAATCACAACCTCACCTTTCACGAAACAGAGCAGAATGCAATATTTCTAGCTCTGAAACAAATCTGGAAGGCAAAGAGCAAAATGTGGTGAGGTAAGCATGCTTTCCACTAAGCGAAATAAGTTAATGAGTCAACTCATTACCAACCTGCATGCTATGTGCCAATTGCTTAAATCAAATGAGAAGCTCTTTCTAGCGCAGGACCCAGAGCTCAAGTGCAAGTTGTCAGATTTGATAAAGTAGATTTGTTCTAGAAGGAAACATTGCCTTTCTATTTTCCAGGGTACATCTGTTTGCCAGAGTGCTTTTCCCAGCTAATACCAGTTTGTCGACAGCATTTGCAATGAACTTTAATTGTGTGCTTTACCTGACAGTCTTAATTGTAATCCGACTTCCTTCAGGTAGCAATCAGTGGAGTGAGGTAATCATATCTCCCTGAAGCCCATAAACACAACCACCTGCGCCTCTTCTGTTTCACATTCCTCTTTTCAACTTCAGGATTGCACGGAGAGGGGATATGGAGCCTGCAAAGGTACAGTGTCCTCAAAAGAGTTGCTATTTTCCTATCATTACAGTGGTGTATAATTAAATGCAGACAGAGTAACTGAGGACAAAAATAATCCTATAATTTTAAATTGTAATAGTAAAGCAGCTGTATAAGCAGAGACCGGCTTTTTTTTTTTTTTTTTTCCCACAGAGAAGGAATTGGTTCTACTTCATCCTGATGCCTGCCTTTGTAGGTTTCTCTGTTCTTGGTCTGCGGTTCTCTATGTCAGTATCAGGTGCCTCGCCCGCATACATCACATCTGGAAACCTCACTCTGTTCCCTATTCTCTCCTCCCACTGCTTACATTCCTGGTCCTCATTACCACCTCCCGGGGTCCTGAAGAGGCTCTAGTTGGTCTCCTTGGGTCCAATTTAGTCTCTGTCCAAACCACACCACTTGTGATACCCAAGCTATTTTTCTAAAATGAAAATCAGACCAAGCCACGGATCTAGCAGGAACAGTGAGTTGAATTTCCCAGCAAGATGGTACTGGAATGACCAGTTTACAAATTATCACCACTCCCTGCCCCAATGCACAGAAATGAAGAGAAGCAAAGGATCAAGAAAAACTTCATCTGTGTTAAAGCTAATGAATGGAACCAAACCGACGCTAAAATCATATACAATAAGTCTCATTTCTTACAGTATAGATATACGCATTACTTTTTTAAAGAGAAACTACCATGATTAGCATCATGAATTCACTTGTCTCATAAACTTTTAAATATTAATCCACAATTAATGACATTTTACATGATGACTATAATCTAATTGCCTTTCACAGCAATTTGCTTGTCCAGTTTCCTTTTTCCAACATTGTTTTTCTAATTTTCAGATATATTACAGATAAACCAGTGTGTTAGTTTTCCTTTTTGTACATTAGGATTGAGATAAACAATGACTTTCCCTGAGTATTGGCAGTATATGTTTGCACATATGTGTACATGGATTGTAGATATGGCTTCTTTCTCATTTTTTATTGGCATGTTTATCTATTTATTCATCTTATCAGAGCTCTTTATTTATGAATAGTAATCATGATACATTTCTTCTGTCCGTGAACTCTCCCAATCTGCTAAATGGCTATTTTAGTCATTTTCCCTTTTGTCAAACCTGTGACATATCCTCCACTGTCTTTAATTTTACTCGATGTCCTTATTTCCTCCATCATTGAAAACCTGAAAATATTAGAACTTGTCATATAGGCACATACCAATATCTACACCCGTAATATGTTGTCTTATTTCCTGCTGCAGCAGATGAACTTTCCATACATCTAGCTAACATGCAGCCTTCCTCTCACGTACTAGTTTTTGACTCCCTGAATAGTAGTCAGGGGCATCACACTAGAAATTTTCTCCTATCTTCATTGTATCACCAGCTTCCCCCTCTCTACTGGATTATTCCTTTCAACCTATGAAACTGCTGGCGTTCCCATTGTGGCTCAGTGGAAAGGAATCTTATTAGTGTTCCTGAGGACACAGGTTCGATCCCTGGCCTTCCTCAGTGGGTTAAGGATCTGGCATTGCTATGAGTTGTGGTGTAGGTCACAGATGCAGCTCGGGCCTGGCGTGGCTGTGGCTACGGTGTAGGCTGGAGGCTACAGATCTGACTAGACTAGACCCCTAGCCTGGGAACTTCCATAGGCTGCAGATGTGTCCCTAAAGAGCAAAAAAAAAAAAGAAAGAAAAAAGAAAATTGCTATTTTCATTTCTCCTATCTCTCTCTATATATAACACATATTTATATTATATGTGTGTGTGTGTATATATATATATATATACATATATATATATATCCATTACTGTCTTTAATGTCACCTCAGACTACGTGTTCATATTTCTTCTCCCTTTTACAACAAAAATCTTTGAAATAGTTGTCTATGTGTCTATTTCACTCTCTCTCAATTCTGCCCTTTCATTCTCTCTTAAACAAGTTCCAACAGACTTTCTTCCCCATAACTCTCCTTGTAGGTTTTGACATAATGGTAGCATTTGAATTGTTCTGAAATGTTTTCAATTAATTTCTCAGATACCTAACTCTTGCTTTTCCTCCTATATTACTGAGTCAGACTTTTCGGTCTCCCATACTGAAGCAGACTGATAGTGCTTTAAGTCTCGGTGTTAGAGTGCCACAGGGCTCCCGATTCTTACTCTTGTTTTTGTTATTGTTGTTGTTTATCCTTTCCTCTAGCCTCTTCCCTGGTTATACCCAGTCTCTCTGCTGGAGGTCCCATCAACTGCTCGTCTTTAAATACCATGTAACCTTACTGGTCTCAGAATCATATCTAGAGCTCAGACTTATCTCTCGAACTGCAGACTCAGATTTCCAACAGCCTACTCTATCTATGAGGCAATGTAATAACCATTTCAAATCAAATGCATCAAAACAGATCTCTCGTTATTTTTTCTTAAACCTGCTTCTCCCAAGTTCTTTTCTAGACAATTGCATCTCAATCATCCCAGTGGCTGAGACATTTTCCTTGAGTCTCCCTTCCCTCTTTTAATGCACATCTAATCCATTTGCAAATTCGCTTGTCTCTCCCTTCAAAATATGTAGTAAATCTTACTACTTCTAATAACCTCCACTGCAACCACCCATTCCATGCTCTTATCATTAATCTAAAATAATCCATAACTTTATAATTGTTTTCCCGGGTTCTGTTCTTGCTCCTTTATAATTTATTTACCAGAGAGTAGTCAGGATGATTCTGGGAAAACATAAATCCAATTAAGAAACTCTTCTGCTAAGAATCCCACTGCAAGACTATCTCACACAGATGAAAATCTAGAGCTCTTTAAATAGCCTCCAGAGTTCTGCACCACTGAACCCATAGAGCATCTCTCTGCATCTTCTACTTCTGTCCCATATGATCATTTCTCTACAACCATGGCTTCCTTGCCGCCATTCAAACCTGCCAGCTATGCTTATACAGCACAGATTTTCTGTTTGCTGTTCTCTCTGCATGGAACCCTCTCGTTGCTCACTCTCTCCAGGAGTACCTCCCCAGTGATGTCTCTTTGACCATGTGCATTAAAATTCCTGCTCCAAAACCTGAATTTCCACACCACCTTCCTGCTTTATGTGTTCCCATAGGGCTATCACTGTATAACATGCTATATAATTTATTTGATCTGTCCTTTGTCCGGCTCTCCAAATTACACTATAATCTCCATGAGGGCAGAGTTTTCTGTCTTATTGCTCTATTCATTTATACCCCACAGCTGGAACACTATCTGGAATAGAGAAAATACTCAATAAATACTTGTAAAGTGAATAAATGAGAGAATTTAATTCAAAATACTCTGATTAAGGCACCCAAATTCCTTCCCTAGTCTGCACAGAGGGGCCTATCGCAAAAATTGTAAAAACTGTCACTGATTAGCAGGAACATTTAGTAGTTTCAAAAGAGGAAAAAGAGATCTTCCAAGGCTGACAGTCAGATTGACACAGGTCAGACTTAACAGCACAGTAGATTCTTGCACCTAAATGAATAATATCCTCAAAAGTGCTAAGGAAAAAAGGCCAAATCAGCTAAACCACCATTTGAAAGTGTGAAGTGGAAATAAAGACACAGCAGACATAAAAACCCAACTGTTCTAATCATGATTGTACATTTTCTAATTGTGTGAACCTTCTCAAGTTACTTAACATCCTAGCTGTTGTTCTCTCCTAATAAGTGGATACTTATATTATCGTTCCATAGATTTTCTTGTAAGAATTCAGTGAGGTTTACATGTAAAGCTTTAGCATATTCTCAAAATTTCAGCTATCTTTTTATTTATATTATTATTTTATTATTAGAAAACATGGAAATCTCCCTACTTCATTTTAAAAGCTTGTAATCCTAATCGTAACATTCATCTTGGCTAGTAAAATAAAATAAAAATGTCAATGTCCCTTATAAATCTAGATGAGCTACTGTAGATAAAATGTTACCAAATCAAATATATCAGTGTGTCATTATCAGCTAGCATATATCTCAGGAAGGTAATGCATGAATGGATTAACATCAGGAAATCTATTAATGTAATTCAGGATATTAAAAGATTAAGGGTGAACAAATGTATGATTATCTCAGTAGAGTGCTGAAAAACTCAACATTCGTACTTGATAAATTCCTCGGTATGCCAAAAAAAAAAAACCTTTTTTTTTTTTTTTTACCTGAAAAGATTTTCCACTAGTTTCATATACTCTTAAGTTAGCGTTCCTGAATTCTGTATCCTATTTTCTATTAATTATGTGCTATAGGCAAGTTACTTACTTACGCTGGAACTCAAGTTTCCTCATATAAAAAGTGAGTATGCTAAGAGCACAGTGTCATTAGTTTGTGATACAGATTAAATGAGAAAATTAATAACTACTCCCTACATTATAGCTTAAAAATGCATTTAATTGTAAAATATGGTTTCCTTATATCAGTGATGAAGGCAAGATGTTCAGAGTCAATTTTCTTCTAAACATTTTACTGAGGGTCCTAGCAAATACATGAAAAATAAGAAAATAAATGGGAGGTAAAATGTTTAAAAAGAATATTCAAAATGGCCACTAATTAAGGATAACACAAATGTTACATAAACATTCTGAAGAATCAACCAACAAACTTAGAACTAATATAACAATTGAATCAAGTATCAATATAAAATTAACATTAAGCACTGGCAACAATTAAATTGGTTACAATTTTTAAAGTGAAACTTTTAAAACCCATCTAAAAAATGCTACAAAGAGCCATTCACTTCCTAGAAAACAACAGATCTCTATCAAAAGTGATATAGACATTTACAAAGACCTAAATAAAGATTCCTTGTTAGAAAGACCAAAAAATGGAGATATGCCAAGTTCTTCCATATTCATTAACAAATATCAACACATTTTAAGTATATCTTTCCATGCTGATTTAACAGTTGATAAAGAAGAAAAATGCACAACAATGAAGACATTTAAAGCAAAGAATGATGAGGTTAAACTTGATCCAATTCAAACCATATGGTAGCTAGAGTAACCCTACATACTAAATGAAATGGAAATGTGTATTAACAGAATCAAATTAAGATCTAATAAAATTTTACTTAATTTGGGGAGAAAAAGATAAATCATTGAACCTGTTTTGGAGAGAACTGGTCATCTCTTTAAGGAAAAGTAAACCCCATCTTTATGTTCCCACTCCTACACCTCTGTACTCTACTCCCCACACTGTAGCAGAGTATCCTTTTAAAATGCAAATCTGAGCACTGAGATTTCCTGTTCATAACCCTCTAACAGTTGTTCACGACACATAGAATAAACGGCGAAGTCATACTTGTATTCGATAAGTCCCAAATGGTATAGTGCCCCAATTAATTTTCTAGACTACATTTTATCTCTATCCCTCTGCCTCTTCTTCATGCTGTTCCAATTTCCCTTGCCTCCTGCCTGCAATGTTCTTCCACCAGATGTCCACTGTATCTCGCTTTTGGAGTCATCAAGGAAAACATAACTCAGCCAAGCACTGAATGGGACAACCCTTTACCAGCATAAACAAGGGACAGAGAAAGACCAGCTTTGGCTGTGGGTGTCAGTCCCCCATGGCCAGCGGATGCCTTCTGGCAGATGACACAGGGCCATCAGCCTCCGAGCAAACTTTCATGCCCCAGAATGAAAGACACATATATTAATGGGGGTACCCTGGTGCTATATCACACACACACTTAAGCCTAACAAAGGAGTGGACATTGAGTGTGAAATAGGGAAGGATACTGTCACACAAGGTGTTCAACCCAGCAGAGGCTTTGAGGGCTCCTAATATCTCAATGAGAGTGTTTCAGGCCCTAGGCTTATTCTTATGCAGCCAAGTGGAGGCCAAAAGACTACATGCAAGACACTGCCTTTCTCAACATAAAATAAATATTTTTGTATGGCTTATTACAAAATAACTAAAGAATAAAAAGAAAATAATGTTTAAAACTGAGTATCACCAGGAGATGTTGGAGCAAACTAGAAAGCGTTTACCTTTTTGTAGACCCTACTCTATGAGAGAAGCCATAGGGAATTCTTCATAAGATTGAACATTCTTACATCAATCTTCTGAATTAAGTATCTTCACTTCTAGTTTAGACCTGGAGAAACTAAGGACTTTAGAGTGTCAATAGCGTTTATTTGTGGATTCAAAAATTTTCACTTAATGGCAAAAACCATCTGCAACAGTCAGATAAAGTGGTGGTACTCTGATGAGGAGGGGTAGGGACAGAAAAGGGACAATGCCTCATGGAATGTAGAATGCAGGGGGAGAGCCCATCCAGGCCCTGCTCTTGTTATCCAAGAGCCATCACCAGCTAACGTCTTGATAAACATTTTACAGGAGTGCCACACAGGCAGTCCAGACCAATATTTTCTAATAAATTCAGAGTCTACCCTATAAGTGTGTGTTCACCAGACTATTTCAGAGTAGCCTCCCCACCTCCTAGAATTCCAGTCAAACAGGTCAGGGAGCCATGGAATCAAATTGCCCGCAAATGGTGAACAATTTATTTCTTTTTATTCCCCATGATCCAGTATAATACTGACTCAGAGGTGACTGCCATTAGCAGAGAATTAGGACAGTTACTATCTGTGAGAGCTTCGTGGAAAAAGGAAATAACTCAAAAGAAACTTTTACTCCTTAAAAGAGAGATTTCATTCTATTTCCAAAAGCAAATAAGCATAATGAGGAATAATTTAACAGATTAACTCAACTATTACATATTTGTAAAAAAAACAATAAAAGAGGACTCTTCCTTTAGAGAGATTTTCTAACCACAAGTCATAAAGAATTTAATGTGATTTTTCTTTAGGATAATCACTGGGCCACAAAGGTAACTATAGAAAAGAAAAGGCTGAGAATAAAGAAAAAAAAATTAAAACAAAACTTAGTTTAGGCAAAATGCTGCTGATAAAAGTAAGACTGTCATATCCATTCAACAAATATTTATTGGTAATCTGCTCCACGTCCACACTGTGCTAAGTTTACGTGGTAGATGTTAAGTAAATGAAAAACAAATCAGACTAGCTTCTCCTTTAACTGGAACTAGAGATGACAGAGATTTTTTTTCAAGATAAGCTGCAATTTTAAATAAAACTGAAATACATAAAAATATAAAAACATAGATCAAATAATTCCAAATAAAATAGCAACCAAAATAGGCACTATAACAAAACAATATGCAATATAACCAATTAGGGCTTCACCTAAAAATGCAAGAATGGTTGATGAGAAAATACTTTCCTCTTTTCAGTAAGGCACAGAGGAAAAAAATATCTGACCAACTCACTAGCTATGATGGAAGATTTTAATATAATTCTACATCAGTTCCACAAAAAGCTATCTATACGAATTAAGAACCGAAGAACCTACCTTAACATGATTAAAACTATTTACATCATACTAACAAATATCGTATCTAATAGTGAAATAGTAGAAGAATTCCATTGAGCTCAGGAACAGACGTCATATACCAGTCCTCACCATCTGATCTAAGTATTTTTCTGGAAGTCTAATCATTACAACATGATAAAATCAGCTATTTTTTCCATCAGCTGGAAAGAAGAAATGTACAAATACGCATAAATTAGATGATTAGTAATTTATAAATGATTGCAAAATAGATATCCAAAAATAATTACATATATGCATCAGAAATAATTTCTTAGAGAAGCATAATGGAAAAATAAATTAAAAATAAAAATACAAAATAGCTATATTTATCAATTCCCCCACTTATACACATTTTTGTTTTTAAATATTTTTTGTTCCAAAAAGTAATGTAATGAACTTATCTAAACTTCTCTAAAAGTGCACATATTTTTATTTTCATTATAATAATCTTTCAAGGTTATATTTACTGTATGTATAGATTTTTTGAATAGCACATGGCTGGATTGATTTATTTTTCCAATCTATTAGATTCTGATCAAATAAATGAATTTAGTAACTATATTCTACTCCAACTACGGGTATATTGGTGTTATTTACATCATCTTATTTTACATCTTCTTTTAACTATTTATTGAGTTTTTCTTATTTTTCGATTTTTATTAGATTGGCCAAGTGTTTTGTCTAGTTTTGTGTTTCCTCTACCAGTTGGAAAGATGTATATACTATTTCTTTTGTTTTAGTAGCTACTCTTAAACATGTAACATAAATACTCAACAACAGTAAAAAGTGTATCCACCTCTCTAACCTCCTTTGTTTAAGTGAACATTAGAATTACTATAAAAAAATCTTTCTCAACTCTCACCTTCCTATTACTGTTTAGCATTTCAGTTCTAGTAGTTTCTATACTTTACAACTTTGTCAGTCCTATTATTTATAATAAGTACTTATTTAGATTGATCCACATTTGCTGTTTCTTCCATCTTTGTTTTTAGTTTCAATAGCCTTTTTGATGTAGTATGCCCTTAGTAGCTCCTCTAGTGAAAATCTGCCAGAAGTAAATTTCCTCCATCTTTGCTAGAAAATTCCTTTATTTCACCTTCACTGTTCCACAAGTGCACCAGGCTTTGAAGCTCTAAGTGATCAGTTATGTTCCCTCTGTACTATGCGAATATTGCTTCTGTTTTGGCTTTGACTTTGTTGGTAGAACATTTGCTGTAGGTCCATTTGGTATCGTTCTATTAAAAAAATAATTTTACCCTTCTTTCAGGAAACAATTATTTTTGTCTTTAATGTCATATGATTTCACTATAATTCAACCAAGTATGACTGTTTATATTTACCCTATGTAAGACTTAGAGAGTACAGTCAATTTGAAAATTCAGACCTTCATCAATGTGGGAAACTTCTCATTACTATATTACCCCTCCCTTTCACATTATCTCCTTTCATCTAGACTTTATTTTGTCCTCCATATCTCTTAAAACCCCTTTTCTATGTCTTTATCAGTCTGTTTACCCAAGATTTCCTACCTTCTTTCAATTAATATATTCACCCTCCAATTACATTCAATCAATTTATCAACTGATCCAAAAAAGGGTTTGGAGTTCCCGTCATGGCGCAGCAGAAATGAATCTGACTAGGAACCATAAGGTTGTGGGTTTGATCCCTGGCTTTGCTCAGTGGGTTAAGGACTGTGGTGTAGGTCGCAGATGCGGCTCGGATCTGGCGTTGCTGTGGCTGTGGTGTAGGTTGGCAGCTGTAGCTCTGATTAGACCCCTAGCCTGGGAACCTCTACATGTTGCTAGTGAAGCCCTAAAAATAAAAAATAAATAAATAAATAAAAACAAAAAAGGTTTTTATTTTAATAAATTTGTATTTTGTTTTTTGGATTGTGGGTTTGTTTACATTTAATAGTGTTTCCTCCTGTATCATACTGCACAGTTCTTATAAAATTTACTTAACAATCATAAAATCTACTTATTTTAAATTTTCTTTTAAATTAGTTTATTATCTCCAGTTCTATTTGGTGTGCTTGCTGATTCCCAATCTTCAATTTCATACATGGTTCATAATTTTTTTAATATAAGTTCATCCTTATCAGAGGCTAATTTCAATGAGAGTTCTATTTTTCCTGGATTATAAGAGTATCTTTTCTGAAATATTTTTTTTCTAATGGGTCATTTCCCTGGCTGGAGGTGTGGACTGTGGAGTATGAATTCATACTTCAGAGAATGGAAAAGGCTTGAGATTATGATTCTTTTGGGGTCATTTTTTCTGTCCGTGCCCTCAGGCTGGCTGAAAGCTTTTGTGCTGTTTTCTGGATTAAGAGTTAGTATAGGTTCCATTTTATACATAAATCAGGCCTTCAGAATGTAGGTTTTATGCAGTATCTCATTTCTAAATTCCAGAAAAATCTCTTATTCTTACAGTGGGTAGTAGAGTCCTAGGCTCCAGCCAGTAAGGCCCATGAGCCTTGCTCTTCATTTTTCATTCACTGCTCTAACTTTGAGTTCCCTTTTTCTTTGGAGTTTTTTTCCCCTTGTTTATATCTTGAGCTCTGCTATATAATTATATTTGAAGTTGTTATATTTTAAATGGCACTTCTCTGTTTTTGAAATGGGAAAGAAGATTTCCTGGGTCAGCTCAGTCCAGCTATTTAATGGAAATCAACTTTGCATTTACATGAAATACTCTAATTGTCAATTTAGTTTTAGTCTTCTATGCAGAATGATTTCCTTGAGGAGAAGAACTATATTCTATTCATCTGTGTTTCTATTTGTTGAACAAATGAACTTGTCACCTATGACCTCATCTTACTCTTGCCATTTTCTGATAGTTCTAAATTTTGCTGGCTGCTGATAGAGTTTTTGCAACATTTGGTTGCTACAACAAAAACATATCAAACCGCGGTGACCTTTAGTGTTTGGTGGGGTTTACTGAAGCTTTGTCTAAATGATGCCTTGAAATCCAGATGTAGAAAGCAGGCTTTACCAGGCTCCATTATTGGGAGGAAATGAAAACAGAAGCATAATTATAATGTATGCCTTTGGTAAAGCTGCCACCTGGGATTAGAGGTAGGCTTCGTTTTATTGGAAATGTTAAATAGTTGCTTCAAAAGTTCAATGAATCAATTAACATTTCTTTGTATTTAAGCCTGTATTTTTTGGGAAAGAAATCTGAAAGTCTTTGTACCAATTCTATTCTTAAAACAAAATTGAGCAATATGATTTGTTAAATATTTTCCGCAGATCTCAATCCAATTGAATGATAATGTTTCAATTTGTCAACTCTATTAGACATTTCTATTTTTATGGCTAACTCCTCTGAAGATTTAAGACACAGAGACAATGTCACCCTTACTCTAGATTTTAGCTTCCATTATTTTCGTAGCTATAGTTTTATGGAAAAAAATATATACTCTGGATTGTGATTATATCTATATTTTATCTGTTTAGAGATGAAATAGCAATGTGCCTTCTCCAAGTGCTTATGGAATAAGTACCATTTCCAAGACACTATTCTCTTTTTCTTGCAACAATTAAATCAGAATTTCTCATTCGCTTCTTAATCTGTTCTCCTTACAATGATTTCTCATCAGCCACGCAAATTTCATAGAGCTTTCTTTTCTACATGCTGTTTTGAGAAAGCAAATATATTGAAAATGATGTTTCAAATTGTATCTCGGCATTTCAGAATATTTCTTTATAGAATCAACAGCTTTTGGAATAAAGATGACCTGCCTTAGACTATAGCAGGACCTACCATAAATAAAATTTCACTTTTTACCCATTAGTACAATTTCTTTCAGTAAGAATCCAGAGCACAAGAGGATGTTCTAAATTTCTACTCTAACCAGATAAGAACTAATCTATATCATGGATTGGCAAACAATGACCAGCAAGACAAACCATTTTTTAAAGATATTTTTTAAAAATAAAGTTTTATTGAAACACAGGTATACCTGTGTTTTTGTAGTAACTATGGCTGCTTCATGGTTATATTAGCAAACTTGAAAATTTGCAAATGTTCTAACAGAGATTACATAGCTCATACAAATAAAAATATTTTCTACCTGACTCTATAGAAAAGTTGGTAGACTCTTGCTTTAAATCACTTAGGGCTGCATTGGGGTTAAATTTCATAGGCTAATTAATACATAAAAGGCTTTACCACTGGTATGGTTTTATACTTCTAGAGGTAAATATTAGCAAACTACATGAACAGGTAAGGTGATAATATTTTTGTTCAAAATACTTTCTATATCTTCCTAGGATGAGAATTATATTTTCTGGCTCCTTTAACATCAGTCCTGGCCATATAACTTCTCTGCCCAATGAACTGTGAATTGAATAATGGGTTTCACCTCCAAGAAGAAGCTTTAAAACCCAATGCATGACTTGCCATGCACTTTTTTTCCATCTGGAAGGAGACTGGTGATGTGTTAGTGGTTGTTCTGACAGTCTGAACCCTTAGTAAAGTAATAAAGAATAGAGCTGCAGCCAGTTCCATGGTATCATCATGGGTGAGGAATAAAATCTTTATTATGCAAAAGGCACTGAAACTTTGGGGTTGCTTCTCAAAACCCCAATAACTAAACTTAAGCTGACTAGTAAGAAGTTGGCCCCTTGAGAGTTAAGAAACCTAGGTGAAAATCAAATAAGTAAAGTAAGCAAAAATTAAATGAATGGGCTTTTTAAAAAATCTGAGCCCAAATTTTAAAATGAGCTCATAGCATATCTAGTAAACAACATCAGGGTCAATTGCACAAAGAGCACAACTAAAAGAACACAAAACAGGGAGTTCCCCTTGCGGCTCAGTGGGTTAAGAACCCAACTATACCCAAGAGGATGTGAGTTCAATCCCTGGCTTTGCTCAGTGGGTTAAGGATCCAGCATTGTGGTGACTTGTGGCATAGGTTATAGACAGGGCTCACATCCCATTTTGCTGTGATTGTGGCATAGGCTGGCAGCTGCAGCTCCCATTCGACTCCTAGCCTGGGAACTTCCATATGACACAAATGAGGTCCTAAAAAGCAATAAATAAATTAATTAAAAGAAAAGACAAAACACATAATGGAGGCTGAAATAAAAACAAGAACCTTTCAGCTTCAACACTGCAAAGTTAAAGATAAACCAGATGTTGTCACTTTTCTATGGCACACAGGCAATACCTAAATAAATGTTTAACTCCATTATTTGACCAGCCAAGTGGCTGTCTTACTCCTCACTAAATCATGTTCTTGTACCTAAAAGAAAATTAAACTAATTTCAGAGCTATTATAAATAAAAAAATAAAAAGGACCATCCTTGGACCAATTGTCATAAATGACTTCAAAGCCTTAAAAGTAAAAAACACAAATAGTCAATAAACCTATAAGCAGTTTATACATAATAAATATGTTAACTAATGAAAAGATACTGCTTTCCTCTAAAGATAGAATTTCAATATCTAATATTTGCACTATGTAGAAAAATATATATCTCATTTCCCACACATTGATGTTGAGATTATGAAATAGTAAAAATCTTTCTGGGAGGCCACATCCTGATAGGTATCCAAGATCATCATAAATAATCATAATATTCGATCCACCAATTCTACAACTATGAATTTATCCTAAGGAAATAATTTGCATGTGTGAAAATATTAACTGACACAAGTATTCATCTGATCACAGTTGAAAACAAAAAATTAAAAATAACGTTTATTTCCTAAAATATGGAACTGGTTAAATAATCAGGCCAAATCTTTTTAGGGAAATCTATATAGCAATTAAAAGTTAGAGCATAGCAAAATAATTACATGGAAATAAGGTTATGGAATATTATCAAGCAGAACAAACCAATGAACAACAGGATAAAAATCAGTATACATCTATGTACACATTTATACATATATCTCCGAGAAGACTTCCAGAGAAATTATAGACTATAGATGACATTTAAATTTGTGATAAGAGGCATTAAAATACTTATGGGTAGGAAAATAATATTTAGTACATAGAATATTTAAAAGCAAACAGCAAACTACAAAAATAATGTCTAACCTAATGAGAGTTTTATATATAAAAACATAAATGTCATCATTTTATATGATTCAAATTAATTTTTAATGATAATTGAAATCATTAAGGAACATATTGTTATAGGATTGAAATATTTATGTTTATAATCTAAAATAAATTTAATACTTTTAGAAGCACTTTTGTAGTTACCAAATTTAAAAGCAGTCAGAAAAATACATAAACTACAGCTGATAAGTTGCTAAAAGTTCTTTAGACTTAGGACAGAACTAGGTAACTCAGCTAAGACAAAATGCAACAAAGAGAAAAATGTTCAACTCAGGAAAGAAACTTACATTTAAATAAAAAATTTTACTTTTTTTTTTTTTGTCTTTTTTCCATTTTCCTGGGCCGCTCCCGCGGCATATGGAGGTTCCCAGGCTAGGGGTCCAACGGGAGCTGTAGCCACCAGCCTTTGCCAGAGCCACAGTGGGATCCGAGCCATGTCTGCGATGTACACCACAGCTCACAGCAATGCTGGATCCCGAACCCACTGAGCAAGGCCAGGGACCGAACCCACAACCTCATGGTTCCAAGTCGGATTCGTTAGCCACTGAGCCACGACTGGAACTCCCAAAAAATTTTACATTTTTATTAAAGCAGCAACACATATGATGGAAATCGGTGAGGGACAGGTTGTGAAAAGTGAACATGGCCACATGGATGTATATTTGCCCAGCAATTACACTATGAGGATTTAAAAATACTTCATTTTCCCATATGAAAATAAAATGTAGGCATCATAAAATACTGAGAATAAAGATTAAACTGAAGAAAATAATGAAAATCATCTGCAATCATGCCACAGAGAATAGTCATCCCAGTTAACCTGCTAATAACATGAAGCTTTTGCTGTTAGAGTTCCCGTCATGGTACAGTGGAAACGAATCCGACTAGGAAACATGAGGTTGCAGATTTGATGCCTGGCCTCGCTCAGTGGGTTAAGGATCCAGCGTTGCTGTGAGCTGTGGTGTAGGCCAGAGGCTACAGCTCCCGTTGGACCCCTAGCCTGGGAACCTCCAAATAAAAAAATTAAAAAAAAAAAAAGATTTTGTTGTCATCTCTCCACTTTTTTTTTCATTTTTAAAATATGATGCTTTTTTTTTTTTCCATCACAGCTGGTTTACAATGTTCTGTCATTTTCTGCTGTACAGCAAGGTGACCCAGCCACACATACATATATACACTATCATGCTCCATCATAAATGACTAGATATAGTTCCCAGTGCTACAGAGCAGGGTCTCACTGCTTATCCATTCCAAAGGCAATAGTTTGCATCTACTCTTATTCATACTCTTTTACTCTGTCTCTCGGCTTTTTCTCTTCATTCTCTTTCTCGGCCTTTATTTATATAGCATTATATTATCAGCATGAACCCATGTTCTGATGTGATCTTCAAATTATATGACTTTTACTAACAATGTATTTCATCATACAGATGTATTTATAATATTTAACTTTCCCAATAGTGTTCAATTATGTTCTTATATCCAGAGTTTGGTAATTATATAAAACAGGTGAGTCAAATATTTGAACATAAATCTTTCTTCCCATCTATATCTCCCGACAATGAATATTTGAAATGGGAAATACTATGTTGAATGTTCTAATACATATTAATATCAATCCAGCTATAGGGATACAAAGATAAATATGCATACATAAGATCTATTCATAGAAAAGATAAGATAAAAAGACTCCACCCATCCCCCATACATTTTTCCCTTGTTTCTACATCATCCAATCATGCTCTCCAGAGATTACTGTTTTGGCAAGTTTTTAGGTATCATCTTACCAGAACTTCTGCATATGTACAAACACACACACACATTGATTTCATGGTAATGACTTGCTTTCGGATCAGAAAAATGGATCTATTTTGTTTTTTGTCATGATTTATGGTTATACAAGTTAGGGTTGCAAGACTAATGCATTTAATGCAAACCACTCCCACTACTCAACAGCATGTTTTTCATTTCCCCTACCCTATCCTCAAGGTTTTCACATATATTTGAATGGAACAGCTGAGACAGAATATGCATATTTGATAATACCTGCCATATGTTTTCTATTAAGATTGCCCCAGTGGGAAACTGAAGACCACGCTCAGAGATTCACCAGGACTCTTAGCACTCAGCATACAGATACACTCACAGCGGGGATTTATTACACACACATAGGAAGGGCACATGTTTAGAACCTAAGGGTAAAACAGGCAGGCAGTGTCTGGAGTCCACATACAGAATGCCTCATGCTCTCATCTCATGAGGGGCCACATACCACACTCTCCAGCAATGGAAGACAATAATGAACGTGTGATCTCTCTCCCCAGGTAGGCACATTAGAGATGTGGTGCCCAAGGGTTTTATTGTAAGCTGTTCACATAGGCACTTTCTATCTGGCATGTACCAGCATTCCAGAAGAAAGCAAATGTTCAGCGTAAACCACGTTGTTGCACAAATCATCTAGGCACAGTGAGTCATACTTACCAGTTAGGAAAAAGGGGAAACCCCGCAAAATCCAAGTGCCCAGCTGCCCCCTTTGCAGGCAAGCCTTTCTAAGATTATCAGTCTCAGGGCTGCTGAGAAACACATCAGCATTAAATGGCACCTCCTGTTCCAGGTAACTTGGGAGACAAAAGCTCTTGTACTTCTTTGAGCAGCAGGGAGAGGGAGGGGCAGGCAGATAGGTAAAATTAATATTTTTCATTTTTCTTTAATCGTGACAGAAATTGTGTGTGTGTGTGTGTGTGTGTGTGTAATCTACTTGATGGTCGCTTGGGCTTTGAAATGCTTTGTCAAAGCATTCGTTGGCACACTAGTTTGTATAAAGGTTAGCCTGGTCTCTTAACCTAAGTTATGGTATTTCTGATGACTTCAATGCTTATTTATTTTCATATGACAAAACATGTTCATCCTTCTTGTGTAATATCTGGGTTATATGTGATATTAAATAATGCACTTACATTTCCTTCTAGTACTTTAATATAGTTTTCTTTATGATCAAGTATTTCATACATCTTGAATTTATTTTGTTAAGGTAATCTATGTTTATTTTCTTTTTAGATTTTTAAAATATTTATCCAATTATATCGCCATAGCATGAATTAAATTCACATTGTTATTCGTTTACCTGAGATGCAAAGTGTAACATATTAAATCGCTTGGGACCGTGTATGGGCACTGATTTCTGTCTCAGTGATCTGTGTATCCCTCATCTAGCACCAACAACACACTACTGAATTTCATCTACAGGAAGTAGAGGAGACCAACGAGGACAATCTGGAAAAGATGTGAAATGGAAAGGCAGGGGTGAGGAGACTAATGCTGCCAGGCATTCAAATGTATTACAAAGGCATGACAAGTTTTACAGTACAATTAAAATTTCTGGTTATACACATTTATTCTTCCAGATGCACATTCTGTAGCAGGCCATTATATGAGAAATAAACTGCTGGTACTTTGAATGGATCAAATTGAATTTATTCATATTTATTTTGGCTGCACCTGTGATATGTGGAAGTTCCTGGGCCAGGGATCAAAACTGTGCCACAGCAGCAACCCAAGCCGCTGAATGACAACAGTGGGTCCTTAACCCATTATGCCACAAGAGAACTCCTATTCATATATTTTTAATCAAAGTTTTTACTTTCTTGATCTCTAATATTTTTAGCTATTTTAATTATTTTATACCCTCAAAAGAGTTTTTAAAATTTTATATAAGAACATGTTTACTTTGATAAATTTATCACTGGAAGGTATATCTTATAGGGATTGTTTTTCTCCTTTGTTATACTGTGTAATTTGGTTTTATAATAGAGTGTATATTGGTAAACTGTTCTTTTACATTGAATTTTTGTTTTCACTTTTATTGCTTTATTAATTTATTGTTTCTAACCTTTTATAGCTAATTTTATTAGAGTTTCCTTGGGTATAACCATGCAATATACAACTATGACAATTTTGCCTCTTTAGTAGCATTTATCCATAATATATTATTGTCTCATCTAATTACATTTTTTTAGTTTTCTCAGAATAAATTTAAATACTAGTAATAGTGAGTCATTTGTCTCAGAGTAATCCTATTAATCACATTGTTTTTTCATTAAGTGAGAAAAAAAAGTCATTTATGGGGTGATCAAAAAGAGAGAGAAGGAAGGCAAGAAGATGGGGGGAGAGGGAGAGAGAAGTATCCACTGATTTGTGTTTTGCTAATACTTTGTTACAAGGAATTAATGCTGATTTTAGGGCTTTAAAAAAATTCCAAAAATATAAAGTTAGTACTTTCTGCTGCTTACATAATACCAGGTACTTTACACCATCATATTTATTTTACATTTTATTTTCGTCCATGTGGCATGTGGAAATTCCAGGGATAGGCATAGAACCTGCGCCACAGCAGTGACTCAAGCTACAGCAGTGACAATGTTGGATCCTTAACACACTGCACTGCAAAGGATCTCTGAATGTTGAATTTTAACAAAGAATTTTATTCTAAAATGAAACGCTCTTGAGAACATATGTCATGTACTTACAGAGGTATCCATTGCCCCTTTATCTGAAGTGATACAAGCAAATACTTCTTATCATATCTTTCTTTATAATTATTCCAGAGCACATGTTAAAATTTTCTAGGGAGTTCCCAGTGTGGTTCAGTGGAAATGAATCTGACTAGCATCCATGAGGATGCAGGTTCAATCCCTGGCCTTGCTCAGTGGGTTAAGGATCCAGTGTTGCCGTGAGCTGTAGTGTAGGTGGCAGATGTGGCTTGGATCTAGTGTTGCTGTGGCTGTGGCGTAGGCCAGCAGCTGCAGCTCCATGTGACCCCTAGCCTGGGAACCTCCACATGCCGCGGGTGTGGCACTAAAAAGATGAAAGACAAAAAACCTTTTTTTCTAAATGACTTGTAAATGTATTAATTTGGCTATTCCCTGTTTCTTTCTAGTTAAGTGCTAGCTCTCCAAAGACATTATCTATTATCCAGCTAGTTCATATCTATAATTTAGGAGTTAGAACAGTAATTCACCCACAGTAGATATTCGAATAATATTTACTGAATCAAGAAGCAATGATTTAATTGGTAATACTTATTTGTAATTTCATTGATATTTATAAATGGATTTCCCTATAGTTCTTTAGTACATGCTTAACTACTTTCAGAGCTGTTCTAGTTTTATTTTATTTTGTGTGTGTATCTTTTGTTTTTTTAGGGCCACACCCAAGTCATATGGAGGTTCCCAGGCTAGGGGTCAAATCAGAGCTACAGCTGCTGGCCTACACCACAGCCACAGCAATGAGGGATCCAAGCCTCATCTGCAACCTACACCACAGCTCATGGTAACGCTGGATCCTTAACCCACTGAGGAAGGCCAGGGATCGAAACTACATCCTCATGGATACTAGCTGGGTTCATTAACCACTGAGCTGAACGGAACTCCTAGTTTTATATTTTAAATGACACTTTAAAAATGATTCTGTATATATGTACATGTCTTAAATTGTTTAGAGTATAAAAACTATTTGTAATTTAAATATTTAATTTACCCAGGAAAAATGTCTGAGCCCTTCAATTTTGAGCAGAAATGGCTCTTTGACAACCTTTTAAAAATTTCATATGGTTATCAGGCTTTTTAGCTTTTCAATGTGTTATTTTCTATGTGTTTTCTATGTATTCTTTATGAACACATTTTTTTCTAGAAATCCATATTTGATCTATATTTTAAAATGACTTATGTGATGTTTAAATATATATATAATTTTATATCTATATTTGTTTTTCTCACTATTTCTGAATATTATTTGTATATTCCTGATTTTTTTCTTTGACAAGATAAATGTTTTAAAATATATTTTAAAAATTTACTTGTGATAGTCTTCTATTTTTGTTTCTATTTTTATCATTAATATCTATTGTTGCATGCACTAAATTGTATAAATCTAATATTCATACATTTTATAATTCACTGATATTTTTATTTTTGCTAAATGCGTATACACACTAGTGAGCATTTGATAAGAAATTTTTTTCCTTTTGTTTTTGTGTTTGTACTCCATTTTTTAGAGATGGATATTGTAACAATTTTATTATATTTATATCCTCCTATATGATTATTAAAACCAATTTTAGAAATCTACCCTAAGGAAATACTTAATTTTCTGGATTCCAAACTAATAATAATTATAGGATATGCTGTCAAATTAGTATAGCTCATTAACAATGTTTAATGACCATGTGAAATGTACACATAGATTTTAAAACATGCCCTGATTTTAGAGTAGTTAATATATTAAAAACATTTATTTGAGTATTTAGGGTTTGTACTCACATGAAAAAAATCATAGAGACATTCACAAGTATATTTAAGGCAGAGTTATTTGAACTAGCAAACTGATATTTAAATAGATGCTTAAAACTAGATAAACCTCTGAGGTATACTAAGTCTAAATCCTATGCAGCAATATAAAATAATTATGAATATATAATTACAAGGAGAATATTTATGAAACAATGGTAACTGAACAAGAATAAAAAATTGTACCTACACTACAGATAAAAATCTCTAAAAACTTGCTTGCATATGGATAAACATTGGGAAGATACACAGGTAAAAAAAAAAAAAGAGAAAGAGAGCTCTTTAAATGTCCCCAGTAATGAGATTAGAGATTCTACTTTTTTTTTTTCATAATCCCCAACCAAATTTTGTTCTCAAGGCATTTGTTCAATAAATAAAAATAAAACAAATGTACTAAATTCAGAAATATAAAGAAGGAAAGAAAGCCATTCTTGCATGATCTACCTCATTATTCTCCCAGGAGGATGAAAGGAAGAAAGAAAAAACTAAATGCCAGGGGACTTTTCCCCATCTTCCTACCTGAGACATTCATAAGAAATGTCCACAAGTAGATCTGAACTAGGTGGCGTGTCCATGGATACTGCCTAATACAATCCAGTACAAATGCCAAAGTCCCCCCTCACCCATGGGGGATATGTTTCAAGGCCCCCAGTCGATGCCCAAAACCCCAGCTAGTACTCAACAGTGTATGCCCTATGTTTTCCCTTGTACTAAAAGGAAAGTAGCATACAGAGAACGGATACACTGGACACAAGGAAGATTCACTCCCTGTGGGAGATTTCGTGTGCTACCCTGAATGGCATGCAATTTAAAACGTGTGAATTGCTCATTTGTGGAATTTTCCACTTAATATTTTCAGACCACATTTGACCATAAGTGACTGAAAACATGGAGGGTGAAACAACAGACCAGTGGGGGCTGCTGTAGTCCAGACTGAGACCTCTATTCACTTGATTAGGGTCCCTTTTCCTAATAAAATAGTATTAATCTACTCAGTTATCTTTTCTGTTTATAAAAATTTTCCTTTTCTGAAGATTGAAGACAAAAGTCAAGAGAAACAACTACTTTCCATACCCAGCTTTCCCCAAAACTATTGATATCACTACCCAATTTCTCCTCTTGTTTTCTTTCTCGGTTTTACATTGCTATGACTTGCATTCCCAATGAATTTCACATTGTTGAGGAAAAGGCCCCTGTCTTACTTACTTTTATAATATCTGCTTGTGCTTTATAAAAGTATGCTATATAACAGAAATCCCATTTTTTTTCCTACACTGAAAAATAAAAGCCATCTTTTAGCTGGCATTGCTATTTTTGAAGCAGCCCCTGAACTTCTCCCCAAATAACATTTTAAGGTGGAGTTTGAACCCAATGTTTCACAAAGCTCACTTATAGCAGTATGTTGTTATCATAAATATATATTTTTTTTATTCTCCAATGATATTGGAAGCAGACAATGTCAGCTTCTCACCCAAGACCCCAGGTATGCCCACACCCCTTATAGGCATATTTCCTGGCCTGGCACTTGTGTTTCATGTACTCCACACTGACAAATGCCTCACTCTCCCACTGGCATCCTCACTGTCACAGTCTAGTTCCTTCATGTGCCCCATCTTGTTTTCTGAAAATTAATTGCATGCAAAATTCAACCTGTACTCTTTAAATTCCCCCCAACCCAACACACACATTTGATTTCTCACATTTTTTTAAATCAAATATAATACAAAAATATATTTGAGGGAGATATGGATTACTGTGTTTTTCAATACTTTCTAAACATGATTTTATAAACTAAATATATAGGAGTTTTACTTTAGGGATAATTTTTATAAGGCTAAAACCATAAATTCTATGCAAATATTAAGTGAGCACATGTCAAAGATTGTCTAGCTTATTAATGATGAAACCACCAGGATGCTAAAGCTCTTTCAAAAAGTATTAGCGATCTGGAGATATTTTTAGTGACTTAAAGAAAAAAGTATTTGAATAAGCTTACAAGCTCAGGTACAAAACTCGTTAATGTCCATAAACAACAATTAAAACAGTTATCTTTGGTCAAAAACCACTTGCAGCTTGCACACAAAATTCATTCCCATTGCAATGGGATTATGATCATTCACGTTGTTGTCAGTGTATCTGTGCAAAGTTGAAAAGTGGCCTAAATAATAATAAAGAGCAAGTCACACAGAGAGTATATAAGAGAACTGGGAAACCCTTGGTTTAATATCCAGCAAGACATTTAAAAGACTTTCAGCGGTACTCTCCATGTTTTGGTTTATTTTTCTTAACATCCTGAATTTCTGAAATAATTATCAAATATTTACCTATACAATGACATAACTGTAAACATGCCTGCCTTCTGCACAAAAAGAATGAGGTTTTTCATCCCTGACTAGATTTGAAGAAGCTAGATGTTCAACTATTCTTAGTCTTTATCTATTTAGCCAATGCAGGCTAACATGGACGGTTCCATCTAGGTATCATTCCTCTGGGAAACACACGGGCTGCCTACTATGCGTCAGGGGCTGTGTGGTATACTGGAGAAAATTAAATTCTTATTCTGCAGGGCTGAGATCCTAATTAAAAAGACAGATGTACAATCAATTATAGCAGAATCTGACAAGTCTTCGCAGGATGCCTTGGGCCCCCAGGGGAACAGTTCCTCAAGTCAGGGCTTCTGAGTAGAAACCACACTGAATTTTACCACTGAAATCACGTTGCTTATTGACTGCACAAAGTGTCCATAATGAACTTTTATACCTCATTTCTAAGCTTGAAATCTTTAAAAAAAAATGCATGACACAATTCTCTGACTCCTGAACCTGAGGATATAAAAATAACTTAAATTGATTAGATGACTCTGGGTCATTATGCTAAATGCACAATACCATCCTGGACTGTCACTCAGTAATGACCCAGAAACTAGTGAGTCATAAAGGACATATTTTTCTATAATAAATAACCCCAGCCTGCTATGTTTTTAAATAACTCTGTCTGCTTTATATGATTTTATGTCTTCTGCGGCACTGTCTGATGTCACTTTGATATGTACAGTAAAAATATTCATAATTATTCTGTGTTGTGTATAAAAATGATGTTATTGAACTGTTATATTTTTTTGGCCTCTTCCATGGCATGCAGAAGTTCCTGGGCCAGGGATCGAACCCACACCACAGCAGTGACCCAAGCTGCTGCAGTGACAATGCCAGATCCTTAACCCACTGCACCACAAGAAAACTCCCTGGAGTGTTATTTTTCACATTATGATAAATTATATTGGTGCTGCAATGCAAAAGATACCTCGTTATTTACTTTAGTCCTCTCACTTGAAAAACAGGCAGAATGACAAACAAAAATGATGGGGTAGCAAACTAATAAAAAAGTCAAAGGAATCTTTATAAACAGGGTTTTGAGCACAAGAAGCAAGAGCTAGTGACGTTCTAGTTTTGTAAGGGATAATTTCATAGTTAATCTGATTCCGTACTACTTTGAAAAAGCTTCCACCACCTCATTGTGTTCAATTATACTCCTGATTGCTCAGATAGACAAAATGTGAGGAAGTCGGAAGACATTTAACTGTAAATTGCTGATGTGGTGCTTTCTCATTGCCCTTGAGTCCTCAAAGGGCAGGATCTTGGGGCCCTTGCAGGCCATCTGTGAATTTTAGTTGTATTTTTAGTCTCTAAAATTAATGGTTAGTGGCTTTTGTCAAAACTTCAACGGTCTGTTGGAATTAAGGAAGAGAGCTTCTGAGCTTCAAAGACCCTCTCCTCACTCCAGGTATTATTTAAAACAGGGGCAGTGATAGGCTGTTACAACATCATGGGCATCTGTCCTCCACGCTTTTTTTTCCTATTCCTCCACGCTTTTTTTTTCTATTCTTTCCCTCAAAATTGCACCCTAGAAAGCTAGAGCCCATGTTCTTTAGAGAGCACTGGTTTTCTGAACAAGAATATATGAAACAGAATTACAATTTTCTAAACTACACCTCCCTTCTGGCTTCCATGGTACAATTGGAGATGAGCCCGTTAGGCAACAATTACCACACAGATGGTATTAACAGTCACACAGTTCAGTCGTAATATGAATACGAGATTTAGATCCACCATCAGAATTTCTTCCTAGTGGCTAGCACGTACACTAAAGGTGTGTGTGTTTGCTTTCTCAGAAAGACAATGATGCAGGCATAAGAAAAAAAATCTATACCTTTGGCCATTCAGTCCATAATTATTTCTTGCCAAACATGTAGGTATAAGAGTACTACTTATCTTCATTGAATTTATATACCAGCAGGAAAGATCAAGTTTGGGCAAGGCTAGTTAGTATAACTGGTGCTTTGTGAGTGAAGTGCCAGGGTATATGGGCCTGCAGAACATGAAGACTAAGAATGGCCTTGGAGGCAGGAAGACTTTCTCATAGGAAATGGGATCTAAGCTGAGACGTGAACATGAGGTACAGAGTGGTTAGGTGTGTCATGGTGAGAGGGTTCTTTCCAGGCAGACTGAGCAGCATACGGCAAAGCACAGGAGCTATAAATGAAGGGCCCATTTCAGAGATTCTGAGAAAACTCATGTGGACAAAGCCAAGAATGCAAGAGGCAGAGAGCAGCAGATAGATCTGGGAAGTTAGAGGATGGCCATGCCTAAATAATGCTTTTATCGCAGGGGCTATGGGAAGTCTCTTAAAAAATCTTAAATATGGGAGTTCCGTTGTGGCCCAGCAGAAATGAACCCGACTAGTATCCACGAGGATGTGGGTTTGATCCCTAGGCGCTCAGTAGGTTAAGGATCCCGAGTTGCCGTGACCTGTAGTATAGGTCGCAAGAGAGTCTTGAATCCCACGTTGCTGTGGCTATGGTGGAGGCCAGCAGCTGTAGCTCTGACATGACCCCTAGCCTGAGACTTCCATATGCTGTGGGTGTGGCCCTAAAAAAAAAAAAAGATGAAAAAAAATCTTAAGTATGCAAATTTCAAGGAGAAAAATGGTGAAATACATAATCTCACGAATTTTAAAAAGATCCCTCTCCCAGCTGAGTATGGAGAATAGATAAGAATCAGAAGACCCTTCAGCAGGTGGCTTGTTTTTGTTTAACATAGCTAAATTTGTCTCATATGGGTTTGAACCACAGCCAGCCAAGGAAGCCACCCTACCAGAAACAAGACCCAGAAGGAAAAAACAACTCAAGATAGGACCCCTACTTGCATGCTCATCTGACTTCCATGACAGTAATTCCATTGCACTGGGTGAATCAAGAAAAACAATAGACTGGAAGAAAGTAGAGATGCGATCTTTCTACTGTTCCTCAATTTCTCTCTGTTGTCCCTCCATGATACCTCAGGGCCTGAATGTGAGCCACAGAGACTGATTATGACTGACACAAAGTAAATACAGGCATCCCCAAATATGCCTCACTTCCTGGCAGTGTCAAGAGAATTTCAAGTCAAGTCAATTTCCAGGGGGTGCCAGAACAAAATGTGTGGGTGAGTGTGTACACACACTCGCATGCACACACACACATGTGCACACATGAAGGGGGTCCTCCCAGAAAAAAAAAAAAAAAGGGATAACCCAAGATAAGTTGTAGGATGGGTCCTACGGCACACACCCCAGCTAAACTCTTTCTGATTCGGGCAGCTCAAAGCACAGAGCGCTCCATCAAGGGTGGGATCAGCAGGAGAAGCATCTCTGACAGTCTTCTGGAGCCACATGTTCCTTCTGAAACCCTGGGCTGAGAATCCCAGCCTCCTTTCAATGCTTCTTGAAGTGACAGGTGCCTAAGGCAAGCCATGGGAATGGCGGCTGACATCTATATGTTATGCCTTAGTTACCTGTCACATATAAAATATTTAAAAAAAAAACAACTAAATAGTTTCTATGGGTAGGTGTTTTGTCTATTGAGAAGTACACAGCTGACACCAAAAAATGACAATAAAATATTTCAAAATCATCATTCTTGCTCTATGAGATATTTAGGAAATTTTAGATACTAAAGACAAATATTTTTAACAAACTTTTCTATTAGCAACTCCCCAAAAAACCATTTGGATACATCATCAGAGTGAGATGTTAAAAGACATATATTTTTAGTTTCTCTTGATCAAAATTCTGTGGGAAATCAACATCTTTTTTTCTTTCTTTTCTTTTTTTTTCTTCAGCACACATCTCTTTTAATTTTCCTCCCTACAGATTACAAAATCTTGCAGAGAATTAGGTCACCCTATGTTTTACCCATTGGGAAACTCCAAAAACATAGAAGAGAAAATTAGTTCACCCACCTTCAGGAAGTAATTTTAACTTGACTCTAATATGAAAATAAAAATAAAAATAAATAATACATACATACACACATACTCAACACTTCAAATTGACAAAAAAAAAAAAAAAGGAGAGATTCCTCCTCTCTCAGCTTTATCATTCATTTTCCCAGTTTCAGATGAGTCTCCTGCTACAGACTCTGTTCTTTTAGTTCTGGAAGATATTGCTTGGAAAATGGCAGGAGTCAGCATGGCTTTTACCAACATCTTTCCACAGGGCATTTCAATTGCTATTTCCTCAGTACTTCTATCAGCTAGAAGACTGAAGGATGTTCAGTAGGCACTCCAATTGATATTGGCTGAATAAATAACTGAGTGACACATTACAAAATCAGTACATACTAATTGTAGACCTTTTGGAAAACACATACATGTATGTGTATTCATGTGATATTTCTGCCCCAAGTTGACTACTGTTAACATTTCAGTGAAAATTTTTGGATGATTCCCTATGAAACCATTTGAGGGCTTGAAGAGACAATGATTATAAAATCCTGGAAAAAAATGAATCAAGGTCGTCAAGAGAGCCAGGGAAAGGCAACGAACTATGATTTGAAAGAGAAGCTGAGAAGATACATTAGGAGGAATCTTTTCAAATAAGCTCCAAGTGAGCAAAGAATCATTTACTCCAGAAAATTTCACTGAGGTGCCTTTAGGAACATAGTTCAAAGGAAGAGCAGACTGTCTACAACTCCAAGAGAAAAGAAGCTATAGGTCTTAAATTGCTGTTTATGCCAGATGATATGTAGCACTTGACCCCTCTCACCCTATAATCTGTGAATCTCTATTATTTCCCTTGATACATCCCAGACTCAATTTTAATTGTTTTGACTTGCAGTGAGGGTGTTCACACTCCAATATTTACAGAAAACATCAATTTCCATAAGCCTAGATACTTATGAATTTCATTAGAATTATTTGTGTGATATATGGCAAATGTACTGCTGACCTAGTTAGAATTATTCCAAAAGTGCTTTGTTAGTGTATCTGAGAAGTTTAATATGCAGGGTGGCCTGTTTAGAACAGGTTCCACTTAATTCATCATGGCCAGCTTCAGTGACAGGTACTTTAAGTTTGGGGCCAAGAACAAGCTCATCCAATTCCAAATATTCATATCCACTCCTCCTAGGACACAAAGCAGTGGCCACAGCCCCCTGGGTTATATAGGAACCTTTTCTTTCTCTGACCTCCCTTTGCTCGCCATATCACCATTTCTTGTTCCTGGTTAGCACGGATCTACCCTAAAATTTCTTGCAGAATTTGTGATCTTTATCTTTATTAATCAAGATCCCTTCCATTTTCCAATTAAAGAATTTCTGAAATTATAGCTTCTCAGGCTATCAGTGCTCTGACAAACCAGAAATTATATTTCAAAGTAATGAAAAAATTGTATAAGAAAAATAGGTGCTAAGACCTGAAAGTGGTCACATAATCAAAGATCAAAAAGTATTTAAAAGGGGAAAAAAAAGAAAAATAGGAAAAAAAATCTGTAATCCACTCAACAAATACTCATTGAATACCTACTATGTGCCAGATACTTGGTTCAGGGCTGAAGGTGCAAATAGTGAGCAAAATAGTTGGAATTCCTGCTCTGATGAATCACAGTCTATAGGTTAGACAGAAGTACTAGTCAAGTTACCTCAAGATAGATAAAAGATAGCAAAAAGGACAAATAAAACAGTTATCTTAAGTTTGATTAGGGGATATGGTATAGCCAGAGGGTCTTAGAATATTTTCCAATGTCTGGGGTAAAATGTGAAAGGGAAGAGCATGCATTAATGCATGCAGGCATGAAGAACATCTCGTGTTTGAGAAACATAGTGAGGGCTAAAATGTTGGAGACTGAGAAGGGTAATATGAGTGCTGTGGAAGATTAGCTTGGAGGGGTGGAGAGGTACAAGACCATGCTGAGGCTTTTAGAACATGTTAAACTACAAGCAGACAGATGATGGGATTAAGATAGCAGAATAGAAGGACTGGAGCTCAACTTCTCCCCTAGAAACAACAAAATTCACAACTAAAGGCTGAGCAATCTTCAACCAAATGGACAAGAAACCTTAAAAAAGATATAATACTCCAGAAGAAAAAGAGGAGGCCACATCAAGAGGTAGGAGGGGCAATTTCACGATATAAACAACCCCATACCTCAGGGTGGGAAGCCCCACAGTCTGGAAACTAACTGGTTCACAGACACTCACCTACAGGAGTGAGAGTTCTGAGCCCCACATCAAACCCTCACGTGTGGGGATCCGGCACTGGGAGAAAGAGCCCCTGGAGCATCTGGCATTGAAGGCCAGTGGGGCTTGTGAACAGAAGCTCCAAGGGACTGGGGAAAACGGAGACTCCATTCCTGAAAGGCGCACACGGACTTTCATGTGCACTGAGTCGCAGGGCAGAGCAAAGTCTCCATAGGAATCTGGGTCAAACCTGACTGCAGTTCTTGGAGGACATCCTGGGAAAACAGGAGTGAATGTGGCTTATTGTGAGGGAAGGACATTGAAATCAAAGCTCTCAGGAATATTCAGCAGCCATGCCTTTCTCTGGAGGTGGCCACTTTGGGAAAATCTGGCCCCACCCGTCTGTCAACACTGAGAAACCCCAGGGCAAACAACAATCCAGGTGGAATCACAGCCCTGCCCCTCAGTAAACAGGCTACCTAAAGACCCCTCAGGCACACAGCTGCCTCTAATCCCATCCAGAGACTAAGCCCCACCCACCAGAGGGATTAGAATCAGCTCCACCTACCAGTGGGCAGGCATCAGCCCCTCCCATCAGGAAGCCTACAGCAAGCCCCCCCATACCAACTTCAGCCACAAGGGGGCAGACACCAGAAGTAAGAGAGGCTACAACTCTATTATCTGTAAAAAGGTCACCACACCAAAAACCTATAAAAATGAAAAGACAGAGAACTATAACTCAGACGAGGGAGAAAGGAAAAACCCCAGAAAATCAGCTAAGCCATGAGGAGATCCCCAGCCCCCAGGAAAAAGACTTTAGATTTTTGATGCTGAAGATGATGCAAGACATTGGAAATAAACTGGAGGCAAAGATGGATAACTTACAGGAAACACGGAACAAACAGATACAAGATATAAAACTTAAATAAGAAGAGATGCAAAATACAGTAACTGAAATAAAAAATTCACTAGAAGCAGCTAACAGCAGAATACAGGAGGCACAAGAACGAATAAGTGAGGTGGAGGACAGATTAGTAGAAATTACAGACACAGAACAGAAAAGAGAAAAAAGACTGAAAAAAAATGAGGAGAGTCTCAGAGAACTCTGGGACAATGTGAAATGCAACAACATCCGTATTATAGGAGTGCCAGAAGGAGAAGAGAGAGAGAAGGGGACAGAAAAAATATTCCAAGAGATAATAGCCGAAAACTTCCCTAACATGGGAAAGGAACCACTCACTCATATCCAGGAAGCACAATGAGTACCATATAAAATAAACCCAAGGAGGAATACACTGAGACACATATTAATCAAAATGACCAAAATTAAAGACAGAGAAAATTTTGAAAGCAGCTATGGAAAAGAAACAAATAACATAGAAGGGAGCCCCGATAAGGTTATTGGCAGATTTTTTAGCAGACACTTTGCAGGCCAGAAGGGAGTGGCATGATATACTTAACGTGATGAAAGGAAAAAACCTCCACCCAAGATGACTTTACCAAGCAAGGTTCTCATTCAGATTTGAAGGAGAAAGCAAAACCTTCACAGATGAGCAAAAGTTGAGAGAATTCAGCAACACTAAACCAGCCTTACAACAAATACTAAAGGAACTTCTCTAGGCGTAAAAGAAAAGACAGCAACAGGAAACGAAAATACCACAAATGACAAGGCTCACCAGTAAAGGTATATACGCAGTAAAGATACTAAATCATCCATACACAGATACACCATCAAAATCAGAAATCATGAGAATAGGTGGGTACAAATGCAGGACACTGGAGATGCACTTCCAGTTAAGAGATCAACAACTTAAAACAATCTCATATACATATAGATTCTTATATCAAAACATCAGAATGCCTCTAAACCAAAAATCTACAATTGATACACAAACAAAGAAAAATAAACTCATATACAACACTAAATACAGTCATCAAGCCAGAAGAGGAAAGAACAAGAGAAGGGTTTTTGAGCAACAAAAACAAATCCAAAGCAATTAGTAAAATGGCAATAAGAACATACATATCGAAAAAAGTAGGGGGGCTGGGCAAGACGGCGGAAGAGTAGGGGGACACGCTCGCCCTCTCCCACAAACACACACACAAAAAAACACACAGCTACAGGATAAACGACTCACACAGAACAGCAACCAAACACTGGCAGAAGAACCTAAACTTCCATAACGGCAAGAATTTCATGACATTAGTAGGTAAAACAAGAGAAAAGAGGAGAGTGAGAGAAAGGGAATCTGAGCTGGACAGACACTCCCGAAAGGGAACTGTGAAGGAGAAAAGGATCCCACACCCTGGAAAGTCACCTACTTGACGGAAAGATCAACCAAACCACAGGAATCTCCAGATGCATAAAAGAGTGTAGCAGTAAGTCAGAGTTCTGAAAAGCAGATCGAGAACTGAACAGATCATCTGAACTACGGGCACAGTCACCAAAAATTGAGACGCCTGAGTGGGGGCTGGGCACCGAGACCTCAGCTCCAGAGGTTAGTCCCCAGGAAAGGGCTGGGGGCCGGGGTGGAGCAGAGACTGCTTGGGAGGTCTAGAAACTGGTCTGTCAAGTTTGATAGGGCAGAGACTGCCTGGGAGACTAGAAGGCAGAGCGTCACAGGGGGAGGAAGCAATACGCTAAGGGCGGGGAAGAGGAAAACCACATCAGAGGGAACTTGGGAGAAGAGCCAGGTCTGTGCCAGTGTTGGGGAGGGGAGAAAAGAAGGAGTGAGCCCCCATAGAAGACTCCCCAAGCAAAAGTGAGCTTACTGGCCCACTAGCTATCAGAAAGCTGTGCTTCCCAGTGCATCCCCTCCCCCCGCCCCCACCACCCCCTACACACTTGCTGGACCTGGGGCTGCCTGCCATCTGGGAGGGCTGGCCTCAACAATTGCTGGAAGCTTACCACCACAGGGGCTGTCCCTGCCCTGGACTGCTTGCTCTTTGGAGGGGCTACACCCCCACAGAGCAACACCAAACACCACCAGCACCCAGGAAAAGGCCTGCAGCCCAGAAAAGCTAGAATAAGATTGTCCAGGCGATGAAAAGATCCGCCTACATTCTTGGACAGTCCATCTGAGTCAGGATGCCCTGGGGAAGAGACTCTTGGGTTCGCAGTGGCCCAGCTAGCCACTCCATCCCTCGGGGGGTGCCGCACTCCCGCAGAACAGCTCCCCAGGACTGCCAGCACCCTGCAGGAAGCCCTGCACCCAAGAAAAGCTAGAATAAGCTTGGTTGGGTAGCTAAAAGATTCGCCTACATACTCAGACAGTCCCTCCGAGTAGGGTGCTCTGGGGAAGAGCCTCTTGGGTTCGCAGCGGCCCAGCTAGATGCTCCAGCCCTCAGGGGGTGTTGCACTCCCATGGAATAGCTGCTCAGAACGCCCAGTCCACTGGAGAAGCCCCTGTAGTCCAGAAAAGGCTAGAACAAGCTTGGCTGGACCGTGTAAAGATCTGCCTACATTCTCAGACAGTCCTTCTGAATCAGGCTGCGCTGAGGAAGAGCCTCTTGGGTTCTCAGTGACCCAGATAGCTGCTCCAACACTGGGGGGGGGGGAAGCTGCACTCCTGCAGAACAGCTCTCCAGAACCGCCAGCACCCTGCAAGAGCCCCACAGCACAAAATCACCAGAGAAAGCTCTGCCCCGCTGAGTGAAATCTGTTCCTTTCGTGGCGTGGATCTCCCAGTCCTGTCTGGCCTCAGGAAGTCCTCCTTTGCTTCATAGAGACCCTGTTAGCCCCATAAACACTCCAGAAAAGCCACACTGCCTCAAAAAACACTGACCAACAATGCCAGCCCTCAGAAAATCACTCCACGGCAGTGACAAGGCAAACACTGCCCAGCCACGGAGAGTACAACTCCACCAGGAAACAGAAGACAACAAGCAATATGAAGAAGCTGAGAAACCACCCCCAGTTAAACCAACATAAGAGCTCACCTAAAACAGTCAACAAGGAAACAGATCTCTGCAGTCTGACAGACCTGGAGTTCAAAAGAGAAATAGTGAAAATACTGAAGGAATTAAGAGAAGATATGAACAGTAATGCAGACACCCTCAGAAAGGAACTAGAAAATATAAGGAGGAGCCAAGAAAAATTAGAAAATTCA
Organism: Phacochoerus africanus; assembly: GCF_016906955.1. Classification (NCBI taxonomy): domain Eukaryota; kingdom Metazoa; phylum Chordata; class Mammalia; order Artiodactyla; family Suidae; genus Phacochoerus; species Phacochoerus africanus. The sequence goes on along the minus strand of NC_062548.1, from coordinate 120,580,456 downwards.
TTTGCAGAGATACAAACTGAACTAAGGGCAGTAAAAACCAGAATGAATAATGAAGAAGAACGAATTAGTGATGTGGAAGATAGAATAATGGAAATTCCCCAATCGGGTCAGCAGACAGAAAACCAAATGAAAAAACATGAAAGCAATATAAGAGACCTATGGGATAATATAAAGTGGGCCAATCTACGCATAATAGGAATTCCAGAAGGAGTAGAAAAAGATAAGGGGATGGAAAATATATTTGAAGAAATTATCGCTGGAAACTTCCCAAATCTAAAGGATACTGAGTCCAGGATATAAGAATCACAGAGGGCCCCAAACAAGTTGAACCCAAATAGACCCACAGCAAGACACATCATAATAAAAATGGCAAAAGTGAGTGATAAAGAGAGGATCCTAAAGGCAGCAAGAGAAAAACAGAATGTTACCTACAAGGGAACCCCCATAAGATTATCAGCTGATTTCTCTACAGAAACTCTAAGGCCAGGAGAGAATGGCAAGAGATATTTAAAGTGCTAAAAGGAAAAAATATGCAACCTAGAATACTCTATCCAGCAAGAATATCATTTAAAATACAAGGAGAAATAAAAATTTTTCCATCAAACAAAAGCTAAAAGAATACAGCAACACAAAACCCAGGCTAAAAGAAATACTGAAAGGGCTTCACTAAACCAAAAAGAAAGGAAGGAAAGAAAGGGAGGAAAAAGGAAAAAAAAAAAAAAAAAGAAGAAGAGGAAGAACTAGGACTGAGGAAACCACAATCAGAGAGCAGTCATCCAAAAAAGCCAGCATACAGATTTAATCATGAACATGTTTCAAAATAAAATTAACAAGAAAAAAAAAAGAAGAAGAGTCATCAAAATCACAAAATTTGGGCAACGATGTTAGGAAATAAATAGACCCTTTGTTTGTTCGTTTGTTTGTTTCTCTTCTTAATTTTAATATAGTAATGAAGTGTTTGAACCTACAGGACCATCAGGCTAAAACACACAATTATGGGAAGGGGTTAGCATACTTAAAAATCAGGGCCATCACAAGCCAAAACCAAACATTGCATTTGCAAAAAATGAAAAAAAAACCACTCAAACAGATAATAACTGGAGACCATCCAACCAAAATAGAAAGGAAGAATGGAGAACCATAGAATCAACTGGAACACGAGGTTCAAAATGGCAATAAATAATCATCTATCAATTATCGCTTTAAATGTCAATGGACTGAATGCTCAAATCAAAAGACACAGAGTGGCTGAGTGGTAAAAAGGCAAAAACCTTCAATATGCTCCCTACAAGAAACTCACCTTAGGACAAAGGATACATATAGATTGAAAGTGAAAGGGTGGGGAAAAATATTTCACACCAATAGACATGACAGGAAAGCAGGAGTTGCAATACTCATATCAGACAAAATAGACTTTAAAACAAAAGACATAAAGAAAAACAAAGAAGGACACTACTTAATGATTAAGGGATCCATCCATGGAAAGGATGTTACTATCATCAACATATATGCCCCAAATACAGGAGCACCCAGATACATACAACAAATATTAACAGACATAAAGGGAGAAATCGATGGGAATACAATCATACTAGGAGACCTTAATACCCCCCTCACATCAATGGACAGATCCTCTAGACAGAAATCTAGTAAAGCAACAGAGATCCTAAAGGAAACAATAGAAAAGTTAGACTTCATTGATATCTTCAGGACCCTACATCCAAAAAAAGCAGAATACACATTCTTCTCAAATGCTCATGGAATATTCTCAAGAATCGACCACATATTGGGACACAAAGCGAATCTCAATAAATTTAGGAGCAGAGAAATTATCTCAAGTATCTTCTCTGACCACAATGCCATGAAATTAGAAATCAACCATGGGAAAAGGAAAGAGAAAAAACCTATTACATGGAGACTAAACAACATGCTACTAAAAAACCAATGGGTCAATGAGGAAATCAAGAAGGAAATTAAAAACTACCTTGAAACAAATGATAATGAAGACACAACCGCTGAAAATCTACGGGATGCTGCGAAAGCAGTGCTCAGAGGGAAATTTATAGCAATACAGGCCTTTCTCAAAAAAGAAGAAAGATCCCAAATTGACAACTTAACCCTCCACCTATAATCGAATTAGAAAAAGAAGAACAAAAAAGGCCTAAAGTCAGCAGAAGGAAGGAAATTATAAAGATCAAAGAAGAAATCAATGAAATAGAGATTCAAAAAACAATAGAGAAAATGAATAAAACCAAGAGCTGGTTCTTTGAAAAGGTAAACAAAATTGACAAACCCCTGGCCAGACTCACTAAAAAGAGGAGAGAAAGAACCCAAATAACCAAAATTAGAAATGAAAAAGGAAAAATCACAACAGATACTGCAGAAATACAAAAAACCATAAGAGAATACTATGAACTACTCTATGCCAAGAAATTTGACAATCTGGAAGAAATGGACAATTTTCTAGAATCTTACAGCCTGCTCAAACTGAATCAAGTAGAAACAGACCAACTGAACAGACCCATCACTAGAAATGAAATTGAAGAGGTCATAAAATAACTCCCTACAAATAAAAGTCCAGGACCAGATGGCTTCACAGGTGAATTCTATAAAACAGATAAAGAGGAACTGGTGCCCATCCTCCTTAAACTCTTTCAAAAGGTGGAAGAAGAAGGAATACTCCCAAAGACATTCTATGATGCCACCATCACCCTCATTCCAAAACCAGACAGAGATACCACCAAAAAAGAAAACTATCGCCCAATATCATTGATAAATATAGATGTAAAAATTCTCAACAAAATCTTAGCCAACCGAATCCAACAACATACCAAAAAAATTATACACCATGACCAGGTTGGGTTCATCCCAGGTTCACAAGGATGGTTCAACATACACATGTCAATCAACGTCATACACCACATTAACAAAAGAACAGTCAAAAACCACATGATCATCTCAATAGACACAGAAAAAGCATTTGACAAAGTCCAACATCCATTCATGATCAAGACACTCACCAAAGTGGGTACAAAAGGAACATTCCTGAATATAATCAAAGCCATTTATGAGAAACCCACAGCAAATATAATCCTCAATGGGGAAAAACTGAAAGCCTTCTCACTCAAATCTGGAAGAAGACAGGGATGCCCACTCTCACCACTGCTCTTCAACATCGTTTTGGAAGTCCTAGCCACAGCAATTAGACAAACCAAAGAAATAAAAGGCATCCATACAGGAAGCAAGGAGATCAAACATGTCATACTGTATGCAGATGACATGATACTATACATAGAAAACCCTAAGGATTCAGCCCCAAAACTCCTTGAACTGATTCATAAATTCAGCAAAGTAGCAGGATATAAGATGAACATTCAGAAGTCAGTTGCATTTCTGTATACCAGCAATGAAACATTAGAAAAAGAATACAAAAATACAATACCTTTTAAAATTGCACTTCACAAAATCTAATACCTCGGAATACAACTGACCAAGGAGGTAAAGGACTTATATGCCAAGAACTATAAAACAGTAAGCAAAGAAATCAAAGAAGATGTAAAGAAATGGAAAGATATTCCATGTTCCTGGATGGGAAAATCAATATTGTAAAAATGGCCATACTACCCAAAGCAATCTACAGATTCAATGCAATCCCTATCAAATGACCCAGGACATTTTCCACAGAACTAGAACAAACAATCCAAACATTTATATGGAACCACAAAAGACCCAGAATCGCCAAAGCAATCCTGAGAAACAAAAACCAAGCAGGAGGCATCACTCTCCCAGACTTCAAGAAATACTACAAAGCCACAGTCATCAAAACACTGTGGTACTGGTACCAAAACAGACAGACAGACCAATGGAACAGAATAGAGAACCCGGAAATAAACCCTGACACCTAGGGTCAATTAATCTTTGACAAGGGAGGCAAGAACATCAAATGGGAAAAAGAAAGTCTATTCAGCAAGCATTGCTGGGAAACCTGGACAGCTGCATGCAAAGCAATGAAACTAGAACACACCCTCACACCATGCACAAAAATACACTCCAAATGGCTGAAAGACTTCAATATACGACAGGACACCATCAAACTCCTAGAAGAAAACATAGGCAAAACACTCTCTGACATCAACATCATAATATTTTCTCAGGTCAGTCTCCCAAAGCAATCGAAATTAGAGCAAAAATAAACCCATGGGACCTCATCAAACTGAAAAGCTTTTGAACAGCAAAGGAAACCCAAAAGAAAACAAAAAGACAACTTACAGAATGGGAGAAAATAGTTTCAAATGATGCAACCGACAAGGGCTTCATCTCTAGAATATATAAACAACTTATACAACCCAGCACCAAAAAAGCCAATCAATCAATGGATAAATGGGAAAAAGACCTGAATAGACTGTTCTCCAAGGAAGATATACAGATGGCCAACAAACACATGAAAAAATGCTCAACATCGCTGGTTATAAGAGAAATGCAAATCAAAACTACCATGAGATATCACCTCACACCAGTCAGAATGGCCATCATTAATAAATCCACAAATAACAAGTGCTAGAGGGGTGTGGAGAAAAGGGAATCCTGCTGCACTGTTGGTGGGAATGGAAACTGGTACAGCCACTATGGAGAACAGTTTGGAGATACCTTAGAAATCTATACATAGAACTTCCATATGACCCCACAATCCCACTCTTGGGCATCTATCCAGACAAAACTCTACTTAAAAGAGACACGTGCACCCGCATGTTCATTGCAGCACTATTCGCAATAGCCAGGACATGGAAACAACCCAAATGTCCATCGACAGAGGACTGGATTCGGAAGATGGGGTATATATACACAATGGAATACTACTCAGCCATAAAAAAGAATGACATAATGCCATTTGCAGCAACATGGATGGAGCTAGAGAATCTCATCCTGAGTGAAATGAGCCAGAAAGACAAAGACAAATACCATATGATATCACTTATATCTGGAATCTAATATACAGCACAAATGAACATATCCACAGAAAAGAAAATCATGGACTTGGAAAAAAGACTTGTGGCTGCTGGGATGGGAGAGGGAGGGAGTGGGAGGGATTGGGAGCTTGGGCTTATCAGACACAACTTACAATAGATTTACAAGGAGATCCTGCTGAGTAGCATTGAGAACTATGTTTAGATACTCATATTGCAACAGAACAAATGGTGGCGGAAAAAATATATATACATGTAAGGATAACTTGATCCCCTTGTTGTACAGTGGGAAAAAAATAATAAATTAATAAAAAGCTAAAAAAAAAGAAATTAAAGTAGAGCTGTTACATGATCCAGCAGGATCCAATCCTATTCCTGGACATATATGTGAAGAAAACTATAATTCAAAAGGAAAGATGAACCCCAATGTTCATAGGAGCACTATCCATAATAGCTAAGACATGAAAGAAACCTAAATGTCCACTGACAGATGACTGAATAAAGACATGAAAAATAAATACATACATATATGTATAAGTGAATCCCTTTATGGTACAGCAGAAACTAAAGAACATTGTAAATTAGTTTCAATAAAATAAACTGTTTATGAGTTGTCATGGCTCAGTGGAAATAAATCTGACTAGTATCCATGAGGATGCAGGTTCAATCCCTGGCCTCACTCAGTGGGTTAAGGATCTCATGTTGCCATGACCTGTGGTGCAGGCCACATATGCAACTCAGATCTGGCATTGCTGTGGCTGTGGCACAGGCCAGCAACTACAGCTCCAACATGACCCCTAGTTTGGGAACCTCAATATGTCTCAGGTGCAGCTCTATAAATAAAATAAAATAAAATAAAATAAAATAAAATAAAATAAAATAAATTGTTTAAAAAAGAACTGGGTAATATTTCATTAGATAATTTTATTAGGTAAGACAAGGCATTGTGGTTATGTAAGAAAATGTTTCTGGATATTTGAAAATATTAAGGAAAATGTATATCAAATTTTGTGGAAATTATCTGAAATTTGGATACAATATACTTTTACCTTCTACCACCTACAGTGTTTGAATTTTGTATGACAAATACATTCATAACATTGTAATAAAAAGAAAAAATTTACTTCAAAAACAAACAATAATAAATTATGCCATTCATTTGGTTAAAAAAAAAGAACATACATATCAATAATTACCTTAAAGTTTAATGGACTAAACACCCCAACCAAAAGATACAGACTGGCTGAATAGATACAGAAACAAGACCCATATATATGCTGTCTTCAAGAGACCCACTTCACTTCTACGGACACATACAAATTGAAAGTGAGAGGATGGAAGAAAATATTCCATGCAAATGGGAATCAATAGAAAGCTGGAGTAGCAATACTCATATCAGACAAAATAGACTTTAAAATGAAGAATATCTTAAGGGACAAACAAGGTCATTACATATTGATCAACGGATCAATCCAAGAAGAAGATACAACAATTTTAAATATCTACGCACACAACATAGGTTCACTACAATATATAAGGCAACTGCTAACCACCTTTAAAGGACAAATTAACAATAACACAATCATAGTGGGGGACTTTAACACCCCACTTACAGCAATGGACAGATCAACCAGGCAGAAAATCAATAAGGAAATACAGGCCCTGAATGATACATTAAACCAGATGGACTTAATAGATATTTATAGGACATTCCATCCAAAAGCAACAGAATACACATTCTTCTCAAGTGCACATGGAACATTCTCTAAGATTGATCACATCCTGGGCTCTAAATCCAACCTCAGTAACTTTAAGAAAATTGAAATCTTGTCAAGCATCTTTTCTGACCAAAACAGTATACAACTGGAAATCAACAAGTAAAAATCTGCAAAAAACACAAACACGTGGAGACTAAACAACATGCTACTAAACAACCAATGGATCACTGAAGAAATCAAAGAAGAAATTAAAAAATACCTAGCAGCAAATGACAATGAAGATACAACACTCCAAAACCTATGTATGGGATGAAGCAAAAGCCGTTCTAAGAGGAAAGCTTAAAGCAATACAAGCCCACCTTAGGAAACAAGAAAAAGCTCAAATAAACAAGCTAACTTTACATCTAAAGCAGATCGAGAGAGAAGAGACAAGACCTAAAGTTAGTAGAAGGAAAGAAATCATAAAGATCACAGCAGAAATCAATGAAATAGAAACAAAGAAAACCATAGAAAAGATCAATGAAACAAAAAGCTGGTCCTTTGAGAAGATCAACAAAATTTATAAACCCTTAGCCAGACTTATCAAGCAAAAAAGAGAGAGGAGTCAAATCAATAAAATTAGAAATGAAAAAGGAGAAGTAATAACGAACATCACAGAAATACAAAGGATCATAGGAAACTATTATATGCAACAATACACCAATAAAACAGAAAACCTAGAAGAAATGGATAAATTCTTAGAAAAGTACAATCTTCCAAGACTAAACCCAAGATGAAATAGAAAAGATGAATGGACCCATCACAAGCACTGAAATTGAAACTGTGATTAAAAAAATTCCAACAAACAAAAGTCCAGGACCAGATGGCTTCACAGGTGAATTCTATCAAACATTTAGAGAAGAGCTAACACCACTCCTTCTGAAACTATTTCAAAATATTTCAGAGGAAGGGATACTCCCAAACTCATTCTATGAGTCCACCATCACCCTGATACCAAAACTAGACAAAGATACCACTAAAAAAGAAAACTACAGGCCAATTTCACTGATGAACATCGATGCAAAAATCCTCAACAAAATACTAGCAACCTGCATCCAACAATACATTAAAAGGATTGTACATCATGATCAAGTCAGATTTATCCCAGGGATACAAGTGTTCTTCAATATCCACAAATCCATCAGTGTGATACACCACATTAACAAACTGAAGAATAAAAACCATATGATCCTCTCAATAGATGCGGAAAAAGCCTTTGACAAAATCCAACAGCCATTTCTGATAAAAACCCAAGTACAAGACCTGTACTTGGAAAACTATAAGACACTGATGAAAGAAATCAAAGAGGACACAAATAGATGGAAAGATATACCATGGAAGAGTTAATATTATCAAAATGACTACACTACCTGAGGCAATCTACAGATTCAATGCAATCCCTATCAAATTACCAAGGACATTTTTCACAGAACTCGAACAAAATATTTTAAAGTTTGTTTGGAAGCACAAAAGACCCAGAATAGCCAAAGACATCCTGAAAAATAAAAATGGAGCTAGAGGAATCAGGCTCCCGGACTTCAGACTATACTACAAAGCAACAATCATCAAAACCGTATGGTACTGGCACCAAGGCAGAAATATACATCAGTGGAACAGGATAGGAAGCCCAGAATTCAACCCACGTACCTACAGCCAACTCATCTATGACAAAGGAGACAAGAATATACAGTGGAGAAAGGACAGCTTGTTCAATAAGTGGTGCTGGGAAAACTGGACAGCCACATGGAAAAGAATAAAATGAGAACATTCCCTAACACCATACACAAAAATAAACTCCAAATGGATTAAAGACCTACATATAAGACCAGACACTATCAAACTCTCAAAGGAAAACATAGGCCAAACACTCTCCGACATAAACAACAGCAACATCTTCTCAGATCTACCTCTTAGAGTATTGACAATAAAAACAAACATAAACAAATGGGACCTAATCAAACTTAAAAGTTTATGCACAGCAAAGGAAACCCTAAACAACACAAAAAGACAACCCACAGAATGGGAGGAAATCTTTGCAAGTGAATCAACTGACAAGGGATTAATCTCCAAAATTTATAAACATCTTCTGTGGCTCCATACCAAAAAAACAAACAACCCCATCACAAAATGGGCAGAAGACCTAAACAGACAATTCTCCAAAGAAGACACACAGATGGCCAAAAAACACATGAAAATATGTTCAACATCACTCATTATGAGAGAAATGCAAATCAAAACCACTGTGAGGTACCACCTTACACCAGCCAGAATGGCCATCATCCAAAAGTCAACAAACAATAAGTGCTGGAGAGGGTGCGGAGAAAAAGGAACACTAGTACACTGTTGGTGGGATTGTATACTGGTGCAAACACTGTGGAAAACAGTATGGAAATGCCTAAGAAAACTAAAAATAGAACTACCATTTGATCCAGCAATCCCACTCCTGGGCATCTCTCCAGAGAAAAACCATGACTCACAAAGACACATGTACTCTGATGTTCATGGCAGCACTATTTGCAATAGCCAAGACATGGAAACAACCTAAATGTCCATCGACAGAGGAGTGGATCAAGAAGATGTGGTACATATACACAATGGAATATTACTCAGCCATTAAAAATGAATGAAATGCCAGCATTTTTAGCAACATGGATGGACCTAGAAATTATCGTGCTAAGTGAAGTCAGTCAGACAATGAGACACCAACATCAAATGCTTTCACTGGCATGTGGAATCTGAAAAAAGGACAGACAGAACTTCTTTGCAGAACACATACTGACTCACAGACATTGAAAAACTTACGGTCTCTGGAGGAGACAGCTTAGGGGGTGGGGGATGTGCTTGGGCTTTGGCATGAAAATCCTTTGAAATCGGATTATTATGATCATTATACAACTACAGATGTGATAAATTCATTTGAGTAATAAAAAAAGTTTTAATTTCTATAAAAAAAAAACTGCAAGCAGACATAGTTGTTTACTTGATTGAAATGAGATCTAAAGTGATAATTTCAGTTCCACAACTCTGCACGATATTGCTTTCTCACACCGTTGCCTTGTTCATTAATATCTCTTTCATGTTAGGGATGCTTAGAAAAAGAAATGCTCAAATGGCATTGGGATGAGCTATTTTGGACTTTCAACTTCAAGGCAGGTTCCTAGTGTGGACAGTAGAAACCCCTTGCCTTGCATTCTTCTTCCAAAGTGTTTTTTAAACTATGCTTTTTTATTGGTTCATTTAGCATGTGGTGATTTGCTACATTATCTTGTATTTGTATTTGCAGCAACATCTCTCTGTATGATGCCCCATGGAAGTAGCTAGCAGGTGGCCCCTTGGAATGATTTATGTCTCCCAGTCAATAACCATGGTAAAACAGCATGGGACATTTACACAGGTGTCCTGTCATATTGCCTGATTTTAATGGTCCTAGAGTTACTTTGGAGGAAAAATGTGAAACTTGTTTTCCATTAGAGCTAGAAAAGATATAGAAACACAATTAAGCAGGAGTTCCCTGGTGGCCTAACAGGTTAAGGATCTAGCATTGTCACTGTTGTGGCTCAGGTCATTGCCGTTGTGCAGGTTCAAGCCCTGGCACAGAAACTTTGACATGTTGTAGGTGCAGCCAAAAAATTAATAAATAAAGCAATTGACATAACTGAAATTTAAACATGGAAACATGGCAAGTATGTAAGTGAATAAGTACGAAAATGTGTGGAAAAAGAGCCTGGGGTGATAAAGAACACAATTCTTCTGTATTATCCAGAAGCCCAGAAAGATGGAAAATAAAGCAGACAAATCAAAGGACCTTAGAAGTTAGGAGTGGACAATCACATGGGTGACCTGAAAGAACCCAAGAGTACAGTGGACCTCTGCAGATGGATCCCTACCACCAAGGAAAATTACAGATGGTGGTACACAGCAGCAAGAGCAGAGACCGCCAAAACACAGACCCCAGCTAGGACTATGTGAAGAGAGAGATGCTGTTTCCTGTGTTCCCTTGGGGAGTCCAATAAAGGCCTGAGGAAAAGAAAGTACAAGATCTGCCATTTGAAAGTAGAACCTACTGATTTTTCATGTGAAAACTGGAAAGTAGTCTTTCTCATAACTCACATGGCTAATGGGATATATGGGCTGTCTTTTCCTATGCTTGAAGCACACTTAGGCCAACACTGCTCTTTGTGTGTGTGTGTGTGTATGTGTGTGTGTGTGAGAGAGAGTGTGTAAAGTAATGTCAAGAGTAGTTTAACGGTTAATAGCTCCTCATATTGGAAAATTTCCAATGCTAAGAGATCGAGTACTACATATCAAAAGATGTCGAGATCCTATAGGAAGTAATAAAATCACCTTTGAATTGAGGTCATATTTGCAGGCCCTCTCCTCTATTTTCTTGTTATGTCCTCTCGCTTATTTTGATGTGAGATATCAGTGATGGAAGCAGATATGCTGAACTGGAAGGGACTGTGCAATGTAGACAGAGGTGTGCTTTTGAAATCACCTGTGCTCATCTGAACTGTGAGTGCAAAGTGGCATCACCTAAGGACACGTTGCCAGAGGGGATGATGGCATCAATTAGGTCTCATCAGAGTCTGTAAGGCAGACCTGCCTCTTTTCTCATCGAGTCATCCAAAGACAAAAGTCTCTGCCTCCAGCACAATAATTAATTATGAAGTCACCACACATATTTCATTAATATTTGCTTGCTTCTTTCAAATCCCTCTAAGAGGGCAGGGGCCATGCATCAGCCTAACCCTATTTAGCATACACAAGAAAGATGCTTTGATTATGATCTGTATGATTTTAAAGTTCTTCACTGGATATGTGTTCCTTGAAGGAAATGAATTTGCTCTTCATTTATTAAACAACTATTTATAATTTTCTAAAGATAGTAAAAAAAGAAGCAAAACAAAAAACAAAAAAAAACCCACAATTCTCCTTCCTCATTCCTCCTGTTCCTCTAACACTTCTACAATGATTACCATTTTCCAAACACAGCTCATATCTTAAAGGAACAACCCTATGAGTAAGCATTGGTACTACTTGCATCTTAATATGCAAGGACTAAAGCCAAGGGAGCCATCAAGGGCACAGAATGATTAAGCAGTGAGGCTAGGATTTGTACCCGAGTAGTACGGCTCCTAAATTCAGGTGCTTTCACTGCACTCTATTACCCCTCCTTCAGATTATCTTTCTTACTAGTGCTTAGCGTAGCTCCTTGCAAAGAGTAAAATGAATGCTGACTGGATACACCAATTAAAGAATGAAGATTACCCTGCTAAAGGTGATGATGGTGAGAAGATCTTGATAACAATGGATTAGTCATGGAGTACTTGCCATATTGTGTTTCATGAATTATAAGCACAATACCATGTAGTCCTTTCAATAACCACACCGTTGGTTGGTTCTTGCCTGCTTCACTTAACTAGGGGTAAACCTGAACCCTGGCTTTTAAAAAAACAAAAACAAAAACAAAAACAAAACAAAAAAAAAAACCAGCCACACCTGCAGCATATGGAAGTTCTCAGGCTAGGGGGCAAAGTGGAGCTGCACCTGCAGGCCTATTCCACAGCCATGAAAATGCCTGATCCAAGCTCCATCTGCAACTTACTCTGTAGCTTGCGGCAACACTAGATCCTTACCCCTCTGAGTGAGGCCAGGGATCGAACCTGCATCCTCAAAGAGATTATGTCAGGTTCTTTACCATTGAGCCACAGTGGGAATTCCTGAACCCTGGTCTTTTTATCTATAATATCCATGTTCTACGACAGTGAAAAGTCACTAACTCTGGGATTACATAGCTAACTACTGGATAAGTGACTTGAGACTAAAGATTCACAGCTTCTTGTTTCACATGAATCTCTTTAAAAAATAAGGTTAAAATACACTTGTTCAAGGACAGTGCATTAACAACATAAAAACTATAAAATAACAAAATCAATCTCTCCTGTCTTTCCTCTCCCTTCCTCTCTCAATCTCCCTCCCTCCCTCTCTCTCACACACACAACACATACATAATCCTACCCCACTGGATAGAAAGTTGAAAGTCACTGTGCATCAGCCATAAATCCCAGTGGATCTAATAGAAAGGGTCTGAACAAAATTGAGATTAATATAGTAGGCAAAATGGATAAAACACAATTTGTTATTTAAAATCCATAAAACAACTCTAAGGGCATTGCGATTTATTCTATATTAAATCCATTTCCCAATCCTAATATTCATGCCCACATGTTTTTAATATGCTATTTAACCACACATTTTACAGACATAAACATCACCATATGAGCTTTCAATTAGCATTGATTTTCATCCTGAAGAAGTGCCTTTTGGAATGAAATAGTAGGAATGACTGGGAACTGATGTATGTGGAGTTAAAGTGCTGTTAATTCAATTGCTTTATCTGATCCAAAGTCACTTAGATTATATTAAATTAGCCATCTGCTTGGCTTTCACCTTGGAATGTCTGCCAGATGCTGAATGTGTTTACAGAGTTCATTAGCAGACCCAACCTTAACAACAACTTTCTTGTGGTAACGCTAGTGACCAGAAGTCTTCCTGAGAAGACATCAAAGGAAAAATGTGCAAGCAACACTTGAATAAATGATTTCAGCAAGAATGATTCAATTTATTATCAAACTTAAAAAAATTATTTTTATTGGAAGGGAGTTTGGCCTAAAGATTCCTACCAAATACTGACTAATTTGCACTTAAGTCTGTTTTGACAAACAAGGATAATTGATTATATTCTAATATTAATAAAATATAAATTTACAAAAATTTAGATTTTTATTAATTACCCTAGAACAATTCATGCAATATACACCAGATGGAATCTTCTACTTTACACTTTTAACCTAATATTATCCAGTAGATTCCTAAGAGTGGATGACTATTCTACCTTACAGAATAATATGGTGTATTATAGCCTAGTGGTGGGAGTATACATATAAAAACACTTTCATTATTATGACAAACTATTAGAGATGTGGACTGAAGCAGTTACAGTGAGTAACATTCGAATTCATTCTTGAACACATTAGAATAACTATGCATTAAGGCATTCTAGACAGAGTGAAGGTTTATTAAAATGCCTTTTCAATTGAGAAGTTAAACACAGAATGTGGGAAACTGGAGACAGATGAGGTTGAAAAGAATCTCAGAGACCAGAATCTTTCTAGGAAATTTAAACTTGAAGTTGTATGTTATAAACAGGGAATCACAGAACGGTGAAGTCACATGGCATACGTGTAATTTTGAAACATAATGAAAGTGTGAATTTTCCGGAGGAGTGACCGGAATCACAGGCACCTGAGCTAAGAGGCAACTGTAAAGTAAGGGCAAGAGAAAGTGGAAACCTTAGCAAAGCAGAGAAGGTGGAGATACAGGGAAGTGGAAGGATTGAAGAGCTATCCGGGAAAAAAAAATCAGCGAAATGTATTTCACAATTAGAATTGAGACTGTTAAAAGAGGAAGATGCTTCAGACAACTTCAAAATTTCTAAAAGGTACAACAGACTGATTCAAGTTGAAAGTTGAGGGAAAGGTAACTGAAATTAGAGGAATTATAGCACCACACCTTCATCTTTGGATCTTTTGAATCCAATGTGACTAGAGGAATTCTGGGAGAAATACCTGTAGGTAGTTAGCTTTATAAGTCTGAAACTAAGAGTTTCCGTCATGTCTCAGTGGAAACTAATCTGACTAGTATCCATGAGGACACAGGTTTGATTCCTGGCCTTGCTCAGTGGGTTAAGATCCAGCATTGCTGTGAGCTGTGGTACAGGTCGCAGATGCAGCTATGGCATTGCTGTGGCTGAGACGCAGGCCAGCAGCTACATACAGGTTTGATTCGACTCCTAGCCTGGCAACCTCCATTTGCCGTGGGTGCAGCCCTAAAAAAGATAAATAATAAATAAATAAATGAAGTCTGAAACTCGAGAGAATGGTCTCAGCTAGAGATACAAATTTGAGGTTCACTGATACTATTATAAACGTGGAGTCATGGAAATTAAATGCCATTATACAGAAAGAATATGCATAATGGAAAGATAAGGGTCCTAAATACAGACCTCAAAGTAAATTTTTTTAAGGCAAAGGAGAAAGGAAAGACTGCAAAGACTGTTCAAAGAAGTAGAAGAGAAACAAGGTGGAAATATTAGTGCAGGAGTCATTGAAAGGAAGAGTAATGATAAAAGGGGAGAAAGGTCAAGAGAGTCTATGGGTGCAGAGAAATACTTTTTCCTATTCTTGATACTATAAAGTTTACTAAACTGAAGTAAAGGACCCAAAAAGCAATACCCACCCCAAAGATGAATGAATGAATGAATGAATAGACACAGAAATTGATGGAGTGTACAGTCTATCCAAACTGGAGTATTTGGAACAATTTAACAATTCCATAAATAAATTTTAACAATTCTATAACACTGAGCTTCATGCCTTAGTTCTTAATGTATCCTTCTAGAAAGAGAAAATCAGAGCTGGAGACAGAAGATAAAATTCAGTCAGATTAAGAATCTTAACACTTCTGCTTTACAGTTTTAAAATTTTTCCAGTACATAACATCATCAAAAACTTCAACAGCATTATGAAATATTTAGACAATTATTACATCATCTTTCTTATCCTCACTTTATAGTATAGAAAACTAATACTTAGAAAAATAAAAGTGAAAGAAGCAGCTTGTTTCACATAACCTGTAAAGGGCAGATTCAAGACCCAAATCTAATTCTTTTGGCTTCAAATTCTAAACTGCAGTGAAAACCTGAAATCAATGTGAAGTGCTGTGTGACAAAAAATACAATTTTGACGAGGTCATTTGCACCCTCTCTCTCTTTATCAAACTAAATGAGGGAATTGAAGGAGATGATCTTGCTTCTAGCTCTATGAGTCTGCATTTCTATTAAATGTTCTAAAAGTTGTACAATTGTAAATGTCCCCCGGTATTAATGAATAGCTACCCAAACCTACAAAAATACTACTTTAAATTCAATTAATTTTCTAAAGAACTAAAGTTTATGTCTTGGAGCAAAGTATTTCATTTTGATTAATTATCATTCAATATTTATAAAAGTTCATGATTCTGCTAAGTTGGAGCACTAGCTCCCATCACAGGCTATAATAGATGATGATGGGTAATTATTATTTCAATTACCTGGATCTTTTTTATAAAAAGAGATATTCACTGGTACTACAAATTGGACAATGCTCTCATTTTGATGCGGTGGTTCCAGCATAACTTTTAGGCAATGACTGATAATTTAAAAGCATCACTACACTTAGAATGTAAAACATCAAGTGGGATATATCCCAGGCAAGGGAGAGTCGGAATTGAACAGACACCAACTTTCCTGAAAAATTATAAATTCTACACATTCACTTGGTTTATTTTTATGAATAGACTTTATTCTTTTTTGTTTATCTTACATTTTTTTTTATTTCCCCAATACATTGGTTTTTTTTTTCTGTCGTACAGCATGGTGACCCAGTTACACATACATGTACACATTCTATTTTCTCACATTATCATGCTCCATCATAAAAGACTAGACATAGTTCCAAGTGCTACACAGCAGGATCTTACTGCTAATCCATTCCAAAGGCAATAGCCTGCATCTATTAACCCCAAGCTCCCAGTCCATCCCACTCCCTCCCCCTCCCCCTCGGCAACCTCAGTCTATTCTCTAAGTCCACGATTTTCTTTTCTGTAGAAAGGTTCATCTGTGCCATCTATTAGATTCCAGATATAAGTGATATCATACGGTATTTGTCTTTCTCTTTCTGACTTACTTCACTCAGGATGAGAGTCTCTACTTCCATCCATGTTGCTGCAAATGGCATTATTTTGTTCTTTTTTACGGCTGATTAGCATGAATAGACTTTAAATTTTAGGTGTTATATTTTTTAAAAAAGTAAGATAGTGCAGGTAGTTCCTGTGTGTTCAACATCCACAGCTAAATCATGCATAAATATGCAACATTATAATTGATGAACCAATATTGACCCACTATATTTAACTAAAGTCCATGATTTATTCACATTTCCCTAGCGTTTAACTATTGTCCCTTTTCTGTTTCCAGATTCCATCCAAGATACCACGTTACATTTTGTTTTCATGGCTTTTAGTTTCCTGAGAATGGTGACAGTTTCTGAGAGTTTCCCTGTTTTGATGAACCTGACAGGTTGAGGAGTGCTGTCATATATACTGCAGAATGCCCCTCCACTGGTATTTTTCCGATATTTTTCTAACGGTTAGATTGGGGGTATGGGTTTTAGGGAGGAGCATAATAGAAGTAAAGTGCCATTGACATCATACCAACAGTACACATCATCAATATGATTTATGACTGTTGATGTTGACCTTGATCATCTATTGCTAAAAGTAGTTTGTCAGGTTTCTCCACTGAAAACTATACTCTTTCCCCCATTTTCTACACTGTACTTGTTGAATGGAAGTCACTATGCAAAGCCACAAGTTAAAGGATAGGGAGTTTGCTCCCCCTCTTTGAGGGTGAACTACCTACATACTTTAAAATTTTTCAAATGGGAACTGTGTCTCTTCTCCCTTTATTAATTTATTCAATCATGTATTTATATCAATATGGACTCACGAGTATATTGGGTAACAATTTAGTGCTATGTCATTTATCTTATTGTTCAAATTGTTCCAGCTTTGGCCACTAAGAGCTTTTTTTTAAATATATACTTAAAAAAATCATTGATGTATAATGTTTCTACAATTTCTGTTGTACAGCAAAGTGATCCAATCACACACAGTTCCCTGTGCTGTACAGTAGGGCCCCATTTCACATCCATTCCAAATGAAACAGTTTGTATCCCAAAACCCCAAACTCCCTGTCCATCCCACTCACTCCCCTCCCTCCTGAGAACCACAAGTCTACTCTCCTTGGCTTTGATCTCTTTCTGTTTTGTAGATAGGATCATCTGTGCCACATTTTCGATTCCACAAATAAGTGATTTATGGTATTCATCTTTCTCTGACTTACTTCACTTAGTATGAGAATCTCTAGTTCCATCCATGTTGCTACAAATGGCATTAGCTTGTCCTTTTTATGGCTGAGTAGTATTCCATTGAATATGTGTATCACATCTTCTTAATCCATTCGTCTGTTGACAGACGTTTACATGTTTTGGCTATTGTGAATTTGCTGCAATGAACATAGGGGTGCATGTTTCTTTCCTTTGCTGGGCAAAAGCTTTTGAGTTTAATTAAGTCCCACTGGTTTATTTTTGTCTTTACTGTCATTATTCTGGGAGAGGTGGGTCAAATAAGATGTTGCTCTGCCTTCTGTCAAGAGCGTTCTGCCTGTGTTTTCTTCTAGGACTTTCATAGTATCTGCCTTTATATTTAGGTCTTTAATCCACTTCAAGTTTATTTTTGTGTACAGGTGTTAGAGAGTGTTCTAATTTCATTCTTTTACATGTAGCTTTCCAGTTTCCCTGGCACCATTTATTGAAGAGACTATCTTTCTTCCACTATATTTCATGGTTTCTTTGTCATAGATGAGTTGGCCATAGGTGATAGGGTTTATTTCTGGGATTTCTATCCTGTTCCATTCATCAATATTTCTGCTTTTGTGACAATACCAATACTGTCCTGATAACTGTATTTTTAAAATATTGTCTCAATCAGGGAGAGTTATGCCTCCTACCTGTCCTCCCCACCCGAGGATTGCTTTAGCAATGAGACATAAAGTAAGAGAGTATAACAAACGCTGAATTTCTTCCAGAAGAAGACAGTGATGAATAAGAAACATGTGAAGGAAATTTTCTTCATTGATTGACCCCATTAACAATGTGAAAGGAAAACTAACCAGTGGGTGATAGTATTAAATTGCATATGATAGAGCATTTCTATCCAGCATATGTGAAAAAGTCTCATTCAAGTCAAATAAATGACTAGCAATCCAAATTTTGTTTCATAAAAAGGTCAAAGATGTAAAAAGTTATTTCACAAAAGAAGAAATTAAATAGCCAATATTCATATGAAAAAGTGTTCAACCTCATTAGATATCAGAGAAATACAAATAAGAACCATAATAAAATACAACTATACCCCCAACAATAAAATTAAAGATAAAATTTTAAAAAACATAGCAAACTAAGAGGTAGTTAAGAATTAGGAACAACTTGAACTCTCATATGTTACCACAGCAGATTAAATTATTTAACCACTTAGAAAAACTAACAATATTTACAAAAGCTGAACATATGCATAGCCTGTGTAACACCATACTTTCATTTTTAGTATACACCCAACAGAAATGTATACATATCTGCACCACAAATTGTGTACAGGTATGTTTATAGCAGCATTTTCTCCAAAAGATGGAAACTGGAAACAAGTCAAATATCCATCAATATAGATGATTATAATATTAGAATGGAATACCATATAAACTTTATATATTAATTAGTATCCATCTCACCATCAGAAATATACTACTTCACAGAAGAAGCCACACCAGAAAAATTGTACAGCATGAATATAAGCATTAAGTTCAAAAACAGTCAAAAATAATAAATGTCACTGGAAATAGAGACAGTCATTACTTTTGGATGGAAAGTGCAATGAAGGTAAAACTGCTAGAAGAATTTGAGTGCTAAAATGTTATATACAAAGGCAAGAAAAAATACAACATATTTAGAAACAAACGACAAACTCTTTTGAAAATATTAAAGAAGGTCTGAATAAGTTACACATATAACTTTTTGATAGGACAAGACGACTGAATATTTTGAGAATGTAAGTTTATCCCCTATTTACTTTTAATTGCAATGAAATTCCAAGCCAAATCCTTACAGAACTGTTCATGTAAAGGACAAAGTGACTCTAAAGTATATACAAACACACGAAAGATAAAAATAAACAAACAAACAAAAACAGAGCAATGCATTACTAAAAGAGAACAAGAGGAGCTGACTTTCCTTAACAGAGAGCAAGACTTATAAATCATAGTTATTAAGATTCATGCACATATGCAAACATGATTTAAAACTGAGCTGACCCTACAGATCAGTGGAGAAAGGACAGACTACCTAATTGTGGTAAGTGGTTATCCATGCAAAATAATTCATTTTCATTCCTCCCTTACACCCTACAGAAATAACTTTAAGTAGATTAAAAACTTAAATGTAAAAAGCAACATTATAAAACCTTTAGGAAATGACAGAAACAAATGTTGTCATGACTTCATAATAGCAAAGAATCCTTTGAGCAACATATAATAAGTGTGGATATTAAAAGAAAATATCACAGAACTTATGAAGTTCTGTTATCATACAGTGAGTAAATGGCAAGCTTTACATTGGGAAAGATATTTGCGCCTCACATGATAAATTATTAAACTCTCATATTAAATAGACTCCCTCAAAGCAGTGCCAAAAAAGGGGCAGAAATATGGATAAAAAGCATGACAAGGATAGATGAAGAGGAGAGAAAATAGGCATGATCCATAGGCATGTGAAAAGAGTCTAAACCTCACTGACAATGAGAAATATTTAAATTAAAAACACAGCGTATGTTGCAAAAATAAATTAGTAGCATTCAGAAGTAAGTCAGAGAAAGACAAACATGATATCACTTACATGTGGATTCTAATAATTATTATTCTAAAGAATTTATTTATAAAACAGAAACAAACCCACGGATTTCAAAACTAATTTTTTTATTTATTTATTTTTTTGCTTTTTAGGGCCATACCTGCAGCACATACATATGGGAAGTTCCCAGGCTAGGGGTCAACTTAGGGCTACAGCTACACCACAGCCAAAGCAATGCAGGATCCGAGCTGCATCGGTGACCTAAACCACATCTCAGGGCAATGCTAGATCCCCAACCCACTGAGCAAGGCCAGGTATCAAACCTGCATCCTTCTGGATACTAGCCAGATTTGTTTCTGCAGGGCCACAATGGGAACTCCCTCAAAACCAATCTTAAGGTTTATCAGAGGTGAAACCATTGTGGGAAGGGAAGAATTGGGAGGGTGGTAATAACACGTGCACACTACTGTATAAAATAGATGATTAACGAGAACCTACTGTGTAGCACAGTAAAATATAATCAATAGTCTCTAATAACCTATACGAGAAAAAAGAATATACATATTTATGACTGATTTATTTTGCTGTACACCTGAAACTAACACAACAATGTAAGTCAACTATACACCAATAAAATTAAAAACAAAACAAAAAGAAGTCAATGGCACCAGGTGTTGGATAAATTCCGAACGAAAACAAACATATTCACTTACTGCTATAAAATCATATATTGGCCCAACTGTTAGGAAAGTGACTTAACATTACTGAGTGGCATTGATAGTTTGCATACACAACCATTCCACTTCTAGATAAACACTCCAGAGACACTCTTGGCCACGTCTTGCAAGAATATTCTCATCAGTATTTTTAATAAAGGCAAGAAAGGGAAAAATCCACATGTCTATCAATTATAGCATGCACAAATCTATCCTAGTATATTCTTCTATCAGTAAAATGCAAACTACACTATAACTACAAGATGCCATGTAACTACACGCATGAATAACTGGAGCATCATTTTGCAGCGTCAAATCAAAGAAGCAGCCCTACCACATGTCACTGAAGTACACAAGAGTAGATGATAGACTACCTTTAATAAAAGCCTGAGGCTGATATACACAGGACCCAGAATAGTGTTTACCCCAGGGGGACAGAGAATGGCATGCAATCAGAGGACCACCCTATCTCTATGTTTGGTGATACTCTTTTTATCAAATGGAGATTGAACTACCTGGGTAATTATCTTATGATTCTTGAAACTTTAAGTATGTATTTTATAAACTTTCTATACATGTACTGTATTTCACCATAAAAGTCTAAATTATTGAGAAAAGAGATTTTTCTTTTTGGTCTTTTCTAGGGCCGCTCCCGCAGCATATGGAGGTTCCCAGGCTAGGGGTCCAATAGGAGCTTTTTCTGCTGGCCTACGCCAGATCCACAGCAACGTGGGATCTGAGCTGTATCTGTGACCTACACCACAGCTTACGGCAACACTGGATCCTTAACCCACTGAGCAAGGCCAGGGATCAGACCTGCAACCTCATGGCTCCTAGTCGGATTCTCTAACCACCGTGCCATGATGAGAACTCCGAGAAAGTTTTTTTTTTAGCTGTGTTAAAGATTTGAATAAGAGAACTCTTAAGTCACCCAGATGTATCTCCCAGATGTGAAGCTAAAACATAAAAAAGTAATATTTTGAGATGTCTATACAGGTCTAAATGCCAGTAAATGTTCTTTGTAATCTGACTACCTTTGAATTAAAAAAAAATACACAGCTTAGAATATTAAGTATATTCTAGAAAAAAAAGAATTTGTTTTTTGTGTTGTTGTTGTATTTTTCCTTTTTGAATCTCCACAGGTTTCCCCAAACAGGATTCTGAAAAACGTAGATACTTAGATAAAACCAGAAACCATCCAAAAAAAAAAAAAAAGTTCCCTTCATGGCTCAGCGGTTAAGGAATCTGACTAGGAACCAAGAGGTTGAAGGATCAATCCTCAGCCTTGCTCCATGGGTTAAGGATCCAGTGTTTCCAGCGCTGCCATGAGCTGTGGTGTAGGTTGCAGACACGGCTTGGTTCTGGTATTGCTGTGGCTGTGGTATAGGCACAGTTGTAGCTCCAATTCGATCCCCAGTCTGGGAACTTCCATGTGCTGCAGGGGCGGCAGCTGTTCCCTCTCTCTCTCTTCTTCATGATTTCTACTTTTTTGCCCAGTTCATGGCCAGTACCTTTTTGGTCCCCTGCTAAATGTCTCCAGGCCACACATCTTCTTGACATCACACAGTCCTGACCACATTGCAGCCCCCTGCCTCTTTCAATTTGAGGACCACCATACTATGCTCGAGGTGCACATCTGGAGACCCCATCTCCTGTAGAACCTTGTGGTGGGGCAGCTGCTGTGTAATAGGTGCCATCTTGAGCACTTTGCTGGTCTCAGATATCAAATTGCAACCTTTTTCTGCTAGGTACCTTTTCTGCTATGTCCACCTCTTCTCCTTTGGGGATCTCTCAGAGGACAGTCACAGAGCAGAATGAAACTCTCTTTTTCTTTTCAATCATCATTTTGTCTTTTCTCCTTTCAAAGATACAAATGTAGGGAGTGGTAGCCAAGGAGACACCAGACACATCTTCCCACTTTATCTGTATTCCTTGCATCTTTGAGGCCTCACATTACATCTGGACTATTCACACAGATTCCCTCCTCCTGCCCAGGTGTGTTCTCTCAGGGTCACCTTTGCTTCTCCTTGTGCACTGACTTCCCTTGCCATCACTTCCTTCTTACATTTATGAAACATCTCTGTATGGATCAATACCAAGACAATTAAGACATAGAAAAAAGGGAAAGACTCCAGTAGAATAAATGACCTCCAAATATTAACAGGTAATTTTCCCCAAAATGTTAAATCTCACTAGTAATGTAGTCAGTTCAAACGACAGCAAATGAAGTAATGTTGTACGTGCACTGACATACGAAGATAAAGATAATATAATTATCTAATTCAAAAGCAATTAAAGATAATTGGTAAACTAATTGGACTACTATTTTAAATTAGTACTTTGGGCAAGCAAAATGCCATAATCTAAAGAAATCACAGAGCTATCTGTAAAAGGAAACTATGCAACATATGTAATTTCTATGCACAGCATACATCAGGGGAGAAGCATATACTCTAACCTATTAAAGCAAAAAGAAAATTCAGTTCACCACCACTATCAACAACAAAACAAACAAAGTTAAGAAAGCAAATAACATGTGCAATATTGAGTTATTTTAATAAAAGATGTCATGTCAACAGATAAACCTTGTTCCGATGTTTAGGAGTGAAAATATGTATATAACAAAAATGATAATTATAATGTAACGACAAATCTATACAAATCTATACAAATCTATTCTGCATGTCAACATTTTGTTACAGACCATAGTTGGATAGTAAATTTTAAGTTAGTGCTTGAATAATATGAAATTGCCAAATTTCAACTGCTTTCAGCTTAATAAAAAGGAAATGGCATGTGGTTAAGTCTAGCATATAAAAAATGTTACCTTGAACAAAAGGAGCATACTGTTTTGTCTCAAGTAGCGCCAGTCAACAGTATTTATAAAGGCAGGAATATTCAATTCCACAGATTTCTTAAACCTCTTCACTTTAATTATATGCCCTTTGATGCTTAGGATAAGACATTTTAAAAGTCCTTTGAACCCATACATTTGTTTATTTGCTACACAATCTTAAACATTTTCTAATCTTCCCTTCACTTCTAGAAATGCAAGGACATGACAATAATGAACACAGGGCACCTAATGGCACGCAAACCTTTATTTCTAATAAAATTCCAACATGTCCTCCCGCCCCCCACAAAGTGCTTCAAGCCTAACCAGCTGTCTTTCAGCCTCTCCTGCCTATGCAAATCCATTTGGCTGAAACAACCTGAGAAAACCAGAATTATTTGCAGAATCACTGCAAAGGAGTTCAAGCATGGAAGAATCATTATTCATAATTTGCTGCCTATGGTAAAAATCAGTACCAGTCTGTTCATTTTCACTTACTTATTCACTTAATAAATCACTGAGTAGACATGATTTTCAACCTCCCCCAAGAAAGATGAAATTCTTTCAGAAAATAATCACTCAATGATTTAAGCTAAAAATATAAAGTAGTGCTCACAGTACATAGAAAACTCTGTCAGCTATATAAATCTTATGTGTGTCCTCTTTCTTTTCTGTGATATGACAATGCTAACAGACCAAAGAATGTTTATAAGCAAGATTTTTCAAATTGCTCAATGTCAAAAGTTTCTCATGGACATTTTCAAAAGTGAAAAAAGTTGGATATAAAACACCACCCAGGGTGAGTCAATTTGGAAAAATAGACACTTAAAAAAGTACTCTGAATAAGAAGAGATTTCTGGCAGAGACTTTTTTAAAAGTAGGCTGAGAATACAAATGAGCAGAAAATCAGAAATTTAAAGGAAGAAAAAATAAGGAGGAGGAAAAAAAGGTCAATATTTTGTTATAAGTAATGATAGAGGACACAGACATGAATGATGAAAGAGGAAATATGTGTGTGGATGATTACTGTTAAATCTGTATTAGGCACCATGTACTAAGCTATGTCATGTTCACAAACAACTTGTAATCTCAGTGGTTTAAGAGGATAAAGGTTTATTTCTCACCTTTGCTGGCTTGGATCCAGGCTGATGTAGCAGTCTGCCTGTGCCTAGGACATGCATCCTCATGGCACCAGGAAAGAAGCCATGGTGGGATCACAGCAGGGCTGTTTAAACTTCTCAGATATGGCCAATTTCACTTCTGCTAGCATTCCACTGGGCAGTTACAGAGCCAAGCTGGACATCACTGTGATGTCTGGGAGGCTCTGCAATGACAAATGTGAGAGAATGGTAGAAAACTGTTGGGAAAAATACAATATACCACAACTTCCTACAGCACCTCTGAAGCATATCAGGTGGAAAGTGCTAGATAAACAATTTCAATCAAAGGTAAGTTCTCTAAATGGAAACTTAGTATAGGGATTAATCAGAGTGGAATTTTTTTACAACTATTGTAAATGGACCAGATTTTTTTTTTTATTGTGTAGTAGGCACCCCTAATTTACTTATATTCATCCTTGAGAGAGGCATTATAGTGTGGATTAAAATTGATGGCTACCTGTCTAATTTTATTTTTCTTCTCTCATAACCTATGGCTAGGGCTTTAAGGGGCTTATAAGTACTGCCTCTTTCTTTGCTCCCTGAGATTTGAACTACTTGTGGTGCATACAAGACAGAAAAATGGAGATGAAGACATCGGCTGAATTTACAGTTAAAAAAAAAGTGTTTGTACAATATAACATTAGATTTGCCAATCAAAGTGCATATTAATACTCAATGTCCTTACATTAAACAGATATACTCATTCTTTAATGGCAAAACTGGGCAGTCCAGCCTCCAGTACAAGGAAAAGCACATCCCCACATGGATTACAAATCCAATTTTAATCTCTCTAAAAGTAGACCAATCTGAAAGAGTAGAGACAAAGTGCAAAGCATCAGTACAGCATGCTCAGCTATTTCTTTCAAAGTCATCAATCAGATAATTTAGGCCTCCCGTAAGGCAAGGAATTTAGGCTTAAATAAAAGGAAAATACAAAGCGTGTACAATAACTGTTTCTCTTAATATTGTCCAACTTTGTATTCGCTTAACCTCGTCATCTTAAACATCATCCATGGCCAAGCAAGGGTAGAATTTTTCTCTATTTCCATCTTCCTGAGGATGCTTCCACAAAACCAATTGTCCTATTTTGTATTTCTTGGTATAACTAGTGAGTTTAGATTTTTCCCCAGACTGCTTTGAAATGAGCCAGAACAACATATTAATTGATTCTAAGGCCTTTATCTACCTAAGGGAAAAAAATCATTTCCTGTTGTATTCTCCACCTGCATTGTGTCAGCATTCAACTCAAGCCTGGGATGAATTTCACTGAAAAGATTATTAAAAACACCAAGTCCCCTATACGCCTCTCACATTAAACAATTCAAAGAATTTCAGGCCACTCCTAACTCTAAAGAATTTATCCAAAGCCAAGTTATGTCCTCAGAATTCAGTACTTATTATTGCCAAAGAGTCCTTTACTAGGGTGACAAAAGAAGATTACAATATGTCATCTTTTGCAAGATCCAAAAGAAGAGAAAGGGATGCGCTGAGCAAAGCACGGTAAATTCATCCTCCCAAGTTCAATAGTCAGATAGAACACCCCTCCTCTTGAAGGGACAGGGGATATAAAGAAAATCCAGGAGTGTCAGTCTTGTGAAGTCTTTCCACATGTTGCTATGTGAATCAAGGAATAAATGTGACTTCCTAACACCCAGACATACTGCATTGACAAGATCTGATTTTTGCAATAGGAAAACAAGGAGATATACTTTTTTAATGTCCATACCTTCCTGAGGTCCAAAGAATTCTTCAGCATCTGCCCCTAAAGATCATTTGCAACGGGCTTCCTCTCTAACCCCAAGTTTATATATTCCAAAAAATGCAAGTCAGTCTATAATTAAGACAAGGCAATCATTGAGAAGCAATTCTGTTTCAATAAAGACTACTAAGTTAGTAAGATGACTCAAGCAAGGATTGGGACAAATTAAGTGTATGCCATATTTATAAGCACTATCTTTAATAAACAATCTTAAATGAATTAATTAGAAATGTGTGGATCAAGATCAAAAATGGCCTTTATTAATATGACAAAGTTTTAGATATGAAATAGAAAAAAAATTACTAAAAAAGGAATAAAATTCTAAATTTTATTTACTTTACTTGTAATGATTAATTCCCTTTTTGACCATATCTTAAGCATCTATATTAATTACTACAGGCTGCGAAAGATCTCAAAAAATATGTCATAGAACAGCTAGCTTTCCAGGTTATTTATTCCAGTCTGTGAGTGTTTGAATGTTCTCTATTATATTTCCACTTTTTCAATTATATCTTCACTGAGGAAATCCAGACCATTCTATTCCGCCATGAATAAGACAGGATCCAGTGAATTGCACCCAACATGCTGAGTAAATATGTATGTACCTAAGTCCTATTCATGTTTCAAGATCCACTGTCTATCTTTTCTCTTATAAGGAACTTTCCCAAAGTCTCAAAATTCTATGAAGAGACATTAATGCAAAAAAAGGGAAAAAACTACATGACTAGACATCATAATAAATGTATACATCTTGTCACATAAACAGGTATGAACATGGTATATACATAATATACATGATGGACATTTTCAAGATGATTTGAAGTAATTTATAATAAAAACCCCATTTAAAATAGAATAGCTAAAAGTATTCTAGAAAATGTTTGGAAACTCAATAACCATCAAATAAAGATTAATTCAAAATCCTATGCTTGGGAGTTCCCACTGTGGCACAGCAGATTAAGGCTCCAGCATTGTCTCTGTGGCTGCATGGGTCTGATCCCTGGCCCACCATAGTGTTCTAAGGATCCAGCATTGCTGCAGCTGTGACAGAGGTTGCAGTTGGAGCTTGGATTCAGTCCCTGGCCTTGGAACTTCGATATGGCGAGGGCGTGGCAGGAAGGGAAAAAAATAATCCTATGCTGAACTATAGATATCTCTATGCCTTTGACTAGTAAGATGACTGGATGCAAAGCTAACAATCATTTATGCAAACACAAAAGCAGACTTCTTTTCCTGACTAGATATGGAAGCACCCTATCACCATATTGTACTCATAGAGAGACATTTTTTTTTTCCTTGAAGTTGTTCATCCAAGCACGTGCTTCTCAGTTCTTCATCATAGGGTAAAGATGAACAACAAAGTCTGGACATATTTTTTAAAAGCAAATTTACTGTCTGTTATCTCAGAGTGGCTTTTGTAGAACATATGAATTTACTGCATCTTTTTTTTTCCAGAGTCAGACACTATAAAATAAATTCCTAGTTAGGTATTTGGTGGAATTCACAGTTTACTCATTTTGATGCTGGGGAATGGTAGGCAAAAATAAATTTTGTCATTTGGCTGAGCCACTATTAAAAAAAATGAAGGAGGAGTTCCTGTTGAGGCTGAGCAGATTAAGAATCTGACATATGGATCAAACCTGCATTCTCATGAACACTATGTCAGGTTCTTAACCTGCTCAGCCACAATGGGAACTCCTCTTTCATTTTTTTGCCTATGTTGGTCCTAAAAGAAATTTAAAACAATTCTTTTGTCCTATTTTTTACAGTAATAATCAGAAGATTAAAGGTCTACAAAGTATGCTGTTATTACCAATAAATTAATCTATCAAATAAATATTTGTTGCTATTTATAGCACCTATGTAAGGATTTCGATATGAATAGTCCATTGGAGAATTCTTGATTTTCATTGTCATGACAGATGACTGCGCTTGTATTTCATGTGAAAACTGAGTTACACCATTTGAGAACACGTTAATGTTATTAGGAGGAAAATCTCTACTATATTACTTTATAACTGTATACATATAATCAATGCACTGCTTCTTCTCAGTCTGGTTCTGGGAGTCATATCAGCTGTCAAAGCTCATATTATGTACTTTTCCTTGAATCCAATTTCAATATAGATATCCTCTAATAATTAACATACATAAATATATATCCACTGTATCTATGTGTATTTATCTATATAAAGTATTGATTATTTATTGAATGACCTTTATATAGTATGGATATTCACTATAGTTTTCTATTACTTTTGTTTTCAAGTCACCTTCAAGTACATACAAGGAACATTCTGAAGATCAAAAGCTCATTAAGCAATTGAATATGGATTATGTAAGTTAAAAACAGAATATTAATTAGATGGGTGTTTTTTTAAAAAAAAAAAAGATTTGCCTTTAAAATAATTTAATCAGAGGATTCTGCATGGTGTCTGTTTCAAAATGTCCTTCTAGAGCAACAAAATAAGACTTAGAAATCAGCCACGTACAGAGTGACACCATTCTTCTGGCTTGCTCTGAAGAATTTTACTTCAAATTAACTATTGGGCATTTACCTCAATCAACAGCATTTATAAACTAAAGCAAGGGTATTATTCTCCCCAAGCAATCCATAGTCCGCTTACACCACTATGAGAAGTATAGGATCACCGAACAGCAAAGCCCTGACCTATAATTTGGCATCACCATTAGCTTTGAACTTTTGGACAAGCATCTGACATATGCCTGGCCCTATGTTAGCAGAGGAGATGAGTGAGAGATGACATCATGCTTATTTTGATGAAGCTTACATGTTTGATTCCTCTCCCACACCCAAAATTAAATAATCATCATTGTTCATTGAATAATGACCTTAAACTTTCCTGCATAATGAATTATCTCCTTGAAACTTCTGTCTCTCAAAGCATTATCCACAGAAATATGTTTAATCAAAATTATCAAGCATGTGAAGAAAAAATACGTGAAAAAAATGATTTAATTTAGCCAAAGTGATACACCGACACTTTGCAGTCAAATTGTGGATGCCTCCTTCCGTGAAAGCTATAGCCTTCTACATAACAAGATTTACTTGGGTATACAAATAGTCATAAAAGAAGAGCAAATGGTTCATTAATTTACCAAGTTTATATTAGACGATGTTGGTCTTCAGCCAAAAAACACTTACCAGTAGGTGGTTATAAAGTAAGCTTTCCTAGGTCCAAATGACATCTATATTCTCTTAAGTGCTTGGAGCTGCTCTGGTATGCCAGTAAACAAGACTATCACCCACAAGATCTGAGATGTGACAAATGATAATGAGCTAAATCTCTGCTCCATCTTCACATTCAATTTGGGGACCTTTCTGGATAAAAAGGCTATTAAGCCCAGAGATGTCATAGCCATCAAAGCGTCAATATAAGAGTCATTTATTTTTAAGGAGCTTTACTTCATATGTTAACCTTTCCAGAGTTAGGTTCTAAATTCTCCAGGATCAATTAGAATTAATCCAAAGCATAATATTAAACTACACTTTCCTTTTATTTATGTATTTTTCATTCTTTTGCCAGAAACAGATAGGCATGCCTGGTTTGCTAGTGAATAGCCCTCTATAAAGAAAAACATTTCCTGCCTGTGATCATTATGCAAGGCAAATATTTTCCCTGAGAATCTTATAATCCATCATGCTAAATAGGAAAATGATATGGCCTTAGTGCGGTCAAGTGTAAGTTCTAGGAAGAAAGCTCACTGGTTTCTTGATGAGTTAGGACCAGTGAATTGGTAGAAAGGATAGTAAAGACACCCTCCATCTCCATCTGCCATGTGGCTTCTTTCCACCAGGGATTAATTGGCTTGAACTGAACTAGCAGGTACTCTCTGTGCAATTGCTTGATGAGCTGAGGAGGCTCTCAGTTCAACCTCTGATTAGCCTGTTGGAATGCCCAGGTGAGGTGCTAATTGTTGCAGAAACCCAAATTTAAAATTTCAAACTAAATTCTGGTTGACAACATAGAAGAAACAGAACTTAATCAGGAAAAACCTGTGTTCTTTTTTTTCCCTACAATAGAAAGCCATCTCAAAAGACCAGGTCTGCCTTTGATGTATGTGCTTTAAATAACGATGGCATTTCTGTCATCCATTTTTTTCATTTCAGAAAGACAGGGATGGTTAAAAATACTATATAAGAATGTATAGCAGATTTTTGAATCAACAACTGTGAAGAAACAACGTGAATAACTAAATTAAAGATGTGACAATTGAGAAATTGGAAACAAGTTATTATGGAGCATGTGTACACTCAAGGTTCCTAAAAGGTTCTTAAAATAGAATTAATCCTTACAAGCCACTAATGTTTCTGTACTAGATTAATGCTACTATTCACAGAAGCTGATCATCCCCAAGGAAGTTCACAGTACATCAAACTAACACTGTTCACTAAAGGGCAATTATATTTGGTAGAAATAATCCCCTTGAAAGTAGAAAAAGAAAAGAAAATAAATCACTTCATGATTTAATGGACTACCCAACAAACAGCAATGCCAGCCATTACCAAATATGACTTACTCTGGTGATAATTAGAACATACTGAAAAAAACACTCATACTTTGGACCATTTTAAATTCAAGCCCATTCAAACTTAATTCATATTGTCTATACTATAAAAATATCAGCAGTTTTGAAAATTTACCATAAATTTTTGCTATTTATTATTGGATCAGTCATTTAAGAAATATTTATTATCTACAATATGCTAGGTAGTATCTTTTGTGCATATTTTCTTTTTCTTTTTTCTTTCTTTTTTTTTTTTTTTTTTGTCTCTTTAGGGCTGCACGCATGGCACATGGTAAGTTCCCAGGCTAGGGGTCGAATCCAAGCCGCACCTGCAGGCCTATGCCACAGCCACAGCAATGTGGGATCCAAGCCACATCTGTGACCTACACCACAGCTCACATGGCAATGCCGGATCCTTAACCTGCGGAGCAAGGTCAGAGATAGAACCCGTATCCTCATCGATGCTTGTCGGGTTGGTTAACTGCTGAGCCACGACAAGAACTCCTTTTTTTTTTCCCCAAACAAATTCTTTTGTATTTACTAAGAGCCTACCCTTATCAGTAACCTCCCTTTCTGTTGTCCCTTTACCCCAGTCTTCACCTAACATATGATATGCTGAAACATGGTCAGCAGTTGCTGCATTTACACCTGCTCCTTTGCCTGTAAGATTCAGCATTTCCATCTACATCTGCCAAAGTCTACTCTTCCATCTAGGCTCTGTGTCATGTTCAAGTAAAATTAGTAGACATTCTCATCAGAGCAAATCTCTCCTTTTGGGGAGGCCTCTCATGTCATTGTACACATATTTCTATTATAGCACATTTCATGGTTTTTCATAGCTGAAAACTTACAAGTTTTTCTTCCCCCAGACCTGTGGATTTTTGAAAAGGGAAAACGTATCTTTCCCCAGCTCAGAGACAGAAACAAATGTAGAAAATGTGAACTACAGAAACGAGTACAGAAGGTTGAAAATCCATCTAGAAAGGACTTTATCATCCTCATTGATGGTTTAAATTTGTTGAAATTTTGCAATCCACATTCTATTTCTATGAAGGTGGTTGCAGAATAATTAATGCTTAATAAACGGATATGGAGTTCAAGATCCAGCTATGCCACTTACCTGCATGAATGCCTGTGGAGAAATTCTTTAAGCTCCTAAAGGCTCAGGTTCCTCATGGGAAAACAGTGATGACAACAATACCTATTTAATAGAAATTTTCTAAGGATTAAATGAGCTAATTATATAAAGAGAAAACTGTAAGGGGTAGAGTACATGTTACTAGACTTACTAGACTAGCTCATGAGTATACATGAATAGAACTGGTACAGAACTCATGAGTGCCCTGAAGAACACTGAAAAGCTAAAGACATTTTAGTGGGTCTTGAGGCTATCAATAAATAAGTCTTTGAGAATTATCTCCACTGCCTAAGGCATCTTCTCTTTCACAGGGGAGAATCCAAAACACTAAGGCCCCGTTGGAGGGTATATATTCCATATCAAGTTTTCTTCCTCCATTTCTACCATTGCCCTCATCTATATCTCAAGAGAGGGATGTTCCAAACAGTAACCTTTTCAGCTATCCTTCCAAAATCAAAGGCAGGGCTATGCTCACCGTTGTAGACAATAAACTCATGGTATCGAGTGATAACTGAAACCCTCAATCATGGGCAGATTTTGCCTGACTCTCCCTAGCTAGACATCCTAGCTGTTTTCTTCAGTAGGATGGAGTTTTAGTCCATAAAATACTATTTATTATTCATAATGAGTGATCAAAATAAAGCCATTTTCATTTATTTTTATTTCCAACACCATTCCTAGATCTATTATTGATGTATATAAACTGCACGGACACTTCAATAACATGGTGAAGAGGAAAACCTAAATAGTTCCAGAACAGAGATACAAAAGACACAAACAATGCTTCAATATGTAAGTAAATCTCCCTCCTTCAATATTAAATCTTGTTTTGACATCTCCATGGTTACAGAAAGCTTGGATGTTCTTGGAAAGAATTCTTTGCACAGAGAGGTTTGAATATTGTTTCTTTTAAACTGGGGGTCATTTGTCTAGTTCTAGCAATACACAACTCTCTTCAGCATTAAGAACTTTGATTTATGCCTGCGTGTAAATCCCCTCCCTCATTTACCTAATGAGTAAAGTCAGGTAGGAAATAGAACACATTTTGATTAATAG
The DNA here is from genome assembly GCF_016906955.1 of Phacochoerus africanus. Taxonomy (NCBI): domain Eukaryota; kingdom Metazoa; phylum Chordata; class Mammalia; order Artiodactyla; family Suidae; genus Phacochoerus; species Phacochoerus africanus. The sequence continues at coordinate 120,546,984 of NC_062548.1, read as the reverse complement.
TGCTTTGATAGTTATCACTTCTTTGCATATGAGGAAGCTTGCTAGTTGCAAATTAGAAAATGATACTTCAGTCATCCAGCCCTCTCTGTGGTCTCTGAGGCAATTCAGCTCTAGTTAATTAACATGAATGACTGTGTACTCTGTTTCCTGGCACTGTATCCAGTGAGGATAAAAACAGGAATGAACATGGTGCCTGACCTCAAAGAGCTTACAGTACAGATACCAAGTTTACAGCCTTGGTATCTGCAGGGGATTGATGTGGAATCCAGAAAGATACTAACATTCTCAGATGCTCAAGCCCCTTATATAAAGTGGCCTAGTACTTGCATATAAGCTATGCACATCCGCTCATATACTTTAAATCATCTCTAGATTGCTTATAATTTTTAATACAATGTAAATGCTATACATATAGCTGCACATACAATGTTAATCCTATGTCAACAGTTACCTGCAGGTGACAAATTCAAGTTCTGCTTTTTGGGACTTTCTGGAATGTTTCTGGAATATTTTCATTCTGTGCTTGGTTGAATTCCCAGACATAAAACCCCCAGATAGAGAGGCCCTGCTGGATAGTCAGGGAGACAGGCATACAGACACAGAAGTGAAGTGGTGCTTCTCTACCTGTACAGAAGACATGGAAAGCTGAGGCACAGCAGAGGAAAAAACAAGGTCCACCAGGAACAGGAATGTGTAGAAAGAAAAACTTCCCATCCCAGCAGTTTGTAGGTATAAATATGGTCTTATTAACATATTAATCACCCTGCCCAGCTGATGTAAATGGCTCCCCATGACATCTCCTCAGGTGTTTCCAGGAGGCCCATGGGGATGTCCCTTACACTCCTCATGTTTTTTCTTTTATTCCTTCTGATCCTGCTTGCTTTCCTGTTGATGTTCACTGTTAATAAACCAACTGAGGAATTTCCTTTTCAAAGACCTGAACAGAGGGACCCTCAGTGGAGCCTTCTGCTTTCCTCCGAGTGTCAAACCTGACACCGCTGATACGCCAAAAAGCAAGCGAGACTCAGGCCCCACCTTGTGGGAGACACACTATGCTTTGTGTCCTTTTCCAATCTCTGTGCTGCAGTTTTTTAGCTGCTTCTCAAGCGCTGCTGCTGGTGCACAATCCGTACTATGCTCCTTTGTATTTTACCTGCAGCTTATCCCTCTAATGCATTCAATAATAAACACTGGCTGTGACACACACTAATTCCTAGACAACTGAGCATCAAAGTTTTGCTACCAAGGCTTCTCTGCAACCCTCCTATGATTATAAAAGACAGAAATGAGAAGTTCCATGGGGAATATTAGATCACCCTTTCATGAAAAGAGCCGCTTAGGCTTAATCCCTGATATAACTCCTAGAAGAGATGGGGCCTGAGTTTGAACTTGAACAATCACTAGATAGGAAAGGTGGAAAACCCATTCCAGGTAGAGGGAACCACCTGGGCATAGCACAGAATATGAGTCATACCAGTTGAGTTTAGTGCAGTGAGAAAAGCCCTGTTGCTGGAGAGAGGATAGAGCCAGATCATAGACAGCCATGAGCGGGCTCTAATCGGAAACAACTTATTTGGGTTGACATTAGGAAGCCATTATCCCATTTTCTCTGAAGGAAATAACATAGTCTTAACGTACAGTGATTACATGATCTACAAAAATATGGAGGGAGAAATGGAGCTTAAAAGTACTAGGCAGAGGGGGATAGAATTTGGGACACAACTGTGACAGAGGAGATACTAAAATGCAGCCCTGGCTCTAGAGTAGATGTGAGAAATCCTAAAAGAATATCGACAATTAGGGGACAGTCAAAACTATCAGATTTTGAGGCTGTATAACATAGAAGGTGTTGGTTCCATTAACCAAAACAGGAAATTGGGCTAGAAAAGTACATCTGAGGGTAAAGGTAGGACGTGGAGAGAATAACAAGCCTGTCTCCAATGTGTTGAGCTTATAAAGCCTGTGCTACATTGTAGAGGAATAACCTGGAATCAGATGTCTTAAACTGTGTTCCAGGAAGCAGGTGAGTTGAAGATATATAGAATTGAGTCATCGGCATGCACCTGGTTGGTTAAAACACATCAGTAGGTGAGGTTGCAAAGTTATTCAAAGCTGGAGTAAGAAATGAGGGCCAAGGAAGAACACTTCAGAACAAAAATAATTTATAACACCTATTTGCTATACCAGTACATGATCCTAAAAGTAATTTGTCCCATGTTCTCTGTCTCACATGATTCAGTATTAGACCTAATGTCTTTCATTCTTTCTACACTTTTTCTATTTTTAAATATTTTCATTTTTCTACTTTTTTGCCATTATTTCTTCACAAAGAGGCCTGGTAAGTGCCATGCTATTACGTGTTCTAAAGATAAACATTCTGTTCAGAAACGAAGCCAAAACAAAAGAGAGAGAATAGATTTGTGGATGCCCAGAGGGATGGGGAGGGAGTAGGATGGACAGGAAGTTTGGAGTTAGTAGATGCCAACTATTACATTTAGAATGGATAAGCAATGAGGTCCTTCTGTACAGCACAGGGAACTATATCCAGTCTCTTGGGGGAGACCATGATGGCAGATAATACAAAAAAGGAAAAAAATATATATATACATATATATGTGTGTGTATATATATATATATATATATATATATATATAAATGAATGAATGACTAGGTCACTTTGCTGTACAGCAGAAATAGGCACTTCTTTATAGCAGTTATTGTAAATAAACTATACTTTAATTTAAAAATACAAAAATAAAAGAAATGAAGCCAAAAACATTGCCCACAAGACTGGCTTTCTGGCAAATGACTAGATCATGGTACCCTAGGGCCAAGTACCTTTTAGTTTTACAATGCCAGTGCCATGGGGGTAAATTTTAGTGGGCCTGGCATTGGCCCAAGTTGTTCTACTGAAGTAAGAGATGGGCCTTCAGGGCACTTACCCTTGATCAAGGTATAAAATTACTGATTAATAGTGTTATTCTTCATCAGTGGATCACTGGGTATCAACAAGCAAGATTGATGGTTTAAGAAGCCCTTGGCAAAAAGCCCTTGCCGAGATCCATCTTGGGCTCCCTAGTTCTAGGTGCTCCATGTACACAATCAGCGGTTCCTGACCCAGAAGAGGAAGTGTATCCAATGTGGCTTGGAGGAAGCAGGACGACTAGAACTCAGGCCAGGTCTCCCCTGAGCCTTTGCTGTGGGGCAGCCTTTGACTGTAATGCATATCTTTGTAGTAATGCTGCTTCAAAGTGGTTCAGAGATTTGTAAGCACTGTCATTTGGGGTCTTAAATGTCTTTAGAAATTGTACACTGTCAGGAGTTCCCACTACGGCTCAGCGTGTTACAAACCTGACTAGTATCCATGAAGATGTGAGTTCGATCCCTGGCCTCGATCAGTAGGTTAAGGATCCAGAGTTGCTGTGAGCTGTGGTGTAGGCCAGCAGCTGCAGCTCTGATTCAACCTGATCCCTAGCCTACAACTTCCAAATGCTGCAGATTCAGCCCTAAAAGAAAAAAAAAAAAAGGAAATTGGACAATGTCTATCCACGATCATGAGCGCAGTGTCTCTAAAACAAATTAAGTAATTAGATCCAAATAATCATGGTCATTTATTAAGAGCTTAGTAGTCATTTAAAAATATACTTATATTGAAAGAAATAAAATTTCCATTTCATTCTCAAATAACCTATATTAGTCACTAATGGGCTATGTGTCCTGAGGACTCTGTATAACTTCTCAGACCTTGTAACTCAATGGGGCACAGCTACTCACCTTCCGTTTCATGTTGATTTTCACACCATATTTTCTTGTTATCATAGCAAACCTCCTGAAGCCCAGGCATGTAAAGATATGACATTATCTAGAGGAAAGTAGTTCAATCTAATATTTAAACTGTGAAAGACCTTGAGGTAGTAGTTTGAGCCATGTCTAACAAATACTGTTTTTTTACTTGAGCAATGAAACAATATAAATAAGGCCTGTGAATTTGCTGCAGCACTTGGGGGCACTTTGGCACACATTATGAGAGCCACAGATACAAAAGAATGATACCAGGAGTTCCTACTGTGGCTCAGCAGGTTAAGAACCTAACTAGAATCCATAAGGATGTGGGTTTGATCCCTGGCCTCCCTCAGCAGGTTAAGGATCCAGCATTGCTGCAAGCTGTGGCAGAAGTCTCAGATGCAGCTCAGATCCTGTGTTGCTATGGCAGTGGTGTAGGCTAGCAGCTGCAGCTCTGATTCAATCCCTAGCCCTGTAACTTGCATGTGCTTCAGGTGTGGCCCTAAAAAGGGAAAAAAAAATAATAATGATACTAAACAAGTACCTTATTCACAGATGGTCTTCCTGTAATAATCAATAGCTATATTTTGGAGGTAGAAAGGTGGTTGAGGTAGGGTGGAAAGACAACATCTATTTTTAAAATATCCTAGTATTTATTTTGCAGAGAAAACAATTTTTAAAAGGTGGCTGAAATCAGAAACTTAGATACACCTGAAAAAGAACTTTTCTCATCAATAAACAGTCTTGCCAGCTAAATAAAACAATGTTATTTCTTTGTACTTTTTGCTCTGAAAAGCCTGTTGGTAGTCTCTGTACAATGCCTTGACAGGAGAAAGAAGCCAAATTTATCAGGAACAGGTGTTTTCAGCAGGAGAGAGGCATATTTCAACAGACAGGGGTTTCTCTTTGTGAAAATTTACCTTTGAAGATGGAGAAGGCAATTTTAGGTCTATAGATTTCTGATCTTTGAAAAATCAATAGAGAAACTTTCTGAATGAGATTCTTTATTACATATTGCATGCCTGGTTCTTGCACTCTGCTGCTCCTAAGGACAGCTATCAACTTTTTCTATTTATTCATTCATTCAGTCAGTCAGTCATCAAACATTCATTGACTATCAGCTCTGTGCCAGGTGTACTATTCTAGACACCGTAGAAAATTAAAGAATGGAATGTTGAAATGTAATACCCACAGGAACTTAGAAAATGGGTCATTTTCTACTTTTTAAATGTTATTTTTGATTCTACAAGCCAGAAGGCATTTAAAAGACTAGTTGTCTCCAACAGGAGCTCAAAAAAATGAATAAACCAGTTCAAATGTTCTTTGTTCATTGAGGTGTTTATGGACATAGAATCTCATGTGCTTTGTTTCCAGTGCACTCATGGTTTTCCTGTGGTCTTAAAAATGTGTCTCAGCCACATGTTCTGAGGATATCATGGAAGAAGTACCCAACTGTGTGGACTTTTACCTCATTTTTACCTATGGCAGCATCATTTTTATCTTCTCTACATATGAGACCTAAAACAAGTCTTCAAAGGGATTCTCTTTGAAGGAAATAAAACTGTCACTCCTTTTCTGCTACCTCTCCTTCATCCCAAAACCAAAAAAAAAAAAAAAAAAAACCAACCCAAAAAACCCACATTAGTCTCTAGCAGGAAAATTCCAAATAACTCACATGCCTCTGGACATTCACAGTCTTGTTCATGTTTGTCATCAGTTAGGGTTATGTTATTCACCATTATGCATGTCTTAGCCAAAGTACTTTTTTTTTCTTTCTTTGTTTTTTTTTTGGCCATGCCCCTGCCATGCGGAAGTTCTCAGGGCCAGGGATCCAACCCACACCACAGCAGTCACAACACCAGATCCTTCATCTGCTGAGCCACCAGGGAACTTCCAAAAGACTTTTCTTTCTAGTTCTGTGGGGGGAATTAATATAAGCTTACAAACTGAAGCAAAAGAGGAGATAGTGAGATCCTTCTAATCTCGCAGGAGGGGTTTCAGAGGAACTGAACAATGGACTATAGAGGAAAACTTGAGTCACAGTTGTTGCAGTTGGAAGGAACTAATCAATTGCTGTTGCCTTTCTATCCTAGTTCTGATCTCATTCAAAGAGACATTCATTAATCAGGAAGATAAAAATGAGTATACCACATCTATTGCTCTCAAAAGCTGGCTTAGAGAATATGGATTTAAGCCTGTTAACTAGGTAGACTTGTTAATACTACATCATTGAATTTTAATTATCTACCTCATGACAAGTACTGCTGGGAAGCTACAGGCCTCACATGAAGGTCAGCATATCACATGGCCAAAGGCAGACCAAAGCTTAAACTCTCTGCATGCAGGCAGATTCCACAGATAAAAGGGCAGTGGGGGCGGGGGGAAAGGTGCACTCTGTTTCTGGTCTTCAGTTTCTGCTCCCAGAAGTATTCATCAGAATTCCAGAAGAAACCCAGTGAGTTAGGGAATGGGGCAAGTATCTAGGAGTATACAGGAAAAAAATCTCTCCTGGGGGAAACCAAAGGAGTGGGAATAAGCAATCCACACTGATACTGCATAACAATACCCGTGGATGAAGGAGTACCCATCTTGACTTAGCAGTAGCAAACCCGACTAGTATCCATGAAGACACAGGTTTGATCCCTGGCCTCCATCAATGGGTTAAGGACCCGGTGTTGCCATGAGCTGTGGTGTAGGTCACAGATGCGGCTTGGATCCCGAGTTGCTGTGGCTGTGGTGTAGGCTGGCAGCTGTAGCTCTGATTCAATCCCTAGCCTGGGAACTTCCATGTGCTATAGGTGCGGCCCTAAAAAGCAAGGAGAAAAAAAAAATTACACGTGGATGAGGAATCAGAATGGGTACCTACCAGTATGTAGAGAGCTGTGTGTATGTGTGTATTGCGTGGGTGGACGGCATATGAACCTACATCTAGAAGGTCAGACCTAGGACATTAAAACTGTCAAATGGTGTACCCCAGCTTGTACTCTAACTGGATCAACCCACCAAGTAACATCTTTAGGCATGTAATCATGAACTTATTTACAAAAAAATTCTGGATACCAGAAAAGTAGAGGGGAGACAGGTTAATACCAGGATTCATGCTAGCCAGCAGCATCTCCAGAAGGAATTTGTATTTGAATACAATGAATTAAAAGCATTTAAGCCACCTCCATTCGATTAAAATAAAATGAATAACTAAGGCTGTGTGAAATATTAAGGCAAACACTAGGAAAGGGCATGGAGGAGGAGGAACTAAGGCAAGAATGATGATAGGAAGGGCCCACTTAAGCTTATTCTTTCCCCACATCCTTGATAAAACTCAGGAATTTAACTCCTCATTTCTCATTGACAAAGAACTGTTTTTTGAAAAGACAGAATTTTTTTTTAATTAAAAAAAAAATTTTTAAAGGCCACACCTGAAACATATGGAAGTTCCCAGGCTAGCGGTCAAATTGGAGCTGCAGCTGCCGACCTGCACCACAGCCACAGCAAAGCCGGATCCAAGCCATATCTGTGACCTACCCCATAGCCCACAGCAATGATGGATCCATGACCCACTGAGCAAAGCCAGGGATCAAACCTCCGTCTTTATGGATACTGGTCAGTTTTATTACTGCTGAGACACAATGGGAACTCCTGATAATTTTTTTTTAAATGCCATTTTATCTTCCTCACTACCCTGTCCCTAAGTATAACCATTCTGTTGACCTACATAAGTGAATCTATAAAGAAATTTGAGTCGTATTTACTTTTTCTCTAATACCCTGCAGGATTTGTTTCCAGTCTATAGAATAATGAGCTCAAAATGCATATTCAATGCCTTTTAAAAATCCAACATCTGCTCTTCAACTTAATTGCAAAGGCTATCTCAGATTCTAAAGGTAAGACCAGAGGCATAGCTGCATGTCTCTGGAGCCCCCTACATGGTGAAGCATCAAGTTGGGCACTCTGATATTTAAGAGAATGATAGGGACTTGGCCTTTGGCCCCAATGGTTAAGTGATCTTAAGGGAAAATAGGTACTTCCTGCTGTTCTTGTTCCTGGTCACCCAGGAGGTATTCAACTTGAAGTATTAAATTGCCAAGAAATATGAAATTGGCAACCGAGGGTCATGGAAGCAAAGAGCCCCTGTATCAGATATAGGAAGTAATTCAGGGCTCTTCCAAATTTCATTGAATTCATCTTTAAATAAAATTTACTTGAGTATAATTTATTTACAAGGTTGCATTAGTTTTAGATGTTCAGCAAAGTGATTCAGTTATAATATACATATGCCCATTCTTTTTCATATTATTTTCCCATATATGGTATTACCGAATATTGAGTTCCCTGCACTACATAGTAAGTCCTTGTTGTTTATCTGTTTTATATATAGCGATGTGTATATGTTAATACCAACCTCCTATTTTATCTCTCCCCCTCATGTTTCCCCTTTGGTAACCATAAGTTTGTTTTTGAAATCTGTGAGTCTATTTGTTTTGTAACCAAGTGCACTTGCATATTTTTTTTAATTAGATTCCACATATAAGGGATATCATATGACATTCGTATTTCTTTGACTTCACCTAGTACAATAATCTTGGTCCATTCATTGAAACCTTTGATTTGGATTATTAAATTGTTCATTGGGGGTAATTTCTCTGAAGTTAGAATAAATGCATAGGTTCTCTACCAGAAGTCACTTAAATGATCAAAACTTCACCTTTTTTAATGGGGGAGATTTGTAAATGGGATTCTAATACCCAAGAGCCCATCTCATCCCATCTCATATAGTTTTCGTGGGGATCAATATCATAATGAAATGATGAACACAAAGTTCTTTGTAAATAGGAAATGCTAATGTGAAGAGGTTAGTGTTAGCATCACTCCCCTCATACCAATCATAACATGATGTAAGTAAAGAACTTAAGAAGAGTCTTTAATCCAAGCACCAAAATTCAGAAGTAAGGAATACAAGGAAAATGCCAACAGTTAAATATTTATGAATACAGTTAAACAGCTTATTAAAGCAACTTACATTTAATTGTATAAATAAAAGAACAGGAAAATAATTTCTTTAAAATACATCTTTTGGTCCAAATTAAATCAACAAAATGATATGATCTCTATGCACAGCTTTCCTGGTGAAATAATTAGTTGGACAAGATCTCACATTGATCCATTTTTCTCCATCATGACTTCCAAAGCCTGTACACAGAGTTCATCATCAACAGCTTCCACCAATAACCAAAGATCCCTGCACCAACTCCCTCACATTTAGCTTTCCAATCTGGCACATGATGGCCTCATCACTCAACGATCAAGTGTTCAACTTCCTAAGTCAATTGAGCATGTGATAGGTACCTTAGGCACCTACACATCCTAGCAAAGAACAAGACAGCTATGACTTACTAGAGTCCAAAAGGTCCATTACAGATCTATACAAAACAAATTAAAAAAAAACCAACTTCTTATCATGATGTTTCCCTACTTTAAACCCTTTAATTCTCCCCTGCTGTAAAAACAAATGCTAATATCCTTCTATGATGTACAAGCGCCTCCTTACACATTTTCAACTTCATTCCTTATTACTCCTCTATAGACAACCCATGCTACCAGCCAGGTTTAACTACTTGCTGTCTGTTCCATAAACCTTCCACGTAATTTCATGGTTTTAGTTCTTTGCATAGGGTGTTCCTGCTATTTGGAATACCAGTTACTTCATCCTCTTTCAGAAAATGCTGACTTACTCAAAATTTCAGAATAAATTAAAAAAAAAGGAGAAAGAGAGAGAGGTGGAAGAGATTAAGAGGAACAGGAAAGGAAAGGAAATACCTATGTTCTCTTTGCCACATTTGATCCTTTTCAGGTCTGGCTGTCATCTGGACTGGGTTTTCCCATTGTTCATTCACTCGTTACTCAAAAAATATTTATTAAAAACTAAACACTAACTACGTTTGCCATTTCACTTCCACTTGAATCTGGGCTGGCTTTGGGACTTTGACCCAATAGAATGCAGCACTGTGCCAATCCTGAGCCCAACCTTATGAATCCTGGCAGCTTGAGCTTCATTCTCTTGGAATCCAATCACCATACACTAGGGAAGCTGGTCTAGACTAATAGAGGAGATACCATGGGGAGGAGAACTGAGCCGTCCAGCCAAGAGGCAACATGCCTAACAAACATGTGAATGAGGCTATCTTAGACTTTCCAGTCCCAGCTCAGCTGCCAACTGAATTCAGAGAACTGCCCATAAATGCACAGAATCAGGTGAAAAAAGAAACTGCTGCTATATTAAGCTATTAAATTTTGGAGTATTTTATTATCCAGCAATGATAAATGAAACATTATGCAACTGATGCTAAGCTAGTCACTAAAGACAAACAGTAGAAGTATACGTTCCAGAATAGCTCAGTTATGGGTAGAAGAGATAGGTATATAAATATTTAATGGCATATTATAAAAATATGCATAAGTATGATGGAAGCTGTCTTATCACTAACCTATTTTTTGGTGGAAAACATTAAGATATATCTTCCTTTGCAGTGGCAATAAATTTTAAAAAATAACAAAACAAATAACTGAGTAGTGAGATGGTCCACAGAGCAGCAGAGAGATTTCTTGGCAGAATCCCATAGATTTTCAGATCTGTCTTTTCCTTAATTATTAAATAATCATGAAGCATGAGTCTGAAAATTCCTTGCTAATTTCCTTTTGGCAATGTGAGAAGGCAAAAAGAATTGTGAAAGAATTTCCAATTTCTGTCTCTCCATTTTTCCAGAATGCTCCAAATTAGTTTTTCATTAAAGAAGTATTAATAATTTCCAATCAAGTTGTCTGGTGCCAGAAGGAGGTTTTCTTTGTGATTCAGTACAAAATGTGAAAATTTAGAATGTGCAGAGTAGAAAACATCATTACTTGGCTGGCATTATCATCCTCAGAGAATGTGTTGGCCTCAAAGCTAGTCTATTATATTAAGCACTTTCTTCATGTTTAGCACTCTGCTGGTCATGAAGATGGAAAAGGAGGCAAGAACATATTCCCTCCCAAAACATATGCAAACATATCAGCAAACATATCTGCCAGAAAGTACTTTATTCTGCACCTGTGAAAGGCCAAGAATGGCGCTGAAAGACCCCAGGGGTCGGTGGAATGGATCCAAAAAGTATCAGACACAGCACAGACCCTCCGTGAAGTATCGAGTGGAGAAAAGAACTCTGTGTAAACAGTAATTGCACAGGTTGCCGATCTACTACTATTATTAATAATAATTTCATAAAGATGGTTCTACAATCATAGGAATAATTCCATATAAATGTGCTTTACATTTTAAAATGAAATGAACATTGCAGTAAATTCTGTAGGAAATAAAATTTGCACCAAGTCAACACTTTTGAAACTATCCCTAATTTCAGAGAAGAGGTTTCTGCATTAATGAAATGCCACAAACGCTGACTATATTTTCTGAAACGAATTTCATGGGATTTTGTTTGTTTCAGTAACACACATAAAACTGGACACTATTGGTGCACCTGTTGTTGTTCAGCCTTGTCTAATGGGTTTAAAATACTGTTATTACTGAGCATCATCTTGTAACCTCACTGAGGCTGACCTGCCTAAAAGTGGAGTGTACGATTCTTCAGCCCTCCATGGACTTCTGGGACCTTTGGGGAAAGACTGATTTGATTTCTCAAGGGTAATGAAGGATTGAGCTGTTTAAGTTGGTGCCAGAAGGGCATCATTTTCTGATAACTCAATGTTAGCATTTTAAACACATGTCTAGGGTCTGTGTTTATAGCACGTTCATTCTGCTGCTTTTTTGACCCTTGGGACTTTGCATTGTTTCTGCATATCAAGGTTCTCATGTTGATTTATTTTTTAATTGTGGCTAAGCTTTAAAAGCCTGTTATTACCTTAAAGAAAATCCAATCAAGCAGGCATTCAAAGACCTATTTAAGTTGTGAGGTGTCAACATGAAACTTCTCTGCATGACCCATGATTTTATTTATTTATGTTTTGTATCACTCCAAAACAGAGATATAGAGAAACCACTGTATATACCTCTATTTGAAATGTTTCTTTACTACTGAAAATGCATCTAATTTAAAATAAAAACTCAGAAGGAATTATAATTTGTTTCTATTACAAAAATATAGGTAGAAAGCTTGAAAGGTTCTCAAATCTTGCTAAAGTGTTTTATAGACTTCACTAAATAGGATTTTACACGTTGAACTTCATTAAAAAAAAAAAAAAGACCAATAAAGACACATAAAAACAGACAGAAAAAAATAGCCACAGGGAAATGTTGTGTCTCCAAAGTTGTACCAATCAGATTTTCTGCATAATAATCTATCCTAATATTTAGTGGCTTAAAACAACAATTTAATAGTTGACAATTATATGGATCAGTATCTTGGGCTGCGTTTAGCTCGGGTTTTCCTGAGCTTTTTATCCAGTTGCAGTCAGATGGTGGATCAGCTGAAGGCTAGTGGGTCTTGGCTGGACTCAGCCATTCCTGGCATTTGCAAGATATTAATATGGAGGTATCATTTCTCTCATGCATCTGATGACTGGCTTGATGTCAGCTGGGGTGATGCCTACATGTCTTTCATCATCTAGTAATTCATTCACATGATGGTGGAAAATAATACTTTTCAAGCTTCTGCTTGCATTGTGTTTGCTGGTTTCCCACTGACCAAAGAAATTCTTACAGCCAAGTTCATATTCAAGAGGCAGAGAGATAAAGAATTTCCTTTTGAGGGGAGGAACTTCAAAGAATTTGTGGTCATTTTCTACATTTGAACAAAACACTCATAACCTCCCTTAATATTTCCATGTCTGATTATAAAATATAAATACCTAACATCTGTTTTGTGCCAAGCAACCTTCTTATTATGTGCTAAACAATTTTGTGTGAATTACCCTTTGTCATCTTCATAATGCCATGAGGTAGATAATATTAGTCATTGCTATTTATAAATGATGAAACTAAATAACAGAAAGTAAGCTGTCTAATAGAATACAGCTTGTGTGAGATGAAGCCAGGTTTCTAACCTATTAAGTCCAAATCCAGAGTTCATTTTCATAACCAAGGATATACATATAGAGGCTGAATTATTTCTCCTTTTAGAAAGATAAAAGCTTAAGACTAGTAATTTCAACAGAATTGAAGATAATTATATTTAATTAAGGCTAAGATGCCTATTTTTCACATTTTAACATGTCTGAAATTAAATTCATCTTGCATGCTGCATATCATCATGTAGTTAGCTATAGTATTTTTTTTGTCTTAATGGTACATGAAATGATGGTGTATCTGCTACCTACCATATCTTATATTTAATAAACATGATAGCATTGTCATACGTTACTAAGTTAACTTATGGCATCAATATACTCAGCAACAAAGAGCATTAAGCATGCCCTTGAGCAAACCACTCAGCCCAAGCCAGCAGCTCAGACACTGCCTGATTAATACTAAATGATGAACTAAACTTAGTATATAATCAGGGGTTGGCATTTCTTTGCATTTTACTCTAAATGGTATCATTTTGGAAGTTCCTTTGTGGCACAGTGGGTTAAGGATCCTGCGTTCCCACAGCTATGGCACAGGTTGCAACTGAATCATGAGTTTGATCCATGGCCTGGGAATTTCCACAAGCCATGGGTGCAGACCCCCAAAAAAGTGATATCACTATGAATGAAAATCTTAGTTTCGATGATCTGTTGTTACATGAAGCCAAGAAAAACTCTAGAAAAGACACTTTCTAAATGCATCATAGCTTACTTGTCTTTGTTAAGTACATCCACTAAGAACTTTGTTCATTTGAAATACTCTGTGAAAATACAATATATAAAACTAATGAACCCAGAAATGTACTATTTAATTTTGTGTGAATTGGGCAGTATTAGAGAGGTGAGATGATACAGGACCTACAATTCATAGAGAGGGTAGTGAATGGGAGTGGGGGCTCTGGAATTTGATTTCCTGAGTTTGTAATTTTACCTTGGGTGATTCACTGATACTATTATGACAAAATCTCACAGGTAAAATTGGAGGCTATTACTACCACCCCCTAGGTACAATGCCTGGTAAATAATCAATAGATAGTATAAACTATTGTTATTATTAATGGCATATCTCCTGTATTAGAGCTCCTAAAGTAGGGGGGTGTACTATATAAAGTTAGTTTGTAAATAGGGAGTGGAACCCTCCTTCATGGTTGGTAGGAGTGTAGATTGATACAATCACTATGGAAAACAGCATGGAGGCTGCTCAGAAAACTAAATATAGAACTATCATGTGATCCAGCAATCCCACTCTTAGGCAAATATCTGTACAAAACTGTAATTCAAAAAGATACATGAACCCCTATGTTCACTGCAGCACTATTTACAAAAGCCAAGACACAGAAAAACAACCTAAATGTCCATCAACAGATAAATGGATTAAGAAGATATGGTACAAATACTACTCAGAATAGAGTAGTGATAGAATACTACTCAGCCATAAAAATGAACAAAATAATGCCATTTGCAGCAACATGGATTGAACTAGAGATTCTCATACTAAGTTAAGTCAGTCAGAAAGAGAAAGACAAATACCGCATGATATAACTTTTTATGTGGCATCTAACATAGGGCACAAACGAACCTACCTACAAAATAGAAACAGACTCACAGACACAGAGAACAAACTTGTGGTTGCCAAGGAGGAGGGAGGGAGTGGTATGGACTGGGAGTTTGGGGGTAGGTAGATGCAAACTATTAACATTTAGAATGGATAAGCAATGAGGTCCTACTGTATAGCACAGGGAACTATATCCAATCTCTTGGGATAGAACATGGTGGAAGACAGTATGAGAAAAAGAATGTATGTATACATGTGACTGGGTCACTATGCTCTACAGCAGAAATTTGTGAAACATTGTAAATCAACTATAAATACTTTATAATTTTTTTAGAATTATGATTTCTTAAATTTTGGTATTGTTATTTCCCCAATACAATTTTTTTTCTACTGTACAGCATGGTGACCCAGTTACACATACATGTATACATTCTTTTTTCTCACATTATCATGTTCCATTATAAGTGACTAGACATAGTTCCAAGTGCTACACAGCAGGATCTCATTGCTTATCATTCCAAAGGCAATAGTTTGCATCTATTAACCCCAAGCTTCCAATCTATCCCACTCCCTCCTCCTCCCCCTCGGCAACCACAAGTCTATTTAAAAAATTAAGTTAAGGTCTTTGACACAAGAGAACAGACTTGAGGTTGCTATGAAGGAGGGGGGCGGAAGAGGGTTGGATTGAGAGTCTGAGATTAACAAATGCAAACTATTACATATAGAATGGATAAACAAAAAAGGACCTATTGTATAGCACAGGGAACTGTATTCAATATCCTATAATAAACCATATTGGAAAAGATAAAAATCATAAAAATATGTACTTAACAAGAAATTCTTTAAACAAAAAAATAAAGGTCTTTGAACCACAATGCCATAATCAAGCAAACAATATCAGTGCTACTTACTAAGTGAATGCCACATACTTCCTAAGCAGAGAGTGGCTCTGTGTTACAAAGGAGAAAAAAATAAGAAGTAGTTCATAAATATTACCCCTTCCAAAGACTTAATAGTACCTTGAATTGTAGGCATAGTGTGTTAGAAGAAGTGGATTGCTGCCCATATGGCCAGACTCACACATCCTAAATTATTAGGCTGCGGCAAATGACAGTGGTGCTGATAGTGAGGAGGGCCTTGGAACCAGCAGATGTGATAGTGTTTTCCTTTTCCTATTCATTCTCTTAAAACTCCCTGAAACTATATGAATATAGATGCGCCTACTATACAGATGGGAAAATAGGGCTCCATGGAGATTATGGATCCTCTCCAAAGGAAGTGCCAAGAAGTGCAAACCTAGGTATTCAGACTTTCAAGTGAAGTTTTGGCTCTTTCTACATAGAATGCTTCTTGGCAGGGGGAAAAAGAAAAAAAAAAAAAAGAAAAACACAATCGATTTCTTTCTGCTGAAACTTTCAATTTGAGAGTCAAACAGAGTTTTAGAAAGAAAAATCCTTGCCAGTTTTACACAATATATTCATCATAAAGGTCTTGGCCAAGTCAGCTAGCAGGGGATGAGATCGGGACACAGGGTTAATCCTGGGGAATGGTCTCTCATAAAACGTTATTTTGTTCTTAGTGACAATTAACTTAGCAGAACACTTGAAGCAAAGAGCGAGCAAGGTCAGTTTGCAGTTGGTGCTTTCTCCTCCATCAAATGACACATGGTGCCTATATTTTTAAATTATGCATAGGAAGTAGCAGGCTCCTGAATGCATTCCAAAATCTATCCCAGACCAGGTGTTAAAGCACACGGCTATTAAGCTCAGAATATGAGCTGAAATCCACAGTACAGAAAGGTTGGAGACTTTTCTGCAGATGTGTAATACACAGTCTAAATTTTTTCTACTATTGCACAGACAAAGGGACCCCTCCCTTTACCTAGTGACAGCTGATGGAAATAACAAATAAAAAATTTCCCTAAGCATAGAGGGCGTGAAGCCTGTAACACTGGTGAATGGTATTGAAGGAGGGCCTCTGAGGAAGCAGGAGGCAGGGAAAGCACCTTGGTGTATCTATTGTTCATCATGCATCAGGCTCTTATAGGAGTGTTTCCTAAAGAAGCTCTGTGGACCAGAAGAATCACCTGAGAAGTATTTGGTTTTTAATATGAATTCTGGGCCCACTCTGGAAGGTTCTGCTTCAATACACCCAGAGTTGGGGCAAGGAATCTGGGTTTATATCAAATATCTTGTAAAGTACAGCCATTTATCTTTTGCCTTATGGTCCCCAAAGGGTGCTTTTCTCTATCCCTGGTTCTCTGTCCCCTGAACATTCTAGACTAGGAACTCAATATTGGGGGTTAGACGGAGGGAGCTGGAGAGCCTGGAGGACCAAGTACAGGGAGGAGGAGGTAACCATCAGCCCGTAGTACCTAGCTGGGGATTGCCTCTTACCTTTGCCCATCACTGTCACTCCATAGGGAGGGTCGGTCTCCCTGTTTCCTCAAGTGGATGCACAATAGCCCAAATCTATTTCCTGTCTTGGCAGCTATTATTGCCAACTCTCTGAGTGGCAGCATTTTGCTGTTTCTGTTTACAGATTTCCTGGTCCTGACCTCATGATGGTTGCACATGGTGACATACTTGTCTTTCGGGAATAAAAAAGGAAGGAAGAAACTGAGAGATAAAGACAGATAAGATCCGTAGGCATTAACATTTCCTCTCCAAATTGCCTGACCTTCAGTGAGCAATGGTCTCAGAACTCCATTAAGGTTGTAAATAATTTTGCCTGCATTATCTTTTTTTTAATTTTTAAAAATTTTTTAATAGTTATTTCCCCAATACAATTTTTTTTTTCTACTGGACAGCACGGTGATCCAGTTACATATATATGTACACATTCTATTTTCATACACTATCATGCTCCATCATAAGTGACTTGCATTGTATTTTTAAAAACTCTCTTTAAGGCATGGTTGGATTTTCTTCAGAATATTTTTAAGTGTGTATATGTGTGTATATGCATTCATAGGTATATGGAAAAATGAAATGAAATTCTTAAAATGGAGATCCTACATTTTGTCATTCATGATGCTTGATATTGATGGAGGCATCCACCACAGGAGGCTCAGATTCACTGCCCTGACTTAAACTGGGGAATGCCTGATTTTCAGCCCTTTGCATTCCACCTTCCAGATGTTTTAGTAGCCTCTGACAATGGAATGTTACCACATTCAAGTGAATTCATTCTGATTTTTACATTCTTCTTTCATATTTATGGCCTCCTGCTTTAAGATTCCATTCTGAGTCAGAATACTATGTCTTACTCAAGCCACTAGCTTCAGAGTATCTTTCATATATTTCCCAAACTCCATAGGGAGAAAAAGTCTTTTTTGGAAAGCACCTATGAGAATAATAATTAGTGACTCTGTTCCCATTTTATCCATGGCTACAGGCTGGATTTATGTAATTGAAAATATCAAAAAAAAAAAAAGTCAACTGTGGGAAATGACTATTAGTATCTCATTACCAAATAATCCCAGACCTATCAGTTTAAGGATAATAGGAATCCATAACCTGAGATTCTGATCTTCCCCATGAGTGCAGCTTCAGATCAAGTTAAAATATGTGCCTGGGGACTAGAGGGTAGCCTGTGAAAATGGGAACTACAGGATTCTGCAAAGAACCTCTCATTTGCAAGTTAGAGACTATGTTAGGTAAAAATGTCTACATGTAGTCAGCTTTGCCCCTACCTTTGTATAAGCCCATCTCTAGAAAAATGAGAACTTCTAGAAAGTGCACCCTCCTGATACATTACTTTAAGCTATTTCCCCACCTTGCAATTGCAGAGACAACAATTTTTCAAATATGGTCCTTCTTCCTTGTAACCCCTCCAATTTCTCTCAAGTTAATCACCACTACTGCATCAGTGCCTGGCACACAGTCAGGGCTTACTAATTACTAATAATCAAAAGAAGGCAAATGGTGCAGTGTGAGAAATCAATTGCTTAAGCCTTAAGCACTTACTAAATCCTTATTATGTCCCAAAAGATCTCTGCCTTCATAGAGTCTTGGGATAAGGGAGCAGAGTGGTGGGAAAAGACATAGGCAAATCAACAAGTAAGTAAACAAGATACATTTATAAAGTTCTAAATGATAGGGAGTGAATTTTGATGCCATGATAGAGAGTGGAGAAATGGAGAGTTACTTTATAAGGGATGATCCAAGACATCCTCTCTTAACTCTAAGATGATCTACAAAAGAGTCTTCCAAGCCAAAGGGCAGAGATTAGGAAGACTGGGCAACTTTGTGTATCCAAACATGGAAAGAGATGGTTTGTACTTTCTTGGAGCCCCAGGGCTACTCTGAGTTTCTCCCCATAAGAATTGACTGGATACCCTTTTTGCACATGCCTGTAGCAGGCAGATCTTGGCTTGTAGCTTGGCTTACTCAATTTCTGATCAATTCATACAAAGCATTTAGGAAAATAACTTCAGCTGATGAATGGTGTGATTTTCTCCATCCCTGGAAGTGAGGAGAGGACATTTCTGATGTCAGTTCAAGATGACAGCCATCATGCAGGACATTTCCATGGAGCTTGTTCTTTCTCTGCTCCTAAGAACAAGTCTGAAAACCATCATTCCGGACTTTGTATTAGCCAAAGCTGAATATGAAAGATGGCATGTTTTGTTCATCACTGCTTTCAATCATTTATTCACTCACTCACTGACTCATTCACATATGCCTTTATCAAGCATTTGTTCAGTGTCTGAAACACAGTTCTGGGCACTGGGAATACATAGAATAGTTCCCTTTCAGAGGTACACACACAAGTCCAGAGACAGACAGGTAAGCACAAATCATAGTAATGTGATATGTGCTCTGAGAGATTTGCAGAGGTGGATGTGCAAACACAGAAGCTTAAGTGTTTAGTTCAGCCTAGGGAGGTTATTACCGATTCATAAAGGAGGTGATGGCTGGTCTGATTCTTGAAGGCTGAATAGATGTATGCTAGGTGGGCAAAGATGTGGAAGAGAATGGGTATTCTATAAAAAGGGTACTATTTAGGCATGCAGGTGTTGACATGCATAGTGTGTTCAGGGAACTAGAAACCATCAAAAAGCCGAAAGAAAACTTAATGGGTGAGGGAGGGATGGATTGGGAGTTTGGGATTAGCAGATGCAAACTATTATATATAGGATGGATAAACAAGAAGGTCTTACTCTACAGCACAGAGGATGATATTCAATATCCTGTAATAAATCATAATGGAAAAGAATATGAAAAATCTATATAAAACTGAATCACTTTTCTGTATATCAGAGATTAGCACAACACTGTAAATCAACTATACCTTAATAAAATAATTATTTAAAATCTTTTACAAAAGAAAACCTAGTAAGTTAGGAAGGGGACAATGCCCCCAATACCAGTTTTCCATGGCCATCAATTTTTCATCCTTTTTTTTCCAGCAGTTTATTATTTTTTTAAGACAGTTATCTCCCTAAAGCTCCAGCCTTGTTGGGCTATGACACAGTCTCTTTGCCTTGGGAGCTCACCAACAACTTTAGCTCTTCTCTGCTGTCCCTGGAGACAGAGAGGTGCCTTCAATGTGCCAGGGATCATGGAGGATTCTTAACCGCCAGCTCATACTCTAACGGTGCAAGGTGGTTACCATCCTTAGAGTGGGGATGATGAGGAAACTGAGACTTGAGGGTTGGGCCACCTTGCTTAAGGTCACACCATTAGGAAATGACATGGTTATGATTCTACTCCAGACCTGGTGCTTGTCCTATTTCGCTGGAGCGGAGCTGGTTGTAAATCAGGCTGGCAGTCCGTTGAGCCTGTGGTTTTGGCTGGTGTGAAGACGTTGAAGGAAGGTTTGTATTAAGATGCTCTGTGCTTTTGGCACAAGAGCTGCGGAAGCATATGGGCCCCTGGAGAGGTTAGCAATATGAGCAAGAAATAGCAGGATGAGATTCAACTGGAAAAATGCTAACGAATACATCTGGAGACAAACAAGCGGAAACACACACGGTTAATGGAAAGCAGAGCAGCAGGGACCACAAGGGTTTGGAGAAAGTGGACACTTCATCATAAAGACATTGCCAAGAGGAGATGGGAGCAGACGTGCAGGAATCACTTGGGCTGTGAACAAAAAAGACTTCATCCAACCCATGTGAAAGGAGGAAAAAAGCCTCCTGCGTGCCTGATGTTTTGGATCTGCAATGCCATTTTCACTTTGGGTCTCCATATTTTAAACAGAGCTCCACTAATGCCGGGGAATTTGGAGAGAGAGAATCACACATATAATTTAATACCAGAAGGGATGAACTCAAGAGGAACAAACAAACAAGAAAATAAGATCTTCTTACATCTCCACAATTCTGAAAAAAAGGCAACTACACAAATGGCTGAAATGAGAATGTGCAAATATGAAGGTTAACAAGGCTCAGATCAGTACTGCTTAGGGTACTGGGTACCCTCAGCTATTTGATCTTCTGCCAAAAATAACTGGGAAACTGTCTGCTAAAATGTGGATGCTCTGTGCCTGAGGTCCAGTACCAACATGGTGGAAGTAGATTTCATGCTATGAGAAGGCAGGGGCTCAGGGCCTCAGAAGGCAGCCTGTTGCGTTTCTGCCCAGCTCTTAGGCTTATTTAATAATCACTCACGAGTGATGCCTATGAATGCCTTGCTGAGTCTTCTCTAGATTTAACATAACAGACCTCAGCTCCCGAGCTATACTCATGGGGCAGGGAACAACACCATTTCCCTATTTTTACTGCATTTTTCCCCCTTCTGGGAACACTGGGTGGATTGGAAATGACCCAGGTGTGCTGTCTTAGTAATTCCTCAACCAAATGTTGTTTTTCAATAACCATCTATCTTGGAAACTGTCTCCCCCATTATCTTTATCCTAACTGCTTGAAACAGATGGTACTTTATACCTTAAATTCAAGTCCAAGTCATTTCAGCCGCCACTGTCCTGTGAATTGGTACTCTAGACCTGAGAAGGGGGAAAGCACGTTCACATTCTAAAGTGCGGAAAAAAAATGCCTTTAGCTTCACAGAGGAACAGAAGGTACTAGTGATCTTGGTATGTGGTGTTATATGCTTGTAAGAAATAAAGGGTCATGCTCTCGGTGAAAACCCCCCATGTAAACCCTCCCAAGACTGTGCTAAAATAAAAGATTCCCAAGCGGAATTTTGGCAAATGCTGATATATCCTGGGTGTAATGAGAAAAGCATGATACCACCACCCTACCATAAGTTACTAGTATCTTCTCATTTATTTAAGATTCTAAAAGGCAAGAACATAAGAAGTGCTTCAGAAACATTTGCCAAATGCATGGATGGGTGACCTCAAGAGCAAAGCATTAGCCATGACTTTGCTAGTTTGGTGCAGTGGAAAAATCTGAAATTTGGACTATAAAGTCAGACAGACTGAATTCAGATCTTGCCCTCACCATCTACAAATTCTGTGTTTGCAGAATAGTGTAACTTCGATTTTATGTCATTGATGCCCCAGTTGTTGTTGCTGTTTTAGGAGACAATTTGTACCTAACTTGCAGGGCTCTGGTGGGGATTAAACAGAAAGATAAACACAAAAATGCCTGACGACTAGTGTGATTCCTGGAGTATAGGAAAGGTTTAGCTAGAGTTCTTTTGCACCTTTGTTGTTGCTTTGGGGACAATCTGTGACATTTTTTGGCCAATATCTCACTCCCTTCCTTCCTATCCATGGCCCAAAGCCCCAAAGAAATTTTCTTTCTTTTTTCTTTGGCCATGCCTATGGTATGAGGAAGTTCCAGGGCCAGGGATCAAAACTGAACCTGCACCACAGCAGTAACAAGAGCCATAGCAGTGACAAAATCCTAGATTCTTAACCCACTGAACCACCAGGGAACTTCAAAGGGAACTTTCTTGACAATGCCTCTCTGTCTCTCTCTCTCTTTCAGCACTCCCTATCCACACGACTCGTTTGGGCACCATGCCCATCTAGCTTGCCACACCATTTTCTTTATGTAATTGTTACTTCACAGATCATATGTATCAGTTACATGTCTTCAAGTTGAAAACTTGAAAGCAGGGGTTGCAACAGGCTTGGTCCTAACCCAAGGCTGACTTCGGGGAAGATAAATTTAGATAAGTATGAAGTGAACATAGTATGTCACTCTCAAGCCTTCGGAACTGGAGATTCTTCTTTTGTAAAGGACATATATGCATTCTATCTACTTTTTAGGCTGGTTATAAGGATGAAATATGATAAAGTTTGTGAAAATTGTTATAATCTGTAAAGGTTTCACAAGTGCATATAAATATTCTCTTATGATTATTTATCCTGTATATCCTTTAGCTACCATTTCAAGCATGAAAAGATAGATTCAGTTTTGACTTTGAAGAACCAAGCCCAGAAAGTTTAGTTGGGTAAGCAACTTCAGATCCAGTATTAACATCTAGCTTCCTCATGCCAAACCCCTTCTTTCTACTGTCTATGCTTATAATGACCATATTATTTGAATTAAACAACTACATATGGGATTTTTAAAGACTGTCAACATAATAGGAAGATACACATTGCACGTCCTTCCCTCACTACAGCCCTCGATGCATATTTCTATTAAAAGATATATTTTATGGAAAAGATCCCTGAAGTTCTCTCAGCTGTGGCCCTAGTGTGATATTTATGAAAACGCACACAAACTTTACCAAGTTGAAACATACTAGAAACTCGAAATTTCTCAATGCTCTGCCAAAACCCTTGAGAAATGTCTACTAATCAAAGCTAAGATGAAGTTATGAAAGAGCAGAAAAAAGGGGGGGTAGATAAAAGAGCAGATGTGGAGACATGGGAAATTGATGAACTTTCAGACTTGTAATTTCTGCTTTATGGCAAGAGCATAACAGTGGACAGCATCTAATTATTCAGAAATAGATTTACTCCTCTATACCACTGACTTGACCAAACAGTGGAAGAAAGAGTTTTAAGCAAAACCCAGGTAAAGGAATAAAATAGATCTAGATTTGCAAGCCAACCTTGCTACTTAGTAACTGTGGGGCTTTGATAACTTTACTTAATAGTTCTAAAATTCAGGGTTTTTAAATTGATGTATAATTGACACATAACATTGTGCAAGTTTAAGATGTCTGATGTATTGACAGGATACATTTATATATTATGATTCAATTACCACCACGGTGTTATTTAACACTTCTAATATGTCACATAATTATCATTTCTTTTTTATGGTAACAACATTTAAGATCTGGCCTCTTACCAATTTTAAGCACATAATAAATGAGGATAGCATTAATGACTCCTTTACATAGTTCCTATGCAAATATATGTAAAGTTCCTAGTATGGTGTGGAGAACAAGGTGAAGTTCAGTACATATTAGTTTTTTTTTTTTTTTGTCTTTTCTAAGGCCGCACCTGCGGAATATGGAGGTTCCCAGGCTAGGGGTCGAATCGGAGCTGTAGCCACCAGCCTACTCCAGAGCCACAGGCCTACACCAGAGCCACAGCGATGCAGGATCCAAGCCGTGTCTGCCACCTACACCACAGCTCACAGCAATGCTGGATCCTTAACCCACTGAGCAAGGCCAGGGAACGAACCCGCAACCTCATGGCTCCTAGTCAGATTCATTAACCACTGAGCCACAATGGGAACTCCAGTACATATTAATTTTATTATTTATATTATTACTATATGCTAGAGATTGTCTCTTGGCATTCAGGCCCTCTCCCTTCAACAACAACAACAAAGATAATACACACATTCATACCCATAGACACACGTACGCATATAAACCTCAAAAGGTCTGGAAAGTACTTTTCTCAGATTCATGGGATCTAACTTAGAGTCCATCAATGAAAGTCACTCACATAAAATTGCAAGACAAAAGAGAAAGAAAGCCATTATTCTCATCTTGCAGGGGCTGGTAGATGAAATGGCAGAAGCAAAAGTGGGATTCACAGAACTTTCTGTGTCTGCTCCTATGAACCAGCCATTCTGGCTGTGAGATTTTTGAGATCATGTATGCAAATTCCTGGAATTTCAACATTTCTTGATTGCCAACTCACCTTGGCCCAGAATTCCCACAAGTTTTATAAGTAGCTAATTTCCTACATTAAATCCTTCTCACTTGAAATATCTGGACTGGCTTTTATCTTCCTGACCACATCTTGCATAATACATACCCTTTCTATAACCACAGGTATGGTTTGATTCTGCTGTATCTACCAGGTAATTAATGGGCAGGTATTGACAATTTCCCTGCAGGCTATGTCCCTGGCCTGCCTCCATCTCAGTCTCTGAATGAGGAAATCTCACTCCAAGCAGAGACTTATTCTTCCCTAGACCTAGAACAGCAAGACTGTAAAGATCTTTCCTCATTAAGGGAAGAATAAAAGGAAAACAACCACCACCACAACAATATCAAGAAATCCAGCCAATAAAATGCCCAACAACCTTGCAGTTAAATGCAAAAGAAAAAAAGATTTTTTTCTGGATTTTTATAAAGTATTCCCCAATAAGCTTCTATTACTTACACAAAGACTGCATATTTCAAAAATTCTAGTCCAGAAAAAAGAAAAGTGGGGAAAAAAAAAAAAAAAACTCCAAAAAAAACCAAAACAAAACATATCTAATAAGGTTTGTACTCCTCAACTGAGAAATTGAGGAGTTAAAAAACTGTATTTAATTGATATTTGTATCCCAAGCACCTCATGGAGATTCAGACACACATTTATTGAACTGAAGGGAAGTGGAAAATCGGGATTAGCCTGGTAGCTTCAGAAGACAGGGAGGCCGGTGTGATCTGGTTTGTTCCAGACCAGCCTCAGAGCCAGTTTTCCTCCTCTGTGCTTGGCTTTCCCGGCGCCTCCCCTTAGAGATGGAGGTCCTCCTCTGTGCTGCTTACACCTTAGGCACCGCCCCAGGCACCCTCCTCCCCAGACCAGCCTGTGAACTTGCCTTTCCACCCTGCCTCTGAGCAAGTGGGTTTTAACACACAAGCCTTTCCAGATTGGAACCCCGAGTTCTGAGTCAGTATTTTTGACGTTCTGCATTAGCTAACATAAAATATCGTAATAATTCCAGAAAGCTTAATTATTTAAAAGATAGGCTCTAATTTAACCAGAAGCTTACAATAACATTTATTTCCCATTATAACTGACATAACAACTAAATGTTGTGAAGAGTGTGACATTGTTTCTGATGAGATAAATCTTTATTCTCAGGGACATAATTAACTTCTCTGAGAAGGCATACTAAGTCAAAAATTCAAGGACACTTATTTTAAAACCTCCAAAGGTCTGAGATTCAACCTGCCCAATGAAGGCAATGAATTTTACCTTCTGTTAAAATTGGGGGTTTTTTTGGTCATTTTTTGTCTTTTTAGCGCCACACCTGTGGCATATGGAGGTTCCCAGGCTCGGAGTCTAATGGGAGCTACAGCTTCTGGTCTGCACCACAGCCACAGCAATGTGAGATCAGAGCCATGTCTGTGATCTACACCACAGCTCAGGGCAATGCCAGATCCTTAACTTACTGCGTGAGGCCAGGGATTAAACCGGAAACCTCATGGTTCCTCGTCAGATTCGTTTCCACTAAGCCATGACGGGAACTCCCTTTCTGTTAAAATATTTGAATCTCCCCCCCCCATACATGCATTTTTGGTTCCAATGGTCATTAACCTATCTTTGAGAAACTAGATTCTTTGAAGCAGACATACTTCAAGCTACCAGAGCCCAGAGGATCAATCCCCCATGGGTTCTCTACACAATTAACATCTCTGAGAGATGGCAAGTTGATCATTCTCGGGTGATTAACATGCTTCTGTCCATCAGGATGACTCACTAATGCCACCAATCCATGGCTATTTACTAAGTTTCCTGCAAATCTTGGGACACTGGTAGGGTGGTGATTTATTTACTTTTATGAGTATATTTTGGAGGTGCACAGAAGCCCAGACACCACTCTTGGGCTCTTCTTTCTGAGGCACAGCACCACATTTTTAATGTCCATTCTCTACAGAGGGTGACGGCAGCTACAGCCATAAGACTGGTTGTTACAATTAAAAATGTACATATCTTGCAGCTGAGTATTTATATAAAAGAGGAGACATGAGGGTAAGGGTTTCAAGGTAATGGATCACTCAGTCCTTCTGGTAGCCAAAGCCACTAATGATCCCCTGACATGCCTATGGATAGACTACTGGATTTGTGTAACTGCACTGAATTTTGAAACAAACAAAAAAACACACAGTTATCATAGTGAAACTAATGTGGCATTTTTCTGTTGCAGTGACAAAAGGATTGAAGGCATCAGTCAAGAAAGAAATGTAGGCTCTATAACAGATGCAGCTGTAGATATCAGGATCTTGAAAACAAGGCCATTCTTCATGCAGATGCAGGTCCACAGTGGACATAAGCAATCAGACCATTTGGATTCAGGTGAGAGCTGGAATTTTGCCCTCCATCACTACTTGTTGCAAGATCCTCCAGCCCAAGAGTGTACGAAGTGAAACAATTAGAATGAATGATTTTGATGTTCACAGCTTCAGAATGCATTAAAGTTCTTATCTTGAGAAAGAGTCCAATCTTAAACAAGGGAAATATAAGTTAATCTTTGCATCTTGTAAGAAGGGATCCCTATGTTTGTCTCACAATCTGTTGATTCTTGAAGTCAGGAAGAGAGGTAACAAGGATACTCTTGGCTCAAGAAGTTTAAAAGCCAGGCAACATTTTATGGGTTCAAGACCTATCACCATCTCAGATCTATCCACTGAATTGAGAATTCCCTAAAAGAAATTTGGGGAATTCCCTAATTTTTTTCCAGTTTTGCCTGATTCCCCATAGAGACCAATACTGAAATCTCCACACTTTCCACACCACTGAGCCCCAGTAGAGGCCACACAGAAAGCCCAGAACCTAAAAGGGTACCAAGCCTTTAGTACCTAAGGGTACTACTAGCTTTCCATTTTGACATCCCAAACCTGGTCCACAACCAGCTTCCACATGATGCTGGTGGCTCTGAATTCCTGCCCCATCACTAAGACCAGCCCTGTACGTCCCGACACCCATGTGAGAATGGATCCTACTCTTCTGTGAATTCTCACTGGGTGAGATGATCAAAAACCTGTTAATCCCTGGGACAGACTGAAAGAACTTAACGCACACCAGAGTGTGTTGCCACTACTTATATACTGTAATAAAAATGACAATATACCCTACATTTTACACTGCAGTACACCCTTTACCACAAGATATTTGCTTATTGATGAAGCTGCATAGGTCATTCAACATCAAACTGTTTATATAACTTCAAGTTGACAATTTCCTTTCCTTCAGGCATAAAAAAAAAAAATCCTCAACCTCCTGCTAAAAATGCAAGTTTTACTTATAGCACTACTCATACCATGTCTGAAAATATAGCCAAATCTGATATTAGTCATCAGACCTATCGTGTCCTATATTTGAAGTTACTGTTTCTAAACTCTATGTCTCCATCTCCCCTTATTGCAGGTTTAAGGCACAAACTAACTGAAACATACTGTGTGTTCTGGTCATGGTATTAGCCACCAGATTGGCAGAAGTAGTTATTAAGAAATCAAAGATTATCATAACATCTTCAAAACAGCAACTATTTGAACATTGGAATCTGGAAGTAAATCCAAAGGTAAAAGGAGGGAGAAGTGAGGATCTCAAACATTTAGAACCACATTTAATTTTTAAGAGCACAGCAGATTCCTGGTGGGGAGTTCTTAGAAATATAAAAGGTAGGCTCATGACTCGGTGGCCACAAAGTGTTTCCCGGAACCAGTGCTTCTATCTTGAGAGTTACTGGGACACGGCAGTGCATTGCTCAGAGGAGTAAGAAGACTGCATGAGTTGAGTGTTCATGGAGGGTGGCCAGCATCTTGAGGGAGAGAGAAGCATGCAGTTAAAGAGAAAAGAGCCAACACAAAGTGGGTGAAAATATCCGTGGTACAAGTGGGACTTGACTCTGACAACTCAATAATAAGGCAACCTCTATTTTTTCTCCTTTAAATTAGGATAAGATTTGAAGAGATACTTTAACAGAAACAAACATATATATGAATGTATATACAAATATATGAAAGTGTTTCAACATCATGAGATATCAGGCGAATGTTAATTAACACTGGAATGAAATACCTCTTCACACTCAACTAGAATGTCTCCTTGGAAAAGATTTCTAATACTAAGTGTAGGCAAGGATGTGAAATCTGGCACAAGAACCTTCATGCATTGCTTGTGGGAATGTCAAATGCTACAATTATGTTGGAAAACAGCAAGCAGTTTCTTATCAATTTTACAATGCACACACTACATGACTTAATTCCACTCCTAAGTATTTACCCAAGAGAAATGAAATCACATTTCCACAAGAAGACTTCTATGTGAATGTTCACAGTGGCCTTATTCATAATAGCTCCAAAGTAGAAAATTCAAGTGTCTGTTGATAGGAAAATGGATAAACAATTTGAGGTATATTTGCACAGTGGGAAACTACTAAGCAATAAAAATGAGATAAAATATCATTCTTGAATCTCAGAGACATTGTATTGAGTCAAATAAATCAGAAGGAAATAGCATTATAGTCCAGGATTCTAGTTTGCATGAAGTTCTAGACCAGGCAAAACCATTTTATGATAGACATCAGACAAGTGATGGCAGAATGAGGAATGTAGGGATTACCTACAAGGGGGCATGAAGATGTTTTTGAAGTGATGAAAATGTTTTATAGTTTGATGAGGATAGTAGTTAAATGGTTCTGTATATTTGCTAAAACTTATTGAACTGCATACCTAAAATATGTCTATTTTACTGTATATAAATTATACCTCAAAGTCATTTTTAAATGGAAAATCAAATAAAAAAAACTACTATCAGTTATTACATAGGTCACTATAAACAAGAAGAGTAAATATTTAGAGTCCAAGACCCAAGAAAGGGCAGGGGGGCAGAGCAGAAGAGATGGAGAGTGAAATCCCAAGTGGAGAGTTGGTGTATAGGGTTGATCTTTCTGTGCATGCTTCACCATTTGTCAGCAATCCAGCTACATATGAACAGACAGGTGCAGAATCCCCACATGTGCAACTGGTAGTTGAGAACTTTCTAAACTTGACTGGGTTCAAACCCTGGCTATGACCATCTGAGCAGTATAATCATAAGATAATTAATCTCACAGAACCTCTGTTTTCTCAATTGTGAAATGAGGATAATATTGATTCTTAGGATTATTATAAGGATTATACTAAGAGATGCTATATAAATGACTCATGTAACTCAGTACACTTAAGTACTACTTTTATCCTCATACCAACCTACTATTGGAGCCGGGAGCAGCCCAGACTGAGATGGCCAAGAGTGCCATGGACAGCGTGAGCAAACCCACAGGCACAGGCTGGAGCACGTCACTCTTGTTTCCTTGATCTGTCTAAGGATTGCAAGGCAATGTGACACAAAGACATGATGATATTGGGACACAGAAAAAAATAAATCTCACCAGTGTCCTACAAAAGAAAAATGCTCACACATCATGCAACAGTTAATATTCAGCTCAGTTTTACCTAACTTAAAAGAATAAATTCAGACATAAACATAATCAGATAAGGCATCCTAAGAGTAACCACAAATGCATCTGTCAAGTATCAATGACTGGCTAACTCTTGGACTATATCAGGCAATGATTCCCACATCTGGTTTGTAGTCTTCGGGCCTCTGGTTTCCCATTGTGCTTTATGGTGCAGGAATCACAGGCCCAATGTAGCAAAGCTTCTGCATTACCTTCTTTAAGACCATCTTAGAGTTACAACAAAAGTTTGCCTTCTTTCCTCTGAGCTTTCAGCATCAGCTGTAGCTGTTTACCTCATATCGCTTCAGTCATTCCCAAGAAACAAGTCAGTCACTTCTTCAATCCGAAAAATAAACCGTAAATGTTCTTGCAAAAGTACAGGCTTAAGTAAAGTATTTTTTTTTTTCAGAACATGGTTGCAAGGAGAAGAAAGATACGTAAACTATTATTAATTTGAAATTTTGTAAATGTTGCTAAAAGGCCAAGTGCTTACTTGGATTTTCCTATGGCCCCAAATTACTCAGCCAAATCATGGTACCACATCTCCCTAAAATCCAGGAAAGTGGGTGCTTCTCTCCCTGGAACACACAGAGGCTACCTCCGCTTTGTCCCTGAGACTAAGAAGAGACCATGGCAATGAAGAAACATTAAAAAGGGTCCTTCAACAATGAAAGCCCTTGGATGTCATGCAGATAGGAAGCCCAGATCGGCCCTACTGGGTACACCCTCCTGGGGATCTTGTGAGCAGTCTGCCAAGGGGAGGATGGAGGTGTGAACTTAGAAGCAAGGAGTCAGAGACAGAGGAGCCAAAAATACAGGGCATTAAATAACATATAGTGGTTTATCATCTCATTATAAAAGTAGTAAGAATGAATTATAGCAAATTTTAATATAGAAAAAGTTCACAAAGGAAATAAAAATGTGGCATAAACATACCGCCTACTATTAAATATTACTAGTCTCATCTTGGTCTTTCTACAGATATACGTACATGCTTGCATGGGTAGAGTATTTTTCACAAGTTGAATTAGGCTGTAAATATTGTGTACACTGATTTTTTTCACTCTTCATATATAATAGAAGCTCTTCCATTTAGTGCATTCAGAGTCAGTAACTGGCCAATTAATCACAAGTTCTATAAAGCAGAGAATCCTTAAAAAAATGCATTCACTGCTTAAACATTACTTTTAGCTAAGAAATATAAATGTGCATTTATTAGCTATGCTTATGATGTGGGGCCTTTTCTCTGTGCTCAAGCCGTTTGATGAGAAGTCCACAAAGTTTTCTTACAAAAGCCACATTTATGATGCATGCACTACAATTCTATTTTTGGATATCTTCAAGTGAGTGTGAGAATGCAGTCTCTGGATGGTCAATCTGAGCCAAGAATTCTAGAATTTTACAGTTTCCCTCATCTTTTATAGTTGTCTAGCCACACCTATTTCCACAAACATTTTTCATACCTTACCTTCCTAGAAAAAAACCATGAGATATTTTTCTCTGCCCTTATAGCTCATTGACTTACATAATATTGAATTGAGTCGTGTAAGGACAGTGGCAATCAAAACTGACAGAGAAACGTATTTACTGACTTGGGATAAGCTCATCAGCAGTGGTGGGAGAAGACAGGCACAGGAACAGGAGTGAAGAGTCTGGAGGTCTTGAGATAAAAGTGTCTGGACATGGCTCAGTATGTTTGCAAATGGAGGGCAGGGCTAAATTATTCTGATGAGCTGGTTACATGAAAATTGGTTAGGCATCTTCTGTAATGATGAACTTCACTATGTTTCTACAATGAGAAAGCTCCCAGCATCCTGAACCAAATGGAAGTGCTGCACAGGTGTCCTAAGAGATGGCTCTTTCCACACTTAAGTTGATAACTATCTCTAAGCAGTACCCTGTGGCTCTGGTGCTTTTGAAACCTAGCAGCAGCAGCAGCAATCCAGGAGCTCCATCATTCAGAATGAAGAATACGGGTGCTCCCGCCATGGCTCAGTAGTTAATGAACCCAACTAGCATCCATGAGGATGCAGGGTCAATCCCTGGCCTCACTCAGTGGGCTAAGGATCTGGCGTTGCCCTGAGCTGTGGGGTATGTCACAGACGTGGCTCAGATGTCATGTTACTGTGGCTCTGACATAGGCTGGCAGCTACAGCTCTGATTGGACCCCTAGCCTGGGAACTTCCATATGCCACCAGTACACCCTAAAAGACAAAAAGAAAGAAAGGAAGGAAGGAAGGGGTTAAAGTTAGGGTATGAGTGAAGCTAAACTCAGGTGATAACAGGTTAACATACCTTCTCCTTCTATCCAGTTTGAATATCAATAGTACATTTAACACTGATGGCTCTTGAATAACAATTCAGCAAAGAGAGGAAACTCCTAGGTTTGCTGTGTTTCTAAAAGTCACCTGAAGTGTCCACTTTTTCTGCCAAGGTATCTTCTCACAAGAGTCAGCAGTGTTCTGAGTAACTTGCCTGGGCAAAGCGCTAACAAGTAATTAACAATGCACTTGTTAGTAAGGCAGTTAATGCATCTGATGACCCTGAATCACATAATGAAATGCTTGCTAGAAACGTTTTATGCCACAACATTTTCTGCTCATTATTTATTATTAATTAGCTACTGAAGAGTTGATTAAAAGGAATTGTACAAAAGAACTAAAGAATTCCATGACCGTCAGTCCTCCAATTTAATACATATACTGCTTAATTCTATGTGTCTGGAAACTTAGCTACATGATTCTTTTTCTCAACACAGGTAATTTTTTCTAAGATTTAAATACCATGTGTTAAAATATGGTCCGATTATTGCATTTATCCATTTTCCACTTAAAACAAATGCCCTCGTTGTTACCTTAGCCTGGGGCTATACTTCTAACCATTCAAGAATTCAAGCTCTTGTGACTGGGCCTCTTGGAAAGAACCAGAAGCTCTGCTTAGCGAGCACAATTTAAAATTTATCAGTATGGGGAGAGGACAAGATGGCGGAGGAGTAGGGGGACACGCTCGCCCTCTCCCACAAACACAACAAAAAAAAGCACATCTACAGAATAAATGACTCGCACAGAACAGCAACCAATCGCTGGCAGAAGAACCTAAACTCCAATAATGGCAAGAAGTTCGTGACATTACAGGGCAGAACGGGAGAAAAGAGGAGAGTGAGAGAAGGTGAATCCGAGCGGGACGGGCGCTCCCGAAAGGGAACTGCAGAGGAGAAAGGGATCCCGCACCCTGGAAAGTCACCTACATGGGGGAAAGATCAAACGAACCGGAGGAATCTCCAGATGCAGAGAAGAGTGTAGCAGTAAGTTGGAGTACGGAAAAGCCGATCAAGAACCGAACGGACCATCTGAACTACAGGCACAGTCACCAAAAATTGAGACGCCTGGGTGGGGGCTGGGCACCGAGTCCTCGGCTCCAGAGGTTAGTCCCCAATAAAGGGCCGGGGGATGCCTGGGTGGGGGCTGGGCACTGAGACCTCGCCTCCAAAGGTTGGTCCCCAATAAAGGGCCAGGGGACACCTGGGTGGGGGCTGGGCACCGAGACCTAGGCTCCAGAGGATAGTCCCTGGGCCGGGGGGGCGGGACGGAGTGGAAACTGCTTGGGAGGTCTAGAAACCATTTGATGGGGCAGAGACTGCCTGGGAGACTAGAAAAACAAAGCTGTCGCAGAGGAAGGGAGCAATACTCTAGGGGCGGGGAAGTGGAAAGCCGCATCAGAGGGAACCTGGGAAAAGAGCCTGGTCTGCGCCCGTGCTGGGGAGGGGAGAGAAGAAGGGGTGGGTCCCCATAGAATACTCTCCATGCCACAGCAAGCTTACAGGCCCACTAGCTAGCTGAAAGCTGTGCTTCCCAGTGCATCCCCTCCCCCCACCCCCCCCAACCACCCCCTAAAGCTCTCGCCGAACCTGGGGCTGCCTGCCATCCAGGAGGGCTGGCCTCAACAATTGCCTGAAGCCTACACTGCAGGGGCTGTCCCTGCACAGGCCTGCTTGCCCTTTGGAGGGGCTACACTTCCACAGAGTAGCACCAAACACCACCAGCCCCCGAGAAAAGGCCTGCAGCCCAGAAAAGCTAGAACAAGCCTAGCCAGGCAGTAAATAGATCTGCCTAATTCCCACATGGTTTCTCTGAGTCCGGCTGCCCCGGGGAGGAGCCTCTTTGGTTTCCAGCAGCCCTGCTACCTGCCCAAGCCCCCAGGGGGTGCCCTAGTGGATCAGCTGCATAGGACTGCCAGCTCCAGGCAGGACCCCCTACAGCCCAGAAAAGCTGCAACAAGCCTGGCCGAGTCGGAAAAAGATCTCAGGCGGTCTTTCTGAGTTAGGCTGCCCCGGGGAGGAACCTCTTAGGTTTCCAAAGGCCCTGCTACCCGCCCAAACCCCCAGGGGTGCCCTAGTGGATCAGCTGCATAGGACTGCCAGCTCCAGGCAGGACCCCCTACAGCCCAGAAAAGCTGCAACAAGCCTGGCAGAGTCGGGAAAAGATCTCAGGCGGTCTTTCTGAGTCGGGCTGCCCTGGGGAGGAGCCTCTTGGGTTTTCAGCGGCCCTGCTACCCGCCCAATCCCCCAGGGGGTGCCCCACTCCCGCGGAATAGCTGCTCAGCACCACCAGCCCCCTAGAAGAGCTCCTGCAGCCCAGAAAAGCTGCAACAAGCTTGGCCAGACTGTGAAAAGATCCGCCTACATTCGCAGGCCAGCCTTCCGAGTTGGGCTGCCCTAGGGAAGAGCCTCGTAGGTTCTCAGTGACCCAGATAGCAGCTACAGCCCCCAGGGGGTGCTGCACTCCTGAGGAACAGCTGCCCAACACCGCCAACCCCCTGCAAGAAACCCCACAGCCTAAAAATACCAGAGCAAGCTCTGCATGACCAAGTGAAATCTGCTACCATCGTGGGTGGGACCCTCCCAGTCCTGTCTGCCCTCAGGAAGTCCTCCTTTGCTTCAAAGAAACACTGTTAGCCCCATAAACACTCCAGAAAAGCCACACTGCCTCAAAAAAGATTGACCAACAACACCAGCCTCAGGAAATATTCCACAGCAGTGACAAGGCAAACACTGCCCGATAACAGAGAGTACAACTCCCTCAGGAGAAAGAAAACAACAAGCAGATGAAGAAGCTGAGAAACCACCCCCATTCAACCAACAGAGAATTCACCTAAAAGAGTCAACAATGAAACAGATCTCTGCAGTCTGACAGACCTGGAGTTCAAAAGAGAATTAGTGAAAATACTGAAGGAATTAAGAGAAGATATGAACAGTAATGCAGATACCCTCAGAAAGGAACTAGAACATATAAGGAGGAGCCAAGAAAAACTAGAACATTCATTTGCAGAGATGCAAACGGAACTAAGGGCAGTAAAAACCAGAATGAATAATGCAGAAGAACGAATCAGTGATATGGAAGATAGAATAATGGAAATCACTCAATCCGGTCAACAGACAGAAAACCGAATAAAAAACTGGAAAGCAATATGAGACCTATGGGATAATATAAAGTGGGCCAATCTACACATACATAGGAATTCCAGAAGGAGGAGAAAAAGATAAGGGGATGGAAATATATTTGAAGAAATTATCGCTGGAAACTTCCCAAGCTAAAGGATGCTGGGTTCAAGATAAGAAGCACAGAGGGCCCCAAACAAACTGAACCCAAATAGACCCACACCAAGACCATCATAATAAAAATGGCAAAAGTTAGTGATAAAGAGAGGATCCTAAAGGCAGCAAGAGAAAAATAGAATGTTATCTACAAGGGAACCCCCATAAGAATATCAGCTGACTTCTCTACAGAAACACTACAGGCCAGGAGGGAAGGCAAGAGATATTAAAGTGCTCAAAGGAAAAAAATGCAACCGAGAATACTCTATCCAGCAAGAAATATCATTTAAAATAGAAGGGGAAATAAAAATTTTTTCCAACAAACAAAAAACTTAAAGAATACTGCAACACAAAACCAGGTTAAAGGAAATATTGAAAGGGCTTCTCTAAACAAAAAGCAAAGAAGGAAGGGAAGAAAAAAGGAAAAGAAAAAAAAAAAAGAAGAAGAGGAAGAACTAGGACGAGGAAACTGCAATGAGAGAGCAGTCACTCAAATAAGCCAGCATACAGATTTAATCATGAACAGGCCTCAAACAAAATAAAATTAAAAAAAAAAAAATAAAAAAGAAGTCATCAAACCATAAAATGTGGGCAAGGGATGTTAGGAAGTAAATAACCCTTTGTTTTGTATGTTTCTCTTCTTAATTGTAATATAGTAATGAAGTGTTGAACCTACAGGACCATCAGGCTTAAAACACACAATTATGGGAAGGGGTTAGCATACTTAAAAAACAGGGCAACCACAAGCCAAAACAAAATATTGCATTTGCAAAAAATGAAAAAAAAATAAACACACCAAGCAGATAATAACAGGAGACCATCCAACTAAAAAAAAAAAAAAAAAAAGAAAAAAGAAAGGAAGAATGGAGAACCATAGAATCAACGGGAATATGAGGTTCAAATGGCAATAAATAATCATCTGTCAACTATCACCTTAAGTGTCAATGGACTAAACACCCCAATCAAAAGACACAGAGTGGCTGAGTGGATAAAAAGGCAAAAACCTTCAATATGAGCCTACAAGAAAACTCACCTTAGGACAAAAAGACATACAGAGGAAGAGTGAAAGGGTGGGGAAAAATATTTCACACCAATAGACATGACAGAAAAGCAGGAGTCGCAACACTCATATCAGACAAAATAGACTTTAAAACAAAGACATAAAGAAAGACAAAGAAGGACACTACTTAATGATTAAGGGATTCATCCAAGGAGAGGATGTACTATCGTCAACAATATGCCCAAATACAGAAGCACCAGATACATACAACAATATTAACAGACATAAAGGGAGAAATCGATGGGAATACAATCATATAGGAGACCTTAATACCCCCCTCACATCAATGGACAAATCCTCTGACAGAAATAGTACAGCAAACAGAGATCTAAAGGAAACAATAGAAAAGTGAGACTTAATGATATCTTCAGGACACTACATCCAAAAAAAGCAGAATACACATTCTTCTCAAATGCTCAGATATTCTCAAGAATCGACCACATATTGGGACACAAAGCGAATCTCAATAAATTTAGGAGCAGAGAATTATCTCAAGTATCTTCTCTGACCACAATGCCATGAAATTAGAAATAACCATGGGAAAAGGAAAGAGAAAAAACCTATACATGGAGACTAAACAAAATGCTACTAAAAAACCAATGGGTCAATGAGGAAATCAAAAAGGAATTAAAAACTACCTTGAAACAAATGATAATGAAGACACAACGCTCAAAATCTATGGGATGCTGCAAAGCAGTGCTCAGAGGGAAATTTATAGCATACAGGCCTTTCTCAAAAAAGAGAAAGATCCCAATTGACAACTTAAACCTCCACCTAAATGAATTAGAAAAAGAAGAACAAAAAAGGCCTAACGGTCAGCAGAAGGAAGGAAATATAAAGATCAAAGAAGAAATCAATAAAATAGAGACTCAAAAAACAATAGAGAAAATTAATAAAACCAAGAGCTGGTTCTTTGAAAAGGTAAACAAAATTGACAAAACCCCTGGCCAGACTCACTAAAAGAGGAGAGAAAGAACCCAAATAACCAAAATTAGAAATGAAAAAGGAGAAATCACAACGGATACTGCAGAAATACAAAAAACCGTAAGAGAATACTATGAACAACTATATGGCAACAAGTTTGACAATCTGGAAGATATGGACAATTTTCTAGAATCTTACAGCCTGCCCAAACTGAATCAAGTAGAAACAGACCAACTGAACAGACTGATCACTAAATGAATTGAAGAGGTCATAAAATCACTCCCTACAAAAAAGTCCAGGACCAGATGGCTTCACAGGTGAATTCTATAAAACATATAAAGAGGAATTGGTGCCCATCCTCCTTAAACTCTTTCAAAAGGTGGAAGAAGAAGGAATACTCCCAAAGACATTCTATGATGCCACCATCACCCTCATTCCAAAACCAGACAGAGATACCACAAAAAAGAAAACTATCGCCCAATATCATTGATGAATATAGATGCAAAAAATTCTCAACAATATCTTAGCCAACCAAATCCAACAACATACCAAAAAAATTATACACCATGACCAGGTTGGTTTCATCCCAGGTTTCACAAGGATGGTTCAACATACGCAAATCAATCAGCATCATACACCACATTAACAAAAAAAAAAGTCAAAAATCATATGATCATCTCAATAGACGCAGAAAAAGCATTTGACAAAGTCCAACATCCATTCATGATCAAGACCCTCGACAAACTGGGTATAGAGGGAACATTCCTGAATATAATCAAAGCCATTTATGATAAACCCACAGCAAATATAATCCTCAATGGGGAAAAACTGAAAGCCTTCTCACTCAAATCTGGAACAAGACAGGGATGCCCACTCTCACCACTGCTCTTCAACATCGTTTTGGAAGTCCTAGCCACAGCAATTAGACAAACCAAAGACATAAAAGGCATCCATATAGGAAGAGAAGAGAGAAAACTGTCACTGTATGCAGATGACATGATACTATACATAGAAAACCCTAAGGACTCAACCCCAAAACTCCTTGAACTGATTAAGAAATTCAGCAAAGGAGCAGGATATAAGATGAACATTCAGAAGTCAGTTGCATTTCGGTATACCAGCAATGAAATATTAGAAAAGGAATACAAAAATACAATACCTTTTAAAATTGCACCTCACAAAATCAAATACCTCGGAATACACCTGACCAGGGAGGTAAAGGACCTATATGCTGAGAACTATAAAACTTTCATCAAAGAAATCAAAGAAGATGTAAAGAAATGGAAAGATATTCCATGTTCCTGGATTGGGAAAATCAATATTGTAAAAATGGCCATACTACACAAAGCAATCTACAGAATCGATGCAATCTCTATCAAATTACCCATGGCATTTTTCACAGAACTAGAACAAACAATCCAAACATTTATATGGAACAACAAAAGACCCAGAATCACCAAAGCAATCCTGAGAAACAAAAACCAAGCAGGAGGCAGAACTCTCCCAGACTTCAAGAAATACTACAAAGCCATAGTCATCAAAACAGTGTGGTACTGGTACCAAAAGAGACAGACAGATCATTGGAATAGAATAGAGAATCCGGAAATAAACCCTGACACCTAGGGTCAATTAAGCTTTGACAAGGGAGGCAAGAACATCAAATGGGAAAAAGAAAGTCTATTCAGGAAGCATTGCTGGGAAACCTGGACAGCTGCATGCAAAGCAATGAAACTAGAACACACCCTCACACCATGCACAAAAATACACTCCAAATGGCTGAAAGACTTAAATATATGACAGGACACCATCAAACTCCTAGAAGAAAACATAGGCAAAACACTCTCGGACATCAACATCATGAATATTTTCTCAGGTCCGTCTCCCAAAGCAATCGAAATTAGAGCAAAAATAAACCCATGGGACCTCATCAAACTGAAAAGCTTTTGAACAGCAAAGGAAACCCAAAAGAAAACAAAAAGACAACTTACAGAATGGGAGAAAATAGTTTCAAATGATGCAACCGACAAGGGCTTCATCTCTAGAATATATAAACAACTTATACAACCCAACAGCAAAAAAGCCAATCACCCAATGGATAAATGGGAAAAAGATCTGAATAGACATTTCTCCAAAGAAGATATACAGATGGCCAACAAACACATGAAAAAATGCTCAACATCGCTGGTTATAAGAGAAATGCAAATCAAAACTACCATGAGATATCACCTCACACCAGTCAGAATGGCCATCATTAATAAATCCACAAATAGCAAATCCACCCCCTCAAGTGCTGGAGGGGGTGTGGAGAAAAGGGAACCCTCCTGCACTGTTGGTGGGAATGTAAACTGGTACAGCCACTATGGAGAACAGTTTGGAGATACCTTAGAAATCTATACATAGAACTTCCATATGACCCCGCAATCCCACTCTTGGGCATCTATCTGGACAAAACTCTCCTTAAAAGAGACACGTGCACCCGCATGTTCATTGCAGCACTATTCACAATAGCCAGGACATGGAAACAACCCAAATGTCCATCGACAGAGGATTGGATTCGGAAGAGGTGGTATATATACACAATGGAATACTACTCAGCCATAAAAAGAATGACCTAATGCCATTTGCAGCAACATGGATGGAGCTAGAGAATCTCATACTGAGTGAAATGAGGCAGAAAGACAAAGACAAATACCATATGATATCACTTATAACTGGAATCTAATATCCAGCACAAATGAACATCTCCTCAGAAAAGAAAATCATGGACTTGGAGAAGAGACTTGTGGCTGCCTGATGGGAGGGGGAGGGTGTGGGAGGATCCGGAGCTTGGGCTTATCAGACACAACTTAGAATAGATTTACAAGGAGATCCTGCTGAGTAGCATTGAGAACTTTGTCTAGATACCCATGTTGCAATAGAAGAAAGGCTGGGGGAAAAATGTAATTGTAATGTATACATGTAAGGATAACCTGACCCCCTTGCTGTACAGTGGGAAAATAAAAAAAAATAATAATAAGCTTTGCCCTTTGAAAATCAAAAAAAAAAATTATCAGTATGGGGAGATCCTATTGTGGCTCAGTGATAATGAACCCAGCTAGTATCCATAAGGATAAGGGTCTGATCCCAGGCCTTGCTCATGGGTTAAAGGTCTGGCCTTGCTGTGAGCTGCATTATAGGTTGCAGATGAGGCTTGGATCCCACATTGCTGTAGCATAGCCCTGCAGGTGAAGCTCCACTTTGACCCCTATCCTGGGAGCTTCCATATGCCATGGGTGCAGCCCTAAAAAAGCAAAAAAATAAAAAATTAAATAAAATTTATCATGTGGGCATATGTGTAAAATATATATTGTCTCTATGCCTAAGTGGTAAATAGTATTACACATGCATACTTGTATCTAAATGCCATTAACTAACTTTTAGAATAACTTTCCTCCTTTACTAGTAATTTTTGTCAATGGCTCAAAACCTATAGACACAGACAGGTCAGAACTCACAGAGGCACTCTAGATGCCTAGACGCATTTTTTTTTTAAGGGCTGCACCCACAGCATATGGAGGTTCCCAGGCTAGGGGTTTAATTGAAGCTGCAGCTGCAGCCCTATGCCACAGCCACAGCAACACCAGATCCAAGCCACATCTGTGACCTACACCACAGCTCAGAGCAATTCTGGATCCTTAAGCTACTGAGTGAGGCCAGGGATTGAACCCGAGTCCTCAAAAATATTAGTCAGACTGGTTTCTGCTGAGCCACAATGTGAACTCCTAGATGCTTCTTTTTCAGGTACCATATTTAATAGAGGTCAAGTCATTAGAATTTTACCTTCAAAATATATCTTACATTTCTAATCTGCTTTTGTTCTGCTGCCATCATTTCTCATTTCTCATCATATCTCTGAAAGAAAACAGTAATAATGCAAGTTATTAAGGAGCAGCTCTCCTCCCTCCTTAATAACTTGCATTTGTATCTTCCCTATTTGATCATTTTTTTCTGAGTAAGTGAAGAATTAGAGCGGGTTATAAACAGGGATGATGACGGGAGTAGAGAGACATGTGGGCCATAATGCAGAGGTCATATCTGAAGGTTCACTCTTCAGGGGAAGATGGTGCCAGCTGGCCTACACAGTGCATGCAAGAGACATGGAAAACTAGCTTTCTACAAAAGTCTGATTTGTCAGAAGTAATTGGTGAAACAGGTTCTAGAATCAGAGACTCTTACATTTACAAATTTAAGAGGGGCCCGCCCATGACTCAGTCCAACCCTAAAAACAATTACATTTTGTTGTGGACTGAATTATGTGAATTCCCTCAAAATTCATATGTTGAAGCCCTAAACCACAAGTACTCAGAATGTGACAGCTTGGAGATGGGGCCTTTAAACAAAGTGGTACAGTTAAAAATGAAGCTGTTAGGTTGGGCCCTAATGTAGTCTGTCAAGAGTCAATATAAGTAAGGGAAATTTAAACACATCAAAAGTTACCAGGGACGTTCACACACAGAGCAAAGACCATGAGCCATGGGGAGAAGGTGGCCATCTGAAAGCCAAGGAGAGAGACCCCAGAAGAAACCAAAATTGCCAGTACCTTGAACTTGGAATTTCAGCCTCCAGAACTGTGAGAAGGTAAATGTCCAGTGTTTAATCTCCCACTCCCACTCCAGTCTCTGGCATTTTGTTACAGCAGCATGAGCTGACTAATACCTTTTCATTGACTCATGAGAAGGAATGTTATCCTTTCCTGTATCTCAGCCCACTCTATTTTTCTTTCAGTCAAAAACCATATAAGAAAGAATAATTTTCATACTGGAAAGCATTTAGGGCTGTGTAAATCTCACAGGAAAGCATGATAACAAGAGATTTGCAGCAATTAAACTTTAAAAAGCCTCTCAAGATCTCCCACATTTAATGTGCACATCTCAACAAAGCCAAGTGCTAACAAGTACATCCCCTGAAGCAACACTACCAGAAAAACACCTTCTCCACTCCCTCATACTTCTAATTGTTTCCTTGATAACCTCTTATATTCAACCAAATTCCCAGTGTAGAATCTGACAGTGGTTTGGTTGAAGCTGTAATGTACTATTATTCAGAATAGAAATCTAAATGTGAAAAGCAGAAATGTTATTGTTCAAAATGACTTAATATTAGCACACTGAACAGAAAATAAAGTAAGACAACCCTCAGACGCAAAACATATTTCACCCCAAGCCATTCTTTTAAGAATCTGATCTCAAATCTGAATTATTGCTATACTGAATGATTGAGTAAGGAATTGATTTTACTCTGACCTTGAGTCATCACTATTATTGCCCAAGGCCACCTCTCCCTCCTGGTGACCAGAGGCTCAGAGACAGAAATATATTTTCCTGTGATGCCCATTTCTGATCTCTGGCTCTGGAGAGTGTATGCTTCAAGGTTCCCATAGGGGCCTCAGTGGTCTGACCTATCTTCCAAAGAAGGTACTGGAACATCACTCTACAAGCTTCTAAAGATGCTTATAGGGATGACTAAAGAATTAAACCTAAGTTATGCATTGGTGGCCTTCTTTATTTTATTTTTTTCTTTTTCAACTTTGTAATTAATTTTTCAGTCCAAGTAATATTCAGAGGTTTTTGTTTGTTTTTGTTTTTAATTGAAGGCCTTTAGATTCCTTATGGCTATATATTTGCTTTGTTTGTTTGGAAGGTACATTTTCTTTCCTTTTTTTTTTTTTTTTTTTTTTTTTTTACTTAGAAAAAAATACGGGAGTTCGCATTGTGGCTCCCAGTGGATTAAAAACCTGAAATAGTCTCCATGAGAATGCAGGTTTGATCCCTGGCCTCATTTAGTGAGTAAAGGACACTGTGTTGTCACAAGCTGTGGTGTAGGTCACAGATACAGGTCTCTGATCCGGTGTTGTGGTTGTGGTGTAGACCTTAGCTGTGGCCATAATTCAACCCTTGGCCTGGGAGCTTCCATACGCCACAGGTGTGGCTGTAAAAATTTTTTTTAAATAAAAAGATATTCACTTATATATATAAACATAAATGCTTATATGTGGATTATGAACACTCTCATTTGTCATGATCCTCATTATACTTGGCCTTCTTCATAGCCTGAAGAAACCATAAAGGCATCTGAGTTTTAGGGGCCCTTAAGAGTAGTGTTGAGATCCCTTACCTGTAACATAATTAGAGGACCCAAAGGTAAGAGTATTGTCTGAAACACAAAACTCCCAACAAGCACATTTGTTCTGAAATGATAATAAAACACAGGAGCTGGTTGGGGCAGGTTCCCTGGATGTCATCCCACCTGGTCACCAAAAGCTGGGCAGTCTTTTCAAATGTGACTTATATTCTTTTGGCAGCAAACTGACTCCAGGGTAATTTCCCCTAAAACTCTTTTCTAAAAAGCAAATATATACTCTGAGAAAGGTAATATATTAATCTATGGGATCGGGGATGTTATTTCCCAGAGTACAAACCTCCATATCACTTTTTCATAATATAGGATAGGAAAATACTGATTGAGAACTGAGGAGACCAGCGTAAGAATTTCAGGGGAGGGATGACAGCACACACAGAAAGGTAGGATTTACAGAGCCTAAGTGCAGAAAAGGAAAGCTGGAGAAAAATCACCTAATTCTATACTCGGCTTGAAGTTCATCTTTGCCTAGAAGGTGACCCTTGACTTCTGCAGATAAAGCAACCCTAGAACCTGAATTTCCCTGTGATATCTTAGGCTTAGGAGGTTTTATTCTTTTAAAAATAAATAAAGTATATGTAAATTTAATTTTATGTCTAGGAATTCCTATCTAAATAGATTATTATACCAGGAATAATGGGTGAAATTAGATATTTCTATTCAGAAAACATGCTCAATATGTTCTCATGTGGAAAAAAGGCAAAAATCATCCTGACCTGCTTAGTATGATTGAGATGATGCTAAGGAACTACTTCCAATTATACAGATTGAG
Organism: Phacochoerus africanus; assembly: GCF_016906955.1. Lineage (NCBI taxonomy): Eukaryota > Metazoa > Chordata > Mammalia > Artiodactyla > Suidae > Phacochoerus > Phacochoerus africanus. Next base: position 120,502,516 of record NC_062548.1, on the reverse strand, counting down.
AAGGTACTGCCATTATTGCTACCCTGGTTTATGAAAAGTACATGGAGTAACAGGACAAAGATCAGTTCATGAGACAACATGGTACTAAACTTAAGAGAGCATTGGGGGGCTTACAAACTTCTCTCAAGCATCCCTGTTTCTGGCATCTAGACTGCTATCGAGATCTTTTTTTCCTCCAGTCTAGAATTTCCTTGGATTTCTAATTCCCCTCTTTGCTGTATGTGAAGCAATTCATCCCATCTTGATCCAAATTCTGACCAGGAGCCCCTCCTCATCCCACAGTACTGAGTGAAACAAATGCAGCTCAAACAGCAGTTGCCACGCCCCTTAGAAACCTGCTTCATGACTATCCTTCACCGCCTGTGTCCCCCTTGTTGAATATCATCTCCCATTTCAAAATATTTAAGATGTTTTTTTAAATTCTCACAATGCTCTCCCAAGAGTAACTGAGGTGAATAAACTGTTCTCCATTAAATATTTTAAAGTATAGACATCCTTATCAGAAGAAGGGGTACAGCCACTGGCAGCAAGATGCAGAGAGAACCCCATACACGGGCAGAGTGCTCACCTCCACATACCTTACAGTTCCCACCAAAGACTTCTCACAGTGGATGCATCCATCAAAACAAGTTGTACACCTTAAATGCATCAATTTTTATTTGCCAACTGAACCTCAATAAAGCTAAAAAGACAAACCAACAACAACAACAAAAAAGCTCAGAAACTTTGACCCCCACTTGTAACTAGAATGCAGTGAAGATCTGCAAAGACTGGTAAACAGAAATGAGTTCATATAGAAGTATGAAAACAGGAAAGAGACCGGACCCATTCTGAGAAGCACCAGCTCAAGGCAAGGGATGAGTTAAAAAGTCAGCTCTGTGCCAGCACCCAGCAGTTCAGAGAATGAAGATGCTTCAATCATCAAGGCTCCCCAAGATGTTTACTGTCTCAGTCCAAGCTCAGTGCTCACTGCCACCAACGCAAGTCCGCAGCCACAGAGAACTCCTGTTCTTCTCTTTTTCCATCTCCTCATAACACAGCAACATTTGAACCACACAAACCTACAGCTTCAAAATGCAATGTTGCATTCTCCCCCCTTACCAGTGACAGCAGAGAAAGCACTGTCCCTCAGGGTTTGGGGAAGTGGTCCTTCAGCCTCAGGGCTAACTCTCCAAGGCTGCCACAAATTCCTTCCTGCAACCCCTCACATAGTCACAGAGCCCTATAGCAAGGATGTTGTCATGGCAACCAAGAGACAGCCAAGAGCTGAATGGATCTTATCACCCCACAAGTGGTGCTTCAAGTCTCCCATCTCATCACTCTTTCCATCTGACAAACTGCGTCATTAAGAGGCCCCAGATAGTAATTAATTACAAAGTGTGTCTCCTCAACTCCAAGTCTGGTCATGCCAGAAGCACCCCGAGGATGAGTGAGAAGGAAATGGCAGTTGTAAGGTCTACCATTTCAGACTGGGATACAATGGAGGGTCCCAGGGAGAGAGATCCTGGAAGGAAGGAGACTCCTGGAGGCCATCGCCTCCATGCCTCTGGGCCAGCACAGAGATGAAACACCATGTGGTGTAACTTCGGATTGCCCTTTTCAAACTCCCAGGATGAAGCAAAATGAATCAGCAATGTCCCCTTGAGTGCAGAAAAAAGCCTCCCAAGACAGTAGCAGAATCCTGGCCAAGGTCTCAGAAAATGTATTTACTCCCTGAATCAGCCAAGGAAGGAATGGAGTGAGAAAACTGGGATAGCTAAGTCCTTGGCGGGAGAGTGATTTTTATAAGGAACACATTTTTATAATTTAATAAATTCTATAATTTGTCACATGCTTTTTTTCTATTTTTCTCCTCACTGTTCTCAGAAAAAAAAAAAAAAGTCTCCTTATCCTTAGAGGACAAATGGAAGGTCCTTCTTTCCATGACTCAGCCAGGAAAGCTTGAAGGTCCACAGTGCTATAAGAGGCCTGTTACAATGGCATTAGGGATGGAGGGCATGTGGGACAAGGGGTTGGGAGAGGATGCCTACTGTCCTTCATCCTTCCAGGCAGAGGGAATAACATATTTGGCCTCCTACAGAATAGCAAATTGGCATATCTTCACATACATCTAAATCATGGGAACTTATGTGATAGCAGTGAAATCTTTGACAGCAAAGGTAGGTAGAGTCTGGCTATTAAGTTTTATATAGCTAAATAAAGAGTAAAGACTTTGTTTTAAAAAGTGTTAGTAGACAGAGGTCAGATTAGTCTCAGCTAAACCACCCCATCAAGGCAAGGAAAGCTACCTAGGAGTGGTGTTCATGACATCCCAAAGAAAGAGCAAAAAACATGATGGCTTTGAAGGATTTGGACAAAGACATTGTTGAGTACAGTTGCTTCTATAATGTTATCTAAAGGGTTAAAAATTTCCCTTTACAGCTGGGACAGAGCCATTTCTTAACTGTGAAAGTCAGGTACCCCAGGGAAAGGGGCGAATTAGATACATTGAAAGTTAGAGTCACAGGATTGGACTGGCAGGGGCAATGGAGTCACAAATGAGAGAGAAATCTGCTCATTTCCTTCTTTCTTGTCCCAAAGCAAAGCAACAGAATCTGGTCCAAAGTCTTAGGGTACAGATGGTGGAATAGCACAGCATATGTTCTGCAAGTACTTCCAAGAACCACCTATATCTTGGCACTCAACTACTGTACAACACACACACAAAAAAATGTGCTGATGATTTATATATTCAATATGAGTTCATGTGTGTACATGCCCAACACACACACACACGCACACACACAGAGACAATGCTTAGCAAACTGCCCTAGAGAAACTTAGCTCGTGAGCCCTGCTTCTCTTTCTTTGGCTCTCCTTGGTCCTAGTATCTCCACACTCTCTTGCTTTGCCAGTTTTCAGCCCTTTTTTGGAGAAGAATTCTAAAATCAGGTTCTTATCCATCTAGAAGACTTCAAGCTTCCTAGGAAGGCCAACTGTTACCCCCTGTCATGTGGAATGAAAAACTATTTCCTCATAGAATTTAATACCTAAGTAAGCACAGAGGGCAGGGCCACTTATTGATCTTACAGATACAGTCTGCTACCTACAGGCAAGAATACAAATGGATGGGTACACTGGGAGGTGCATGCCCCATAAATACCAGCATCTGGTCAATAAATGTATGCAAATGTCTCTTTGCATTCTCCCTGTGTCTTGGTCTGTAGTCTCCAGAGGCTCTGGCAAGGGGGACAATGGCCACCACTGTACCACACCCAAACAGAGAAAGTGATTCTGTGAATAACCCTGATGGGAACCGCTTACCTTCCAATTTTAGACGTCTGATTCTGATCACAACTCTCAGAACCGGCTTTATTCAGTGGACTTAAAGTGCATTCACTCTGTATTTTCAGGAGTAGTTTGTAGTATCTCCATTACTCACATGCCTCTTAATAGGTCACCTCTTCCAGCTACGACCTCTTCTACAAAACATCCCAGAGAACCCTGGGATGATTACATTTATGATGATTAAGTAGAACAGGTGGCACACATCTCTGGCTGTGTTAATCCTTTATTAGCAAATTCTCGCCAGAACAACCATGGACATGACAACCCCCAACTCCTCCTCACACTGAAATACATACCCACTCAACACACGGCTACACAGACCCACCCATCTACATCCCCCCAAGACATCCAAAGCTCTGCCCATCAGCACACAGATGCAACCACACACATATATAGCCTGTATATAAACACAGCCCCCCCCATGTATTTATGCATGTGTTTTATAAACAGCTAAACCTTGCTAATTCACAAGCTTCTTTGGCTGGCAGATTACTGGTGTGTGCAGATTAGAACTAAAGCAGGTGATTACGAGGTCAAGGATAGCCCATTGCCAAATACATTCTCTTCTTTTGCTTAGCATTGTAGTTTTGCCTTAATTTATGGTAATCCTGCTCATGCTGCAAGTTAACATACTGTTGGTTCATAAATGGAGTACAATCTACTACTCCGTTTTGGCTGGAAAGGAAGATAAGGTGGTCAGGCTTTTAAACAATACTTTAAAAAATGAAAACTACTGTTTTGCCACATATTAATGTGAGAGTAGTTGAGACTTCTCCTCTGTACGTATACATGGTGTATGTGGACCAATATATAAAGTCATTAATGAAGCTCCAGTTCTGCAAGAACTCAGAACAGATGTTGGATTTAATTTCTGTCATAACATATGATAGTGTGGTTTCATAAAAAAGAGTCTATAGGCTTCAGTAATTTCACATCCAAGGCCCGTATTCTCTGTATCGACTGTCCCTCACTCCATCTTCTCCCTCCCTCGTGCATGTTGGACATCGGACCCCACATTCAGTCTTTCTGTCCTTCTACCCTTTCGTCCTCTATGTAGGATCTGGGCAAACTCTTTCACTCTCTTTGTATATAACCTACAGCATTTAGCACAAAATGCCTTAAACTGGAGTTCTACTAGAACCTCAGGCCAGCCACCTTTTCCTCCAATTTCAAGTCAGCCTTGTTTATACCTAAGTCCAGGAACATACCATAAGTAGTCTACCTGCTTTAATTTCCTGATTCTTTTCCAGTGAGTTCAAATCTGCATCAATTTTTCGTCAGTGCGAATTTGTTCCTTGACTTGGAACAGATTGTTATTATTCTTTCCCATGCATTGAGTTTCTGGTAAACAAAATGCATTTCTAGTCACTGAAAAGAATTTCCTTCCCTTCTAAATATGAAGTAAACTTATGGGACAGTATTTTCAACTTTTGTATGGGGGTGTAACACACATACGGAATAGTGTGTTCATCCATTGGAAGTGCTCAGCCAGTTGACTTTTCAGAATTGAAATACATCTTTGTAACTAACCCATCTGGCTTGAGAAAAAGAGTATTAGCAATACGACAGAAGACTCCCTCATGGCCTGTCACAGTCACTACCTTCCACCCCAGGAGGTCATAGAAAATTATCCTATCTTCTAATGCCCTTAATTACTGCTCCTGTTGTAGACCTTTATATAAATGAAATCATGTGATATTAATTCTTCTGTGTCTTCCTTCTTCTGGTCATCATTACCTATGAAAGTTAACTCATTGTTGCACGTAGTTGTAGTTCATTAATTCTCATTAATGTGTAACATTTCACTGTGTAAATAAACTAAAATTTATTTATTCCTCTGTTGGTAAACATTTGGGTAATTACTTACTCTGTGGTGTTAAGAATAGTTACACTGCTAATATGTTTGTGCATGCAATTTAGCATGTATATATACATGCATGCCTATTGGGAAATTCCAGAAGTGGAATGGCTGAGTCTTAGGGTCTAATACGTTCAAATGAGGTAGATTCTACCCAACACTATTTAAAGTGGCTGAAGAAATTTATACTATCACAGTCATTGCAGGAGTGTCCCAGTGGCCCTATAGACTTATCAATATGTAGTTATTTTGGCGGAAGCATAGAGGTATCATATTCTAATTCACGTTTCCCTGACTCATAACTTTTCATACATTTATGCATCATTTGGATATCTTGTTTTGTGAATTGCATAAGATTAATGAAGTTAAATAGCCTGGTATTTGTTTATTGGCTATTTGAACAACCTCTTTTGAGGAGTTACTGTTCAAAGTTTTGCATATTTCTCTACTACATTGCCTGACTCTTTTCGTATTGATTTGTAGGAGTTCTGGATACTTTTTGGATAGGAGTCCTTATTGGCTAAGTGATTATGAACAACTTCTCTCAACTGAGGTTTTTTTTTTTTTCTCTCAATGGCTTCTTGAGTTGATATATTATGCAAGAATCATAATAGAATTCAATGATAACTTTTTTCTCTTCTGGTTGGTACATTCCCTGCCTCATTTAAGAAACCACTGCCTGATTCCAAGACAAGACATTTTAAAGTTCTTTTATGTCCTCTAACTTGATCCTCAGAACATAACTGTGAAGTAGCCAGCAGAGACATCATTATACCCACATCAGAGAAGGTGAACAAAGACTCAGAGACCAAGGAGATCAAAACAAAACAAACCAAAAACACAGTTCCCAAGACCATGCTTTCCAACTCCAGCAGTCTGGCATTTGAAAAACCTGGACACTGAGTTACATCTGAATCTCTTGAGACTCCTGCACTTGGGTCACTGTTCATGCCAAAACTGCACCTCTTCATGGCCAGAAAGGAAGCTACCTGGGAAATACAGTGCCAAGAGAAGGTAATGGTTAATGTTACTTACAGCAATTGATTCACATTAAAATATCACAATGTGCCTAAGCCCAACATCTCTTCTCCTCAATGAAGGCAGAGGTAGAAGTTTTTAGGAAAAGTCCAAAGTCTACTTGTCTCTTACCATTGACTGAAGCAGAGAGGAGAGAGTTCCCTTCTGGTTTTGGTTCCCATTAAAGGGACTCCATGATTAGGAAATAAGGAAATGAAGAACAAAAGACAGAGGAAAAAGATTGAGAGGTACAGAGAAAAATGGAGTAAGAAAGCACAAAAGGAGAGACTGAGAAGACAGAGATGAAGGTAGAGAAGCAGGTGAATCAGAGAAAAACAAAGGAGGTGAGTAAAAACAGCAGTGAGATAGAGACAGAGGGGAAGGCAAGAGAGAGAAAAAAAGAAAATCGAAGATGAAGAGCTTTGTTATATGTTTGCATTGTGATCTTAGCTATGGTGTTTAGTCACTTCAGTTTCCATTTCTTTAAAATTGAGATAATAATCTCTATATCATATAGTTGCTATTGGAATAAAATCAGGTAATGCAGGTTAACATATTTGCTTAACAACCCCTCCTCTATGATGGCTAATTTTTTTTTAATTTTTAATTTTTTAATTTTTTTGTCTTTTGTCTTTTAGGGCCACACCCATAGCATATGGAGGTTCCCAGGCTAGGGGTCTAATTGGAGCTGTAGCTGCCGGCCTACGCCACAGCCACAGCAATGCCAGATCCAAGCCACGTCTGCAACCTACGCCACAGCTCATAGCAACACTGGATCCTTAACCCACTTAGCAAGGCCAGGGATGGAACCCACAACTCATGGCTCCTAGTTGGATTTGTTTCTGCTGCACCATGATGGGAACTCCCTAATTTTTTTTTTTTTAATTTTTAATGGAAACAACCTAAATGTCCATCAACAGAGGTGACAGAGGAGTGGATCAAGATGTGGTACATATACACAATGGGATATTACTCAGCCTTCAAAAGGAACAAAATAATGGCACTTTTAGCAACATGGATGGACCTAGAAATTATCATGCTAAGTGAAGTCAGTCAGACAATGAGACACCAACATCAAATGCTTTCGCTGACATGTGGAATCTGAAAAAAGGACAGACGGAACTTCTTTGCAGAACAGATGCTGACTCACAGACTTTGAAAAACCTATGGTTTCCAAAGGAGACAGTTTGGAGGGTGGGGGGATGCACTGGGGTTGTGGGGTGGAAATCCTATAAAATTGGATTCTGATGATCATTGTACAACTATGAATGTGATAAATTCTCTGAGTAATAAAAAAAAATTTAAACATAATTTTTAAAAAGGCTTCAGGTGTGGACAAATCATGATGTTGTTGATGGGCAGTATGTATACACCTAGAGACAACCAAATAAAATTCTTAGCTTCTCCATTGATAAAAGTAGAATTGTAAAAGCAAAAATAAACCAATGGGACCTAATCGAACTAACAAGCTTTTGCACAGCAAAGGAAACCATAAAATAAATCCCAAAAGACAACCTATGGAATGGGAGAAAAGAGTCTCAAATGATGCAACTGACAAGGGCTTAGTCTGTAAAATATACAAACAACTTATACAAGTCAACAGCAAAAAAACCAAAACAAAACAAAACAAAACAAAAAAAAAACACCAACCCAATTAAAAAACAAGCAAAAGACCTGAATAGACATTTATCCAAAGAAGATGATATGGATGTCCAACAAGCACATGAAAAAATGTTCAATATCACACTGATTATTAGAGAAATGCAAGTCAAAACTACTATGAGGTACCACCTCACAGCAGTCAGAATGGTCATCATTAATAAGTCCACAAATAACAAATGCTAGAGAGAGTGTGGAGAAAAGGGAACCCTTCTACACTGTTGGTGTGAATGTAAACTGGTACAACCACTATGGAAAACAGTATGGAGGTACCACAGAAAACTAAATATAGAACTATCATATGCGTATAAATCCCACTCCTGGGCCTATATACGGACAAAACTTTCCTTGCAAAAGACACATGCCCCCCGTATGTTCACTGCAGCACTATTCACAATAGCCAAGACATGGAAACAACCTAAATGTCCATTGACAGATGAATAGATTAAGAAGATGTGGTATATATACACAATGGAATACTACTCAGCCATAAAAATGAACAAAATAATGCCATTTGCAGCAACATGGATGGAACTACAGACTCTCATACTAAGTTAAGTAAGTCAGAAAGAGAAAGACAAATACCATATGATATCACTTATATCTGGAATCTAACGTAGGGCACAAATGAACCTTTTCACAGAAAAGAAACTCATGGACTTGGAGAACAGACTTGTGGTTCCCAGGGAGAGGGGGAGGGAATGGGGTGGATTGGGAGCTTGGGGTTAATAGATGCAAACTATTGCATTTAGAGTGGATAAGCAATGAGATCGTGCTGTATAGGGAACTCTATCCAGTCACTTGTGATGTAACATGATGGAGGATATTGTGAGAAAAGAAATATATATATATATATATGAGACTGGGTCATTTTGCTGTATAGCAGAAACTGATGGAACACTGTAAATCAACTATAATAAAAACAAATCATAAAAAAATTAAAAACAAAAAAAGTTCAATTGATGATTCACTGCAGATGTGAACTGACAACATCTGGAGGTACCTGGACTCTCCATGCTGAGCTCTAGGAATAATGAACAACTTAAGACTGAGCACTAAAGCTTCATAACAAACTGAGTTTCATTGACATTCTTTTTTTTTTTCTTTGTCTATGTTTTGAGGGCCGCACCCGCAGCATATGGAGGTTCCCAAGCTAGGCGTCTAATCGGAGCTGTTGCCACCAGCCTACGCCAGAGCCACAGCAACGCCAGATCCAAGCCGTGTCTGCAACCTACACCACAGCGCATGGCAATGCTACAACCTTAACCCACTGAGCGAGGCCAGGGATCGAACCTGCAACCTCATGGTTCCTAGTTGGATTTGTTTCCACTGCACCATGATGGGAACTCCTCATTAACATTCTTAGTAATGATCAGATTACATGTTCGACAGAAAGATGATTACTTTGTCTGATGACAGAGAGATGTCATAACCACCAGGTATAATACACAATGTCCCACAGCAAAAACTATTTAAAAGGGGACCGAAGTTAACAATTTCCTTTGTTAGGCTCTTTTAAGGAAGTTTCGATTCAGCAAAGTTTGGTGTGTGTGTGTGTTTGTGTGCCTCCCCCAACACATATACACAAAATATATATTAGTCTAGGAGAAATGCCTTCTATCACGGGTATTTAAATAATTCTAAAACATATGAAACTTCCTGGGGAGAAAATATATTGAATTCTCTATTCGTGATCATAATGTCTGTTTTTCTATGACTAACACTTTGTCTAACCTGGTTCAGTTTTACTCTCCTTGTATGTTTACCTTTTCTACAGTCAGCACTTATCTCCAGAATTGTATTATTCATTCAATCACTGAAAACATACTTGTTTAAAAAAATAATGCTGGACACTCTGTTGGAATGGGAAATATAAAGATGGGAGTAGGATAGGAAAATACCGTCAATCTCTTCCATGGAGCTCAGAGCCTAGGTCAGATGCTCATTCCTTCAAGTGATAAAGAGATAGAGAAACATATTCAAAGACAAGAGAAAGCCCTGTTGATATTTTGCAGCTGTACGAATGATGGGGAACATAGCTAGACCTCTATGAACATTACAGCTATGGTCCTAACGCCTCGAGAGACAAAAATTCCCAAAAAGTACTCTCCTGCGTGTTCCGAGCAAAGTGATGTTATGTTATTCTGCAGCACAGAACAACAAAGAAATGTCTTTGCATTGACTTTTTTTCTGATGCTTACAAAACCTTCTCTTTCTCTGCTAGTTGCATTCTCAGGAGATGGGAAGAGGGATTTTTTTTTTTTAATAAATTCTCTTTAGAATGTCAGGGGGAAGCCTGAAAAAAAACTGGAAGCAATTTGAGTGTAGTCTGTTGCAATACCTCAAAAAGTACAACTTAGAGAAATAAAAAATTTAAATATTCGAGGACATTAGAAAATATTCAACACCTCAAGAGAGATATAGCTCTTAACCAGGGGAGTTTTTTGAAATGAGACTTAGAAGAGCTGTATCCACTGTGCTCATGGGATACATTTGGGTAAAGATAAAGTGACTTCAGAGAGTGCTGCTATGGCCTGAATATCTGTGTTCCCCAAAATTCGTATGTTGAAACCCTAATCACCTAGGTGATGGCTTTCAGAGGTGGGGTCTTTGGGAGATGATTAGGTCATTAATTCCCTCATACAAGAAGCCTCAGAGAGCTCTCTAGCCCCATTCCAGCATGTGAAGCCACAGTGAAAGGTCAGCATCTGTGAATCAGAAAGCAGGCCCTTGTCAGACACTGACCTTGGACTTAATCGAGCTGCCAGCACCTCAATTTTGGACTACCCTGTCTCCAGCACTGTGATAAATAAATAAATTTCTGTTGTTTATAAGACACCCAATCTGATATTTTGTTGTAGCAGCCCTGACAGACTAAGACAAGGACCAGATATATTGATCCGGAATGTCGTCTGAGAGGTGTTGTTAAAGCCTGAAGCCCAATGATTCAAGCTGGAAAAAAGCCAGATGGGGTCATCATAGGAGTTTTTTTCTGTTTAATGTCTAGGGAGATGCTTTCTATGGGAGTCTGGAAGCAATTTATCTCTATATGGGTCCCAGAGACCTATGGGGAACCTTGTGATGAAGGTACTCTGCCCAGAGTGAAGCCAGAGAGAGGGCCTGACCTCCCTACCAGGCTCCTGTTGACACCCTACAGCCACACCCACAGAATACAATCGCCAGAACTCTCTTTCGGGGTAGCTCTGGCTTCCTGCTGACCCCAGCAGACAACACAGAGCAGGATGCTGGTTCCATTCAGCTTTCCTCAGAAATTCCAGAAACTGACTCTGGTTTGCAAAGGCCTGTGGGGTTGAGATTGAAGTTACCTTGGAAACATCTCAGTGATGAATGGAAAGGACTTGAGTGGAAATTTGGGGGATGGAAGCACAGCATTTGCTTAGGTTTTGCTTGTCTATTTGCTTTGTGCTGTTTTGAATCCACAGTGCTCTCATTCTCGAACCTCTAGGGGGCCCATACAAGCTTACAACAACACCTCCTTTATGTGTACAGACATATACAGCACAATTGTGCACTCCAGACAAAAGCCCCACATTATAAAACTCTTAGCTTTGTCTTTTTCTACCAAATCATGTGGTGATCAAGTCCCTGTAACTTAACTCCTTGTCACATACTTACTGATAATTTATTTTGGTCCAATAAGGCTTTGTAGGATTTAAGCAAACACCATGCCTCCCAGAGTGCCCTCACAGTCCCTTCTTCTGGTTCTACAATGAGGTGCACACCACACTGTCTACCAGGGGAACGGACATGACCTTATTTAAAATAAGGCAAGGCGGCGGGGGGGGGGGGTGGTTTCCAGTATTGACAAGAGAGATTAAAAGATCCAGAAACATCACTGTCCAAGAATAATTAAAAAAATTTTTTTTTCCTTTTTAAGGCCACATCCAAAGCATATGAAAGTTCCCAGGCTAGAGGTTGAATGGAGCTGCAGCTGCCAGCCTACGCCACAGCTCACGGCAACACTGGATCCTTAACCCACTGAGTGAGGCCAGAAATCAAACACCCATCCTCATGGACACTGGTCGGGTTCATTACTACTGAGCCACAAAGGGAACTCCCATTTTCCAAGAATAAATTTTAAAAAGTCTTCTAAATCAAGTAATGAAAATCACAGTGATGACCCCAGAAGTCCCTTAGGGTTTGCCAAGCTAAGACACAAAAGATGCTTTTTTAGCATAGCAAATTTGCCGTCAACTGACCACTGTCTTTCTACCCTTAAGGCTGTATCACCTAAGTAATCACATAGTATGACAACCTTCTTTCTGAGATGTTGAGAGACAAAACCATCTCTTTAGTTAGGCCTCTCTTCTATAGAGCTTTTCTTTTCCAGAGAATCAATTTCTATTTTTCTTCCTTATCAAAATTATTATTATTATTAACATCTTGAATATCATTATTAACATCCACCAGCAAAGGGGATGTGAGAACCTTCCTGGAAACTTGGGCTGCAGGTAATAACAGGTGCAATCAAGAAGCAGCTAAAGGTCTGCAAAGTACAGCTAGTGTTGGAGACCGATTCCAGATGACTCCAAAGGCCTTAAAGAGTATCAAAAATCTTGCATGTCTGAGCCTCTTTTGGCCTGATTGTCACACAGTTGCTATCATAGAAGTCATGTGGGGTTAATTTCACTTTTGCCAGTAAATCAAGACCCCCCCCCCAGACCAATACTCTAAAACTCGTTATCATTCCTGAGTTTTTTGTTTTTTGGTTTTTTTTTGGTTTTCCTGCCTTTTCTAGGGCCACTCCCATGGCATATGGAGGTTCCCAGGCTAGGGATCTAATCGGAGCCTACACCAGAGCCATAGCAATGCAGGATCCGAGTCTCATCTGCAACCTACACCACAGCTCACAGCAACACCGGATCTTTAACCCACTGAGCAGGGCCAGGGATGGAACCTGCAACCTCATGGTTCCCTAGTCAGATTTGTTAACCACTGAGCTATGACGAGAACTCCCATTCCTGAGTTTTGATTTTGGATCCCATCCTGGGAACTGGGCTGATGCTTTGTTCTATGTTGAATAATTGTTAGAGAACTGGATCCTTGTCTGATGACTTCTACCACTGTCTTGGTGTGTGGTTCAGACAGTCAGGGGCTCCCTTCTCTGGGCACTTGCCATGCTAGCTTTCTTTTCCATGGAGCATGGCAGAGCTTATTATAATTGGCTTTTTGCTTCTAGTATATTCCATTTGTGTAGAAATGGTGCTTGCTCATCCCTAACTTTGGTTCTCAGATTGTTTCACAGACTGGACAATCTATTAAAAAATCACTTTATATAGTGACTTTTAATTAATCTGATCTGACCTCTCCACCAGAGTTTGAACTAATTAAGAGAAGGAGTTAGGTCTTTATTTTCATTGAACTCTCAACTCAACTTCATGTCAAAAATGAGCACACTTCTATCTCACATCTAGTAAAAACACCTTATGAAAACACATACTTTAAAATACATATAGAATAATTTCTGGTCAGAAATATGTGTTAAAATTTGATATGTGTTACTTTGTTGATCTTTTTATTCATTTATTATATATTTATTGAACCCCTATTACATTGGCAGAGAATGTGAATATTATTTATTTAATCTACTCACTTCTGGACTTTTCACTACATGGCATATATTTTTGAACATACTTACTTGTTTAAAAGAGAAAGAAGCCCCTGAAGTTTAAAATATCTCATTATTGGAGTTCCCGTGGTGACTCAGTAGTTAACGAATCCGACTAGGAACCATGAAGTTGTGGGTTCAATCCCTGGCCTTGCTCAATGGGTTAAGGATCCGGCATTGCTGTGAGCTGTGGTGTAGGTCGCAGACACGGCTTGGATCCTGCGTCACTGTGGCTCTGGCGTAGGCCAGTGGCTACAGCCCCAATTAGACTCTTAGCCTGGGAACTGCCATATGCTGTGGGAGCGGCCCTAGAAAAGGCAAAAAGACAAAAATAAATAAATAAAATAAAATAAAATATCTCATTATCAACAGCAAATACATCAACTCACTTTGATAAAAATCAGAGTATAAAAACACATACTATCATGGAATCTCATTTTCTATTCTTTTTCAGACCAAGTCTATTGTGTTAATCTCAGGGATTTCATGAAGGCTATCAGAGTGGTCACATTTCACAAGGAACGTTTTCCCTATTCAGAGTTCACTGAGACTGGATTTGCTCTCTGGTTACCCAAGACAATGCTGCTATATCTTGGTTGGAGAAAAACACTTGCCATAGTGCCTTTAGTACAAGAAAAATATCCTTGTCTAGGAGTTACCATTGTGGCTCAGCAGGTTAACAACCCATCTAGTATCCATGAGGATATGGGTTTGATGCCTGGCCTCACTCAGTGGGTTAACGATCTGGCATTGCCACAAATTGTGGCATAGGTCTTGTATGTGGCTCAGATCTGGCATGGCTGTGGCTGTGGTGTAGGCCAGCGGCTGCACCTCCAATTCGCCCCTTAGCCTGAGAACTTCCATGTGCTGCAAGTAGGTAAAGAAAAAAAAGAAAAAATCTTGTCTAAGTTGGCTCACTCTCTGGAAGAAGGGATATTGGCCAGCAGAGAGTTCAAGTACACAGGATACATCTTGATTCTCTCACCAAAATAGGATACGGCAGCAGAACTCATATGAAGGCCTGGCCCGTTGTTGTAGAAAGACCCTCTGAGAGCAGGTTCCTAGGAAACCAGCCATTTTAGTGAAAAAGGCCAGAATAATCAGTCTCTCAATGGCCATCTCATGGCATTCCAGACTCAGAGAAACCGTTTTACCGGATCCTAGTCTCTCACTGATCTTGTCAAATTAAAGCAGGCTAACAAGAATGGACAGTGATTCATTCAAAACAAGGTGTTGGGAAAAAATCAAAGTTGGGCTTCTTTTTCTTTCCTCTAAGCAACACAGTTTGTAATATATCAGAAAAGGAAGAAAAAGTGACCTTATCAATAATCAGTGAAAGGATGATGAATGCATTCCTTCAGGGTTTGGAAACACTCAATGTCCCCCTGTCATCAAAATGGAACAATCCAAACACCTGCAGCTATTCTTAGGCTAGGGCTCTCCACAACCCCCATCCACTCCCCACATTCATCATAAAGCACATGAGTCATCTCCCTAGAATGTGTTTCCTACATTCTTTATAATTATAGTTTATGTTACACTTAACTTTCAGAGTCCGTCTCAGGGCAACCTTCCCCTGATCTCTACACTGTACGCCCTTCCCCAAATTGGCTGGACCACACCTAAACTCTCAAGGCTACCTCTGCTTATCCCTAGGATTTGTAGCCATGCCCTCCCTTCAGAGAAAGCACAAATCTTTCAAGAGTGAAAGCTTATATTCAATTCCTGGGAGTACTATATCAAATTATCACAAGTTAGGTAGTTTAAAACCACAGAAATATATTATTTCACAGTTCTGGAGGACAGAAGTCCAAGATCAAGTTATCGGCAGAGTCTCATTTCTTCTGACGACTCAAAGGGAGGAGCTGTTTCATTTCTTTCCCTTAGCCTCTGCTGTGGCCTTCCATCTTTGGCATGCCTTGTCTTATAACTGTACCAGTCTAATGCCTGCCTCCATCCTTGTGTGGCCATCTTTCCTCTGTCCTGGTAACCCTGTGTGTCCTCTCCTTTTCTTATAAGGACACCAGCCATACTAGATTTAGCCCCCCCACCCCCAATGGATAATGACCTCATCTTAATCAATAACCATATTTGTAAATATACTGTAACCAAATAATGCTTGCATTTGGAGGTTTGCTTTAGACATAAATTTGGGGCAACACTATCCAAGCTGGGACAAAGATATACTCATTCTGTTTTTTGTGCCGAGTGTCTTCCTATCACCAAGAGAACTCGAGGACTCAGCTGATAAAGATAGCTTTATATTTATGGCGCTTGCTTTGTATGAGGTGATCTTCCGGGCTCTGCAGGGGACGCTTTCTACACTGACTCAGCCACAGAAAGGCAGTAAAAGTGCTCTTCTTATAAGTCTTGGTTCTAAGAAAAAAAGCCAATCACTTTGTAATGGTAATTGCTTTTGACCTGCTCTTCTGGGAGGCCACTGGTAGATACAATAGAGTTCACTTAAGCAAAGCTTTAGTATAAGAGATCTGGAATAATTAAGGCAGGGAGGATGGGGAGAGGAAGCAATCATGGAGAAGCCTCATCTGAAAGCATGGAAAATGCCAAGTTGGATTCACTCTGTGTAAAGGTCAGCCCTAACATGCCAACCTTTTTGAATTTCATTTGAAGGACTCTCTTTAAAATACCATGCTACAAATTTGCTAAAGAACCATTCACTCTGAGAAAACCTTTTATATAGCCACAGAAGACAGAGTTACCACATCAGAGTACAAGACCAAATAAAAACAATATAAATTCCCTGAATTTCCAGGGAAACAAGAGAAGGATCACACAAAACTTTAAATATCCCAGAGAACATTCTTGTAGAAAGGAAGCAAGCAAACAATAAACCAACAAAACATCATTAATCTTGGAGTCATAAAAATCTGTTTCCAGTTCCAGGTTGTTAGTTGTTGGCTTTGTGACATGGAACAAGTTTAGACATTTCACCTTTCTCTAATATGGAGCAATACTTGGCTTACTTACTATAAATGACTGCTTTGCAAAAACAAAATAAAATCTTACGAGTGAAATGTTTTGGGAAGTCATTAATCACCCCACAAATATTTATGATTATTTTGAGACCTTCAGATAAACAGTTATATGCTAACTCAATGAGTAACAAAGTTACAACCAAATATCCTCTACCATTTTGAAATAAAACAAATATCATCTTGAGAAAGGTCCCCAGGGATCAGCTCAAACTGGTTGCCTAGGAGAAGAGGCATTTAACTAAAGGTTAGCAAAACTGAACACCACAACTGGAAATACAAAAATAGAATTTGAAAAGGTGACCTAGTCAGCAAACCAACAAGCATGCTCACTGAACACCTACTATGTGTAAATGTTGTCTAAGATTGAAGGAGAAACAGAGGTGAAAAAAATTAGCATCCTGACTCTAAAAAGATTAGAATGCAGCCATTCACAATTGAAAAAAAAAAAATAAGTAAAATGTCAAGGTAACGTGAAGAATACAAAAGCATGGCTAAATAAGAGCTGTGTGATTTCTGCGTAAGGAGAGATCCCTCCGGATATAGTGGCCCAGGAAACATTACGGAGGAGGAGGTGGTGAACTAAACAGTACAACTTCTTGGTGGCAGTTTGGAGTCTGTGTGATGGAACAGACATTTAAACATCTTGGACGGAGTGGAGGTTGGGAGGTCTGAGACTGAGGATGGAGGAGAAGAAAGCGAGAAACTTTCATTTTCATCCAGGGCTTTGCCATTTTAAGTATTCTTTTGTCCCTTGGGTATTATCTGCAATATCAGTCTAGACCTCCATGTCAGGCTGAAATAAAAGGGATCTTAACAAATTAACCAGACCTGGGGAGAAGCCTTACTTAGAGATAATATCATCTACTCTATTCATCCCAAGCAGGAAAAAAAAAATGAGGAGATAAAGACTGAACCTATTTATCTTTAGGGTGTCAGAGACACTTGGTCAGCATTCCCACTATTTCTGAACTAATGAATGTATCCATTCACTTTAATCTCCTTAATGATAAAATAAATACATACATAAAAAAATCTTGTAAAACACACACACAAAAGATATAAGACTACATCAGCATATGTTGGGGAGGGGGAAGAGGAAAAAAAAACAGCTTGATGAGAGATGAAGTACGGAAAAAAATCAGAATGGAATTTAAAGTTGCAAAATGGATGCTTTTTTAGATTTAACAGGAGAAAATGATCAAACTGAACTTAGCTGGATTGGAACAATGCTTTCTAAAAAGTGACCTATTGAGAGATGGGAAGATCTTACCCCTTCAAGAAGAGACAATCAGCTTTTGTGTGCTGTGTCAGTGTAAAAGCTGCTTCCAGCAGAGTGGAGCATCGCCCAGGACTTTCTTTTGAGAGGAGATGGTAAGATGACAGAACGATGAACTTTAACGGGCTATCAGATATTTTTAAATAGCATTTTCCATTTTAAATGTGGATCCAAACTCAGTGCTTATAGAATGAGGGCTAAAAGCTTCAATTCAAACCAGCAAGGCCATCACCAGTATCCGCACCAAAAGCTCTCTGACAAAAATACCCTTGATTTCCAACCAGCAAGAGACTAGTTATTCCATTTAGGGAAATGACATCCTGATGACCTAAAATTACCCTTGCAGTTTCTGCAGACGGTAGCTTCAGTGATGCATCTATTCCAGGTTGCACAGAAAAGCTTTGCTAAGGCTTTTAGAGAACTCTCTCCAGAGGGATCATGCTTCTTCTGCTCTTTTGCTAAAGGTGACATGAATAGCTGTCAACATGGCACTTACCAACCACCAAAGCTGGAAATTCATTCATTTAGAAACAGTTAATGAATGCTGACCATGTGCCAAGCTCTGTGCAAGATGCTGGTGACACACAAATTACAGATGGAGCGCCTGCCCTCGAAATATTATCACCCTTTGGGGAAGACAGCCAAATAAACAGATATTCATAATACAGTAAAGAAAGATGGCTGGTTAACTGAACTCCTGAAAGGATGATTGACTTTTGCAGTCTTCTCCCTCTACAATCCAGCCCAGGTCCCTTCCTGATACTCATCTCCCCAAGATCACTAGGACAGCTCTAGCTTCCAATCTGATGGCCAGTTTAATCCTTGTCATACCTGTTTTCCAATAGTATTTGTCACTTTGTATCACCCACTAATCTTCTGAACCATCTCTTTCATTTGTTTCCAGGACTATGCAATATCTTTATTTCTCTCCTCAGCACCTTAAAAACTCCTTCTAAAATTCCTTAATTAGTCTCATATATTATTTGGTCCTCAAATGTTAGGGCTACATAGAATAGGATTCAATTCTCTCTATATGTGCCCTTCTTATACAATTTCATCTTTCAGATTCCCAAACAAAACCAGACCTTCAAATCTCTCCCAAGTATAATCCATTGTCAATTCTATTCATTAGATTCTGAAAAAGCTTCCAAGTTCCCATTCAAGATGATAAACAGAGCCTGTATATTTGACTACACCATTGCTAAATTTCCATTTATATTTACAATGTTACATAAAAATATGTACATTTTAGAAAACTGTATCAGTGTGACCAAACAGGGAAGGATGCCATTCACATACTCAATATTGTGAGAACATGTTTCCAAGATAAAATATAGGCTTGAATTCCTAGATAGAAACATTACTTACTGGCCTTCAATTCAACCCATGGAAGGCAATCTCCCTGAGTTTTTGAAACACAGGGTCAGGGATTGGAGGGGTGGGAAGCACCTGGACGATCACCAAGGAAGCCCAAATCTCATGGTGTGAATGACTTCAGGATGGACATTACCGAAATCATCAAGGTCACCAGGCTTGGATTCTCACTCCAGAGTGCTTTGGCAGCCACACAAAATATATCAAATAAAATAGAGAAATTTCCTCAGCAAGATACTGAAAATGACCTGGCTGCCCCTTGCTATTTTCTGCATTTTCATTTTGCCAGATAAAGATTCGAGTTATAAGTGAAGAGTGAGAAGGGAGCTATTACTATAGGCATGTTGTTCAGGAAGAAAGTTCTACCCTTCTGAAAGGAGTTTGTGTCTGTTTACCATTTATATTTCCTGTAACAGCTCAGTCTGAGCAGAGACCCGATCCCTATTTCCCAGGTGGTGTGAATGTTCAAGTTGTGAGTTGGTTGCAAGTCTTCCTTCTTAGTGGGTGCATGTTCAGAGTAGGTTCTGTGCATCTCTGTCCACAGTACACACTGATTCCATCTCCAGAGATTAAAAATTTGCCCTCACTGTCTCCAACCCTTCTCCTCCAGCCTCTGCTACCTTTCCTTATGGGAAAGTGGCAAACCTTTGCAATACAACAACTGGAGAGAGCAGTCTATGGTAAAAACCTTGCTGCTACTTGCAAAATATTTGGATTTTTTCCCCTTCGAGTTAGTTGTGACACACTAACATTAGCTGGGCTATTCCTCCCTCTACCTCATGGACATGATTTTGCTTATTAACAAACACTCATTAACACCCTGCTTTAAACAGCAGGTGCCCCACGCCAAGCTACAGTAAGGGGGGGGGGGGGGCAGAACCCACAGTGTATCTGTAAATTACTGCCAAAATAATTTTGTGTGAAAAGCAACCTCAAGATCTTAAGAGGTTACAATAGCAAGCATTTATTTTTTTCTCTTTTGTGAGTAAGCTATGGCTTTGCTGAAATAGGATGGACTTGGCTGCAAGTTAGATTTAGATTGTCCTTAACATCTCTCACTGGGACAGCAGAGAGCTCAGGTAGATACTTCCCAAGGTGAATTCTAAGGACCGTGAGATGGTGAGCCAAACCAGAAGACACAGGAGACAATTCTCCAGGTCCAAGCTTGAAAGCAGTTCACTGACACCACTGGATACATTCCACTGGCCACAAGTCCTAGGGTTAAGCTTACCAAGGTTCAGCTGGAAAGGACCCAAAATGACTAAGAATAAAGGTGACAGGAAAGGATAGATAATAATTGAGGTGGTTGGGATATAATTCTAACCTTATGAATTATTTTAGGAATATAACAGATGCCTATACAAGTTATGTTTGGCCATGTGTGATAAATGTGTCTATTGTTCCAAAAACTTCCCTTTGTCCCAGTTATAATCCTTTGTAACATGACCTCATAATTACTGGATCTTGGGTTTATCAATCCAGCCTTCACTATGTGAAGGTTATGACATTTTATACATAGTCTTCCTTCTCTTATCTATGCTCATGAAAATTTCTGTGTGTGTGTATATATATATAGACATATATACATACATATGTATATGTACATTTATATGTATTTATATTAGTATAACATATACAAGTAAATATGTGTATATTATATATATACACATTATAAATATATATATGTATATATTGATGTACATGTGAATTTTGTACAGAATGAAATTAAATTGTCATATTGAACCAGAAGACTTCTATGTGTAATTTTCCCACATAAAAGTATGTCTCTCCCAAAGGAACTGTGCATTACTTCTGTACCCCAAGCATAAAATAATAATACAGTAATATGTGTTAGTTAATACAGTAATAAATGTTCAAATTATTAATCCCATTAATGATTTGGTTCTTCTCTGTCCAAACATCTTATGATGATAAAAACCTAAAATCTTGTTTGGCAATCCTGCATCTCTTCATCTCTAGCCATTCTCTGACTCAGCATCTTGCTCTCCCTGTATGTCCTCCAGTTCTTTCATGTTTCCTTCGTGATGGGGTGAGGTACATGCTAATAACTCATGTGTAAATGAGCCAGTATCTGTTAACAAATCAGAAGCCTTTCTGTTAGTTTTCATCACAGTGGTGCACAGGAAAAATTAGCATCAGTGGACTATGGTTCTGACTTTTCATACATAGAATTCTGAAAGCCACTTCACCTCTCTAGCCTGAGTTTTTCCAAAAAATAAGTGGAAACAATTTTTGAAAAGCTGCCTTCTCTTCCTGTCTTACCCTGCTACATCAAATGAAATGATGTTTGAGAATATTCTTTTTAAAAAAGTGTTACACAAATATGCTCTGTGATTGTTAAAAGAGAAATGTAATAAATCCAAGAACTATTGTTTAGAAAGTAAATACGACTTGTATCTCTCAGGGAAATGAGAGAAGGACAGAGAAAGAAGAATATGGAGAAGCTATTTTTGTTTGCCCCACGTCAATGAAATGGCTTTAAATACAATATACACTTGCAGAAAAAGTGTATCTCCTCAAGATATAAAATGCTGCCCATCTTATCTCACCTATCACCCACATCAAAAATATCCACGATGGAAACAAGCAAAGGGAGAAGGAGACCAGCAGCTACAAAAGGGCATTTATTTAGGAGTGATATTTCAGAATCTGTCAGCCTCACTCAACTCTCAGTGAACCAGCTGATGTATTTTGACAGGGAAGAGGGCTGGCCCTGATGAAAAGGATCCACTTAGGTAGGAAGGTTTTGGGGAGCAAGTGCAGAGAGGGAAAGACCAATAACCAGGGCTTCCACAGTGTGTAATTTTGGGCTGATGCTCCATCTGACTCCATCTAATACAGGGCATTTCTTTCAATACCGTCTGTATTCTAGGACTAGAATAAAATCACTTCAAAGACTAACCTCCATGCTGAGGAGCCCATTTCTCATAACAATAGCTAATAATGAGTCTTCTTGAAATATCTTTTCCAATCAAAGGACGGGGATTGTCAGAACAGATATCACTGTATTAAGGCCAGACTAAAAGCCCAGTCAGGACTTCTATGCTATGGATAAACTCACTCATAAAAGCAGTTCTAAGAGATTTCTGTGAGAGTTTCAGAAAGAACACTAATTAACCCAGACAGAGAATCTTCCAAAGATGTATTCCTTCTGTTGAAGAATATCCTGTATTGGCATTTTTGTGAATCATTCTTGACATTTTGCCAGTTCTACTGTCAACTTTCAAGGGATACAGAAATACTCAGTGGATTTTTTTAAGCAACATCTATAAAACAAAGTATGATTATAAAACTACCGGCTAACTTAAAAGCAAAACAAAACACAGAGATGATCATTAAAAAACGAAACTTCTAGGAAAGCATCCTCCAGTGAAATGGCTTCATCTAGTATAGTAGAACTATGTCTGAAAGGGCTAACATGGATTAAATTAGAGTGTTCCTCAGGTTGTAGACTAAAAGTATTTTGAGTTGTTAAGTGACGTATGTGCATACATACATACACACACACACACATTCACTCAATGAATGTTTATTCAAAACCTACTGTGTTTCAGCTACTACTAATAAGCTCTTAGAGCTATTGTTATTGTTTTACAAAATATTAGTGATTATTCTAAAAAGTAGCTTCTAAATACGTGTTTATTTTATACTTTTAGTATCCAAATTATTTTTAGAGAGACTATTTTCAGAGCAGTTTTAAATTCACAGTAAAACTGAGCACAAGGTAGAGAGATTTCCCACTTAGCCCATGTCTACACACAAGCATAGCCTCCACCTTATCAACCTCCCCCCTCAGAGTGGTTCATTTGTTACAGCTGATGAACCTGCATTGATACCATTGTCACCTAGAGTCACATAGTTCACATTAGGTTTCAATCTTGGTATTGTACATTCTATGGGTTTGGGCAAACATATTATCATATGTATCCACCATTATAATATCATATGCAATATTTTCATTGTTCTAAAAATCCTCTGTGCTCTGCTATTCAGCCACCACCAGCCCCAAATCTTTCTATTGTCACCATAGTTTTGCCTTTTCCAGAGCATCATGTAGTTGGAATTACACAGTATGCAGCCTGTTCAGATTGGCTTCTTTTACTTAGTAATATGTAATTAAATTTTGTCTTTTCATGGCTGAATAGCTAATTTCTTTTTAGTGCTATATAATATTCCATTGACTGGAATTAAAAGTGCTTCATTATCCATTCAACTACTTAAGACCATCTTGGTTTCTTCCAAATTTTGACAATTATGAAGAAAACAACTAAAAACATCCATGTGCACGTTTTGGCCTGGATATAAATTTTCAACTCTCTGGACAATACCAGGGAGCTCAGTTTCTGGGTCCTATGTAAAAGTATGTATAATTTTGTAAGAAACCCCCAAACTATCTTCCAAAGTGATGGTACCATTTTTTCAGTCTCACTAGCAATGCATGAGGGTTCCTGTTGTTCCATATCCAGGTCAGTTCTCTGGATTTTATCCTTCTAATAGGTGTGTAATGGTATCTCATTTTAAATTCTGTTTCCCTAATGACAATAATGTGGGAGCACTATTTCATATGCTTACTTGCCATCTGTATATCTTCTTTGGTGAAGTGTCTTTTAAGGTCTTTAACCCATTTATCCAGTTGTTTGTGTTCTTATTGTTGAGTTTTAGAATTCTTTGTACATTCTGGATTATATCCTTTAGCACATATATCTTTTACAAATATTTTCTCCCAGTCTGTGCCTTCTCTTTTTATCTTTTTGGTCTTTTTAAAATAAAATGGTATGTACAAGTTTTATATATATATTACACATACACACATATGTATAATGTAGACTGTCAACTATTAAAGTGGAAGTCTAGTCCCAAACTGTCACGGCCTCACCCTACACTTTCTGTGAAAATGCTATGAAGCATGATTTAAAGAGCATTACTGTCAAAAATTAATGTCACCCAGAATTTGCTAATGGCTTTCACACATATACCCTTTCCTTTTATCACGTGGTCTTTCACACTACTCTGGAAAACAATATTCCTGCCCTATCTTCCAACATGACTGAAAAATGAGATAAGATACAAGTTCCTTTTATAATCTCATCCATAAGTGAATGCAATAAAGGCATAAGTTTCTGGATTATCAAAAATTCAATGAGAAAGAGAATCTTTTGACTAAGAACTCAAGAGACAATCAGAGTGGAGGACGTGGTGGTGTAGTTCTTCGTAGCTTGAAGAGTGGGGCCTTTGAGAAGCCATGCCACCAACCAGGGATAGAACATATGGGCATTACAATAGATCCTTGCTCAGCTAATGACGGGTGGACTAGAGAAGCTGATCCAGAGGCCCAATGCCTTAGACCCTTGACCCTCCCCTCACCATCTCATCATATTCTTACTCCATATGTGCTTTTTTTTTTTTTTTGGCCCACACCTGCAGCATGCCGAAGTTCCTGGGCCAAGGACTGAACTCACAGTACAGCAGTGACCTAAGCCACAGCAGTGATAGCACTAGATTCTTAACCCACTGAGCCACATGGGAACTTCCACATCTGCTTTTCTAAAACACACAAACAATAAACAGCTCAATGCTCACCTACCACATGCTACAAGACAGGGGTAGCATATTTTGGGTGTAAATTTATGAGTGAAAACAGGATGTTTATTTTAAATATGTCTCTATAGCACTTGGAATCATCAGAAGGCAGGGCTTGAGTGAAGACAGTGCTAAAGTGGTGATGCCCCCACAAAGCTCTGTGAGATGGTGGCTGTGGAGCCCAGCTCCTGTGGAACCTGCCTCACAGCCTGATGGGGCACCCTCTCCTTGCCCTCCTCTCTGAGGACATCACCAGATGCTTAGGGGAGAGGGACTTAGGCAAGGTGGGGAGGGGGGCGGGGCTCTGGCTGCAGTACTGCTTAGCCACTTATCCCTGTGCTCATCCACCTAAACTCTCACAGACCCTTGCCAGAGAAAAATGGCTCCTGGTCAGAGCTTGTCAGCAGGAGGCTTGGCTGAGGGATAGAAAGAAAAAGAGTTCTCTTCGAGCATCATTATTTCTTTCTCTGCCTCAGTAATAACAAGAAGACAACTGAAAATGACTGAGTAAATTGTTTTTGGAATAAATGCATTCTCTCCCACTGCTCTCCTCCTCCTCCTTCATGTTTCCTCCCACTCTCCCATCCTCTGCATGCAGGAAGACCTCTCTTCTCTCTTTCAGGTAAGACAAAGCTACTAAAAAAGCCCTGGAACAAAATATGTATGTATATGATTATCCCCCTAAGCCATCAGGGTGTAGCCTCCAGCTTTTCAGGTCAGGAGGGTAGATGTGGTCTAGACAGAAACACTGTCCATCTTCAAATTCACACGTCCTGGCCAGAGCACAGGTGTCACTGGCTTGTCCCTGACCAAATAACATGGTCTGACTCCTGAGGCTTTTCCACACACATTAGCTTGAAGCCCCCTGGGTGCTGAAATATGATCCCCTACTGAAGACAGAGTTCAATGCTCCTCAGGCTAGATACATTCCACGAAACGAAGTTGTTAGCTTTGCTGCAGGATATGCTTTGTGAGGGTGCATGTGTGCGTCCTCTAGGCTCTCTCTCACTTCCAGCCCGGTCTCTGCTCTGGGAGAGCTTTCTCTGGACCTCTTGAAACACGTTTCTTATTTGCCACACAGATCCTGTAATCCAACCTTCTATGAGCTTGACTTTCTTCAGCTGTAGATGAAATTACACGGAGATACAACTTTATCTGGGAACCTCTGCTGTGAACTTCCTTTCCACTAGGGAAATCACATTAGTTTTAAAGCAGGGTGTCGGCCAAATTAATGAACACAGAAAACCAGTGACAAAGGGTAGCACTGTATGGGTCCCCACACTGTTTCCACCAACATACACTAATGCCCCTTAACAAACAGTCTCACCTGCCAGTTAACTCAAGACCTCAGGACCCACCTCATCTGAGATCTAGTCTTTAGGGGCATCTCCATGCCTATTGCCCACGATGACTGAAATAGATTGAATTTAACTTTCTGTGCTATTACTCTGGTTCCTATTGCTATAGCTCAGCTTATACATGTCTATGTGATTTGCCACTCTAGTTAAATACCAAGCTAACTGAGGCACAGAACTTACTACAAATTTTTTCTGCCATCCCCAGGATGCAGGGTTGTACTAAAGGATCAACAAATGTTTGATAGTTAACTGATAGATTTATGAAATGGCTATAACTGGGATTAAGAATCATCATGATGATAAAATACCTTTTAAAGAACATTTATAAATTGCCAGGAACCGCAACAGACGTTATATATGCAATAATTAATTTATATAAAACCCTTACAAAGGAGAAATAGCATTCTCTATACAGAAAAAAAAAAACCCAGCATTTTAAAGAAAATAAATTGTCTCAGGGATATGTACATAAGAGGTAAAACAATTGTATTTCTGCCTCCTAATCTGGAGAGTGATGGTCTAAGTAGGATTTTGAAAGCATCATTAATAAGGCTTTTTTTAATGCGCAGTAGGGAAGATTGAATTTTCCCAACAAAATTTATTTCTCCTTTCATGATCTCATCTAGAATTGTGTGTGTGCGTGTGTGTGTATAACAATCAGGACTTCCAATGTGCTTGTCCAGGTGCTCTTAGGTTTTTAGTAAAAGTCATTTGTGGATCACAGAATGACTGAGAGAGAAGGACTATAAAATATAATCTAATCCAACTCTGCTTGTTTACTTTCAGCATCCATTTGATGTCTTTAAAATCCTGTAAGCAAAAACGCTTTACAACTCAAGTAGATGTCACACTTCAAACATTCCTGGGCAAAAAGCATATCATTTGGTAGAAGGAGTTACATGTGGCTCTAAATTCTCCTATAAGCATGCCTCCCAATACCTAGGCTATGTCCGCTAATTCTCAATTGTCAGCTTCTTCTTTAGACTGTGACTTTCAAGATCACTTTTTGGGGATTTTGGTGTCTTACAGCGTCACCCAGGTCATGTCTCATCTTGCCTATTGACCACAGTCTGGAAACCAGTTTCAAGAACCACTATACTCCTAGTTTCCAATGTGGTTCAATTATGCATGTTTTAGAAGCTTGACAAGAGGAGTGATTTGTTCCTAAATTCAATAAGAAGTGGGATTATCATTGGATCTTCAACCTGGAAGTCCTATTTCTGTTCTGCTGTACCACACAATAAAGGGAAAGTTTCATTTTTTTCCAATAGAGAAGCTCTTTCTTGACACTGAATTAAGCACCTGATGAGGGGAGATGTGAATGTCTGGGATGAGGGAAGAACCATACATAAGCTATTTCAGGTTATCAGAGAACATCATATAACTATAATTCACTTGATAAGAATAAACACCAGGGATGTGGCCTAGTTTTCTACCTAGATTTAATTATTCCCAGTTTGTTTTGTTTTGTTTTTTGCTTTTTAGGGCTGCACCAGGGCATGGAAGTTCCCATGCAAGGGGTCGAATTGGAGCTGCAACTGCCAGTTCACACCACAGCCACAACCACACCAGATCTGAGCTGTGTCTGTCTATGACCTATGCCGCAGCTCATGGCAATGCCAGATCCTTAACCCACCGAGCAGAGCCAGGGATAGAACCCGAGTCCTCATGGATACTAGTTGGGTTCATTACCACTGAGCCACAACAGGAATCCCTAATTATTCCCAGGTTTTATAAAAAGATTATGACTCTATAATTTGGGGGATATTCACCTCAGAAAAGAAGAACAAGATATACAAAGATTTCTGGGGAAGTAAAAAATTAGCTTTATTATAATTAGTATTTAAAATAAAAACAAACAATAAGCAAATGAACAAAACAAACATAAAAACAGATCCAGAAAGCCCTTGGGCTGTGGCCCAATATATGAAGTCAGCTGACACTTCTATCACCAGTACAAGAGCTGATGGCCCTCCCCAAACATGTCTTTTAACATCTGCTGCTTGCTTGCCTTCAAGCCTGTTCTAATATTCATCTAATATTTTTCCCCTGGGAGTGATCAGAAGATGCATGGCCACTTCTGGAGATGAGAGGCCTCTAGCTTCCTTGATGGCTGTGGATCCACTTCTTCCAAGTCACGATTTCACCTATTCACCTACATATCGATCCCTTAACCAAATTCACAAGTCCTTAAGGGATAACAGATTATAGTTCTTCACACTGGCAGCCTAAGAGGAAAGGTTTTCATAATACACTAGCACCCTTCCTTTATGGTGATATTGGCTGTTGCTTCTTTTTGATTTGTGAAATCTGTAGTCCTGGTGCCTATAGATTTTGAAAGAATACATGCAGTTTTACCTATTCACTTTGAAAGTGAAACAAATGGGAAATCGAGATGATCAGAGGGAAGAAAAATCTTCGATTCCACAATTGAAGAGTGAGTAATGATGCCAGGATTCAAAAGCATACAGTTAGTATGTGGGTTTAGAGTTAAAAATAGTCATGAGGAGTTCCTGTTGTGGCTCAGCAATGATGAACCCCACTAGTATCCACGAGGATGTGGGATCTATCCCTGGCCTCTTTCAGTGGGTTAAGGATCCAGCGTTGCCATGAGCTGTGGTATGGGCTGCAGACACAGCTCGGATCTCATGTGGCTATGGTTGTGGTGTAGGCCAGCAGCTGCAGCTCCAATTCGACCCCTAGGCCAGGGAATTTCATATATCACATGTGTGCCCCTAAAAAGCAAAATAATAATAATAATAATAATAATAATAGTAATAATAATAAGTGAACAGAAATTCATTGACAAGGTTAAAGGACAGAAAAGTAACATTCTTTAGAAGAATCTCCTTAACCATACCTCTTTCTGTCCCAGATTTAACCACTATCCTAAATTTGCATTGTTTTATATAGTTTTAGCACACACAAAAAAATCCCTAAAATATATATTACTTTTACAGTCATTTCAATTTTAACATTATGTAAATGTATTTATACTATACGCAATTAATGTAATACGTAATTCATTATTTTTAAATGTTTTATGTAATTAGCTATTTTAAAATTTTTTACTCAACATTCACCTGTACATATCTGTAATTACATATGACAAATTATTTGTCCATTCTACTGCTGATGGACATTTGTTTCTAATATTTTTTGCAATTTTGAAAATACTATGCTATAAAGTCTCATAAATATATATTTATAAATATTCATATAACTACATGCAACAAAGATATATATTGCATCATCTGGAAAGATGATATTCTCTATGGCATGTATCATGAGAAATGGTTGGAATGGACAGTATGCACCTATACAAATTTAGATGAAAAGAAAAACACCCTCCAAAGTGTACCAATTTACTCTCCTGTTAGCAATGTAAGAGAGCTCCCAGTGGCCACAGTCTACCGACATTTATTTAAAGTTTTTAAAAATCTGGTATATCTGAAAGGGTATCTTGATGTGATTTTAAATTATATTTTCCAGATTACTAATAAAATTGACCATCTTTTTACAGGTTTGAATGCCCTTTGGGGTTTCTTTCCCTGGTAGTTATTTTATAATGAGAGGCTTGTTTTTCTTATTAATTGATATGTTATTGTTTGACACTAATCCTTCATTCACTGAAGATATTTCCTACAGTGTGTGGCTTGTATCTTTAATCTCTCTGTGAAATGTATTAATATTTTTCTCTATGGTTTCCTACTTTGTATCATGCTTTAAAAACTCATTCCATACACAAAGTCATAAAGGTATTTTCTCCTATAAGCTTTCAAGTCCCCCCCCCCACACTTTAGTCCTTCATTCAATTGGCTTTCATTTGTGTGTGATGCTGTGATGTGAAAGAGATGACTTTTTAAAAATTTTTCTACGTATGCAAAACCATTTCTCTCTGCGCACTTTAATACAGAGCTGACCTCACCACAACGCAACAAGCAAGGATTTCCAATGTTAACTTTCCCTTGTCAAGAGTCAACAATTGTGTAAGTGCTTCTGGGAATCCTACTCTGTTCCATTTGCCTATCCCGTTGTGCTTCCAGCTTAAACATCTTATGTCCTACTTTACAGAGAAAACTGAAATAATCAGAATTCAATTGCCACAGATTCCTGCTATCAAATCTACCCTCCATACCTGCATTTGGTAAAAGAGATGACAATGTTCACCTGTGTTTATTGCACGAGAATTGAGAATTTATGCGTTCCGTATTTGTACACAGCCTCAACCACATTCCTTTCTCTAAGGGTCTTGCACCAGCAATCCCCCTTTCTCTTTCCCTTAATTCATCAATGTTTCCTCCTCTAAAGAGCTGTCCTCACAGCACATGAGCATAATTTCTTCTTCTTTACAAGAAACAATACAGATTTTACTTATGTCTCTCTAGCTATACCCAGTTCTCTGCTCCCCTTTATAGTAACACTCTTTGAAAGAGCTGATTGGCCTCACTTCTTCAATACCTCACATATATTCTCTCTCAAGCTCATTGTATTCAGGCATTCAATTCCATCATTCTGAAACTGCTCTTGTAAGGATCAGCAATGGCCTGTATCTTGATACATTTGACTAAAATTGGCTTTAGGAAGACTGATCATCCTCTCTCTGAAATATTGACCTCCAGAATACCAGACTCCGCTGGTCCTTGTCCTATATCAGTGGCTGTTCCTGAACCCATCTTTATGGTAATTATTTCTCTCATTCCTGAATGAGAGGTCCAACCTCTTAACGTTGGACCACATCAATGGCCAGCCAGAGTAACCTTTACTCTTTCCTTTATGTGTTACATGCAAGCCACCAAGAGAGACCACTAGCTCTGTCTTCGAATATATCCTGAATCTGACCAATCCTTTCCATCTTCACAGTTGTCACCCTGATCTGAGTTGCCCCCACCTCTTGCCTGAATTATCACATTAACCCCTCCCTCTCTTCACCCCATGCTCTCCCATGATCTGTTATCAACACAGTGACTCAGAAATCTTTTTAACATTAAATCTGGTCATGTCACTTACTTTTCAAAATCCTCCAATGATGTCCCATTTTATATAGCAAAAGTCAAATCCCTAACTGTGGCCATCCAAGCCTCCCACAATCTGAACCCTGCTCGCTCGCTCTCCTCTGACTTCATCTCTGCTACTCTCTCCTCTCCTCACTCTACTCCAGCCCACTTCCTTGGAAAAGCCAGGCACACTCCCACCTGAGCACTTCTGTTCTCTAGTAAATCACACAACAGGCTCCCTCACCTCTGATAAGTTTTTACTCAAAGGTCACCTTGTTCATGAGCCCTAACACAATTTTGAAAATTGAAAATTAAAGTGAACCCTTCCTCTTAGCACCTATAATCCTTTTACCCTGTTCATTATCCTTCACAACACTTCTCATCTTCCAGTGTAATCTCTAACTTACTGAATTATTACAGTCATTGTCTGTCTTCCCGGTAGTACACCGAAGCTGGCTCATACCAGCTCAAGAGAGCTGATTGAACACATTTCTTGCCAACTCTCTGTCATCTGGTAGCTTGAAATTGGCCATGGTAAGGGTATTGCATCACAGAAGTCAGGATATGCTAGAAATCAGACGGGTGTGTGTGTTTCTGGTTGTTAAAAATTTACCAGCACAACACTGGTTTTCCGCTTCTAAACAACTCTTTCTTTGGTGAGACTGAAGCAAGGATTTGTATTTATTTTACTCACTGCTGTTTCCCTAGCACTTATAATAATACCTAGTATTTATAGGTGGTTTAAGAAATTAGGAAATGAATGAGAGTTGCATATTATTTTTCCCCTTAATCAGTAAATATGCTGAAATATAAGGTTCTCCAATGTTAAAAAAAGATGAATTCCTGGAATAAGCCCAATATAGTAATAATGTATTTTCTAATTATACACATTCTTTTTATGTGTTGTTTAAAGATGATGCATCTTTAGCACATGTAATTAATCAATAAGATTATCTGATGGGTTCCTATCTTATGCTGCTTTATGGTAGGTTTTCATGTCAAAGTTATGGTAAACAATTATATGAATCAGGGAGAATTATTTCAACTTTTATTTTCTGAAAAAAGCTTGTGTGATATTGGAATTATGTGTTTCATAAATATTTGGTATAGTTACCCTCTAAAACTATTAAAGTTTTCTTTGGGGGAAGATTTAATATAATTTTATTTAATGATTTCAAGACAATTGATATTTTCTATTTCTTCTTAAATTTATTTTTGCTACTTATATTTTTCTAGAAATTCATTCCCTGCAGATATTCTTTGGATTTACTAACATATTACTACTTTAATCTGTGCCACATCTATGCTTATGGCCATTTTTCACACTTAATATTGTTTATTTAGGTTTTTAATCTCCACTTTATCCAGAAAATTGAATTGTCCATTTTGTCTATTCAAAGAAGACACTTTGTCTTTTTTGATCCTCTCTCCATTACATCTTTGTTTTATTCTTTCATTAATTTACTCTAACATTATTCTTAAAAAATATTTCCTTCTTATTTTCTTGCTTATATTATGTGGTGGGCAAACATTCTAAAAATTATTCCCTGCTGAATCCCCTGAACTTGTAACTATGATGAGATGGTATTTCCATCATTATTTTATGCTGTATAGCAGAGCTGAATTTAACATACAGAGATTATCTGAAGGTGTTTTAAAAGCAGAGAGTTTCTACAGTTGGTAGCAGAAAAGACAGAGACAGAAAGCATGAAGGCAGTTTGATGTGCTAATGCTGGTATTATAAATGCAGCTGAGTCCATGTCCCTGAGTTCTGGCCATTACTACGAGAGGGAAGTGCTAGAGGAAAATTTCAAGTTACTTTCCTGAAGATAATATGCTTACCTTGAAATATCTTACTCCTACACATTCCTCTTGGTAAGATACAGTGAATAATTAAATAATCTTGGAAAACATATTGAAAATAGCAGACTTCCTTCAACTTCTAAACCGCTTCTATCCAGAACTTTATGGGAGGAGACATAAACTCTATTTTACTTAAGCCACTGTGTTTTATAGTCTCTTGAGCATAGCAGCTTGGCTTGTACCCCAACCATTACAATATAATTAGAAATTGTTCACTTAAACTTCTACATCTTTTGTCTTTTAATTTTTCTTTCAAATGTTCTGTCTCCTTATCAATCTGTGCCTCATTCTACTGTCATTCTATATTGTCAGATCCATAATCCAGTTTGCTAATTCCTTCTTCAGCTGTGTCTAATGGAAGGTTTATTCCGTCCATTGAATTTTAATTTTTTTAAAGATTATAAATTTTATTAATAAGAGCTGAATTTAAAATTTTAAACCACTGAAAGAACTTTAATTTCAATCCCTGTGCTTTCTGATTGTAACTGATTCTTTTGCAAATATATCCATGTTGATTTAAATATTATCTACCCATTTATAATATTTCAAGTGTCTCTCTAGCTCTTTAAAAATTTCAGATCTAATGATAATCTACTGATTGGGAGTCTTTGGAGTCCTGACTGTGTAAAGAGTTATTTCTGTTATCGCTTGCTCAGTCAGGGTGGTTAGTATCATGAGTTGCTGAGTAACTTCTTACTGTGAACACATGTCTCCTGAAAGTCTCTTTGTGAGAGTTTGTTGAGATGAGATCTAGGTTTAATATATGTTCATCCAGAGATGATAATTATTTGCTTCTGCATAATACCTGGATGACTACATTTAGAACCATTTTAAACCACATTTATTTTGGGAAGTGGGTTGGGAGGCACAGAAAGTATGAATTCTAACCCTCAAGCTCCAAAGAGAAGATCTGTGGTTTAAAATTCTCTTTATTTTTTTTAAAATAATATTATTCAGAAACAATGTGCCAAAGGGGTATAAGTCCACATATCTCCCACTACAGGGTACATTTATGCTTTCTATTTTGCCACAAAAATTATATACCTTTAATACATCTAGATTCATACAGTCGTTCAAATTTTCCATGATTTAGGTCATCAAGAATGAACTGAATTGCCCAGAGCAATATCAGTTATTGTTTTTTCCTTTGGCTTTTGGATTTCTAATATTCCATTTCTTTATTTTTTTTTACCAGATCAATAATGAGCTGAAAAAAACATATTTAGGTATGACTTACTAGAAGATGGTTGCTTATACATCTAAACTTCCAAACTTCCAGATAAGCTTTCCATTTTCTCCAAAACATGTATTGTTATGTCAAACTGCCTTTTTTGGAGGGGTCACTTTCTGTCTCCCACTCTTTAGAATATAACTTCTTGAAACAGGGAACTTGTTGGTCCTGTTGAAAGCTACAGGCACATAGCTATGCCTAGCACATAGAAGATGCTCAATAAAATTTTCTCAAAATAAACAGTTATAAATATATATAATTATATATTTATACACACATACATGCATTTATGTATGGGGATATATATATGTGTGTGTGTGTGTGTATGTTTGTGTGTATAAAATTAAAATTTGAATCCATTTCTTAAACCACTCATCAGTCATAAGACATTGTAATTTTAATATGCGTTAGACATAATAATAAGATTAAAGATACATCACAAAAGTTAAAGAATTCATTTCACTGAGTATTTGGTAAAAAGGTAAATGGGAGTCCTTCAGACAAAATTGGTTATTAATGTGACAGACACAGAAGACAAATACATACTTTTAAAGTCCTGAGTTATTGTAATATATATAGTCACTGAATGTTAACCTTAATTTCAGGTTGTCATTCAGGTTTGCATCCTTAACGCATCATTTCTCTGGTGGCTTTGAAAGGTGCCGTATTAGAGATTGTCACTTGGAGGTCTGAGGCACCTGGAGTTTCTGTAGGATGACTGACATGAACATTGAACAGTCTTTATAGCCTCTGCCAGCAGGCCTTTATCCCAAGTAAAGGGAGTAGATTAGATAATTGGATGGTTCAGCAATAATTCGTGTATGTGTATTTGATGGAAGCAAAAACATGTGCTCAAGAATGCAAATTTGAGGAAGAACTGTATTTGTTGTGGACAGAGCACTGGAACTGGGGTTTGGAGACCTAAATTTTAAGCCAAGCTTATCCTCTTACTAGGTGTTTCACTTAACCCTTCTAAATCACAGCCAATTCATCTGCAAATTAAAAGGATATTGTAGAAAAGGTCCCTTCCAATTCTACAATTCTATTAACAAATATTTCACAAACCCATAGGCCTTTCTGAAGCTCAAATAAAGTTTTAGAATAAGTTATTCTTCTTCTGTGGTATTCAGTATAAAAACACCTTTGCTGGATTTTTTTCAATATTTGTGATACCTGTCCCCAAGTGCTTTCCCAAAGTACTTGGTAATAAGACCAAAGACAGAGCTCTATAGAGAAAAAAATGACTTATTCTGTGACCTTGAAGAAGAAAAGCTGGGGACCTCTTAGAGTCATTCAGTTGCACTCTGTACCATCTCTAGCCTAGCTTGATGCATGGGTTATGAGACTGTGGGTGAAATTTCCCATTAGAACTCTGATGCCACCCACCTCTGATTTATAGACCTCATATTTCCTTGTTCTGTGCCATCACTCTACCTCTGGTTAGATTCCACTTCTTTTTCTTCATCCTTCCAATTAGTTCTACTCAATGCCATCAACTGAATGACAGAGAATGAAAGCACAGTGCTTTTAACATATGCTGACCTTGATCCATCAAATGGCTATAGAAATGCCCTGGCTTCTATCAAAGTAGAATACTGATAAAAAAATACAAATTATCAATATCAGAAATGAAATAAGTGTCATCAGTACTGATCCCATGAACATTAAAATGAAAATAAACATTATGAACAATTCTTTGCCCATAAATTTGATAACATGGATGAAACTGACCAATTCATTGAGAGACACAAACTAACAAAACACACAGGACTCCTAAACCAGACTGGGTAAAGCAAATAGTACATCAGCTTCAGCCCACGAGATGATGAGAGCGAAGGTTTGTGATAGTGCAATACCAACAGTGAGTTTAGAGGAGCCCTGATCATACCTTTACACTCATGATTGACGATGCTGGAAAGCTTGCTTTCATGTCCAGTAATTGAGGTTCTCTCTGTGCCTACAATCTTGGTAAATCTCAGCATTGTTTAGATAGTTTAACCTTCTCATCATCCTCTTTTCATGAGATTGGACCATGCTCTCTGTGCCTTAAACTGTTGATAAAGAGTTTATCATAGCACACTAATGGCCAAACCTAAGATGCCTTCTGTAGCTTCATTCAAACAGCTCTACATCCCCCGCCATCTCACTGTTGTAAATAATAAATTCTACCACCACATGATGAGACTTGATAACAATGCCTTTCTTGGGTTTCTCCTTGAGAATGATATCTTCCAACCAGATCAAAAAAATTTTTTTCTACCTTCTTATATTTCTTTACTGCTTTCCTTTCTCCTGGTCCATCATGGCAATCTCTAGATATTGCCTTTGTAATGACATAGTGTTTCTTTTTCTATCTTTAGGCACAGTGGGAAGCAAAAAGCCGTTTAAAACCTCGGCCAGTTGGAGGTAGGTCACAGTAGTCAAGAGGCACAAAAGAGGTAGACCTAGCTTGATATTTGGTTTTGTTATGGTGTAATGAACTTGGACCATCATTCATTCTTTTCATTTCCCTATGTCAAACCTGAGGATACAAATATCAACTTCATAGGGATAGTGCAAAGACTAAATCAGATTCTATCTATAAGGAATGTAGCATGGAAGTTTCCATAAACACTCAAAATATAGAAATTAAAATAATATCTGAACTAGCATTTGCTTTACAGATACCTCTATCATCTTCTAGAAGCATCTTAACTGGATGAATCCTGTTCCTCCCATTCCTCTTATCCTCCATATGTAGAATTGAAAAGGTCCCCAGGGAGCATGTCTTTCCATTTTCTTGAGGAAATATTGCTTAATAGTCCATGTTTTATTGAAAGTAGAGGCATGACTAGATCTCACAGCTGTTCTCTTGGGGTAAAAGATCTGGGAGGCGGATTCGGGGCAAGCAGATATTTTGAGAGTTTTGATAGTAGATCATTGCTCTTCTTTGTGGAGTTTATAAGGAGGGATAGGTCCCTCCAGTCCTGTTCTTTGCTGGATTTAATATAAGAAAAGAGTAGAAAGTAGCAGAGAGTCAAAAGGACAGGAAAGCCCCTTGGTTATGGCTGTTAAGTCACAAATTAAAGAAAACACCAGAAAATGCAGCCCCCAATGCAATCCATTAATAGAGCTCTCAAATGTATTAGCCAATTAAACTTTTCTCAAGAAGCCTGGGAAGCTTTTCCAAAAATTCCAATCAACACAATCAGGGACTCAGAAAAACACCTGCACTAGAGCCAACACACCTCTGAGTATGAAGTGCTAAAAATTCTAGGATTTAGTCCAAGACTAACTTTAATCAGGAAACTAATTTTAATTTTAAAATGGAAATAATGTAAGGAGAAAGGAAGAAAACAAGCTGAATGGTAGAAAATTAAATAGGATGCTGAAGTCTATAGAAAGCTGGCCAAGTGGAATTGGCTTTCATTTCACACAGAGACCAACTGCAGAAGCGCAGAATGAGTCTTCTGTGGCAAAATGCCTCAGGGCTCTTAGCCTTTCTGTCTCTGGTTGTGTCTGGAATTCATTCTGCCATGATCTTCATTATGGCTAAAGTACAAAATTGCCGCATGCTTAGCTGCCCTGCATGGGCCCCCTGAGTTGACTGAGTCAGATGTCAGAGAACCAAGGTCATTACCATCATTCTTACCAGATGTGTATCAGAATCTTAGAGGGAACCATCTAATATTTTTCTCTCAGCTCTTGCATCACATACTGGCACCCTTGGCTCCCACAAACATCCTCAACACTCTCCTAGACCTAAGAACCCTGTGGCATGGTAGAGAGAACTGATGAGTTTCCCACCAAGAAGTTGGGCAGCCTAACACCAACCCAGCCTGGCATACATTTGGCTTTGGACTTGGACTCTAGCCTCAGGAAGAACTTGCACTATTTCTCATGGGACTAGGTCTCCTCATCTCTTTTATTACCACCTTCAGCAATTAGTTCTCTCCAGCTTGAGTCTTTTTACCCCCACCATTCTAGCTATAGACACTGGTTTGGCTCTTACCAATCCTTCCAGGAAATGGTCCCTGGATCCTGCCTTTGACCTTCGGTTAGGTCTCTCTGGTAAGCATCACATTCTTCCAACCTGGACTGTCAACCCAGGAGTGGGCTCCACTCCCTATGATACTGTGCACCACCCTCTTGACCAGCTACCACCTCCAATAGGGCTCCCAGGCTCCAGTCTGCCTGAGCCGCTGTCACCACTCTTAGCTACCCTCTGCTCACTGCCCCCTTCCTATTACTTTCTCCTTCAATCTTCTCCCGATCTCCTTCACTGTCCAAGAAATGTTTCTACAATACTTTCTTAGCCTCTTTGCTGAAAACTCCATCTTGTCCTTCTTTACTTTATCCCATCTTCCTGCTTTACTTTATCCAATCTTCCTGCTTGAAAAACAGTCACAGTGCTGGTAAATGACTTAAGCTTAAGAACAAAGACTTGTTATATGCCTAAAGGTCAGAGTAAAAGCTTAACCTTTTACCAGCTAAGTGGCTAAAATAGTAAAAGAACTTATAGTAAACAAACCCTATATCCTCTACCCATAGCCCCTCCTCACTTGATCTCATCTAAAGAGCACAATAAAAGCAGTGTGGTTTCTTGAGGCAGGGCTCTTGGTCCCTGAGACCTTGAGTCCCCCCGGGTCCCACCTTTACTGTCTCTGTGTCTTGTTTTATGTTTACTTTTTTCCTTAAGTTTCACAGCACCCATTCTTCAGCCCCATCCTGCTGAGCTGGTCTTGGCACTTCACCTCCATATCCCACCCATCTAGGGATCACAATCTCAGATAAAATCCTCTTCAAGCTCAATATTTCCTGCCTTCACAAAGGCTAAATGATAAATCTTACTGCATTGTGATAATAGCAGAGGGGTGAGTGCGAGAGAGAAATCAGATACAAACATGAACTAAACTTGTCTCTTGGCCTCAAAGTCTTAACCTTGCACTGGACAACGTGGCTGCAAAAAAGTCAGTCACAACCTAAGGAAGCTTATACTAAAAAGCCATACAGCTGGCAGATCAAAAATGGACCGTGGTCCTAGCTTTCAACTCCTCTACTCTTCTAATTTCCTCTTTGTATATGCCAAGTTCTGAATATATTTAGTTCAAAAGATTATACACCATTTCCTACAGCATCATTGTTCACCTCAACCCTATCCATGGTACTACACTGAGAAAACTGTCATAAGAAAATGAGAAATGACATCTTTTACCCCATGGCATAGCTGCCCTTCCCCTTAATTCAATCTGTGGGATCTACATGCTGGGCCCAAATACAAATAGTACAGCTTCATATTTTTTGAATGTTCAGCTTGTCTTGTGAGTGTTAAAAGTATCTCTCCTTATTCCTCACATTGCAAAATGCAGGACAAAAATTATTCCCACTTTCCATCTGTTACCTGCCCTCTCTGCAAGAAGCTATGCTCATCTACTCAAGTAACACACACAAAAATTTGACTGAGGAATGACTCATGAATTTATCTTTAAGGGTTAGATCAAAGGAGTTTGGACAGCATGGGTAAATCAGGCCATGTGTACAGAAAGGATGCTCCAGACACAAGGCAGCAGGTGGATGGTACAGATGCAAAACGCTAGGGGAGGGACCTGGATCCTTCATGCCTCTTCTGTGTAAGGGCAGTGATAGATTGGAAGTGACAAACTAAAGGGTTCTGTAACCATGTAACCATGGAGGTAAGGAGAGGATAGCATGCAGGAAAGACAAACTTTAAAGAAATTAAAAAGGACATCAAAGTCTGCTCTTATTCTGTTCTCAGCCACTCATACTTCCTATTCTTCCTCAGAGAGCTAGATCCTTAAGGATAACTCATGGTTTAAAATTTTCATGACGCCATTGTCAGAGTACATCAGAGAGTCCTTTGTTGCTTTTACAATTTCTTTACAAACTTCTAATTTCTTTGTAATTATCTGTTTATGTTCCAGTGCGTCTTATTAAGATTGTGAATCAAAAACAGCACATGTGTCTCAATAACCTGTACAAATGGGTACATAGCTAAGTGTCTGATGCCTAAAAGATGCTCTTAAATGATCACTGGTGATTGAATGCAAGGATGAAGAATGTGGTGTTTGCTGGGTGCATCCTGCATGAATGGAAGTTTACACTTGGACCATAATATTTTACTGGTTCTGAAAAGGTCTGTCTTTCTAAGGAAGCATCAGGAGTGAATGGAGTCATAATTACTGAGACTTCTGAAGTTTGCTGTTCCCCCAAAGAATGTTTTACTGTTACATTTTCCTGTTATGTGGGGGACAGGGGGCACAGTTAGCAATTTACCTGGTTTCACTTTAGACATGTATTTAATAACTAAAAGGAGATGATCCCACTGATCATTTTGCTGTTATTACTAGTTGGTAACTTTGAATGAAATAAAATTTTGATATTTGAACACTTACTCCTTTTGACATACTTGCTAAACACTTTATGAATAAACACTCATTTGATTTCCCCCCAAATCCTGCAAAGTACATATATTTATGTCTGTTTTATAGATGATAGAATTGAGGCACAGAAAGATTTTAGCAATCCACAGATTTTAGCTATATCTAGTAAATGACAGAGCCAGAGTGGTTTTTTTTTTTTTTTTTAATAGCTCATGTTTACTAGACCCTTGACTCAGAGATTAGACTAAAAGTTTTGAATGATTGTCAGTGTAAACACATTCCCTGATCTATTACATTATTTTAAATGGAAAATACTGTCTTTTGACCCCAGGGATTAAATACAAAGTATGTGTTGTGATCAAAGGCTTGGGATGTACCATAAGAAAAATTTCCATTCACCAGTCACGACTGGGAATGAGATGATTAACGTTCCAATCAGAGCTGGGAAGGTATGTGATTGTGATGCCATGTGACATACAGTAATACGTTATCAAGACTGGGGATTTGGGGATGGCCAGGTAGGAATGACAATCACCATATTAACACAGACATACATCACATATTTGTCCCTTCATTTAATAACTATTTTTGGAACACCTACCTCTTACATGCCAGGCGTTGTGGGAGATGCTGAGAATATATTCATTCAACCTCCTTAATGTTTCTATAATCATATGTTTTCTTCCTATATTCCATCTCCTGAAATGATTTGTGTTCTAATCTGCTCTTTACTGGACAACAATCTCCTGACTAGCTACTTGGCTATAAATCTCCACCTGCTCTTTTTTAAATTTTTGGCTATGTTCACAGCATGCGGAAATTCCCAGGCAAGGGATCAAATCCACGCCATAGCAGTGACCCCAACCTGCGCACATCGGTGACACCACCAGATCCTTAATCTGCTGAGCCTCAAAGCTCCTCTACTTGTTCTTATTGTATTCAGACTTGAACCCAATCTTTCCTCCCCCACTGCAATAACTGCCTTGTAGCAGTGTTTCTTGAATAACCATCGTTAACATGTGTCCCAAATACTGGTTTTTTTCTTTAGCACACTCCATTGCTCTTCGGATGATATTCTTAACCTACAGCATGGATTACAGGCTCTTCACAATGAGTCATCCCCATCTCAAAGGAGACCAACGACCGACCTGAAATGTTTCTCGCTAGTTTAGTCAACTCTCTTCTTAACTTCTTTAACCATCTCACACACACAATGTCAGGCTGGACTGCAGCTCCTAGTTAACTGCCAATTCCTAACTAACCTCTGAATATTTAGGGACAGGGATTTGAATTTACATATTTTTGTTTCCATAACACCTCTCATAAAACTTGGAGAATTAAAGGTTTTTCAAAAGTTTGATGACTATTTAGACATGATCTTCACCATCAGGATGTGTTAAGGTGATTTCCTAAGCTCCACAAAGACAGAGGCACTGATAACACTGCAGCTGATGCTTATATGCCTTTTCACAAGGTGTTATTTTGAATGAGTGATTATTTCAATGTATTTATTCCACTGGTCACGCTCTAATTTCAAGATGTTCGGCCTTCTGCACAAAGGCTTAGACATAGAAATATGTGGAATTCTTAGCAATCAACTTCTACCCTTACCTTATCCCTCAGCAGTCTGTTCACTTCCTTGCCTTTACCCTCTTTTCCATCCTTTTTTTTTTTGTCCTTGTTAAGATCACTTGACTATTTGATAATTATGATAGCATTTTCCAAAGTTTTACTATCAGGATGATTTATCTGACATTTAATATATTATTAAGGAAGTGGGGCATTGCTCAAAGTTTATAGTTTGAATCTGAAGCTTAAAGGTTTTCATAATGTTTAGGAAAGGTATCGTAAATGTCATCTCTCTCCAGAACCAGCACTCCCATAGTCAATGCCAATTGGATTTATTTAGGACTTGTATTTCTTTAGCTTTCCCATGCAGCACTTGTCAAAAAAAAAAAAAAAAAGAAAAAAAGATTGCTGTTTCCAGGAGTTATTTTGTTCAGCACACTCACTCCTTTAGCTAATATGGTCAAACACATGGTACCCTTAAAAATATTCTCTACCAGGCAATGTGCTATCAAACCAGAGGAATGAGAAAGAGGTTAGAAAGGTGACAAAGATCTACCCTGGTCCTCTCACCAGTATCCTTTAGTTTCAGTATCTGCATAGGATGGAGGGTTCCTATACATCTAGGTTACCACAAGAATGAAAATTTGGAAGGTAACATATTAAATAAGACTGGAAATAACTGCAATATACACGTTTTTGCAATCCATCATATTTACAAAAATAGAGCCATCAAGACACTCAATAAATTGTCTTGATGAGATTTGTAATGAGGCATTAAAGATAAGCTAAACTGTTGAAATGTTAGAAAATATATTGCAGCAAAACATATCGAGTCATACTCCATATTTTATGCAAATAATCAGACACGAAATATTTTTAAACACACAAAAATTTAAATCTTAAAAGAAATCATACAAAGCAGATATAATATTCTGGATTACCTAGTAGAGTTCAAACCCATTAAATCCTGAGTGGGAATTACAACAGTTGGAAAGAAAACTTTTTTTTTTTTTTTGGTACAGAAATCCACTGGTTCTGTTTTTATCACCAGTGAAAATTAAAGACTTTTAGTATAAATGAAATCATATTTAGCTTTTTAAAATTCCAGGGCAGTATTGAGTTTAATATACTCCTTTGGTTTCTGGAGAAAGCTGCTCATTAAAAGAGCTAATAAAAGGAAAAAAATAATTATTCCTATTGTTGGTTCAATGGTGCACCCAGAAATATCATTTTGGAAACTGTCAGACTGTTGATAAGATTTTTAAACAGATCACAGAGGAACGCTTTTGGGGCAAATAATCTCATTTATTTAATACAGCCAAAGTGATTTTATTTTTTGTAACTAGATAGAATTGCATAGGACAGCAGACCTCACTCAGTGATAGCAAATGGTTGTAAGAACAATTTGTTATCTTGGGGGCAGAGCCTGCCCCAAGTATCATGGTCCTATACTGGGCTCACTGACCCTAGATGACAACCACCACACTGAGATGGAGTGTGAAGGCTCTACATGTTCCTGGATGAGGACAAAGAGGCAGCGAAACCTCCTCCCATCAAGGCACTGCTTTCAGGAAGATGCCTGCTCCTAATCTCTTACTTCCAAAACTTCCCTGTATGTATGAGCATCCTTTTCCTTGGTCACACAATGACAGATACTAGCTTCGCTTCATTTTCTCCAACACAATGATGATATCACAGACCACAATGGGGAGCTGAAAATTTAGAGGGGAAGGGAGACAAACTTTGGTCTAAGACTGCCCACATCATGGCTCCTGTTCTGCACAGCTGGATCTCATGAAACTCTCCAGGAACAAAATTCCAGGTTTGTCAGAACGTTACAAATGTGCATATCCTTTTTGTGTGTTTGAGAATGCCACAAGCAGTTCATTTTATGCTGGCTTTCCTGACCCCTGAGTCAGTTTCAAATGTCCATAATTCACATTCAAACTCAATGAAAAAGGTAAAGGTTTAGAAGTTTATTTCCAGCACCCTGAGATTCAAACCTCTCTAATCAACCAATCTGGCCTCATCTCTCAGGACAGTAAGTATCCTTGGGAGATTTTACCACGTTTTGCTCCCAACTGAGTTGAAAATACTATAAGAATATGAGAATCACTTTCTATTTTTCTTCTCTCCCTGTGTGTCTGTATGTATTTTCATGGGATTTTATAACTTCTGTCACTCCTAATGTAGATCATCATGAAAGACAAATGTATGCTACAGTGGAGGTGGAGAAATTGGAGACAAAAACAGATGAGTCTAGAGATTTGAAAAAAAAAGGTTGAAATAGGATGCTAATTTTTTGCAGGTCTAGTATTTCTTTCAAAGTAGTGAAACTAAGATGTGCACACAGAGGAGCAAAATGATCTTAGGAAAAGAAAATGAATAGCTTTGTCCTAACGCCTTTGGAGAGAGGCCTTGTGTTGGAGATCTCTCAGACCACTGCCGGATCCAGGCCTTTGTAAGAAGTACTTATAGGATTCTTCTATAGTTGAACTTATGGCCAAAATTTATTACAAGTAAGAGGATATGAAGAAAATGCAAAAAAAAAAAAAGTGGGGGAAAGTAATACACAGGGTGAAGTCTGGATGAACCCAGACATTAGCGTCCATCTCCCAGGAGAGTCACACAGGCCTTAATCTCCCAGCAATGAGTTGTAGCCTCATGTGGGAAGTGTTATCTATCAGGAATGCACACTGGAGAGTCAATATCCCAAGTGTCTATCAAATCCTGGTCACAGAGGC
Source organism: Phacochoerus africanus (assembly GCF_016906955.1). Lineage (NCBI taxonomy): Eukaryota > Metazoa > Chordata > Mammalia > Artiodactyla > Suidae > Phacochoerus > Phacochoerus africanus. The sequence continues at coordinate 120,457,637 of NC_062548.1, read as the reverse complement.
TCCTTTTACCTAGCACACACCCAAATCCTAGGCTCCCAGGGGCAAACCAAATCATTTATACAAACAGTTTTGGCACAAGGAGTTACTCTTTTAATTTAGGAAAAGTTTTTTTTGGGGGGCGGGGGGGGTTCTCCAGTGTAGGAATCTGTTTACCAGCTAAGCTCCCAGGCCCCGGGAAGAGACCACACTTGTAAGCAGGCTTTTTCAACGTTGGGCTGCCTCAGACTGGCTGTGTTCACTCATTTCCTTACAGCCGCATGGTCCTCAGCTGATGCTCACTGCTGCCATCCCCCAGTGTGGGCAGTGTGTCAAGGAGACTTTCTCTCTATATCCTTTTCTATTCACATTTGGAAAGTAAAGTCCGCCTCCTCTACACAAGGGCTTTAAGGAAAGCAGAATTAAAGAATGAGTTGGTGTTTACAAACAAGAGCATCTCTTCACCTAAGTTTGACTTTCTTCCAGGTATATTGAAATCTTTTGAGAGAATTTTTAAAAATACTTTGAGAAAATTATTAGAAACTCTCAGTTCAAACTAGCAAAATTATAATTTCAGGGCTCAGAAGAGTCCCATCACTTTGGAACTCACCCTACCCAGACTCCCTGTTTCACAAGGCTTGGTAAGTGATGGCAGGGCATAGCCAACTCTACAAGCCACTCTGGCACCGTAATTATCTTCCACCCACATTTTTGGGCCCCAAGAATCCACTGATCGTGTGTTGAGTGCCAAGGCTCTAGTGCATCAGTGGAACTTCCATTCTCTTCCCCCAAAGATGAATGGAAATAACATTTGCCATTCTTTCCCTCCTGCCATTCACCTGCCCAAACTCCACTTTGCTCTTTTCTGAAGTAATTTGTGGCAGAGCTTCTTTTAAGAAGCCTTCTCTGAGTCCCTGAGTGCAAGTCCCCTTGCTTGTTTGGGTGCCCTGCCTCTCTTCTTGTGTCCCAAGTAAAAGACTGGTGACCTTAAAATATCAGCAATGAGGGATGCGCATTCTATTCCCAAGTACATGTGAACTTCTGCAGGACATGGGCTTATCACAAGTGCATCAACATCCCTGGCTGAGATAACTGCCTTTTGTCCACCACTTACCATGTAAGTCACAGAAGTCATCACCAAAAGAAAAATAAAAACAAGGTTAAAAATAGGTGTAAATAAGCAGACAGCAGGAAAGCATGAACAGACACCACACACTCCTCTGAAAATGTGGACTTAGAGTTGAGACAAGGGAGAGTGCTGTACAGACTAACACGGCAGCAGATGGCTTCTCGAAGGGCAAGCTTGAAATCCAACTTTGTGGGCAAAATCTAAGATCAAAACTAGCAACAAAATAAATAAGTAAATCAAGACAGGGAAATTTATTTCCTAATACATCCCAACTGATCTATGAAATATAGTCCTATTTCATGCTCATTAGAAAAGAAAAATTTCTATTTCCAGATAAGCTTAGGAAATGTTGCATAATACATTCTCTACTCACAGCTATCTCAGGAATTATACTTAGTTTTATTTTTTATATAGTTTAGTTTTTATTCTTTATGACGCACCTGCAGCATATGGAAGTTCCTAAGCTATGGGTCAAATTGGAGATGCAACTTTGGCCTATGCCACAGCCATCACTGGATCCATCACTGGATCCCAGCCATATCCGTGACCTATGCCACAGCTTGCAGCAATGCCAGATCCTTAACCCACTTATTAACACCAGGCCAGAGATTGAACCTGCATCCTCACAGAGACTATGTCAAGTCCTTAACCTGATGAGCCACAATGCCAACTCAAGGAATTATTTTAAATGCTTATAGAAGACCTGTTATAAATGTCATAACTACTTGACTAAAAATTCATCATCTTTTTGTTGTTGCTGTTTTAGTTCTATACTTTATTAACACACATCACTCATGTCTAGATCTGTATCCCATGGAACATGTTTTGGGAACCAATGTTACCCATACATTCTGCATTCTTAGAAACACTATGCTATTTCCTCGCTCTCTATGAAGTGACAATCTATCAGCTGACTTCTGTTCATCTTGCCTCCAGTTATTTCTCAATCTGTAGTTATTTTATGACTTAAATAATTAATCATCTGATGTCATGAGTACAGTTGCATAAAAAAGCCAGGCTCTATGTTTAGACAATATGAATAAAGGGATGGAGGAAAGCAACCCCCAAAAGGAAAAGAAATAGATCTGTTTCTATTAGTATCTGTTCAGAGGCTAGAATGGCTTACACTGTCAAAACCACTCCAAGTGATTGAGAGAGAATATTGGGTCCACCTTCTCAGATGCCTCTGGGCCCCAGGGGTTATAACCACAGCCTGACCCAAGAGTTTTTTCCCCAGCTTTGTGATTATTCACTGCAAAACCAAATGTAAGCCACTTGCTATTACTGTCTTTGGGTTACTGATCTATTAAATGAGGTTAGCAGTGCACACCCACCAACGGCATGGGAATAAAATTAACATAAATGATTTCAAGCTCTGCAAATTTAAAATACTAGTGATCTGTGCTAACAAGACTAACTCTGCCTTTATGCTCCATTTATTCTTTCCCTTCCCTCAGAGACGCCTGCACTTATCTTAGGGCACTGAAAAAAAAAAAAAAAACCCATCATACAAGAAGGCATTCTCTCTTTGTGCGTGTCCAACCAAACATGATGTCCAACAAAGCTCTAGCCTATTCTAATTGAGCATTAAGTAAAAATATGGTCTTTAAGAAGCCGTACATTGTCGCTAGTCCCTTAGACGGCTATTTGGTTTCCCATAGATTTCAAATAGGCTTCAAAGCCTTTCTGTCATTGTGACAATTTGATCACCTCAACAACTTTGTGACTTGAGTAGAATGAGCATTCCATTCTTAGACATTTGTACTTGTTTTTTCCAAATAAGAAAAAATGAATTCAAAGGAGTTAAGGAGATTAGATCAACAAAGACTCAGAAGTACTGGCCTCAGATTTGACTCCTGAAAGAGAGACACTATCTCACACATCTATCTCTATGTGGTCTTTTTCCATTTTAGGGCTGGCCTTTCAGGGTTCATATGTGAGGACAAAAAGAATCATTGCTTTGCCAAGTATCTAAAATTATGTCAGATTCCTCTTTCTTCCTGGCCATGCAGAACATAGATCCTACAGCCATAATCTGTCACAGCCACAACCAGCTGAAACAAAGTCCTTTGGTAGCTTTAGTAGAATCAGAGAATCCCATACTTGAAAAGAATCTCAAAGGTTATCTGTAGTTTTCAGGCCAGTGCATCTTACCATGGTACCCTCTCATTCACTTAGTCTTTGTTCCTGTTCTGACAACATGATCACTGTCCCACCACCAACCATCAGAGTTGTCTCCCAGCTGTGCATCCTAACCCCTCAATAGGAAGTGTGCTCTTTAAAGGTACAAGGCTTATTTTTGGCCTCTGTATTTCTAGGAGCCCATTAAAGCCTGGCCCAGAAGATGTGTCAGCAAATAATTCGATGGCTTCTCTTCTCACCCAACTAAAGCAACAGTATTTTATCAGTTCATTCACTTATACCTAAGAGTTGTCCTTAGTTCAATCATACCATCAAGGAAGGAAGGAAGAGAGGAAAGGAGGAAAGGAGGGAGGGACAAAGGAAGAAGGGAAGAAAGGAAGGAAGGAGGGAAGGAAGGAAGGAAGAAGAGGAGGAGGAGGAGAAGAGGAGGGAGGGAGGGAAAAGATTTTATAAAATGTAAACAAGACTCTGCCTCTCGGCCCTACTTAAAACTAATATAGTTTCTTGAACACGCTGAAATAAAATCTAAACTCAGTAGGACTATCTGCAAGCCATATACTGTGAAGCTGAGATTATTAACCCTTTTGCTTGGTCTCCCCACCCCTTCCCCATCCCTAGTGATGGTCCAGTCAGAGGGGTAAGACAGAATATGCTGCACTTATCTAAGCTAATGGCCTTTCCCTTTATGGTTTCTCTGCCAGAAACCCTCTTCCCCACATTCCCACAGAATTGGATCTTTCAGCCATTCGGACCCTTAACTTAAAGTCTCTTCCCTTGGAGTTTCCATCATGGTGCAGAGGAAACGAATCTGACTAGGAACCATGAGGCTGCAGGTTCAATCCATGGCCTCGCTCAGTGGGTTAAGAATCTGGCGTTGCTGTGAGCTGTGGTGTAGGTCACAGACACAGCTCGGAGCTGGCATTGCTGTGGTTGTGGTGCAGGCCTGTAGCAATAGCTGTGATTAGACCCCTAGCCTGGGAACCTCCATAGGCTTCGAGTGTGGCTCTCAAAAGACAAAACAAAACAAAAGTCTCTTTCCTGGAGAGGGCTCCCCCACCCACTCTAGCTGATATGCCTGTCCTCAAATACTTCATAACACTCTATTACCTTAGCTTGTTTTATCTTAGTGAAATAAACTTCTATTTTTGGTTGTTTTCTCATTTATTATGTACTTCCTACATTCGAGTAGAAACTGGTAAGAGGATCTGCCTGCTCATTCACCAATCTCTAAAACCAGGTCTTAAAATCAACTCTCTGCTTATGTTCATTCACTGTCTTCTGAAACAATGACTAAATGAATTAACAACTCATTTGATGCTTAAATTTTCTCAAATACACTTATTGGTGTCTTAATCAAGTGTTCTTATTTTTCCTTGAATAGAAAGTGATAGAAAAAAAAAACAGTGGTTCTCTATTTTTATACCAGTTTTATTAGACAGGATTTCCTTTATGCATTTGATGTTTGTCTTTTCGAAATGTTCTTCCTATTAGTGAATATTTCCACTCTTTCTAAACACACAAAGCCAGTCTACTTTCTTTCCCCCATCCTAGTTCTTTGATTATTGCCTTCAAATCCTCTGTACAGATTCTTTCATGCAGGCTAAGAACATCAGGTCTTTCTCCTATTGCATATTTTGTACTTTCAAATTTATCTTTTTCTGCTAAATATATTCCAGTTTGTATTTATTTCTCATAAACTATGGAGATTTAAATTGATTTTTAAGATCACAAGTATGTTTTCACAGATACAAAATTGATTATGTGTGTGTGTGTGTGTGCACGCACTCGTATATCTGATGCCACTTGATAACACATAAACTTTGTTGGCAGACAGGTCACACCAATGACTTAAACTGTTCAAACTAAAAACCCTCTAAGCCATTTTTACAGAGCTGCAGCATGTCATGTGGGATGACCAACCTCCAGTATGGCCCTAGGGAGCCTCGCCTTCTGGCATTCAAGCCCTCTTGCAATCCTCCGTCATAGTTAGCAAGGTGGTCTGTGTGGCCAAGGCATCACAGCACAAATGATGGTATTTCACTTCTGAGGCCAAGTTATAAGAGGCACTTTTGATGTCCAGCTTGCTTTTTCTTAAATTCCTTGCTCTGGAGAAGGCAAGGCACTGTGTCATAAAGACATACTAACTTCATGGAGAGGCCCAAATGGTTGCAGTCCCTTTGCCAATAGCCATGTGAATGAGGCATCAGAGGAAAACTTCCAGCCCTAGTCAAGTCTTGAGTACAACTTCACAAGAGAGCCTAAGCAAGAACCACCCAACCAAGACCCTGCTGGATTTCTACTCTCAGGAACTATGTGATAAGAAGAAGGTTTCATGTTTTAGCTGCTAATTGTAGGATAGTTTGTTATACAGTAACAGACAACTAATACCATTATGTCTCCCCCAGGTACTCATGCAATTGTCTTTTCAGATCTAAATTTTGATCTATTATTCGTAATGATTTCATATCTTTATATCTGATTTTATCTAGTCTGTTTAGATATTTTTTCAGTGAATATTTAGATAATCAACATATCTTAGACACTGATTTGTACAATTTAAAAAATTTATTAATATCCAAATTTCTGTTGTCTTTAGTTAGAACTGATAAACATGCAAAAATAGAAAATTTATAGGAGAGCATCCTGAGCTTTCACCAATCTCTCCAGATTTATACTTTTCCAAACTCTTTTCAGATATACCTTCTACCAGTTAATACTTGCCTTTATCTTCCTGGATCCCATATCTTATGTATATCCATTTTATCTACAAGGATATTAAAATATTTGAATTCTGGAGTTCCCGTCGTGGCGCAGTGGTTAACGAATCCGACTAGGAACCATGAGGTTGCGGGTTCGGTCCCTGCCCTTGCTCAGTGGGTTAACGATCCGGCGTTGCCGTGAGCTGTGGTGTAGGTTGCAGACGCGGCTCGGATCCCGCGTTGCTGTGGCTCTGGCATAGGCTGGTGGCTGCAGCTCCGATTAGACCCCTAGCCTGGGAACCTCCATATGCCGCAGGAGCGGCCCAAGAAATAGCAATAACAAAAAAAAAAAAAAGTACACTCTCCAAAGACATATGAGTGTATGTTAAAAAAAAAAATATTTGAATTCTATCTGTTGCATTTTCTGGCACTGCCAGCTTTAGAGCTTGTTAGATTAAAAAAGAAAACAAAAGACTCTAGTTTGGATAAGACTACTTCTTAGAGAGCCCTTTTTTTTCTTTTATGGGCTCAAAGGCCATTGTTTTATAGCTTTATAATAATGCCTAAGTTGGCATAAGCTCATGTTTGTCAATTTCCTATTCAACTTTCTCCCTTTTATTGAATACGACTATCCATTTCCAGTCCTGTGCATCTTCCCCATTCTGCACTGCTCAGGAGAGATTACTGTTTGCATCTTTCAGGACAGGACTAATGGACAATCTCTTCATGTATTTGCAATGATCACCTTGCTTCCCAGGGGTAGTTCACTCCATCTGTGCACGTTTATATGAATGTCTCCTTATACTGGGTCAGTCTCTATTTCCTTTTGGGCAGCTACAAATTACCAACAAATAAACAAAGAAAAACAACAACAAAAAAGGAGAAAACAGGGAAGGTAAAATACTTATTTTATAACCACTGCATATAACTACTCCCTATTTTATAACCACTACAAATCCTGAGGAGTCACTTTTTAAATTAGTGAATGACTGAATAAATGAATAAAAGTATAAAGTATCTTCATTCAGAAAGCCTGATTTCTGGTGATGAGCATTAAAGAGTTATATTTGAATATATAAACACTTATATTTGAATTGGTTAATATACTCTTTGCTTTAACACACTACAAGGGTGGTCATAACTTATTTATTTTGTTTCACTTTCTTCTGAAATATATTAAAGTTTTCTGCGAAGCTTTTAAATCAATAAGCAGAATATTTCTTCACTTATGGTGCATGGGAAAAAATGTCAGAAAGACAGAAATAGAACACAATTTTGAGAATTAAAGACCAATTTAAAAATATTTTCGGATATGATTCTATTTTCCTTTATTAGCTTTAAATAGACATCCAAAAAGGGGAGTATTCTGCCTGTTAACCAAAGAATACTGTTAAATGCAGGTAATAAGCCAATCTGAAGATATATAAAATAAGTTACTACGCAATTAATGAGTCATCCACAATCAGTGTAGAAGGATAAGAGTAAATAGAGTTGAAGCAATAAAAAATTTATTAAAAAAGTAGATCCTACGCTTAGACTGTACCTCAAAACACATTACAAATGCAAGAAAGAACTAAATTCTAAAAAGGAATAACAAATATGTAAAGACTCTAGCACTTAAACAAGCAATGGATATGAAAGGATAATTTGCCAAAATGGGAAAAGAACATTTTAACAAACCCATTGAAAGAAAAATGTTTACTCTTGTGAGGAACCAAATAAATAGCAATATGTATTTATTAATTTCAATAAATTAGCAATGATTTAAATATACACATAGAAATGTCAGTTGGTAGAAGGTGAAAGATGCACATTTAGAGCCACATAAATGTGAATGTAAATTACTTAATAACCCTATTGAAAAGACATCTGTCAATATCTATTTTTAAAATGTCTTAAAATTATTTCCTTTAACTCACTAATTCCATTTCTAGAAATCTCACTAGAGGAGTTCCTGTTGTGGTGCAATGGAAATGAATCCGACTAGGAACCATGAGGTTGTGGGTTCCATCCCTGGCCTTGCTCAGTGAGTTAAGGATCTGGTGTGGCTGTGGCTGTGGCTGTGGTATAGGTCGGCAGCAACAGCTCCAATTAGACCCCTAGCCTGGGAATCACCATATGCCATGAGTTAGGCCCTAAAAAGACAAAAAGCAAACAAACAAAAAAGAAGTCTCACTAGAAATTCTATCCCCTTTTCTGCGTGGGAATATCTTGGCAAAGAAACACGTCTTCCTTCCTCCAGCCTCATTCCCTTTCTGAAGCTCACTGTCTCAGTCTTTTTTTCACCTGTTCAGGCTGATCTGGCCTTGCAGGAGGGGAAGCCTCTGATTATCAAGGCTCCACATGTGCATGGAGGGCGCAAGGAAGGGGAGACAGGACATAGTAAGGAAGTCACACTCGTATCAGAGGTAAATGAGATGCTCTTTGAAATAGTTAGAGGCCCTCAGGTCTTATGGGCAATATAATCCTGAATTGCAGAAAAGCAAGGTCAGAGCTTACATAGTCAAGAGGAAAAAGGAGATGATAAGAAAGGTGAAGGTGTCTGTGTTGGTGTTGCAGATAAAGGAGAAAGGCCAAGAAGATGGAAACAGGAATGGAAAAGATCCGGGTCAAAAATATTGCTTCCAACTGGAGTGATGAGATAACACTTCAGGGCCACCTCAGAAAGGCAGGTGAGATCTTAATCGAATGATAACTTGGTGGGCAGGACGTAAGTTCCAGGACAGGCTTTGTGAGGCATTATGTGAAGGGTCTGATTCCAAGTTTCACAAGTTAGAAGATAAGAGAAAATGTAAACAAACTTCAGAAAAATGTACATGGACATGACCTGAAGCAAACTTAACACCTGGATGCTTGTATACACATACCCACAGGAATGTTCTCAGGCTTCTTTACTTTTTCTCATCATCTTCTGGACCACAGATACACAAAACTGAGCTGTTTATACTCATTAGTCAATGGCCCACTATAAGTATCACTCTAACTAAGGCCACCGCTTTTATTATGTTTTCATTATTTTTACCTTTCATGTCCTATCATCAAACCTATTGCATTCTACAACCACTTAAAGCTCTCATATTCTCATTATGTCTCATAGCTTTCTTTCACAGTTTTATTTAGATACAGAGAGTCTCTTGAAAAACGTGAATCTGTTATTTAAAATTTGTTAACTTTAAAACAAATCTGAGGGAATTCTTTTAGAACATTAATTTTATGCTGGAGACACATAGATAAATTGATACTGTGTTGCTCTCTGTAATTTTCTGTGTGTTTGTATTCTTGTAAACAAGATGGATGGATGGATGGATAGAAAGCAAGCAAGCAAGCAAGCAAAAAAGGAATGTTTGAAGGCAGGAAGGAAGGTAAGATAGAAGGGCTTTTTAATATACTTAAATGGTACAATGATACAATTCTCATACTATTTTGCTACCTTTTAAAAAATTAACTTCTATGTTCCTGGGGAGCTATCCATGTTGGTTTACGGAAATATGTTCCTTGGGACTGATACATTATATTCTGGGGCATGCATATTGCATGTTCTACTTGTCAATAGCCAAGTTTCCAAGCATTTCCTACAAAATACCTTGCTATGGATGTATGTTGTTCTCTGCAGTTTTGCTGAGTCCCTGGGTACATACATACTCCACTGCAATAAACCCTGCTAGGATGGCTGTACCAGTTTATACTCTTACCAATGGTGCATGGATGTTGCCACATTGTCTTGTATCCTTCATGTTATGAAGGTTTTAGTTTTTAACCCACTGAGGTATATAAAGTAATGTCTTCTTGTTTTAATCTACATTTATCCTGTTACTAAGGTGATGAACATTACCTCACAGTCTTATTAATTATTTGGATTTTTCTATTTATATCAAATTGCCTTTTCATACTCTTTGCTCAATTTTTCCACTGGAGAATTTTCTTTTTTCTTGTTTATTTACCATTGTTCTTACGGTTGCCACCCTTCTGTTAATTTTTCTCCTGTACCATTTGTTTTCTTTTTTGATGTATATATGGCCTTTTTTAGCAGGGCTTTTTTTTTTTTTAGATTTTTTGCTGTTTAAAATCTTTTTTTATTAAAATATAGTTAATTAACAATGTTTCTTTAATTTCTTTTGTACAGTAATGCGACCCAAACAATACAGTTCCCTGTACTGCCTTTTAAAGAATATTTTTGGCTTTTGTGTTTTGATCTGCTAGCCAGGAACACTGCTATAATGCCTTAACCATTCAAATGACTGTTTTAAGGTCCTTTTGAGTTTGCTATGGAGATAATTATATCACTTGCAAAGAATGACTTTTTGTTTCTCTTTCAGTCTTTATTATTTCTTGCCCTTGTCCTAAGCATTTACCAGGGGCTTCGGTATTACACAGACTATATTATTTCATATTAAAATATACTTTCATTTTATGGTTGTACCTGCACCATATGGAAGTTCTTGGGCTAGGGGTCAAATTGGAGCCACAGCTGAGGCCTAGGCCACAGCCACAGCAACACAGATCCAAGCTGCATCTGTGACCTACCCTGCAACTTGCCACAATACCAGATCCTTAATCCACTCAGTGAGACCAGGGATCGAACCTGCATCCTCATGGATACTATGTTGGGTTCTTATTCCGCTGAGCTACAACAGGATCCTCTCCTTTGACCATCTATCTTATTAGGATCAGTTATAGAAAACATTAACTTAAAATTATCAGAGAAGTTTACAGAAGGAAGAATGTCCAGATTCAGAGGTGGTCACATCATCTTTTGTGTAACTTTTCAAACCACAATTGATTACAGCATCTGAATTAGGCATACCTAAGGGAATAAAACTGGGGAAACTTTTTCAGCCCTAAAACTATACAGGTGAAAGGTCATTGGCTCTATTTCCTATATATTATGAGCATGGCCCATAAAACGGCAGAAAACAAATCCTTACATAGACAAATTAGGGAAACTTTTGTTATTCTTGAACTACCTTCCCAAATCACCCTAAACCCACTGAAAGAATGAAAATCCATCAAAAATGTAGATCATTTTCTTTTCAAGTTGTAACACTCATTTCCTTTGACTGGAGAATGGGACCTAGTGTTGGGCACTATGGCTTGGCAGATAGACGGATTCTGGATGGCAAGAAACCCAGATGATAAGATTAAGCCAAATGCATTTTTCTAGACAAATTACTTCCGCCATGTTTTTTTGTTGTTGTTTTTGTTTTGTTTTTTTTCTTTTCATGGCCACACTCATGGCATTTGGAAGTTTCCAGGCTAAGGGTCCAGTTGGAGCTGCAGGTGCCTGCCTATACCACAGCCACAACAACTCAAGATCCAAGCTGCATCTGCAACCTAAACTGTAGCTTAACACAGTGCTGGATCCTTAATCCACTGAGCAAGGCCATGCATCAAGCCCCCCTCCTCATGGATACTAGTTGGGTTTGTAACCTCCTGAGCCATATGGGAACTCTCACCATGTTTTAAAAAGAGATCACTAGGTGTTCCCACTGTGGCCCAGCAGGTTAAGGATTCAGCATTGTCACTGCAGAGGCTTGGGTTGCTGCTGAGGCATGGGTTCGATCCCTGGCCCAGGAACTTCCACATGCCATGGGTGTAGTCAAAATAAATAAATAATAAGAGAATTATGCATGAATTACAAATAAGTTCTTAGATATTTTCCAGTGAATAAAGTTAGTGCTGAGAGAAAAATAGGGGATATTTGGGCCCATTATGTGCACTTTAATCTAACCATGGGTGGAAGTGGAAGGAGCCAGAAATACAGTCCCAGTGACTTCAACGGACCAAGAACATCTCTTATCAAGACTCAGCGGTCAAAGAAAATGAAATAGCCACAATGGGGTTTCACAGATGCTATGCTGCCTGTTCCAAAAAAGAAAGCTAATTCTCTCACTTTTACCCAAGACTACTCCATCACAGGCAAGTTTTAATCAACTTGATCCATGCCTTAAGGATTCAAGTTCTAACATTCAAAACTTTATGTTCAGATCAAACTCATCGTTTTTAAACTCCAAAATAGCCTTTCTTATTTCTTCTTAAACTCATTTTATAATTTCCCTAACAGAGCCCAGTTCTTCTATCTTAGCATAATTCCAGATCAACCACCTAGGATTATCCAATGGAGTTATCTGCATGAAGTAATTACTTTTTTCTTTTGCAACCGCACTTTCATATTCCAAGATAAGTCTTTAGACTTTAAGGCACGTACTTACTATACAGTTTGCAAATTTTCTTGGAAGTTAAAAGTAAGATGTCAGCATTTTACTTTACTGACCAAAAAAGAAACTTTAAAAAACCATTCTACCTATGCATCTTTAGACCCCTACAAAATGCTTAATTTCTTAAGATGTCAAAACTGGCAGTGAAGTGTATGCCATTTGTGGAAGATTAGGAACCTTTGTTCAGGGCATTTGAATAACAGTTTTATGATAATATAAAATTGTGGTGAATATAAGTCACATTGAATCATTTACTCCTGAGCTGAAAACTAGGAAAGTTTCCTGCCAGATAAAATAATAGGAAAGTGACTTGTGAACTGATACTGAAGGTAAGGCATTTTATTAAAAATCCCTCTGATAACAAGAATGAAAGATGGAATATAATGCCTGAGAATATATTTTCTTTTTCATCAGTAGTTCTTAAGTGTTTACTACACTGACATTTGAAATTAGATATGCAGGTGTATCTTGTTTCACACAACAGATGTCTTCCTAAAAAGATATATAGAAATTATTGAAAAGGAACTCACATTTTTCTATGTGCTGGGGAAACTTTCTATTAAAAGGCAATCTGATAGACTCTTCTGTCAGATACACCCTTTATCCAAATATAAGGAAAGTACTAATATGCAAATAACTTCTATTAATGGCCTTGTTTCTAATTAATAGGTTATATATTGGGTTTTGTTTCAAGAGTGCATAAACAGCATGGAACATAAATACAAAAATTTCAGGTTTCAGAATCTACATGGACTTTAAGAAAAATACACTTTTATTAAAGAAAAGGGAGAAATGAAGGGAAGGAGGAAAAAGAGACAGAGGGGAGGAGGACAAAGAAAAAGGTGAGGGAGATGATTTAAAACATTCTACTTGAGTGTTAAGCTTGAAAGCAGCCACAGGGACCACTCTCAGGTCTGAGAATACCTTTGTCTAGGATCTGTTGACCCTCATTTTTTTTTTTTCACATAACATCTTCGTGTAGGGGTATGTTTGTCTAGAAAAAACCTAATACACATTTTCAATGGCTCAGGGTGAGTTTGGCCAAGAGGTGGTATACACAGAAATGTTTCCCAACTTTGTCCAAACTAGCTTGAAATTACATCAATTCCAAATTAAACACACAGACACAAAAACAGCCATGATGAAAACAAGCCCCATTCTAAGACTCTAGAAGCTTCCTCTCTGGAATGGTCCAAAGCCATAGAGATTCTCCTGCTTTTCTGTTTGCCATTTTCTCTCTCTTTTTTTTTTCTTTTTTTATTTTCCCACTGTACAGCAAGGGGTCAGGTTATCCTTACATGTATACATTACAATTACATTTTTCCCCCAGCCTTTCTTCTGTTGCAACATGAGTATCTAGACAAAGTTCTCAATGCTATTCAGCAGGATCTCCTTGTAAATCTATTCTAAATTGTGTCTGATAATCCCAAGCTCCCGATCCCTCCCACTCCCTCCCCCTCCCATCAGGCAGCCACAAGTCTCTTCTCCAAGTCCATGATTTTCTTTTCTAAGGAGATGTTCATTTTCTTGACAGAGGCTAATCCCTTTGTGATAATACCACACTGATCATCTATAATCATCACTGTCAATAAAAGGCCCTGATACTCTCCAGCCCTGTCTTTCGATCGCTGTGTTTTCATGTAATCCTTGTGCTGTCTCAAGTAGATTGTATAACTTTGATGGTAAGATTCAAAATATACCTAAAATTTTCAGACCCCTAACCATGCTCCAAGAACATCACTGTGCTTTAAACAGTACAATCATGAATTTCATGTCATGCCCACAAACCCTAAAAACAGATATATGTGTATTTTTTTTCATTTTTAGAGTAATTGACTAAGGCACTGAAAGTTTAAATAACTTGTCCAAACTTTCATAGCTAAGTGGCAAAACATGTTCCATGCTGGAAACATGATGTAAAATGAGTCTATACTTGAAGGAAAGAGTACATGAGTACAACAAAACCAAACCAAACACCAAAATACTGACTACTTAGCAATTATCAAAAGAAGGAATCAAAAGTAGCATTTTAAAACTTCCATGTGTCATTGGAAGAGAAAAAAAAGACAGTCTTATTGGCTTATCTCAAAAATGCTGGCCTCTCTTCCCAGTCCCATTCCACACATGCCCCAACCCAAGTGGCCATCAGGAAAGGAACAGGATTTACAAGCTTAATCTCTCTTATTCCTGGCTTCCTCCCCTAACCCATAGATCTCCACAAGTCATCCACATCCCTGCCCTTTGGTATGTGTTTTTCTGGTTAGCCCTTAGTTCAGTTCTGAACTAAACACTCATTTAAAAGAGACCAAGTTTCATTTACATTTGTGTCCACTTTCCACATTAGGTCACGGTAAAGTACATCCCACACAGAAGGATCTGGGTATGTGTCAAATACATGGATGGGGAAATAGATCACACAGGGTTTAGTCTTTCTGTGCTGACTCACTTCCTAGTGTGCTGTGTGCACTCAGGGAAAATGCAGTCTTCATGGGCAGAGGGCATCTGCATCATGCTTTCTTCACCATGCCCCTCTCTGTACCTACCTCATAACTGGGTATAGCAGACTTGGCTGTTCTATAGGCAAGGTTAAGCACATCTTGGAGACGGGCAGTTTCTGTATTCCAACATCTGAAGGAGCAGTGTCAGGAGAGCATTAGCACAGTTGTCAGTTACCAGGATCTCCTTCTGAACCTTTGCCTCTCTCTGACAGCTCCTCAAGGTACTTCTGGCCCCTCACCATACCAAGGATTACTCTTGAGAAGGAACATCTTTAGTGCAATGTGTGCAATGGATGAGTTCCCCTGTGCAAGTTCCTGCCTATGATCTGCATGGAAGGAAGGGCCTCTCTCCTCCCTCCTCCTAATAGAGGGATTTCTGGATCTATTCAGAAATAACTGAATACTATGGGTGTTTCAACAACCCTTTGGTGTAGTCCTCAAACACGGAATGAATGTCCGATTCTCATGCACATGGTCCCCAGTGGGCTCTAATGAAGACTGCTTCTTAACCAAGAAATTATCTTTGATCCGGACTCATATACACTGTTCACATTTGCGTATGTCATGGGCCACCAGCTATAGTCACCTGTAATTCTTCTCAATTGAATTAATTGAAGGAAACAAAAATTGGCACCCAGGCCTGAATTAACCAAGAAAATGTGGATATACACAGGCAACAGTGTTTTCCTTTGTTTTGTTTTGTTTCTATCAACCAAGCCAGGACCCACCCTGAGCGTCTGACAGCAAGCATGTGCAAGCTCTCAGGACTGACTGTGAAACCAAGACAAGAGGCCAGCAAATACTTATCTCTAATGGGCTTTGCAAGGCTTAATTAACTCCTACACAGAGTTCTTTGTGATGCACTCAGATTGCCTATATTCTCAAAGGTCAAAGATTATGAAGACGGAAAGGAGTAATGACTTACTAAACGCTCCTCCACTGGCTCAGAAGGACACTTCCAACCCTTTCAATCTTAGTTATTGTTTTATTCCTAATATTCTAGAATTGACTGATTATCATTAGACTGTTTAACTGAAAACATATCTTGCAAGAGGCCATGTGTTTTTTGTTTGTTTGTTTGTTTTGAAGGTAGGCATGGATCTATCTGGAGGGCAATGAGAGGTACTGAGAGATTCCTCTTCTTCTCTTTCATGTTGTTTCCACAGATAGGAACTCAGAGCCCCAGTTAACAGAGGTAACCTCTGAGCTTTGATTTATGAGTTTGTTCTCATTGTACAAGTGAATTCTCCATGTCACAGAAGAACCTGTGTTATTTCGGTATTTTGAAAGTTTCCATTGATATCACTGAGCTTCTAAAATAGGTTGAAGGATCATTCTGAAAAGGGTTTAAATCTATTGTTTAATTGAGATTGTTTTCAGTAGTCATGCATTTTAGTGAAGACAGTACATTTTCTTCAAGAAAATAAATACCTACTCCTGCCAAGTTCTGGACAAAGAATGGTAAGGAAGACGCACTCTTCCCTAAAGGTCTGCTGGTTCCCTAGGCGACTGGGTCCAGATACAGGGGAGTGTGATAGGTGATATGTGAATACAAAGAGTCCTACCAAACTCATTGAATGCACTAGTCAAGAAGTGCTGGTGAGAAAAGGACATGCTACTCAGGATAATGAACCTTCTAGCTGAAAACCTAGGGGAAAAAAAGAAGAAGCCAACCTGATAAGGCTGGACTGAAACCATTGTAGTCAGAAGTAAGTTTTGCAAAAGCCTCCTAGTGAGAGAGAGCACAGGACAACTCCTCTCCCTAGAAAGCCACTTACACCAGCCTGCAGAGAGCCTGTGGCAAGAAGAAAAAGAGCTAGAGAAACAAATAGGGACCATTCACAAGGGGACTTTATCTTGAGGCTCCTCGGGGCCATTTAAATAGTTTAAAGTTTAAAAGTAACCATTTAAAATAAAATTGCACTTTAGAAGACCAATGATGGCTTGGAAGGGAATGGTTGTGGGTCGAAAAGCCAGAGGCAGAGAGGCCAGTTAGGACGTGATAAAGGACTTCTGAAGGAAAATTAGACTGTGGCCTGAGAAAGTGTAAAGCAGAGGGAGGGCCCAGGAGATGAAGCTGTTTTAAAGGACAATTCGGATACAGAATTAGGGGATGTTCTTCTAGACTAGGCAGAAAGGCAAGTGGAAAGGGCAAAGCTCAATCTAAGTTTCCAGCTTCAGGCTTCTGCTGTGTGGTGGTGCCAATCACTGCGGCTGGGCATATGGGAACTTGAGGGAACTGCTGGGGACCTGGGTGGTGCTGGTGGTGTTTGGGACGTGATGAGAGAAGAGTAAATATTTTCGTTTCTGTTGAATATTTTTTAAAAAATATATATTGATCTAAATTGTGAATTTCACCAACTTCGCCCTTCTCACATATTAGCCTCTGGACCCCAATGCCCTAACTCAGCACTAACTCTTTTATCAGGTCTTAGTTGATCAGTAGAGTTACTCAATTAGATCCTGTTATTTATCACTTATCTTAAAATATAATTAATGTACAGTGTATGATGTCCTTAATAGAGATTATACGATTAGTTTTATCTTTTTAAAGGGGTAGATTATTTTCAATAACCCCAAGGTAAAACTCACTTGAGTGTTTTGTTTTTTTTTTTTTAATTAAAAAAGTATATGTCGGAGTTCCCGTCGTGGTGCAGTGGTTAACGAATCCGACTAGGAACCATGAGGTTGCGGGTTTGGTCCCTGCCCTGGCTCAGTGGGTTGACGATCCGGCGTTGCCGTGACCTGTGGTGCAGGTTGCAGACGCGGCTCGGATCACGCGTTGCTGTGGCTCTGGTGTAGGCTGGTGGCTACAGCTCCGATTAGACCCCTAGCCTGGGAATCTCCATATGCCGCAGGAGCGGCCCAAGAAATAGCAAAAAGACAAAAAAAAAAAAAAGAAAAAGAAAAAAAAGTATATGTCAAACTTAGCTTAAATTCCCAACAGCTCTGTGAGGAAGACAGAACGCATTATATTATTGCAAGTTATAATGGACAATGGCCAGCATCTAAAAAGATTAGCAACTTAGCCAGAGTGACCCTCAACCTGTCCTTGCCTCTAGAGCTCAGTCTTTCTGCTCCTAGTCTGGGGTTCATTACTCTTCCCCAGTGGCTGCAAAGGGCATGCCCAGATGTTGAGTACAGCAAAGATGCCTATTTCATTGGCATGAATTTAGCACTGCTACAATCCTTATTATTTTGATTAGGAAACTTCATTGCTCTGACCAGTCTTCTGGTGAGTGAAATTGCCGTCATACTTGAAAGCACAGTGCATTTTTTTTAAGTGCATGAAAAGAAATGCTATCAATGGTCTTCATGTTTTCCCCTCAAATGCACTTTAGAGTCTGGTTCAGTGACAAACTGTCCACGTTGGGAATGCATCCTAATAAAAGCACATGCATTACGGAGGTGAGAAGACTTGAAACAGTATTTGCATCTGCTACAAGATTTACAATGTAATGGATTTCTAACTAATTAGCATGATTTCCCAGACTGAATTATGCCACATGTAGGAGTAGCTGGATATAAAAATAAATTTGATTATAATGTGCATAAATTGCTCATTTCTTACAGAATTATGGCTTTTTCTTAAGTGAATGCCCAACTTCCCCAAATTGTCAATGAAAATGTGTTTCCAAATGGCTGCTCTTTTTGCGGCCGTGCTGCTTTCCGGGAGTTGGGCTACTCATGGCAGCTGCTTTGTTGGAACATGACATAAACAGCACATCAGGCAATGACTATGACCTACATTTGGGATGCTTATGAGTTCTGCAGAAATTGGGTAATTTCACTCACTGTTTTGTTCTGCTGATGTGAGGGGTCTTTGAGCACCATTTTAAGCAATAAGTCCTTGGATGGTAAGAGAAAATACAGTGCTTACAGAAGAACAAGATTGAAAGGTGCAAATCCACAATGGCACATTTCTCCCAGTTCTGTGCCAGGCTTTGTTGGAATGAGATAAAAATCAATGACAAACATGCTCCCCTATTCCATGGAGCTGCCATTACAATGACTCACACACAGACAATAGCAAAACAAGACAAGACAGAATATAACCAAATGCTAACTGGCAGGGTACCAACAATATATTTTTTAAGTCAGAGGAAGGGAAATCCCTTTCTCTGAAGGCAAATATATGGATGGTACTTCATCTGGGAAGGGAGATGGGTAGAATGACGGTGGCTGAAGTTCAGGAAACATCCTGCATCTGTAACCTAGAATGAAGGTGAGAAAAATATCTTTCCTTCATGCATAGATTTATCCATTCATTATTAGGATTCTGTGATATGTGAACTACAGTGATCCTGTAAGTGTGATGGGTCATTAGATTTAACATCCCACATGTAGACTGTTAATACGTGTAGTACATACACAAAATTATTCTCCTCTCAATATGTTTGGAAAGAAATTATTTCAAGACTTCTTGGTATTAGTGTTTCCCAAAATTTTAATGACGGAAAGCTTTGTTTTACATTTTAAATTCAACAATTAATCTTTGACAAAGGAGGCAAGAACATAAAATGGGAAAAAAGACAGTCTTTTCAGCAAGTATTGCTGGAAAACCTGGATGGCTGCATGCAAATCAATGAAACTAGAACACACCCTCACACTATGCACCAAAATAAACTCAAAATGGCTGAAAGACTTAAATATAAGACAGGAGACCATCAAACTCCTAGATGAGAACACAGGCAAAACATTCTCTGACATCAACCTTATGAATATTTTCTCAGGTCAGTCTCCCAAAGCAATAGAAATCAGAGCAAAAATAAACCAATGGGACCTCATCAAACTGACAAGCTTTTACACAGCAAAGGAAACCCAAAAGAAAACCAAAAGACAACTTACAGAATGGGAGAAAATTGTTTCAAATGATGCAACGGACAAGGGCTTAATCTCTAGAATATACAAGCAATTTATACAACTCAACAGCAAAAAAGCTAACAACCCAATTGAAAAATGGGCAAAAGACCTGAAGAGACATTTCTCCAAGGAAGATATACAGATGGCCAACAAGCACTTGAAACAATGCTCAACATCACTGATTATTAGAGAAATGCAAATCAAAACTATCACAAGATACCACCTCACACCAGTCATAATGGCCATCATTAATAAGTCCACAAATAACAAATGCTGGAGGGGGTGTGGAGAAAAGGGAACCCTCCTACACTGTTGGTGGGAATGTAAGCTGGTACAACCACTATGGAGAACAGTATGGACGTACCTTAGAATTCTATACATAGAACTACCATATGACCCAGCAGTCCCACTCTTGGGCATATATCCAGACAAAACTTCCCTTAAAAAAGACACATGCACCCGCATGTTCATTGCAGCTCTATTCACAATAGCCAAGACATGGAAACAACCCAAATGTCCATGGAGAGAAGATTGGATTAGGAAGATGTGGTATACACACACAATGGAATACTACTCAGCCATAAATAAGAACAAAATAATGCTATTTGTAGCAACATGGATGGAACTAGAGACTCGTCCTGAGTGAAGTAAGTCAGAAAGAGAAAGACAAGTACCATATGATATCACTTATATCTGATATCTAATATAAGGCACAAATGAACCTTTCCACAGAAAAGAAAATCATGGACTTGGAGAATAGGCTTGTTGTTGCCAAGGGGGATGGGGAGGGAGTGGGGTGGATTGGGGGCTTGGGGTATAATAGATTGTCTTCAGAATGGATTAGCAATGAGATCCTGCTGTGTAGCACTGGGAACTCTGTCTAGTCACTTATGATGGAGCGTGATAATGTGAGAAAATAGAATGTGCACATGTATGTGTAATTGGGCCACCATGCTGTAGAGTAGAAAAAAAATTGTATTGGGGAAATAACAATTTAAAAAATAAAATAAAATAAATAAATACATTCAAATAGCTATTCGAGGGATTTTTAGAAATCATATACAGATTTTACGTCACCAAAAGAGAGTGGTGAAAAATTTTACAATATTAAGGGAAGTTTGATACCTTTTTCATCAATCCCAAATCACAATAAAAAAAATCATCTGGCATCATGCTAGGTATTTATCATGCATTTTGGATAGCTGTCACAAAAACCTTCTAGATTATCTATGGCTATCTCCATATTCAGATAATAAAAATTAAAGCTCAGAGAGGTTAAACATTTTATAGAATGTCACAATTTGTAACTGGCAGAGCCCACACTGTTCACTTCTATATGTGGCATTTTGATAAATCATGTTTTATATCATTCTTTGTTTTATGTATTAGTCACTTGGAATGGAAGTTCTAAGAAGGATAGAGTCAAGGAAATTTAACAAAGGTGGTAGTTTGGCATCAGTTTACGGACAAATTCAGTCAATGTTTTTAGATAAAGAGGGGAATGCTTTGCTTATCTCCTAAAGGGGATTATACATAGGACTAAGGAGATTTGCTTCCCATTCACCCTTTCTCAGGAAGTTAATCAGGATATGAGTTGATAGGTAGGTATGTAGATAGATAGATGATAAATGAATGGATGGATGGAGAGAGAAATAGATAAAGGTTACTCAAAAAAGAGGACAAGTTTGGATCCAGGAATAAGTGGGCCCAGCAATGTCAAATAATGTAGAGACCTGTGTTTACATTATTAACATTCGAGCTCAATTTTAAAAGTTTAGCTACCAATTGACAGTAATAGAATGATTGACCCATTTGTTTCAACCCTTTTTTTTTTTTGTCTTTTTGCCTTTTCTGGGGCCACTCCCATGGCATATGGAGGTTCCCAGGCTAGGGGTCTAATCAGAGCTGTAGTTGTGGGCCTACGCCAGAGCCACAGCAATGCCAG
The DNA here is from genome assembly GCF_016906955.1 of Phacochoerus africanus. Taxonomy (NCBI): domain Eukaryota; kingdom Metazoa; phylum Chordata; class Mammalia; order Artiodactyla; family Suidae; genus Phacochoerus; species Phacochoerus africanus. Next base: position 120,436,170 of record NC_062548.1, on the reverse strand, counting down.
ATCCAAGCTGCATCTGCAGCCTACACCACAGCTCATGGCAATGCCAGATCCTTAACCCACTGAGCAAGGTCAGGGATCGAACCCACAACCTCATGGTTCTTAGGTTCGTTAACCACTGAGCCACGACAGCAACTCCTCCAACCCTTTTTTCCCACTAAAACTATAAGCACACGATATCTTGTTGGCAGATGAAAAATGAGATGACCTTTTTACCCACTGCCTACATATCAGTTCTCAACAATCCATGTTTACCATGAAAAAATCAAGATGACGCTTGAGGTTAGAAATCACAGCACCAATTATATAGGAATCCAGGGCTCCTTGTAATATACAAGGACTGAAATGAGCAATCCATGAGACAGGATAGAACAAAGTCAGTCAAATACTCCTTGTCATCATGATATCTGCTCCTCTTACTCTAAATCAGGCCTGGCAAGCCCAAATAAATAGTAGGTCCTTTGGTGGGCCTCAGCAACAAAACCAAAAGGAAAGTTTGCCTTCAGCCTGGAGTGGGCAGCTGCTGCATAACTAGTGGTGACTAGTAGGAAGTTCAATTGTGTTTTTTACCTGGTCTGATTTGCCCTCATTCAGCTAACCCAATGGGGAGTGTTGGACACAAAAAATCCAACTGATTCCCAAATCCCATTTTAATTATTTGTTGTATGCCCCAGTGGCCAATTTCATCAGAGAGTTTGTTCCATTTGGGCGAGAATGCTTATTCAGAGTACTATGGAGACTTAATTTCAGAGATGGCAAAAAACTGCATGCTCCCGAAATGAAGCCCCTCCATTATTCACAAAAAAAATAAAGGCACTGCTTCTATTAACTTTCCAGCTATCACTGATTTCATTTAAACCAAAATATTAGATTTGGCCTATTCACAATACTGTAATCACAACATAGTTATCGCTTTGAATTGCTGGTATTTCTATCTACTTCATTTTAGTACTTAATTTGTTTCTTTTTTTTTTTTAACATGTTACACCTCAGTATTTTAATTATACTCAGCTGAATGTATCTGAATGCTCTCAGCATGCTTCATTATTTATATTAGTAGAAAAGCACATAAAATCAAATTGCATGCTGACATTCTATAATTTGTACTTGTATATCTCTAAAATAGATTTCTATAGATACAGCAACTATTCAACAGTGGCTCAAGATATGCTATGATTTTAAAATTTAACTGAATTTTAATGTATTCCAAAAATAAAATTTATGAGTTTTCACTAGAAAATGTCTTATCTGATTATTCATATTCTACAATTATTAACTGCTCCTATTCTGCATTTGATTGAATTGTAAAAAGGTGAATTCCTTCCTTTCTTACCCCAGGCATTAAGCTGTAATTTCTGCACATTTTGAGTTTTTCCATATCTAAATTGGAAATTATGTTAGATCTACTGAAATATCAAGTATAAATAAAATATAAACCTTTTTTATTAGAAATGGACATTACTGTTTAATTTAGTCAGGAGGTCTACGGTCACACTGCCTCTTCCCACAATAAATTTTTTCTGGGTTAAGTAGATACTCTTTATCAAAAAGTAGGTTTAAATTCTCTTCTTTTCATTTGGAATTAAGAGTCAGAAGCCCCAGAAAGAATTATGAGAGCCTATGCTTTTATTTTTAGTACCTCTCCTGAGGACTCAGCTGTGTTCTTGAATCTGGCAAAACCATTTTTCCATCAGATTCGTCTGAGACTAGGATTCCCCAAATAGATGCTTTGATTTGGTCTTTAGGCTTATTCTAAACATATAAAAGGCAGATTAATAGCAGAGAAAGCTGCCAACATGTATGCTTCTTCTTCGAATGATCAGGGGCACAGAGGAAATTAGTATAAATTTCCTCTCTGCTTAGAATCTCTTCTAATGTGAGAGAAAGAAAAGAGAGAGTTCACTGAGTTGTGGATTTCACAGAGGAAACAAGTCCTCAGAGAGTAAACCAATGAGGCAGAATTGGCAATATAATGACATTTCAGGTGAGGAGACTACCTAAGCAATTTCCTTGAGGAAGATGAAAGAATATTGTAAAATTTTAATGGTCACACTCAAAGCACTGAAGTTCCAGAACCAAGGATCAAACCCTCACCACAGCAGCAACCCAAGCCACTGCAGTGACAATGTCAGATCCTTAACCTACTGAGCCACTAGAGAACTCCAAGCATATTGTAAAAAACAAACAAAAAACCCACAAATATACATGAAGTATTAGTATTAAAATGGTCTAGGTATGGTTAAAGCACAAAGTATGTGTGAGTAATGAGAAACAGAGCTTATCATCTCAGAATAGAAAGCCCTTGTACAGGTGAGGACCATGGCCAACTCATCTACTTAATGTGAGAGGAGATGGGGAGCTTTTGAATATTTGTGTGCAGGAGGACAGAACTGAGCAGGATGGTTTTCGGGCATGTGGATCTGGCAGTGTGGGCAGGATATTAGGGCGATTACTGGAGGCAGAACAAACAATTGTGAGGCTATAAGAGCAACTCAGGAAATGACTGATTCAATTTAAGTCCAATACAGCACTTTCGTAAACGCCTAACCTAAAGAGGACACAGAGCTAGACACTGTGTAGGCATCAGTGATGACAGTCTTTGCTGCTTTCTGAAGTCACAGACAGGTTACATACTTACTAAGAGTTGGGAGAAAAAAGAAAGGAGACGGATGGGGGGTGGGAGAATAAGGAAACATGAAGGGAGAAGAAAACTTGGAAAAGAAGAGGAAAAACAGGCAGAAAGTAAGGGAAAATGGGACTGAGGAAGATAAGAAAACGATCTAACTAAAGACAAAAAATAATAAATTAAAAAATAATCCATACAACTCTCTCTGAATACTTTTAAAGCATCTGAACATGTTTACTCTCTGAACATTTTAAAACATATTATTTCCAGGAAAATGAATTCATCTGACAGAGTACCAATGTTCATAAATATCTATGTTCTCATCTCATCTTCTTTCTGATCACACAGATGGATCTGAGCAGAAAGGGTGTGAACCACTTATAACATGGCCCAGAATAGCCTTCCACATGCAGTTCTCTTTTTCCCCATGGGTCAGCTTAGCACACAGGCTCTAAGAATCTATGAAGGGCAAAACTATACAATGGGAGGAGCAGGGTGCTCTGAATGACTGAGGGGAGCACAGTCTCCCCCACTGTGAAATGCTGCACTAAAGAGTGACTTATAGGGTAATTAAATGCTTGTTAAGTATTCACATCAGCCTACCCTGACTGACATGGAAAAATATCAAACATCCAAGAACTACCAATCAAATAGATTTAATCTGTAGGATAAGCATGTTCTTCTAAGTTGTCAAGAAGCAGATAATTCTGAAGGATAATTAAAATACCTAGATTTGGGGGAATATCCCAGTCAGTTATAGAAGATACCAAAGGCTGACAATGCATGGAAATGTATTAATGAAAACAATGTAATGCATTAAACTAGATGTTCATAACTGTGATATAGATATAATTTTGTAAATAAAATTTACAAATTTTAGGGGATATAATCCACAACAGTAAAATTTCTTCCAGGTAAGAATGCGACAAAAGTATAAAGTCTTAATATATTTTATAACCTTAATTGGTTAAGTAAGAACAATAATATCATCTTAAAGAAGATTAAAATACATTTTAGAAAAGACAAAATTTATCTATGAATTAAAAAAAAACATTCTTGGTAAAAAAAAAAACAGGATGGCATTAATCTGATAAAGAGTATATACCTTATACCCACCGTGAGCATCAGAAGAGAATATTCACATGCAAGTCCGACATGAGACAAGTTTGCTTCTCATCACCATTAACAGTCTACACTTTTATGAATTTTCCAAGTTAAAAAAGAGAAATATAACAAGAAAAACAGAAATACTACATTTCAGTGCTTATAGGTATGGTAATCTATATAATGTAAGATAATCAACTGGAAAAAAAATGGAATGATGATATACTATTTCTGGGCACTAGATACTTAAAAAGTAATAAACCCTTCAGCAGTTTACTAAGAAACACCACACAAATATTTTTCAGATGGAGAGCCACACAAAATTCTTCTATAAAGATTAAAACCTGAAATGATTTTCTGTCTCCCCAAATTATTTTATTTGTAAAATTCATTAAAAATTTAATTTTAAAATTAAATTTAAAATTTTACCTTAATTTTAATTTAAAATTTTAACTTTAACTTAGTATTGGGACATAATGAAGTAATTTAAAAAATTTATCAGGAAGACTAAGCATGAAATACCCAAAATAATTTCTAAAAAGTCTATGTATAACACTGAAGTTTATTATAGCATATATTAAAACACGTTGTAGGTCTTTAGTAATTGAAATAATTTGGTAAAGGGCCATTTCAAGTAAGAAAATGTAAATAATACTTTGATGATTATTGCCGTAAACAGCTAAGGTTTAGAAAAAGATATAAGTATCCCTATCTCACACCTTATTTAGATGAAAATTTTTAAAAAGGTAATATGTAATACAAAAATGAATGAGTCAACCACTAAAAATGCATTTACTAGTATAGTATAAGTATTTCCATAATATTCAGGATGGAGTAAAAAATATAAAATATGATACTTTAGAAACTTCTTTAAATTAAAAAGCAGATGATTGAAATGAAATGGAAATATATCATTTTTTCCTGCAAAAATATTATTTCATATCTTCAGTCCAAGGAGTTTTTATCTTCATATATTATTATATAATTATAAAGATATATTGCTAATTGGTAATAAAAACATAAACAAACCAAAAAGATTAAAAAGTTTAAAAAATAGAAGCACTTCACAAAAAACCTATACACATATAAAAACTGTGCAAGTGCAGCCATAATAAAATGCAAATTAAGACCACAGTACAATATTTTTCTCTATCAGTCAAAGGTAAAGAAAGGATAACTGCCAATGTTGTCAATGGTTGGAGAAAAATAGAAATGCTTCCATAGTACTGAGGAGTATAAATTGGCACAAATTTGTGAGCTGTCATATGCAACATTTTTTGCTTATTATTTTAAATTATATTTGATTTACAATGACGTGCCAATTTCTACTGTACAGCAGTGACCCAGTCATATGTATATTCCCTTTCTTATATTATTGTTCATCACGGTCTATCCCAAGAGACTGGATATAGTTCCCTGTGCTGTACAGTGGGACCTCATTTTGTTTGCAGCACATATTTAAAATAACTAAGTATGTATAGTCTTCTGATTAGAAACTTTTCAGTTACAGCTATAAGTACTAATTTACAAATCTCATGACAAGGGTTTTTCTAGCAACATTGTTTATATAGAAAAAATAAGGGGGGAGGGGGGACCAGTTACATCTTTAATGATAATGTCATGGTGGTTGAACAAATGTTGGTAAATGTTTCGTAATAAATGAAAAAGCATGCATCCATTAAAAATGATGTTATATAAAAATAATTAAGGGCCTGGAAATATGCTCATGATATGTATTTTAGGCTTAAAGATTTAGTCGATGCATATCATAAAATGAATTACTCTCAATTTGCAGGACATATACACGTGGAGTACAAATTCATGCACACACATATACACACAAACACGCACACGCACACACACACACACACCCTTGACATGTACCAAACTTAAATCATAATGGAAGGAAATAATTCTGTGATTATTTGTGGGAAGTAAGTGGACTGAACAATTTTTTTAAATGATCTTTTGCTAACATAAATTTTTAACTTTTCTAAAATAAACAAAGTAATTTTACACTTAGCATAATAAAAACATGTTATTTTAAGAAACAAAAAAGACCAAAAATGATGTGCTAAGTTATGTTCTTCTCATATGGGAACAATACCTGATTTGGGTAAAATAATTTTCTAATTCATTGGTGGTCATGAATTCTTCTTTAACTGGATCAAGTTAAGCAATACTCTCTGGCAAATCACTTCCTATCTCTAAGTCTCATTTTATTCTTTGGCAAAAGGAGAGGATTCAACTAGGTAATCCCTGAAACCCCTGAAGACTCCATGATTATTAAAAACATTTTGTGCACACACCATAATTTATTTGTATTGGTTTAAATTCACCAATGTTATTCTACTTAAATTGTAAGCTCCTATACCCTGATTCTTAGAGGATGGAAACATTATGCTTCCTCTTTCATTACCATAATGTAAGACCTGGTTAAGTAAAATGGTCCAAAACAAAATGTGTGAATCCCATCTCCACTGTTGTAGTCAGACAGTAAGGGGAAGTCACAGAGAGGACTGAGGAATCCATGTGCCTGTGAATGGCAAGCTCAGAAACTTGGGTTACATGAAAAGAAAATCAGAGAAGTACTAGGGCCAGAAGAACTCTGAATGGTCCAAGTGTGACCAGATGTTTTATTCTACAAACAGGAAACTTTTAAGAATGAAGGAGGACTTGGAGTTCCCGTCGTGGCTCAGTGGTTAACAAATCCGACTAGGAACCATGAGGTTGTGGGTTCGATCCCTGGCCTTGCTCAGTGGGTTAAGGATCCAGCATTGTCGTGGGCTGTAGTGTAGGTTGCAGACGCAGCTCAGATACCGCATGGCTGTGGCTGTGGTGTAGGCTGGCGGCTACAGCTCCTATTAGACCCCTAGCCTGGGAACCTCCATGTGCCGTGGGAGCGGCCCTAGAAAAGGCAAAAAGACAAAAAAGAAAAAAAAAAAAAAGAAAAGAATGAAGGAGGACTTATCAATAATTACATGGAAACATGAGAGTATGTAGGGAAAATCAGAACTTATGGTCATCCCAAATATATGTCCTAGAGTTTGGAAAAAGAATAATTATTCTCTCAGAATCAGATGTATGAAAGGAGGTAGGTTACATTTGGGTGACAAAGTTTATCAATGACAGACAGTTGAGAAAGGTTTGCAGGCAACTAAGAATGCAATGTAATTCATTCTTAGAGCAAACTGAAGATCTGTTTAACTTCCCATGTTGGGAACTCTGGATTCTATTACACGATCATATGGAAGCCTTCCTACTTGAGTATAATTTACTCTTCTGGTAAAATGTTAAGAACTTAGGAATGATCTAGTTTACTGTACTACCACAGGTCATTAGGTCACAAAACCTATCAGACCATTAACAGCAGCTGGAACATATCCAACACATGATGCTCAGTGACCAATCATTCTGGCTGAGAACTTCCCCAGGATATGGGGCTTTCAGTGCTAAAACCAGGTACATCAGAATGGCTGGTCACTGTACCAGCTGATCAGGATGTTTCTCTGATAAGGTATTCAATTCATCTCCCTTCTATCCATTTCTGTACTCTGATATTTTTGTTTTCTAAACTGTGTAAAATGTGTGCATTGAATATTGTTACCGACTGAACTGTGTATGCGGAAGCCCTGGCCCCTGGTACCTCAGCTATGACTGCATTTGAAGAAAGGATCTTTGAAGAGGTAATTCAGGGGAAGTTTGGTCATTTGGATGGAGCCCTAATCCATATGGCTGGTATCCTCATAAGAACAGGAAGAGGCATCAGTGACACAGAAAGAAGGCCATATGTAGACATCAAAAGACAGTCTTTCATAAGTCAAGCCTCAGAAGAAATCAACCTCACCTAAACCTTGGTCTTGGACTTCTAGTTTCCACAATTGTGAGAAAATAAATTTCTGTTAAGTACCCCAGTCTTTGGTACTTGGTTGTGGCAGTGCCAGGAAACAAATACAAAGGTACTATAAAAGCAATTGTGTCCTTAACCTCATTGCCCAGGAAACATGACAATCGAAATCCTCTAGAGGAATGGTTTTCCTGGTTGTTGCGGTAATCCATCTTGTTTCAACACAATATTTTTTTTTTCTTAGTAATTTGTACACGAGGAGTAAGTAGCTGTCCAGATTTTCCACAGGGCTTTAAATTGCATTTCATTTCTCTTTCATTAAGAATCCCATCATGATTTGCATTCTGTCCATCTGTCCAAGTTCAATTCATTTCTCCAAGGAGTTGACCTGTCTCTTTATGTTTAGTACACATAATTATTTTTGATGTCCGTGTTAGATCAAGTTTAATTATCAGGTGGCCAATAGTCCCCAATGGCTTAGTTATTTCAAGTATATTCATTTAGAATATATTGTTATTTAACAACACATCAGGACTGAAATTATCCTAGTTAGAGTCTGTCATTTAAGCCTTTATAAATCATACTCACAGTACATTATGGTTTTGTTCACTGATTACTAAGTATACTATGAAAAAGCAAATTAACAGTTTGGAAATAAATAGCATTATGCCCTCATAAAAGTGGGGGAAAAATACAATTTTTTTCCCTGATTGGTAAGACTTTAAGTTTAACCCTTTTATTTTTCTTTTAATATTTAAAACTTACAGTGAAATAGAAACTAAGCTTCCTGGCCTCCAGAGATGAGAAAATCCCTTATTTCACTGAGATCCATCAGACCCAGACCAAAGTAACTAGTGAGCAGGACTAGTGTTAGTTTTAGTCTCTCATTTCATATCTAGTTGCTGAGTCCTCAACAGGTAGAGTGATCTCAGGTATTCACTCCTGTTATCGATACCTGTTCTTGTTCTCCCAGTTCACCATTTGTTGTATTAAGAGACATTTCTCTTTTATTTTTTCGAGACTATTTCTTGAAAAGGCCATGGACTCAGACAAATACTTTCTTGTCCATAAAATGGGGCAACAGCAGCTCACATTATTTAAGCGTAATTTCAAAACCAAAAAAAATAGAACAGGGTTAAATATCAGGTCAATTGGCTTTTAAGACAGGTTTGAATTCCCTTGCTGGAGTGCTTAGGTTGTACAAACCTGATAGATCCCAACCAGTGCCTAAAACAGCACTTGGATACAGTAGGCCTTTGATAAACACTTTCTAAATCAACTTAGCTAATATTTTAAGAATAATTATTCTAAGAAAGTAACCTGGTGCAGACTATCAAGGTTAGATGTCACATACAGTCTGACCTCTGCAAGTGGAAATCAAGTACAAACAACAGTCAGATGACCATGAGAGAGGAGGATCCTCACTTGCCTTGTAAGGACAACACTGCAAGAGATGAGGTCAGGGTAGTAGACTGTAGGATGAGGCAGCTAAAAGGGAGCGGGCAGACAACTATGAAAGCTCGAGAGTGTAAGTAACCAAACTCTGGAGAATTGATGCCTTCTGAATACGTCCTTTTAAGGTCCAGTTTTTTGTTTTTGTTTTGCTTTTTATGGCCATATGTATGGCATATGGAAGTTCCCAGGGTAGGGGCTGAATTGGAGCCGCAGCTGCCTACCTACACTATAGCCACACCAGATCCAAGCTGTGTCTGCAACCTATGCCAGATCCTCAGCCAACTGAGCAAGGCCAGGGATGGAACCTGCATCCTCATGGATACCAGTCAGGTTCATAACCTACTGAGCCATAACAGGAACTCCCAAGGCTCAGTTTTGATGCAAGTTGCCCTCAAAAGATGACACTGGCACAACTGGCCCTGAGTGCCTCAGCCTGTTCCAAGCCTGTTTTTATATCTTAGGCTTGTCTTGAAGACAGTCATAAGGTGGGGTTATTTCTTCATTGCTGCCTCAGATATCAGGGCTTTCTGACTTAGAAGTGAGGATGAAAAACTTAAGCAAGGGTGGGTTCCCGTTGTGGTGCAGAGGAAACGAATCTGACTAGGAACCATGAGGTTGAGGGTTCAATCCCTGGCCTCACTCAGTGGGTTAAGGATCTGGTGTTGCCGTGAGCTATGGTGCAGGTCGCAGATGCAGCTCAGATCTGGCGTTGCTGTGGCTTTGGTATAGGCCGGTGGCAACAGCTCCGATTAGACCCCTAGCCTGGGAGCCTATATCTGCCATGAGTGTGGCCCTAGAAAGACAAAAATATGTATATATAAACAGGATCTAAGTATCAATTTCCCCTTCAACTTTTCAGGAGAACATGTGGCTTTTGTCTAGGGGAACATTTGTTAATGTTGCAAACTTGCTAATGTTTAATCATCTTTATTTCTTTTAGGATGAGTGTGAGTTAAGATTACATTTGGCTGCAAGTAAAGAAAAAAAAGGGGGGGGGGGAGTGGGGATCCAAAAAACAATGGCTCAGATAGAACAGCAATCATTTTTCTCTTTAGTAAAAGTAAGCTCAGCCATACCCAGGGCTGCACAATTGCCAATATGGACTCAGACTACTGTAGTGTTTCACTAGGCTGTGGCATTTGTCCTCATGTACCAAGACGGATGCAAGAGCTCAGGACCACATCCACAGCAGGACAGAGAAAGAAAAGCATGCTGTCACCCTCTACCTTCTAAGAGGAGGTCCCAGAAGTCCCATGTAGCAAGTTTACTTATATCTTATTTACAAAATTTGGTCTCAGGACCACACTTACATTCAAGGAGGTTTGGAGATACAGTTTTGAGTAAACACATAGGCAGCCAGAAAAAAAATCAACATTACATTTCAGAGAAAATCAGAAGAGATACTGAGAGGCAACTAACAGCTTCATCTACAGGAGATTTAAAAAGATATCTGTTGTCATTAGGAAGTCATGCTGAGTGAATAGGGAGATAGGAGCAGATGGAACCCAAGTCAGCCTAAGAAAAGGAGGTAGTTGAATGCATAATAAAGAATTCCTGAATGAAGAAATGAATGAAGTAATGTCGTCCAAATAACAAATACTTGATTTGACTGTGTTCTGTTTTAAAAACTCCATGACCACCCCTCACCCTGTGATTGTTACATGCTATGAAGCCTGACTGAAATCTGACTGGCATTGGAATCAACAGTTGTTAGTCTGGTCACAATTCTGCCCCTACTTGCTGAGTGACCTTAAGTTATTTACTTTTCTTGAAACTGGGCTTCCTACTTATAAAATAGGCATAATAAATACATATTGACTGATTTATTCACTCATTCAACAGATATTTATTGATTGGTTATTAGGTACTACCCTAAAAGAGGGAATGAAAACACAGTGCATGCTCTCCTGGAGCTTAGCAGAAAAGACGTATATTTAAAATAATGCCCCGATAAATATATTTTTGCAAATTATTATAATGGAAATGCACGGTGCTGGAAAATACAATGGAAACCTTCATTCACAAGGCTTTCGTAAGGGCAATACACCATAGTAATTGTTACAGTGCCTGATAGCTAATGCGTGTTCAGTGGATGTCTGTTCTTTCCCTATTTTCCTTAAGTTGGAGAAGTAAAAACAAATATGCCTGATGAAGCACAGCATGATCTCTATGGCAGTAAGAATTGACAGTATTGTACCATATTCACTTGCTTTCAATGTATTGAGTTGACAGATTAAGGCTACTTGGAGAAGAAAAGGGAGTCAAGGAGGATTTGAAATAGGATGGAACATTTAAACCAGGTCTTGAAGAATGAGGAGAACTGAGTCAAGAGGAAGGGAAGGAGAGGAATTTTCAAGAGAATGAACAGCTTGAGATGCTCCAGTCTGAGTGTGTCCTCATCCTCCATCCACAGAAATGAGAAGCCCAGGACAAGTGTGGCTTCTCTCTAATCCTATAGGGAATTAATGGCCTCATATTTCTCCATTCCTGTCTACCTTCTAGAAAAAAAAATATATGATTGAATCCACTCTGAAGTACATGATATACCAACTTGAAAACTCTCTAATGGAAAAGTCTAATAAGAGTTATAAAATCCAAACAGAGGCCCTAACAAGTCAATGCTATTTTGCAATTAAGTGCTGAAAACCTCAATGCTGATTAAAAGCTAAAAATTATTACTTTGTTTATTCTTCCCTAAAAGCACTGCAAAATCTCGTGTCCTATTTAAAGTGAAATGTAAGACACACATATCAACTGAATAAAAATCAGACAGTTCAATTACAATTACAGAGCCCAATAAAATGTTGAAACTATTGCCTGAGATGATTAAACCTAATCTTTTAACATTAAACTAAGTAGTCTTTGGGAATGAGTATGTGGCTATATATTGTTTTTTTGAAAATTATAAGAATTAAAAAGTATTAAATAATTTATTAAAATCAAGGTTTCTATCTAGTGGGCCAATTCTATAACGAAAAAAAAAGCACGTATAAAAATAAGGTGTTAATCTACCCCACATATGATAGAGTAGTCTAAATAAATAGGTATGAAAATACAGAATAAAATGACAATGCCCAAGTGAAAGGAGCAAAGTCAAAACCAGGAATGGATTCTGAGTTGAATGCCAGAGGAATGGTGGAGGAAGCCAAGGGCTTCCAGGTCATATTCAGTCAAGATTAAATAGTTGCAGAAGCTCTGGAATGGAAAGCATGAGCAAGAAGGTGGAAGAGATGTTTGGAAAGCAAAGGGCCTTTGTGCCCCAGAAGTTGTGTTCACTCTGATCCTTTTCCCCCATGAGACTGTGAGCAGCACCACGTTATAACAGTTGCCTGTCCTTGCTTACATCCTCCATGAGACTTTAAGAAAGTGTTCACAACCATTAGTTGGAGGTATGCATGATGCAGAATATATCAGACACCAGGGACCTTGGGACAGGTATCTGTTACACCTAAACTCTATTTACTTACAGCCCACTGCATCAGTGCTAGAACCTGTTCAGTGTTATTTCAAGTGGTGCAGAAATTTGAAGTGGTGCTACTTGTTTATTAAATGCTTTAAGACTTCTGTAACAGAATATGTACCAGACATAGAGAAAAATATTCATCACTTTAATTATGTTCTACAAATTCTACAAAGCCTTTAATTCCATACAGTGCATGGAAGAATGCATACTGCTACTCAACCAAACGGCATTTTTCTTCTATCTTGCTTGTTTGGCAGAAACTTTATTATTCAGTTTAGTAGTGAGTAAAATAGATGGTGACAAATATTTCCACAGGCTAAGGACAACTGGGCATAATAATCATTAGAAAATCTTTCTCTTGCCTCAGATACTCCTTGAAGGTCCTCATAGAGATCAGAATAAATGATTATTTTTTTAAAAATTTTTTAAATCTAGAGAGAACCAAAAAGGATAGGGCTGGAGTGCTATGTTTAAATAACAATGGTATGAAAAGAAATACATGAAATTGTTTTTCTAAAACAAATTGAAGGTAATATACTCTAATTACGATATATCCTACAATTGTACCTGACAAGCAGTTTAGAGCTCTTTGATATCTATTAATTTTTGTATGTGTTCAACTTATTTAAATAGTTAGTGAAGTGACTTACATAAAAGTGGGTTTGTTTTATCCCTCTTTATCTGTGTCCTTCTATTTCTGAGGGAACCATCTGGGCTGAGTAGAGTAATTCATTAGGACAAAAATGATAATGATTTTGATGGAATGAAATAGCATGTCCTAATTAAGATTCTTTGTCAGTACACTTTTATGTACTATCCACTAATTATTGCTTATTTTCTTTAAAATATATTATCCAGAGAATATATTTGCTACGATCCTGTACAGGCAGTATCAGTCTCTTATCTTCCCTTTAAAACCATTTGGGTTTGGGTGCCTTATTTTGGTCACATTCCAGAAACACATTGTTTTCTTAATTGGCATGCTAGCATTCTCCTGGCACCATTCCTGCATTCAAAGCCGTATTTGTTTTTCATATCCAAGATTTCTATTTTTATATACATCAGATCAGAAAACTGATTTTGTATTTTTCTATTATTTTGTACATTCTGCTCAGTTTTGTTATGCATCCCTTGAATTAATGTTTTAAATCTTATTTTTTAATTTCTCTTTCTTATTTTGCCTCTTTATGTGATTTCATTTCTTTAAACAAAAAAGACTGTCATTGAATTTTCTCTGCTGGTATTATCATTCAAATATTCTTGAATTTTAACTTGCATAAATTTTTAAAGTATATCTGGTTAATGAATTATTTATGGCCTACTTTTTAGCTGGGAGCATCATTTTCATGGATTGTCCAGCCATCCCTTGATGAACCTATAGTGAATTTATCATTTACAGGTACTGTGGCTCTAACCTGAGTGACAGTCTCAACAGTAGGCTTGAATCCCCTGCCAAATGGCTGCTACTCTGATTATAAGAAGACCTGAGAGAAGCTAGAAGAGATTAACCAAGGATTTCTGAAGTATCAGCAGGCTACCATCATTGAACTATACTAGACTAAGCATCACCTGATACAAACAAATGATAACATTAACAAATAACAAGGACATGTATACAAATCAAAACTCAAAGCAAATATTAATTTGAAAACAAAAAAAACATTTGTAGCACAAAGAGAGTGAAAAATAATAATAAATAATTTAAAAAAAAAAGAGTGACAATCAAGAATGGATGAATAGGGGCTAGGTTTCACCTTTGAAAGTGAACTGTATACAAAAGACTTCAGAGATTTTCTGAAATCCATCTTAAAGAAACAAAAGAAGGTATTGGTACTATTCAACAAGAGAAAGCAATGCATTTTTACAAATAAAAAATATGCCATAGAACAATTAGCATAATCATTGGAAGCATCAAAAAGTACAATAAGAAATTTAAAAAAGAAAGTAGAAAGCCTAAAGAAAGGATAATGCCAAACATTAAGTCATGGAGAAAAGAATGTGGGTGTCTAACTTATGAATAATACAAATTCTTTAAAAAAAGAGAGAGAACAAAAACTACAGAATTAATAATTATAATTAATTATTTAAGTGTTCTATGCATCATTTTCATACTGGCAAAACACAAGGGTATTATATACTTGGCTTTTACATTAAATAACATGATTGTACCACTTACTTATCTTTGGTAACTTGAAATTCTATTTTACAGTGGCATTTATATTATTCTCCTGCATCACTTATTAAGACTACTTTTATGTGTTTTACTTTTTGTTGCTAATGTGAGTGAAATATCAGTTTCCTTTTTTTCTAACATATTATTGCTTTGGAATGTATATCTTATAAACTTTCTAATATACTAAACCCCTTACGAAACTCAATATATTTTAGCTTATTCTTGTATATTGACATATTGTTCTATTTAAATCTTTCTTTTGATATTTATCATTACTCTTTACATGTTTTAATCTAATAATTAACTTTAAAATAATTTAATAAGTAGTGAGACTAGAAGTGATTTTCATGTATCTATTTGCAAAAGGAATGCTTAGGATTTTACTGTACAAGTAAAAATAAAAGATTCATGATTTCACATAAATCAACTTTATCATCTTATGTAAGTTGTATAATTTCGGGATGTAATTTTTTTTTGTTAACAGTGGCTAAATTTTACCAAATTATTGTGCATTGGAATGTTCTTCTTCTTTTTTAAGCTTTTTAATTGTTAGTATATTAATAGATTAGAGATTTTGTTAATTTACTGTTTTGAATTTGAAGTACTTTATAAATTGAGCACAGTCTCAAAAATCCTATAGGTACTTTTGCTTGCTTGTTTTTATCTTGTTTTTTTTTCAAGAATGGATAAAACAAATTTTATTTTTATTTGGAAAAGATAACCAGATAATTATGTAAAAATTAAGGAAGGTAAAGTCACCTTTAAACATAAATGTAAAAGTGCAAAATACATATTAAATATGTAAAAACAAATAAAAGTACATAACAGATACAAAAATAACATGACAGTAAGAGAAATTATAATCAAAATTGGATGATATAAGATAAATAACTGATAGGAAGAAATTTTCTTTTTGTCTTCTGTCTTTTTTTTAGGGTCATATCTGCGACATATGGAGGTTCCCATGCTAGGGGTCTAATTGGAGCCAAGCTACCGGCCTATACCACAGCAACACCAGATTCGAGCCACGTCTGTGACCCGTACCACAGCTCTCAGCAATGCCAGATCCCTGAACAAGGATAGGGATCAAACCCGCAACCTCACGGTTCCTAGTTGGATTCGTTTCCGCTGTACCACCATGGGAACTCCAAGAAATATTAATAAAATATACAATTAAATAGGAGTAATAGTTTATTGTGAAAGTGCAACTAACTCAAAGAATTCTACAGGAGCTGAGTTATCTATTTTTTCTCTGACAGTTCTGTACTATTCTTACACATTAAAGGGATCTTTTTTTAAACTCTAACAATAAGGAAATGTCTTCTGTAATCTTTTTTTGTATCTTCACGTGTGCTCTGTTCTCCCTGTGACCACGTGCATGTACGTGTTGTGTGTGTTTGAGGGAGAGAGGCAGAGAGATCCCATCCACAGGTCTGGCATTCTGGCTGCCTAATAAAACTTCTTCCTCTTATCAGCTTTTCAATTTCTGAAAATTTTCTTGCAGAAATTGAGGTTATAATTTATCCCAAAAGCTTTATTTGTTCTTTAAATGTCCTCAGTCTAACTAATCTCCATCTCCAATTTTATCTTCCCAATGGATATTCTCTCATACTAACTTGGCACACTTTGAAATGTTCATATTAGCAATTTGATCGAAAAGAAAAGTAAGTATTTGTCTATTTGGAGTGAATCAGATACATCAAGTTTTCCAGATTGTTACATTGTTTGTTCCTGTTTGAGGGTGGTATCTAAAAGTTGAAATAGTGCCATTCACTAAACATAACAGTAATAGTGAAAACAAAGCAGGTTGGGAAAGAAAAACGTGCCATGAGTAGACAGAGGTCCATTAAGTTCTGATGAACATGAAGGTGGGTGAGGGCCAAGAGGGCAAATCCTATCTCTGGTTAATGGGGACTTAGGTCATATTAGATGGTACAAGAAAAATGAAGGCTTTGCAAAAGTACAGAGAGAAAAGCGCTAAATGTTACCTGAGTTCTATATTTTCTCTTCACTGAAAGAGAGATTTTCCTATCCAATTTAATGATATAATATTGCTAAAAGATATTATGGAGGAGATAAGACTGAAAAATTGGGCCAAATAAATAGAAACACTGGAGAAAATATAGACAAAAGAGGGGCTGAAGAAACCAGTAAGAATGATCACTACCTTAAGAAGGGAGAGAGAGTTGGCTGAGCTGAATTAACCATCTGAAACACAGGGCAAAATCTCCTCTAGCTTTTGCCCCAGGTAAATTCCTTACAGGCAGAGGTTTTGTCCTGCTGTGTCATTTTAGACAAAGGCATGAGATAGCATGCATGCATTTATTTTTAGCAAAACTGAACACCTGCTACGACTCAGACACTGTTCTCCAAGTTCTAGGTACACATCAGTGAATGGAAAAGAAAGAAACACTTGACTTTGTGAATGAAACATTCTAGAGCTGGGAACCACACAACAAATATAAGTCGATTATATAGTAGGTGAAGTCAGTCAGACAGAGAAAGAAATATCATATGAAATCACCTATACATGGAACCTAATAAAAATGATACAAAAGAACTTACAAAAACAAACAGACTCAAAGATTTCAAAAGCAAGCTTATGGTTACTAAAGCGGAAATGTGGATGGAAGAGATAAATTAGGAGGTTGGGTCTAACATATACACACTACTCTGTATAAAATAGATAGGTAACAAGCATCTACTGTATAGCACAGAGAAATCTACTCAATACTGTGTAACCGCCTATATGGCAAAGAGTTTGAAAAGGAATGGATACATATATATATACACACACACATATATGTGTATAACTGATTTACTTTGCTATACACCTGCAACTGACACACCTTTATAATTATACTCAAACAATATTTTTTCAAAATTATATAGTATGTCAAAGGTCATTGCTATGAAAAAATAAATAAAAATCAAGGTAAGGAAGAAGAGAATGCTGCAAACAGGGATACACTGAAATGAAGTGTTCAAGGAAGGTCCTACTGGGAAGGTGATATTTGGGTAAAGACTTGAGTGTGTTGAAGGAGTAAAGTGCAGCTATCTGAGAAAATTAACTTTTTTGAGGATGTAAGTTTCCAAAGTAAATTTTATCAATTGTTAAAGTCACTGCTCTACTTAAAAAAGAGAAAGTGTATTTTGAAAGAAAACATTTTTTAAAAGTCACAGCAAAGAAATACTAAAATCTGTCTTAAACCCCTTTCCTTGGGCAAATTCACACATTTTCCCATCATGTAACAGGCTTTTATATGAGGTCTACCATTCAGGTGTATGAGGCATGAAAATTCTCTCCTCCCAATGTTGGGTCCGCAGTGCATATTAAATAAAATACTTATAGAATGATAATCATGATCTTGAATCGAAATCATTCTAATCTGCTCATGGCAAAATGACCTTTTTCCTTTTCAGAAGAACAATTTTAAATAGCTTTAGAGTTCCTGGCATGACTGATACATAACAAGATCCATTATCTTGTCATGTTTTAATGTACCATTCAGGAATTTATCATTAATTATTTAAATGTATTTTAATTCTAATTTTGTTCCAGTTCAGATACAGCATTACCTACTATGAAGAGACCCATTCATTAATTCATGTATTCAATCAGGTTTTATTCATTCTACCAATATTGGCTGAGTGACCTCTATGTCAATGGGTCCCTTGCTGCTTGATACCTAGCAATCATCCTATAGTCTCTAATCTGTTCAACTTTCCATTCTTCTGGAAATTATTATCCACATTCTTCTAAGGTGGAAGATAGATTGCCAAGATTGACTGCTCCAGTGGGTAAAGACTTTATGACCTGGCCTTGAAAGTCCACAGCAGCATTTCTGCCACACCCTATTAGCCAGTCACTAGCCCACTCAGATTCCAGAGAAGGGCAATTATACCCTTTTCTTGACAGTAGGAGTATCAGAGAACTTGCAGGCTATGTTTTAAAACTCCCAGTCTGACCTCTGGCCATAAATTATTTATATTCCTCTCATATACAAAATGCACTCACTCCCTGAGAATGGTAGAACTCTCGGCACAGCATGACTCCATGCAAACCTCTGCATTAAGAGAGGACCGAGCTTAAGGCTGTGCCCTGCAACGACCATAGCCCTCCATTAAAACACCTGCCTGAGAAAGCAGCAGACTGTGTCCCTAGGATGACCCCAGGTCTCCATTAAAACGTCTGCCTGAAAAAGTTCAAAGATACCAAGAGAATTTACTGCTTCTCCTAGCCAGTACCTGAAGATAGGCCCCCATTTCAGTCTTATAGCATTTACTGTAAAGGGCTCATAGAGCAAATCCTTCCTGTCTTCCTTTGGGAGATGTATGCATCCCTTACAACTCAGGAGTCTCTTTCTCAAGGACCTGAAAGAGCTCCTTTAAAAGGCGAACATCAGGAAGAACAGGGCCTCTGTCTCCTCGTCTCTGTGGGAGGACACAGTCCTCACTGCAGTAATTGCAAGCTGGCCTCATCACATTTACACTGACCGATCTGAGCCTCTGCTCTCTCCGCCTGCCTACGTCCTCACTATCCCTTTAAGATGCCCCATCACATCTGCACACCTGAAGACGGAGCTCAGCTTTTCTCCCTAATGTCAGCAGTGACTGAATACAGAATGTTTTCCCTGCTTTAATAAATGTACTGCTTTGTTAATCTTTAACATCCCTCCTCCAAGACCCCAAAGTCTCATCCTATTATAAATTCCAGGACCTTGTCACGTAAGTCAGGTCTAGACACAATGAGGCACTTACTACTGTGTCTTTCAATCTGAAGAAGTGTAAACTAAAAATAAAAAAATCTGATGCATTCATTTTGAAAAAAACAACGATGGGGCAGACTGAGACCATAGCCATCCACACTCTATGGGATGCTCACAGCAGTCACTTGTTCAAAGCGATTCTGAAACTCAGCCGGCCACGTGTCTGTTCCTTGGATAAGGTGCAGTCCTCCTTCCAGGAAGACGTTTTCTCTGACTCTTAGAGCTACATCTTGGGCTCTTAGTTTCATCCTCTAGGCCAACGTTTCTTTTTTATAAGAAATAGGCTGTGTTGCATAAGAAACAGCTTACTACCGAGTAAATGTCCCTGCCTGCTTCCTGCCTGAAAAAAGCTGAGAAGAGTATTATCCAAATTCTTTACTTTTGTCCTGTACTACCTTTGTCTCTTTTAGTCCAAACTGAGTCTAAAGATATCTTTAAAAATTTTGTGGATATTTGTGTATCCATTTATTATCCACACCATCACACAAGACTCATACCCACAATTGTCTTAAAGATAAGTTCTACTCTCACAAAGATAAGTTCTTCTCTCACCTGAGGCTTCTTATGAGGCAGCCGTGGTGCAATGCTTTTAAGGTACTTTGCAAGTCTACTGCTAAGAGAGGCTAAGCAAGAGATGTCCTAAAGATCCTTAGAAGGGCATTAATTTAACTGAAAGGGTTTATGAAAATTTATATCAAATATGTCTGAGATTCCAACAAAGGGTTTTACAGTCACACATTTTTTAAATCTTTATCCTAAGATATATTTCTGACACCATCTTGGGTTTTATGTTTTTCCTGAAGTCCTTTCTTACTTTGAAGGAAAAAAATGTTTGGACAGTAGGGACTTCCTGATTCCAGTCTAGCATGTATGAAGCAGGGAGTCACCACTCCCTCCATCCTAAAAATGGGTAAAAAGTTTAGCAAATTGAAAAATGAGTGTTTCTGATACTGTAATGGTAGATACAAGTCATTATTACATATTTGTCCAAATCCATAAAATATGCAAGACCAAGAGTGAATCCTAACATAAACTATGGACTCTGGCGAATTATGATGTATTCCTAAATGTTCATCAGTTGTAACAAGTGTTCCCCTGTCATGGTGGATGTGGATTATGGGGAGGTCATGCACATGAGAGGGCATGAGGTATGCAGTAAATTTCTATACCTTCCACACACTTTTGCTGTACTCTTCAAACTACTTTAAAATTAAAGTCTATTTTAAAAATTTGCTGAAAGAGACAAGGGCTGAAAAATAGTTTTGTTTTTGGAGTTCTCGTCATGGCGCAGCGGAAACGAATCCAACTAGGAGCCGTGCCGTGAAGTTGTGGGTTCGATCGCTGGCCTCGCTCAGTGGGTTAAGGATCTGGTGTTGCCGTGAGCTGTGGTGTAGGTTGCAGACGCGGCTCGGATCTGGCATTGCTGTGGCTGTGGCATAGGCCCGCAGCAACAGCTCGGATTAGACACCTAGCCTGTGAACCTCCACATGCTGCAAGTGGGGCCCTAAAAAGACAAAAAAAAAAAGTTTTGTTTTTGAGCCCAGCAAGTCTTAATTCCATTATATTTACTCTAAACATTGCTTGAAAATATAGTTTCTTTTTTTTTTTTCTTTTTTTCTTTTGCTCACATCTCTCTCCTCTCTGTATCTTCTTATACACAGCTAAAAGAAATCAGTGGGTACTTTCAAAAATTTCCTGGAAATTTCCTTAACCAAATCCATCTACGAATGTAGGTAAACATTATATATTCATATCAACACAGATGATGTTTTTGCTAAAAATTCTGTCACTACATAACAAAGGGTCCTTTTATTTTCCACCCTCCAATAACAATTTTCTCCCTGACAGCCTTGACTTCCAATCTTTCTGAGACCCTCTTGGATTTTATGAAAAGCCTTCTCAAGTCCCTTCTTGTTTTAACTATTATAATAACTTGCACAGCCAAAATTAAAGGACTTTCAACTTATACCCGGTGCCCAGTTCCAAAACCAATACAGTATGTTTTAAGTTTTTACAATAGCAGAATTCCATTTATGCTACTAAATTTATGTTTTAGGTTTATAGTAGTCAAGTTAGCAGGTTAAAATAATATGTTTTATGGTCACAGACTTTGTAAGACAGAAATTAAGACAGAGCTCACTGAGAATGTTCGATCTTTGCTCACCCATGTATATGGCATCTGATGAAAGGCATAACTTTGGGAGTGACATAACAGCTGGGAACTAGAATCCTCTGAAGAGGTATTTACTCACATGGCTGGTCCCTTGGCTGGGAAAACTTGAATAACTGGAATGCCAATCAATGTGCCTATAAGTGGCGTCTTCAAGTGGTTTGCCTTCTTCACAGCCCAGCAACCTCATTGCTACCTCATTGCTCTTGCATGGCAGCTAGAATCTCCAAGTATGAATATTTCAAGAGACAAGGTAGAAACTGCAACATCTCTTATAGTGAAGCCTTGGAAGTCATATAGCTACTCTATTGTTTTGGATGAAACTATCACCCATCTACCAAATTCAAAATGAGGGAAATAATATCTGTTCTTAATAGCGATCACATGACAGTAAAAAATATCATCATGGCAATATTTTGAAAAAAATAATTCAATAATTCATCAATAAATTAGCCAAGTATGTGTTTAGTATAGCTTATTCATATAACGCACATACACATACCATCTACCACACATTTAGCATAAGCTGCCCTCAGATATGTGATTTATGTTCACATTGCCTTGAATAAATTTACAGTTTAGTTTATATTTTCTGATGTCAAACAGTCAAGGAAAATTTCAAGGAAAAATATAATTATAAAATATAATGATAAATAATTTCAAGGCAGTAATCCAGAGGAGCTAAGAACATGAGGTTTTGTGGTTCTTAGTCTGTTATGAAGCGATGAAACTTTAATCACCTTATTCAGACTCACAAAGCTTCAGGGTTTCTTTTAAACAACTTTATTGACATATGATTTATATAGAGGAGACTGCACCTATTATAAGTATAAACTTTGATGAGTTTTGACAGATATATATACCCATGAAACCAATGAAATATATACTCAGTGAAACTAATGTCACAACCAAGATAAGAACATTACTTTCTTCCTCCCAAATATTCTTGTGCTTTCCTTTAATCCATCCTTTCTTCCACCCCTGGCTCTAAGAAATTGCTGATTTCAACAATTCAACGATTTCAACCTTCAATGACTATAGATTAGCTTGAATTTCCTAGGATTTTTGATAGATAAAATCTTACATTATATAGTATTTACATCAGATTCCTTTCAGTTAGCATGTTGATTTTTGAGATTTGTCAAAGTTACTGTGTACAGTTTACACATATTTTTAAATTGTTAACTAGCTTCTCATTGTACAGATATTACACATTTGTTGATCTCAACTTACTGACAGACATTTGTGTTGTTTCCAGTTTGCAGTTATGATGCATAAAGATTGCATGAATGTTCATAGACAAATCTGTGTGTAGATATATAGTCTCCTATCTTTTCAATAAATATCTAGAAGTGGAATGTCTGGATCATACAGTAGATGTGTATTTAACTTTATTAGAAAACTGCCAAACTGTTTTCTAAAGTGCTTGTACCATTTTTTTCATACTTCCACCAGCTACGAATAAACATTCCAGTTGCACAAAAATCTCAATTTTTGCACCTGTAAAATGTGAAATATGTTGAATTCCATGATTTTTTTAGAAAACTATATAAAATAATGCAATCATATTGCTAGCACAGGGCTGTGTGCACATAGGCGTTCAGTAGCTGGGGATTATTCATTCAGTGAGATAGTATGTAATACTTTAATCAGGGGATAGGAATTCAAAACAAGGATGCAAATAGGGTGGGATGAATCAAGAAGTCTCCAAGGAGAGATGGGAACTGAAGTAATTATTGTAAACCATTACTATTCAACTAATGACTCAGATGGAAACATATGAAAAGACATAGCAAAGTCTTAACCATGGTTTTCTTTGGGAGAATGGGAGTTGGAAGGGGCAATAGCAATATGATGAGAAGACAACTTTGTATTTTAATTCTTTACCTGCTTTGTTCATCCATTCATTCACTGATATTAGTGGAGAATGTTATGCAAACATGGAAGCATAAGTTTGGCACTGTCTCTGCCCTTTTAGAGCTCATATTAACTTCAGGGAGACATAAACTATAGATAAACAGACAAAAATTAATACATATTGTAAGAAAGGGCATGGAGAACAGAAAAATGGGGCTGAGACTGGGTATACAGAGTAGATTTCAATTTACACAAGGTAGTCATAGAAGGCTTGTTGGATGAAGTAATTCTTAAGGTGACTTTTAAAGGGCAAGAAAGATTCAACATATGGACAGTACAGGGAAGAAGGCTAGAACCAGATAAAATAATCTTTGCATTAGCCAAAACTTTGAATGCAAAAGGATGTGATTTATATTTAGATACTGAAAGAATGACTTCTTGGCAATTAATAGAATGAGAAGGGAAAACTGCCACTAAATGAGGTTGAAGTAAAAGCCAGGGACCGTAACAGTCTTGTGGGTATGGGAAAGTATTTCATCTTACATGCCATGGGATGCTGCTACAGAATTGCAAACAGTTATAGAATAATATGGTCTATACTTTGAAAGAAAAACACTGCTTTTTATGGGAAAAAAAAAGGCATGAGAAGGGAGGGTTATGTTGAAGTGATTAAATAGGAGACTGTGGCTCAATTCCACCCAAAGAATGACAGGGTGTGGCTGAATGCAGAGAAGAGTAAGCATAAATCATTTGCATCACATATTAAATTTGTGTTAAACAAATTTCAGTGTAAACATGGAGCTTTGAATAGTCAAGACATATTTTAAAGACAATTAAGAAGCCTAATTGATGGAACAAATGGAGGTAGTGAGATAAAAGGAGAGATCAAGCCAGACTTATAGTCTTATGGATTGAGCATCTGGTTGAAAGTTGACATTGTTTATGAAAATGAATAAAATTGTGAAAAAAATTGTTACTGGAATGTTTAATAAAGAATGGCTTTATTGTGGACATGATAACATCGAGATATTTATGAGGCAACCACAGATCAAAAAGATAGTTTTATATATATATATGTATATATATGCAGTCTCAGATGGAGAGATACATTTGAAACTCATCAGTGTAATGGTAATTACATATATAACAGCGACATAAGTGATTTAAAGAGGGAGTTCAGAGAGTGAAGAGGGTGCAGGATAAAATCCAAGAAACCCAACATTTAGAGACAGAGGAGGAAGAGAAGCAACCAGAAAATGAGGTCCAAAAGGAGTGTCCAATGAGATAACAGAAAAACCAGAAGAGACTTTTGTCAAAAGAGCTAAGATAGGTGACTATTTGAAGAGAGGATCAAGCACTGAGAAGCCAAGTACAATTGGCAGAATGTTGGTGTCACTAGTGACCATACAAGAACCATTTCACAGGTAATGCGGTGGAAGGCAGATGCGGGTGTGTTAACATGGAATTAACATGGAAAAGGACCCCAAAGGTGTATGTGCAATACAAGTCAACAGGACCATGAAAGGGAATAGAGAGAAACTGGGCAGTAGCTGGACAAGGAGACTGTCTAGTGGGGATGCTTCATTTAGCTGCTCATTTGGGGAGATATGAGTTCACATTTGTTTTCTAATTTAAAAGACTCAGGAAAGACTGTTGATGTAGGACAGAAGGGGCCACTCACCAAAGGAGGCAAAGACCTTAGGAGGTGGGAGGGCTTGAGATCCAGAGCACTTTTTACTACAAAAAAAATCCCCTATTGTTATTGTTTTTCGGTGAGCCTGCACTGGGATTTTCAAGAGAAATCACAACAGCGGCAGTAGTCAAAAAGGAAAACAAACAAAGCAACATGGCATGTGAATTTATTTTTCATTTATATTCCTCACAGAGACTTCAAGAAACAGCTTCAGATGGATTATAAGGGTACAAACATAATGCAACATGTTTAAGCAAGGACATAAAGTAAGAGTGAAGTAAAGAAAGAAATGGGGTGAGTTTTGGAGATAATGGTTTCAAAGACTGTGGGTTAGAAGCTACTGAGACTGAGAATAAAATTTGAGCAAATTGTCTGGCCTTCAAAGCAAAAGGCAAATTTAATACATTAAATAACAAAGTGTCTTTAAAAGAGACTTTTCTACAAAATTAAGGGAAACATTCATTATGACAGATTTTTTTTTTAAGTATGAATGTAACAGAAAATAATAGATGTCATTTATAGAAGTTTTACAAAACATCCAGATATACTCTTTAAAGGGCCACTTCTCAAACTGATTCTCAAAAAAAAAAAAAGAAAGAAAAGAAAAGAAAAAACATAATTTTAAATTGAAGTTCCCAAATGCCTATCTGTGAGGAGTTAACATTCTCTCATTCAGGTATTTATCAGAAAGGCAATGCTGGTTTAGAATGAAAAAGAGGCAAACTCTAGAGGAAAGAAAGAATGATTTCTCCGCTTCCCTCCCTTGTTCTTCCCTTTCTCTAAAATATCTGTTGTTTTAGGCAGACAAGGGGTAGGAATGGAACATTCTGCATGTGTGTGTATTTCATAGAATGGGAAACAGGTGTAAGAGATCAAAAATGTCATGGGAGACAGGAAGGTTCTATTCTAGTCTGGGCAAAGCCAGCATGTCCACAGTAGTATGCATGAGGTCAGCTAGAACTGTATAGCAATGAACCCACTTCGAATGAGCCCTGGACACCAGGCCAGGAGGTTCCAGTTGCATTTGCTAGACAATGGGAGAGCTGCGGCGTTTTTTTGAGCAAAGGGATAATGAGGTAAAATGCCTTTGGTGTCTTAGTTTGGTCTACTTTTCACCTTTGAGTAGGAAGAAGAAGAAAGAAGAGAATGTGGCCACTTAGGAGACAAGTGCAATAATTCAAGAATGTCACAAGGACCAGGAAGGAGTTAGTGGTGGCTTCAGGGATAAAGAGGGAATAGAGCTCAAGAGACTGTTTCAAGTACAGACCAAAAAACTCTTGTTGACCGAGCAAATTGGATAGATAAAAATATAATTCTTTAGACAAAGGTGTGGGTCCTGGGAATAGCCCTTATCACAAGAAAGCTGGTTGAAGGAAAAGCAGATTACACATTTGTGTGGGAAGCTAAGTCTCTTTTGCTAGTTTCTTTCCACCTTTGAAGACTTTCCAATGATCTGCTACATAAAAAAGCTGACCTTTGTGATTAAAAAAAGTTAAGTAGTCCTTTCCTCATTCACTTTTGCCTTTGGTGTCACTCCCTTGAATAGCTCAAAGACAATTTAATCTGTTTTGGTTAATTAATCCAGGTTCACAACACTAGGTGCAGTTGCTGCTCCCAATTAGTAAATCAGATAGACCATGAGCTGTAGATTCCATTCTTTGTCCAAGTATATTAGAATGTACAATAATGGATATTTACAGGCACTCATTTGAAGCACCTAATTGCCCAGGCAGTTTCCCTTGATATAAAACACAATTTAAAGTGAAGCTATATCTGGTCCAAATTTAATTAATTTGGGGTCCTGGTTTCTCAAAAAAGAAATAAAACACATCGAATACAAAACTGACACTGGAATAGGTAAAGACATGCTCTTTCCCCCCTCTTTAAATGTTAGTGAAATTAAGAAGAGAGAATATTGGTGAAACTAAGTTATGTCCAGGGCGATTCTGATGCTCCGGCTGCTGCTGCTAATGATGATGATGATGATGAAGATGATGACAACCATGATGGCAGTGGTGGTGGAGATGGATTGCAGAGTGACAGACTGGAAGATTTAGGAATCCAGTGATGTTTAACAAATTGTATTGTCAGCAGTGACTCACATTAATGGAGTCATTATCAGAAAATTGCATATAATTCCTGTTATTGCAAGTCCTCGGGATAATACGGCTGTTCTGCTAGGGGATTTAGAAGCGGTGTGCCCTGTGTAATTTTGGAAATTGCTCTGATCTAGCTCCTGTGGATACAGAGCTCAGAGCAGACCTGTCACACGTGCCTGGGCTCCTCAGGACAGCGCTCTTTCACGAAGTCACCTGCCTGTTTGGCAGCACAGGCTGGCTCTTGTCCTCTGAAAATAAATTCTCTCATTTATTTAGTAAACCCAAGTCTCTCGCCTGCATTTAACAGTGCAGAAGGAGTAACATGCTCATTTTACTCTAATTATGCTTTAGAAAATTGTCCCA
This sequence comes from Phacochoerus africanus, assembly GCF_016906955.1. NCBI lineage: Eukaryota > Metazoa > Chordata > Mammalia > Artiodactyla > Suidae > Phacochoerus > Phacochoerus africanus. Next base: position 120,408,554 of record NC_062548.1, on the reverse strand, counting down.
TTTCAAAATTATAATGTGAAAAATTACCTGCCACCAGGTCTTTGGAAGGAGAACGGTCAACCCTCACAGACGTCTTTCAAATGCCAGCACCAGCTCTCTGGCTCTGTTCATCTGACACTGGACTGTGGCGGTCTCTTAAAATCATTTTTTTTCCTCCCTGAGATAGTATCTCCCTTTAGATAAATTCTTGTTGCAATATTTTACTATTTTTAATCTTCCAGGAGGGAAGCAGTAATGCCCTTCTCCCTGTCCTTCACACCGATTTGTCTTTGCTTCTCATTATACAGAGTCTGCTTAAGTCGTGGTGCCTGCTGCCAGTTCTATTAAACTGCAGAAGGAACTGCCAGGTCACAATTTATGCTGCAATATCATAAAATTAACTTTCATGCAGAAATCCCCCCCCTCACCTAATTCATTTTTATGCTTAAGAAATCCTGACAATTTCTGTTAGAAGGATTAGTTGTCTTTTTCTTTGGAATTGACAAATTGGGCAGAATTTGGTTTTAAGAGCAAAAGAAAATAGAATAGAGCTTAATTCAAATTTCCTTCCTAATGATTACAAAATTCTTCCTGCCTTATTGCACTAGATTGAAAATAGAAAAGTGTGCTATGGAATCCACAAAGGGGCTATGAGTCATATATAAAATGAGTCTATTTCCCAATCCGGAATCAATGACCTCCCTCCGTTGTATAAGCCCTGCTTGTTCCTTCCTGCTCCTTTAGGACCCAGTAGAAACATCCTCATTAACTGAGATTCTGGTGCCATATTCCTACCTCCCATCACATCCAGTGGAGTCTGTGCTGAGTAGCAGGTATCCCCAGCTATCTTCCACTCCCCTCTTCCAGCAGCCAGTAGGCTCAAAGCTGGAAATGCAACTAGGAATGTCTAGCCCTTGAACCCTAAATGAGCCTCATGATGTCCCCATGACAACAGTTGGACCAAAACCTTTTACAGGGTTTGAGAAGTCAAAGTGACAGATGTAGGATTTTATTTTTCCTACATGAACCTATTCTTGCCCCTCAGCACATTACACTGACCCGCTGCATCTCCCTTTCTCTTTAATCAAATAAAATAGTCTCTTGATGGATACAGGATGTAAAAGTATGCCATTGTTATCAAGCAGCTTTTAAGGAAGAAAATCCTTTTCTGATATTACGGATATCAGCAAAAACAAAATGATACTTGTTCTTATAACCAATCATAATATTTCAAACACAGAGTTGCTCTTCAGCTATGCACAAAAAATTTATCATTTCATTTGACAAATTTTTGTATAGATATTTTCTGATATTACAGGGTAGAGCAGAGTAGGGAAACCTAATCTAAGATGTAATCTTTACAGTTAGCATTTATTTCTTTCTAATATAAGAAGAATGTTTTGTGGTGAATAATGACTATTGCAAAACTGGTATTATATTTCCATATCGTATCATTCTATTTATTTTTTCAGAATGGTGGAAGAAGAATATCTACATACAAAAATATTGAATGGAATACCTTTATAGCTGTAAGTGTTTCACATTGAAGGCTGTCTTGAGAAGCAAATTTTAAATTACCTAGAGTCTAAAAATGTAGCTGAATGTGATGCAATTGCTAACCTGCTTGGAGGAGAATTTCTGCAAAGTTGTGAGAAAGGTACCTGAGACATTTACCCCATAACGATGAAGGACCATTGGACACGAGTCACATGACTACTCCTATTAGCATGACATCACATTTAGCCAATCTCTGCTGAGCAGAGATTGAAAGTTTATGTACAAAAGAAAAGAAGGCAAATTTAATTGACTAGGAAGGAAATGAGTGTGAGGAGGTGTCACTGAGCATAAAAACCCTAGAATCTATTAGTTACCTATATGATCCCAATTTAAAAAAATGTACAGCAAATGAGTATCACATAGAGTTCTCAGAAGAAACTGCTTGAATCAATCCTGTGCCATTATGACCTATTAGATAAACACGTCCCCAAACTGGGTTTTGATCTAATAGGGTCTCACAAAAAAAAGAAAGAAAAAAAAAAAAAGACTTCCTTTGGGTGCATGACTGCAGCTATTGAAAAACAGTCATAGGTAATATCTCATTAATTTAAATGTTTCTGAACACGTTCCAAATCTGTTGTGAATTATAATGACTCCATTGCAGTTAGAAGCCAGAAAGTAAATATGTTTTCTGCCAAATGTACTTAAATAGTGAACTGCCAGTTATTTAAATTGCAGGTCCATGCTAAATTTATCCATTCCTTTAATAAAATGAAGATAGCAAGTCTACCTGAGAGCCTGTAACAGAAGCAATATGAGCCTTTCTTCCATTTACCACTGCTACACTGAAACTACCAGGTGTAACTGTGTCATCTTAGGACAAGGGAGGAGACATGACTAAATGCAGACTGAGTGCACTCTCAATTCTAGATAATAATTGATCATTACACACAAAAAATCATCTTTTTCTGGCCTCCATGTATATCTTGGCAACTGAAGTATATTATAAACTTAAGGATATGGAAATATGGGACTTGCTGATGTGGCTCAGCGGAAACGAACCTGACCAGTATCCATGAGGATGCGGGTTTGATCCCTGGCCTCCCTCAGTGGGTTAAGGATCCAGCATTGCCTCGAACTGTGGTATAGGTCGCAGAAGCAGCTCGGATCTGGTGTTGCTCTGACTGTGTTGTAGGCTGGCAGTTGCAGCTCCCCTAGCCTGAGAACTTCCATATGTTGCACCTGCAGCCCTAAAGAAAAAAAAAAAAGTTCGGGTGTGTGTGCCTCTGTGTATATCACACAAACAATATCATAGTCTTGACTGAGCATCTGTACTTCGCTCACATGTATCTTTCTTTCTCTTGTACATTGGTTCTTTTCTATGCTATTCCTGTGGCTTAAAGGGCTGCCTTTCACTTTTCTCCAATCAAAAATCTCCCTTAAGCATTACATAAATACCAATTGTTTCATGCAGCTTTTTAGACAACCCCTGGCTCATTATACTGTTTCTAATTTGTAAGTTCCATAAACCATTATATGTTTCTCTCCTGGAGAACAGGGTTCATTTTGCTTTGTATCAAAGTTACTTAAATAAGCAAACAAACAAAAAAATACATCTCTTCCCATAAGTACACAATCAGTCCATAGACTGCAAGGTCTAAAACTTCCTCTTTGTATTTCAGCTAGTACAGCACATAACGATATGCATGCCTTAAATGCAAATTATATGCACATTAGGAATTATATTGTATTAAACTTTGGTTATTTTCCCTGTGAAGAAAGAACATCAATGAAACTGTTGAAGATTTACACAAATTCAAGACTTGCAAAATCAGAAATTACTACTTATACAAGTCCTTTCTAAATCATATTCATTGATGACAAAGTATGTTTCATCAGCCTGATTGATCAAAGTGAACATACAAATTGCCATTTACTAGGGACATTTATTTTAAAATTCCTATTTTAAACATTAATTCAGAGACTAAATAGGCCGAGAGAAAGAAAATCTGAGTTTGTTCATTGATGGTTTTGCTGGATGACTTGTGTGACTCTGACACAATTTGTTGGGTGGCCTTAGGCAATTCATGTCTTGTCTCTGGACTTTGGTTTATTATTTTTTTCTGACACCATTATAATGCATTGCTTCACTGAGTCAAAACAGTAGAAAGAGCTTAAACCAGATGAGGAAATAAGCATTTTGTCCTTTTCCACCATGAGTGGATTGTGTGATTTGGGCAGGGCCTTGGCCCTCTCCAGGACACTCTGCAATCTGAGGTTATTGAACTAACACATATCAATGTTCTCACTGTTCATTTTAGGATGAGTGTCGCAGTATATAATTTCTGAAGGTCAAATGACTCAAATGAAGACTAATTTCCTGGATAGATAGGCCATTTCATGTTTACTTCCTTGAGAATATATGTTCCTACCTAGCCAAAAATTAAAGCTTTTAAAAAGTGAGCATCTTGGAGTTCCCGTCGTGGCGCAGTGGTTAACGAATCCGACTAGAAACCATGAGGTTGCGGGTTCGGTCCCTGCCCTTGCTCAGTGGGTTAACAATCTGGCGTTGCCGTGAGCTGTGGTGTGGGTTGCAAACGCGGCTCAGATCCTGCATTGCTGTGGCTCTGGTGTAGAATGGTGGCTACAGCTCCGATCTGATCCCTAGCCTGGGAACCTCCATATGCCACGGGAGCGGCCCAGGAAATAGCAAAAAAAAAAAAAAAAAAGTGAGCATTTTTCAGGGCCCTGAACAACAATGAACAACAACTGATTTCACCAGCACATTGTCCAGGACACACTGTGTGACGGTTCATTTTATGTATCAATTTGGTTGTGCCAGCAGGCACCCAGATTAAGCACTTTCTGGGTGTGTCTTAAGCACTTTAAGGGTGTTTCCAGATGATTTTAGCATTTGAATCAGTGGACTCCTTCAGGTAGATTACCCTTCTAGTGGGCTAGCTTGGTCTAATCCTTTGAGAGGCTGAAAAGAACAAAAAGAGGAGGAAGGAGGAATTTGCCTTTTTTTCTCTCTGCTTGTTGAGTTGGAACATCTGTCTTCTGTCCTTAGACTAAGACCTACATCATCAGTTCCCTAGGTTTTTAAGCCTTTAGACACTGAGCAGATTTGCACTAACAGCTTGCAGATGGCAGATCATGATACTTCTCATCCTCCCTAACTGTGTAAGCCTATTTTTTAAGAGGAGACAGATAGATAAATAAATAGGTAGATAGGTAGGTAGATATATAGATAGGTAATCTCCTGGGTACTATTTCTCTGCAAAACATGAGGAGTTGAATTTCCAAAGAGGACTCAGTTGGGAAATTTTTAGCTTACCAGAATTACAGACATAAGGACACTGAACCTTCTACATCACCTGCCCTTTTAATACCCCCATCTCACTGATATACAGTCACATAAACAAATCCCTACTCTTATCACTTACCATTGCTAGTCATTTATTCACCAAAAGAATGATACCTCTCCAGCCCTCAGTACTTTCACCTGAAAACATGTAACTCCTCCTCAGCTTTATGCATGAAAACTACTGGGTTTTAGAGTAGAAAATCCTCCTGTCTTGAAAAAATCAGAGGGATGATTTCAAACAGTGTCATAGCAACTTCGTTTTATTAATTAATTCATCAATGGGATAAAACTTGTCATTTTAACTTGTTTCTGAGATTCCAATCAAAGCCTAATTAGCATAAACATTTCAACATGTGTCCTATATTAGCAGCAGGCATCAGGAAATGAAGACTTCCAGCATGGAAGGGTAAGGAGGCAGAAAAGGTCATCCTTGTAGCCAATGGATATGTTTTCGTTAAAATGAGCATCCAAGAAAATGTTACAGTTTGATGAATACTAACAGCAGCCCTTTGAATGGGCTTGATAAATCAGTAGATTTGCAAACTTTTCACTCTGCCAGCAGGGAAACCTTTGTCAGACCTGTCCAAAGATGATGTGAGCTACTCTAGGGAGAGTGAGATTCCTGACATGGAAAGCACTTATAAACTAGACTACGAAGCAGGGGCAAGCCTGATAATCCCAGATGGATCACTGTACTGGATACAGATGACAGTTGGAGAAGAGAGAATAAATTCTGTCTTTGAGGAGCTTTCTCAAGGTCAATTGGCCAGCAGCAGAACTCAACCAGATGTCAGAGGCTCTCTCCAGTTCCACTACCTTGATCTAACACTATTCCCTGCAGGGACGAGACCCTAGGGGTATGACACTTGGCTGACTTGAGGTAGGTTAGATAATTAACAGACTGCCTCACAGCCAATTCAGACTTGCAGGAATATTCTAGCGACTGCTGAAGCGTAGACTCACCCAGGAATCGCAGAAGGGAGGACCTATCTAAACGAATACTCTTCCGCATTTTATCAAGACCCAGCCTAGGCCTCCAGATGCCATATCACAAAATGCTAAATAGCCCGGCTGTTAGCAAAAGAGGACGGGAAGCACAATTCTCCAAAATCAGCACATATCCTATCTCTGCCTTTTCAAAGTGAAACTGAAGGAACACTGGCCACTGGGCACCCAGGTCTGCCTTGCATTGGAAACAATGGTGGCAAGACTCCCTTCCCTTCCTCAACTCCCTGGTCAGCCCACTTCTCTTGTGGCTTTATCTAAATCTGAAAGAAAAATTCCTCCCTCATTCACAGTCTCCCCAGCCTGGGCTGTGGCTACCAATTTCACAGTTTTTCCTCGAAGCAATGACAGGTTACCCCGGTTTCATTTCTGAGTTTGATGACCTCAATTGCTGCCCATTTCGTATCTATGTCAATGCAGAATTGTCTATTTTTATTTGAAGTTTTTAGAAACATGGAAGAGAAGCCTTGGCCTTTTCCGTCAAATAACTGCTTCGACAGCTTTATGGATGGCTAGTTAGTTTCTCCCTGACCTCCCCGAGAGGTTCCATCAGCTCTAACCCAGTTTCCTCTAAATTCTATATTCCCGGCTCTGGGACAGCAGCAGACGGTTATATCTTGTTCCACAATCCATAATTCTCAACTTCAAAGTTCAGTGCCAAATAAGATCGCACACTGTTGGATAACCTTTTGTACCAGCCCTTCAGCAGTAATTAAATCCTGCTCATTCCATGCTGCCTGGAGGAAACCTAGGCCCTCTGCTTGTTTTCAAGTGCAAAAACAAAGCCAAACAAAACACAAAAGAAAGAGCAGCCATGCAAGGATAGGAGGTTTCCTCTCCATTAACTGTTCTAGTCAGCAATGTCAGGGCACAGAGAAAGGCCTCTGGGCAAAAGGGAAGGAGGTGGTTGAGTGAAAGGGGGTGCCAGAGCCCTTTGAGGGGCTCCTGCTAGAGCATAAGTGAGAGAAGGGTCTTAGTCTCTAAGTGGCAGGCCATAAATCCTTTAAAAACCTTAAGTAGGCATGACTAGTTGGATAATGTGAACCAGGGAGGCCGTATGAGGCCCTGAGGTGACAAGTAATCAGTACATGGAGCTCCCCAACAGTTAAGGAAGAGATGAGACTTACTGAGCTACCAGGGTGTGCCTCAGAGGTCGTCATCACACCCACTACACACGGAACACCTCACCTTAACTGCATGCCTGGATCTATTCCTGTTTGACAAATAAAGAAACAGACAGAGTATTTAAGAGAGTTATCCAAAATTTATGAATATTGGAGTTGGGATTTTTTTTTTCCCTTTATCTTTTTTGGCCACCCCACAATATATGGAGTGTTTGGGCCAGGGACCAGATCTAAGCTACAGCTGCAACCCATGCTGCAATTTTGACAATGCCGGATCCCCAGCCCACTGTGCCGGGCCAGGGCCTGAACCAGCATCCTGGTGTCCCAGAGATGCCACTGATCCTATTTCGCTACAGCAGGAACTCCTGGAGCTGGGATTTGAACCTGGTTGTTAAGTGAAGTCAGTCAGACAGAGAAAGACAAATATCATATGCTATCACTTATACATGGGGTCTGAAATATACAAATCAACGTATTTAAAAACCAGAGACAGACACAGAAAATAAACTTGTGGAAAGTGAGAAAAAAACCTGGAGAAACTGGGGGTAGGGGAAGATGGTTTGGGATTTAGCAGATATAACTATTATATATAAAAACAATGACAAGGTCCTGATGTATAACACAGGGAATTATATTCAATATTTTGTAATAAACCATAATGGAAAATGATATGAAAAATATACATGTATATGTGTGTGTATATATGTATACATACACATAAATGTGTGTGTGTGTGTATGAATCGCTTTGCTGTATACCAGAAGTTAAAACAACATGGCAAATCAACTACAGTAAAAATAAATAAATGCTATGCTCTTTCTACCATGGTCCTGCACCCTACCCAAGGGTCCATCCTTTCTGCTAGTATCCATATTGAATACCTATTCTCACAGGAAAACACTACTCTGGTTTTGCAAATACTGGCTAACACCTACCCCACCAAAGTTGACAAAGCTTGTTGAACCAGACATTGTGGTTATCCCCAGTTCCCATCATGTCTCCTCTCTGTAACCACTTCAGAAGGGAAGGCCTGGGAAATAAAAGATACACAGGAGCCCTTGGAAGTTTGAAATTCAGTTGGGATAAAGTTCAAAAATTCACAGGGAGAAAAACAACACCTCAGGACAAAGAGTCAACATAAGAGATGTTGGATTGAGTGATTACAAAGTTTTATTAAGTGTCCAGGAGAACAACCTGAGTTAGATGCTAGGGTGTCCAAGGAATGATGCATGGATGAGAGTATCTTTGAATGGGTCTCTTAAAAATTGGTCATTGTTTAGAAAACAGAAAGTGGTAGAATCTTCAAAATATAAAGAACCACACAGGTAAGATTGCAGAAGTGGAAAAAATGGTGTCTTCAAAGGACAGGAAGGACATTCCTTGGCTGAAATAGGTTGTTAATGATTCAAGATGAATGAAAGAGAAAGTCCACCTGAATCAGAGTTCTGATTATCTTAACTGGACAGATAGAGTATAAAAATTTAGCTGGTGCCCCAAGAATATGTACATTTGTTCACATCTAAATTATATACATACATTACCAACTAAATAAACTATTATGTAAAGTGAATAGTTAAAATATTTTAAAAGATAAATAAACATAGGGAGTTCCTGTTGTGGCTCAGCGGAAACGAACCCGACTAGTATCCATGAGCATGTGGGTTTGATCCCTGTCCTTGCTCAGTGGGTTAAGGATCCAGCTTTGCTGTGAGCTCTGGTGGTGTAGGTCACAGACATGGCTCAGATCTGGTATTGCTGTGGCATATGCCAGCAGCCACAGCTCCAATTTGACCTCTAGCCTGGGAACTTCCATAGGCCAGGGAAGGTTTTTTTTTTTAGGGTATAGAACTAAAAAAGCAAAAAAATTTTTAAAAAAAGAAATAAACATAGTTATAAGTTCCAATATATCTTTTGTATTGAATGGATTTAGGGGATATACATTCTATATTTTACTTTACTTATTTTTTAATATAGTTTATTCACAATGTTCTGCCAATTTCTGCTGTAGCAAAGTGACCCAGTTATACATATACATACATTCATTTTCTGACATTATCCTCTATCATGTTCCATCACAAGTGACTGGATATAGTTCTGTACAGTGCTATACAGAAGGATCTCATTACTTATCCACTCCAAATACATCTACAAAGCCCAGACTCTCAATCCATCCCACTCCCTCACCCTCCCCATTGACAAACATAATTCTGTCCTCCATGTCCATGATCTGTTTCTGTTCTGTAGACAGATCATTTGTGCCATATTTCAGAGTCAACATATAAGTGATACCACAAAGTGTTTGTCTTGCTGACTTATTTCACTTAGTATGAGAGTCCTGAGTTCCATCCATGTTGCTGCGTATGGCATTATATTCTCCTTTTTTATGACTGAGTAGTATTCCATTGCATATATGTACATCATAAGTCAACAAACAACGAATGTAGGAGAGAAAATGGAGAAAAGGGAACCCTCCTTTGCTCTTGGTGGGGATGTAAATTGGTACAAACACTGTGGAAAACAGTATGGAAATACCTCAGAAAATTAAATATAGAACTACCAAATGAGCCAGCAATCCCACTGCTGGGCATATATCTGAACAAATCTTTCACTGAAAAAGATACATGCACCCCTATGTTCATTGCAGCACTATTCACAATAGTCAAGACATGGAAACCACCTAAATGCCCATTGAGAGATGGATGGATGAAGAACATGCTATATTTCAGAGCTAAATTTCAGCCCATATCTTTTTAATTTTCCCAGCTTTATAAGAGCATAATTGACAAAAATTGCATATAAATGTAAGTTGTTCAACATGATGTTTTGATATACTTATACATTGTGAAATGACGGCCACAATCAGGCTAATTAATAATTCATCGCCTCACATAGTTCACTTTTTGTGTGTGTATGTGGTAAGAACACTTAAGATCTATTCTCTTAGAAAATTTCAAGTAGACAATGTAGTGTAATTAATTACAGTCATCATGCTGAACATTAGATCTCTGGAAATCATTCATCCTACATAACTAAAATTTTGTACACTTTAACCAACTATCCATTTCCCTTACCCATCAACTTCTAACCATGATTCCACTCTCTGTTCTATGCATTTGACTTAAAAATTCTTCATAGAAATGAGATCACGTAGTATTTGTCTTTCTGTGCCTAGCTTATTTCAATTAGCATAATGTCCCCCAGGTTCATCAACATAATCACAAGTGGAAGAACTTCCTTATTTTTTTTAAGGTAGTAAAATGCTCCTCTGTGTGTGTGTGACATTTCCTTTACCCATTCATCCACTGACAAGCACCTAGGTTGTCACCATATCTTGGCTACTGTGAATAATACTTTCTACAAACATAAGAGTACAAGTATCTGTTCAAGATCCTGATTTCATTTCCTTTGACTATATGCCCAGAAATGGGATTGCTGGATCACAAGGTAGTTCTACTTTTTAATGTCTGAGGAAATCTCATATTGTCTTGCATAATGGCTATACCAATTTACACCCAATTGTGCATCAACAGTGTATAATGGGGTCTCTCTTCTCCACATCCTCACCAAATCTATCTTTTCTTTTTTTGAAAGTAGTCATTCTACAGGTGTGAAGTGATATCTCATTTTGGTTTCCCTGATAATTAGTGATGTGAACACCTATGGGACATTTGCATCTTTTTTTGGGGAAATGTATATTCAAGTCCTTTGTCCTTTTTTGAATAGGGCCGATTATTTATTTACTTATGATTTGAAAATACTTTTTCCCCACTCCATAGGTTATCATTGTACTCTATTGATTGTTTCCTTTGCTGTGCAGAAGCTTTTCAGTTTTATTCAGTTCCACTTGTTTATTTTTGGTTTTGCTGCCTATGTTTTTGAGATCCCATCAAAAAAGCCATTGCCCAGATCAATGTCAAGTACTTTTTCTCTATGCTTTCTTCTAGGAGTTCTACAGTTTCAAAGCTTTAATCCACTTTGAGTAAACTTTAATCTATATTTGAGGCTTTAATCCACTTTGAGTAAACTTTTGTTTATGGTATGAGATGAGGGTCCAGTTTCACTATTCTGCATATAATTACCCAGTTTTCCAGCACCATGTATTAAAGAGACTAGCTTTTCCCCGGTATATGTTTTTGACACCCTTGTCAAAGATCAGCTGACCATACATCCATGGATTTATTTCTGGGATTTCTGGTCTACTCCATTTGACTATGTAATATATTTGGGATGTCAAATTTCTGCTTTTCCTTTTTTTTAAATTTTTTTTTGTCTTTTTAGGGCCAGACACAGGGCATATGGAGGTTCCTAGGCTAAGGGTAAAATCAGAGCTGTAGACACCAGCCTAGGCCAGAGCCACAGCAACTTGGGATCCGAGCCTCAATTGTGACCTGCACCACAGCTCATGGCAACACCAGATACTTAACCCTCTGAGCAAGGCCAGGGATTGAACCCACATCCTCATGGATGCTAGTCAGGTTTGTGAACCACTGAGCCAGGACAGGAACTCCCATTTTGTTTTTCTCTATCAAGATTATTTGGCTATTCAGGAACTTTGCAGGTTCATATGAATTTTAGAATTTTTTTCTGTTTATGTTAAAAATATCACTGGAATTTTTATAGGAACTTAATGAATCTATAGATCACTTTAGCATTTTAATAACATAAATTCTTCCAATCTATGAACACGGAATATCTTTCTATTTATCTATGTCTTCTTCAACTTTTTGCATCGATGTTTTATAATATTTAGTGTAAAGATCTTTCACCTGTTTGATTAAATTTATTTGTACTTATTTTAATCTTTTTGATCCTATTGTTGAATGGGACTTTTTCTTAACTTCTTGTTCAGATAATTTGTTGTCAATGCATAGAGACACAAATGATTTTTGTAATGTTGATTTTGTGTCCTTCAATCCTATTGAATCTATTTATTAGTTCCAGCAGGTTTCTGTTGGAGTCTTTGGGCTTTTTATATATAAGATAATTTTATCTGCAAACATAAACAGTTGTACTTCTTCCTTTCTGATTTGGATGACTTTAATTTCTTTTTCTTGCCTAACTGCTCTAGGACTTCTAGTATTATGTTGAATAGAAGGGACAATAGTGGGCATCTTTGTCTTGTTCCTGATCTTAGAGAGAAAAGTTTTGGCTTTTCATCACTGGTTTATAGGTGTGTGCTTCCCATATATGGCCTCTATTATGTTGAGGTACATTACATCTATACCTAATTTTTTAAGAGTTTTTGTCATGAATGATATTGAACTTTGCCAAATGCTTATTCTGCATCTATTGAGATAACAAGGTGGTTTCTGTTTTTCCTCCTGTTAAGGTGGTATCTCAAGGTTATTGATTTGTGTATGTTGAACCACTCTTGCATCCTGGGAATAAATCCCACTTGTAAACTTACCTAAAGAGACAAAAGACCTACACTCTGAAAACTATAAGATGTCAATGAAAGAAATCAAAGACACAAACAGATGAAAAGATATACCATGTAGAAGAATCAATATTGTCAAAATGACTATACTGCACAAATCAAACTATAGATTAATTGCAAGCCCTATAAAATTACCAAAGACATTCTTCACAGAACTAGAACTGAATATTTTAAAATCTGTATGGAAACACAAGAGACTCTGAATAGCCAAAGCAATATTGAAAAAGAAAAATGAAAATGGGAGGACCGGAGTTTCCCGGCTTTAGATAATACCACAAAGCTACAGTCATCAAAACAATATGGTACTGACACAAAAACAGAAATATTGGTCAGTGGAACAGGAGAGAAAGCCCAGAAATAAACCCAAGCACCTACAGTCAACTAATATATGACAAAGGAGAAAAAAACTTACAGTGGAAGAAAGACAGTCTCTTCGATAAATGGTGCTTGAAAGACTGGAAAGCTACATGTAAAAGAATGAAAGTAGAACACTATCTAACACTATATACAAAAATAAACTCAAAATATATTAAATAACTAAATGTAAGGCCAGATACTATAAAACTCATAGAAGAAAACATAGCCAGAATGCTCTTTTGCCTAAATTACAGAAACATCTTGTTTGATCCACCTCCTAGAATAATGACAATAAGGACACAAATAAACCAATGGGACCTAATTAAACTCAAAAGCCTAATTAAACACAGCAAAAGAAACCACTAAAAAAATTAAATGACAACCCACAGAATAGGAGAAAATCTTTGCCAATGATGCAACAGATAAGGGCCTAATGTCCAAAATATACAAACAACTAACACAACTCAACAACAAAAAAAACCCAATTGAAAAATGGGCAGCAGACCTAAATATACATTTCTCCAAAAAAAGACACACAGATGGCCAATAGGTATAAGAAAAAATTCTCAACATTACTAATTATTAAAGAAATGAAAATCAAAACTACAATGAGGTACTACCTCACAAAGGTCAGAATGGCCATCATTAACAACTTAACAAATAACAAATAATAAATGCTTCTTCACTGTTGATAGGAATGGAAATTGGTACAACCACTAATCAAAATAGTATGGAGATACCCCAGTAAAATAAATATAGAACTACCATATAATCCAGCAATTCCACTGCTGGGCATATGTCTGGACAAATCTTTCATTGAAAAAGATACATGTGCCCTTATGTTCATTGCAGCACTATTCACAATAGCCAAGACATGGAAGCAACCTAAATGTCCATCAACAGATGAATGGATTAAGAAGATATGGTACATACACACAATGGAATATTACTCAGCCATAAAAAAGAATAAAATAATTCCATTTGCATCAACATCAATGGAACTAGAGAGTCTCATACTAAGTGAAGTAAGCCAGAAAGAAAAAGACAAATACCATATGATATCACTTATTTGTGGAATAGATGATCCTATCTAAAAAAAAAAAAGAAACAAACAGATCATGGACAAGGAGAACAGACTTGGGGTTCCCCAGGGGAAAGGGGAGGGAGTGGGATGGATGGGCATTTGTGGAGGGTGCATGCAAACTGTTTTATTTGTATGGATGGGCAGTGGGGCCTGACTGTATAGCATAGGGAAACGTGTGATTGGGTTACTTTGCTGTAAAACAGAACCTGAAGAAACACTGTAAATCAACTATACTTTAATAATAATAAAATAAAAATAAATGAATCAGGAAAAAAAATACCAGTTGAGCATAAAGGTATATGAACCTTCTACTGTGATGTTGAACTCAGGTTGCAAGTATTTTGTTGAAGACTTTTGCATCTATATTTATTAGGGATACTGCCCTGTAATATTCTTTTCTTGAGATGCTCTTATTTGTCTTTGGCATCAGGGTAATATTGGCCTCATATAATGAGTTGGGGACTGTTCCCTCTTTTTTCAGTTTTTAGGCAGAGTTTGAGAAGGATTAGCATTAATTCTTCTTTAAATGTTTGGTTAAATTCAGCACTGAAGCCATCTGATCCTAGGTTTTCTCATTTCTAGGAGACTTTTGATCACTGATTCAATCACCTTACTCACTATAGTTCTGTTCAGATTTTCTATTTCTGAATGATTCAGTCTTGGAAGGTTATATGTTTCTAGGAATTTAGCTATTTCTTCTTGGTTATTCAATTTTTTGATGTATAAGTATTCATATAGTCTTATATGATTCATTACATTTCTGTGGTATTGGTTGTAATGTTTTCTCTTTCAATTTTAATTTTATTTACTTGAGTCCTTTATCTTTTTTCTTGGTTAGTGAAGCTAAAGGTTTGTCTGTTTTATCTTTTCAAAAAGAACCTCATAGTTTCATTCATCTTTTTTATTGTGTCCCTGGGCTCTATTTTATTTATATAATTTCTGCTCTAATCTTCATTATTTATTCTTTTATTTGATAACTTTTGGCTTATCTTGTTCTTCTTTTTCAAGTTCCTTAAGGTGTAAAGGTAGACTGCTTACTTGAAATCTTTCTCTTTTTATAATATAGGCATTTATCACTATAAATTTCCCTCTTAGAACTGCTTTTGCTGCTTCCCATAAAATGAAACATTGTGTTTCCATTTTCATTTGTTTTAAAGAATTTTTTACTTCACTTTTAATTTCTTCTTTGGCCCATGGGTTGTTCATGAGTGTGTTGTTTAATTTGCACATTTTGTTAATTTTCCAATTTTCCTCCTGTTGTTTATATCTAGTGCCATACCACTGTGGTAAGAAAACAAACTTCATACGATTTCAATTTTCTTATATTTGTTAAAGCTTCTTTTGCATCTCTTTTTCGAATATTAATAAGTTTTACAAAGGCAGAGAACTTGTTAAGTATGAATTATAAGTCTTCCACATAGAGCTAACTGTTATTTAAAAAACCAGTTTATTCATACTTTTTGTTTGATTGGGACTCTTTAACACTTTAGATAAAGAATTGAGTGAAAAAAGTGCATAGGGGCAGCAGTGAATTACTTCAGCTGAGGGTACACAGTTAAGGCTTAAAAGGAATTGGCAATAAAAGATATGATTCTGAGGATTTGAGGGTCTCCCCCAAAGTAGTGAACACGTCACCATCCCGCCAAGCCCCCACCTGCAGGTTAATTGCCAAACCTAGGGCTTATGAGATTTTGACACAAAATCATAAATTCCATAAGGGAACAAGGGAGAAGCCAGACTAACTCATAAGAGAGCTTCTTCCAGTGACAGGGGATTTTACCAGAGATCAAAAGAAGTAAGTCCTAGATGAGACTTAATGAATCAATAAAGTACCTTGGGAGGTCTAACAGATGATCTTGATCTAGACACATTTTAGGATAGCCCAGTAACTGAAAAATGAACAAGGTTGTGTGCACATATTAGCATGCTTATATAAGTAATAGAGGTATAAGCAGGAGAAACAGAAGTATTAAAATCTTATATAATAAATAATATTTGACATAATATAAGCCACAAAGTTTAAATTAATGTGGATAATGATATACAGTTCTTTGGTAGTCATTTCTTAGCTTCACAATGAATTGATGAAGTGAGTATTTTTGTTTTTATGTATTACATTGGATTATCTTCGTGTTTTGTAAAAGACTAATTCAGAACATTATCTCAATTTTTGTTTCTGCATGGATTACAACTTGTAACATTGTTATAACGTTCACTGAGACTATCAATCAAACCTCTTCCTTGGTCTCTGTTTCCATACTTGCCCCTTAAAATAATTAAAATGTTGCTTTTAGAGTCTGCTTTTAGAGTCTCTGCAACTATTTTGTGGCAAGAACAATGACCTTTCATCTCTGATAGTTCCTGCACTTCTCTGTTTGTTACAGTAGCGGATTTTAATAGATAAATTATTGGACTGAGTGTCAAGAGCCCATGATTCTACTTTGGGTTTCATTTGAAATAAGCTACAGCATCCTATGTATATCCCCTTATCCCTCTGAATGTTTCCTCACCTACAGAAACAAGGAATGGATGATATCTGGGAACTTCTGGTTCTGGTATTCTCTAGTTTTATGACCTACTGATACTAGTTCTAACATGATCAATACTAATTAGGACTAAGGGCTTCTAGGAGATACAAGGAGTACATTTCACTTGCCAGATGATGACTGTACACAGGCAGGCTGGTAGAGACATGAGTCTTCAGGTACGGTCCACAAACCATGGTAAGTTCCCATCAGAGGATAAAGCTCATCCTACCTTTCAGTGTGCTGAGCCCCAAGTTATTTTTACTTCTAACCATGAGGAACATGAGTTACTGATGTCCTTGGTCTCTAGCATCAATGTAAAAAGACACTAAGTGTGGCTGCTCCAAACAAAAGCAATCACTTTTCATCTCTCACCAATGATACAGGTCTTATTAAAACTCATGCACTGTGCATGAAATAACTACACAGGCCAATGAGAAGGACTGTTAAAGGCCCTTGCTTTTCTTGCTTTAAATCTGTATTTTCACCTGAATCTTAGCAATTTTCTTTGTTCTATTCTTTTTGCTTCAGTAACACCAAAAGAGAGACAGCTGGGAATAAGACATTTTGGAAGAATATTTTCTAGTAAGTCCCCCAGAGCAGAAATTTGGATGGTTACTCTTTTAGAGAAC
Source organism: Phacochoerus africanus (assembly GCF_016906955.1). NCBI lineage: Eukaryota > Metazoa > Chordata > Mammalia > Artiodactyla > Suidae > Phacochoerus > Phacochoerus africanus. The sequence goes on along the minus strand of NC_062548.1, from coordinate 120,391,547 downwards.
CCTATGCTTGTTTTTATTCACATATTGCAGACATTTACTGCAACCCAACTTCACCAACCTGAGCTAACTCGGATCCCATGGGTTAGCTGTTCTAATTTTCCTAACCAAAGAAAAATCCTAGCTTCCATCCATAGTCATGAGATTTTAAGACTAAGGTTGAAAATGCCCTGATTCATCCATAATTTTCATTCTTGCTCTCTTGAGAGGAATAAACACCACATGGCAGACAAGCCTGACGTGGAGTCTCTAAAAGCTTCAAATCATGACCAAACCTATCAGTGGAGTCTCTTTAACTAAATATTTTTTAACTGGAATATCAACTAAGAAATAATTACTTAGTACCCACTATATGTGAGACCTTTACCATGCATTTTACATTCATTATTTCATTTAGCATATAAAACTACTCTATGGGATAATTGTTAATTTTATCATTTTATTTATTTATTTATTTATTGTCTTTTTATGGCCACACTCACAGCACATGAAAGTTCCCAGGCTAGGGGTTGAATCAGAGCTGTAGCTGCCAGCCTACACCACAGCCACAGCAACGCAGGTATGAGCTGTGTCTGCAACCCACACCACAGCTCAGGGCAATGCCGGATCCTTAACCCACTGAGCAAGCTCATGGATCAAACCCATGTCCTCATGGATACTAGTTGTATTCATTACTGCTGAGCCATGACAGGAACTCAAGTTTATCATTTTAAAACTGAAAAAGCCAGAGACCAGAGAAACAATCTGTAACCACATAGCTTGGAGAAGGAGGGGCAGTGCCAGTCAATATTCCTATTGTGACCCCGTAACGTCCTAGTCACAATTACCTCTATGCTCTATTACTACCACTTCAGCTGCTGCCTCTCTCGCCAGTCTGTGAGGCCCTACAAATAGGATCATATGTTTTCTTCTTTGCACCCACAGAGGCTAATAACACAGAGCCTTTTGCAAAACTGCTTCTATTTGTTTTAGTCTCTGGACTTGAGAAGGGAGAGACAGGTGAGGGCTGTGGAAGTTGAAGAAGGCTTCCTGGATGTGTGTGGAAAGGTGGTGCAAACAGGTCTAGAAGAATGAATGGGTTTGAGTTGACTGAGTTAAGCTGCCCAGGATTTCCACGAGGGAAAGTTTGCCTGGGTAAGAGTACCAGCTACTGAAAGCATATGTGTGAATGAAGATGGTGCCGTTAGCTAGTACTAGATACAAGAAATAGGAAATTACTGACCGATGGGATTAGCCTGGGCTCAGAAATACTGCCTTTTTGAATGTCTAGGTTCTGGTCTTGCAATTTCCCAAGCTCGCCCAGGGCAATGATTGGTCTCACCCACACACCTCCTCCCATTTTCCATTTCCACTAAAGAGAGAAAGCTTAACTTTAAGGTGAGCTCTTTGCCTTTGATATTCTGACAAGCAATGCACATTGCTGTTTGCCAAACCTACCCCACTGACCTGCCCTTATTCTTGGAAGGAAATAAGAAAGAAACAGGAAGTTAGGAGGGGGCTGATTTCTGGCACAGCCACTCATTTAGAAAAGTCATTTCGAATTGCACTAGGTGCTTCGATTGCCCTATTTTCCTGAAATTAATTCCAAATTTTATGGGTACAATTTGTTTCCCTTAAGTCTCTAATTATGCTTTTAACATTCAATCTTTCAGACTCCAGCCATTAGTGACTTAATATGGTGTTATCAGGAGATAGAGTGGAGTTAGGTGTGTGGGTGGGAATTACAAGAGCAGAAGTTGCACCTGTGCTTGTGATGGTTTGAAATTGATGTTCCCTGGAGGAAAGTTAAAAGAAAAATCTAATAAGTCACCAAAATAGACTAAAGTAACATCTGAAAATTAGTATTTAAGGTATTAGGACAAGGGGCTATGAAGGGCTTTGGAGGTAATCACAAAGTTCCACAGAAACTTGCTGAACATGCGGTGCTGATGTGTGATTTTTAGGCCAAACGAGAAGAATCATAGAAAATAGATATTATTAGACAGCAAAGCATGCACAAGCTGTACATGCTAAGGATAGAGGACTTTTGAGGGCATAAAACTTGAGGAAGGAGAAAGGTAAAAAGTGGCTCAGAAATATGAAAAAGAATTGAGAGTGGAATCACTGAATAGTTGGCAACAGTCTGTTGGAGGAAGAAGACAAGATAATCAGTAAAGCAGAATCATCATTCCTTAAATGTTCCATCAATAAGCACCAACTGAGCAGCTGCAGTACTACTTCTGGTTCACAAAAGAGGAGGTTTACCAGATGACCACTGCACCTCAATACCCCCAACACATTCTTCCTTTTCCATTCATGCTGACACAATCTGCTCCATGGTTCTGATGAGAGTATGTGATTTAAACCCCTAAATGCCATAGAGTTCTAGAAATGCAGACTAAGACAAGCTAAAATAGGCATGCAGGACTTCATGAGATATTCAAACAGAGGTTCAGTGGACCCAGACTGTACTACAGAGAATTCACAGTTTGAGGAACAGGAAGAAGGAGAAAAATAAAGAACCTGGCTTTCAGGAAACTGATAGACTAAGCACACCAGAGTTTGGAAAGACCGAAGTCCTCCCAGAACAAACTTGCAAAGGAGGCTCAAAAGAAGCCTAGACATCTTGAGGCATTCATATCGTGAAGTCTAGGAGTACAAAAGTAGAAGACATTATCTCTACGATCAACAAAGTCATCCACCAAGGCAGGCAGAAGAATTATCAGTGGTAGGAGAAAAGGAATCTCATGAAGTAACAGTGAGATGTTTGGAATGGAAAAATTCCACATCAGAATGTAAGTTGATGCAGTCACTATGGAAAACAGTAAGGAGGTTCCTAAAAACCCAGCATTGCCATATGACCCAGTGACCCCATTCCTGGGCATATGTTCAGATCAAAACTCTAATTCAAAAAGATACACATAATTCTATGTTCATGGCAGCACCATTTACAATATCCAAGACATGGAAGCAACCTAAATGTCTATCAAGAGATCAATGCTAAAGAAGATGTAGTATATATGCAACGGAATACTTACTACTCAGCCCCCAGAAAAGAATGAAATAATGTCATTTGCAGAAACATGGATGGACCTAGATAGTCTAATAAGTGAAGTAAGTCAGAAAGAGAAAGCAAACACCACATGTTGCTTATACGCGAAATCTAAAGTATGACACAAATGATCTTACCTATGAAACAAAAACAGACTCACAAAGAGAGAAGAGACTTATGTTTGCCAAGGGTGAGTGGGGAGGGAGAGGGATGGACTGAGAGTTTGAAATTAACAGATGCAAAATAATATGTTTATGCAGAATAAACAACAAGGTCCTAATGCATAGCATGGTATGTTTATCCTATAATAGACCATAATGCAAAAGAATATGGAAAAGAAAGTGTGTGTGTAAAACTGAGTCACTTTGCTGTATAGCAGAAATTAACACAACACTATAAATCAGCTGTACTGTATTTTTTTTAAATCCCTTATCCAAAAATATGTTCTGTGGAAGCTTAGAGAGGTGAAATATATCATTGGATAGAGACGTCCAATTGAAATCAGATGAGAGAAGTTCCTTCTGGAAAATTAAATCTCTTAGTGATTTACTTAGTGAAAGTGACCTGAGAAGGCATACCAAATGAGTCAAGGATGGGTATAGTAGATTTTTTTTGTCTTTTGTCTTTTTTGTTGTTGTTGCTATTTCTTGGGCCGCTCCCGCGGCATATGGAGGTTCCCAGGCTAGGGGTCCAATCGGAGCTGTAGCCACCGGCCTACGCCAGAGCCACAGCAACGCGGGATCCGAGCCGCGTCTGCAACCTACACCACAGCTCACGGCAACGCCGGATCGTTAACCCACTGAGCAAGGGCAGGGACCGAACCTGCAACCTCATGGTTCCTAGTCGGATTCGTTAACCACTGCGCCACGACGGGAACTCCTATAGTAGATATTTTGATAGCAGAGACCACACCTGACAGATCGTTGGTGCCTCTGGGGAAGATGGAGAGAGAGTTGGTGAGTGATAAAACCAGGTTGTGTGTGGGCCTCAAATTCAAAGTTCAACATGTTGGACCTCATGCAACCAAACGAACAGATAACAGTAAACATTTCTGAGAAGAAATGTGACAGTGAGATGATATGTTTTAACCTTTTCATTTTTTGCACATGATTTTGATCATGACTTCTCAACCTAAGATTGTGAAAATTTTTCAATGTGAGGGAAGTAATAGCAAAGTAAACATTTTCCAATGTTTGAGAGTCCTAAATGGTAAACATTTTAGGAAATGCACAAGCTGTACATTTTAGGAAGGTATGGACCCGCTGCTCAACCAAAGTTCAGACATCAGGATCCCGTCATGTGTCATCCACACAGAAATTCTTTCAGCAGAGATTTCTCCTAAAATTCTATATGTACGAGTATTTACCATCCATTCTGTTGTACCATCCACACAAGTGTGCACCATTTTCTTTGGTTTACCATTAAAATAGATGTTCCATTTACACGGGTGTGCCACCTACCAAGTTGTGTCATCAGCCTTGGTATGCAATAGCTAACTAATCTGTGAATCTTCTAAGAATTTCACATTTCAAACATTTTCTTTAAGTAAACTACAGAAATCAGCAACATGTAAATAACAAAGAAACAAACAAAACAGCAAGCTTAACAAGTGTATATTTTAACAGTTCTATATCAACATCTATATAAGTTTAAGCAAAAGGCATGAAATATAAAAAATGGAGGAAGGATAATCTTGTTTTACATTTTACTTATCCTCTTTTCCCTTGCATAGGAAACAATCTCTATAACTCAAGATTTGAACTTAAAAAAAAATCTTCTTTAATTCAAAGATGAACTTGCATATGACCTCAGAGAATTCAGAAGATGCTACATTAGTCCTCTAATAAACTGGACTTGGAAATAACTCATCTCAAGGAAAATTCAATCAAAACTAAAGTCTTTCTTCAAAAACAAGACAGTTGAGAACTGAATGTGACATTCTGGAAAAATCAAAGAAGAAATAACATCAAACTAGTTTGTTCCTGAAAACAAGGCAACAAGAAATTGATGGCATTTTCACCTGTGGTTTTACTACAAAAGATTCTGGGCTTAGAAACCATGTCACCTGGCTCTCTTAAAATCCAACACAGAGATAGAAACAAAGAACAAGGAACTGTGGTGGCAACATTTCTGGGGTACTTTAGAAGTACAGAATCCAAGCAGGTCATATGACCAATGGCTATCAGTTCTTTGAATAAGTAAAATTTTTCCACTCAAAGTACTCAGTCTCCCTTCTCTCAATTTTTCCCTTCCTTGGAGGCAACGCAAGAGAACAAAGAATGTAAAATTAAGAAAAAGGAGACACTTTGCAATCCCTTTCTCATATCTTGCTTAGTAATATCTTTTATGAAGAAATTGAAGTGGCTTGTCATTTCCTGTGCATTTTCATGACCTCAAAGATGGGTAGAGACTTAAACAGGGAAGCCAGTCTCTAAGGAACTGGAAATGGCTTACCCATTTGCCCAGTCACATCACATATCCAAATAATTTTACAAAGCAAGCAAATAGATCAGTCTAGATATAGCACAAATTCAATCATGGATTTTCCTTGTAAAATGAATTAGAACAGGGCCAAGACTAGTTCAGTTCTATGACGTCACTCTTCTTAAGTTTAATAATGACATACTTTACCGAATAAGAGAAAGGGTGAAATTTTGCAAAACTCATGCTCTCTCATCTATGTTAGAGTCTATGAAGTATGTTATGCATATGAACGACATATATGTCATATGAACCCTAGTAGAAAAAAAATACAGCACGTTAACCTCAGTTAGAAAAATAAGGTTTGTGAATGTATATATGTATGTGTGACTGGGTCACCTTGCTGTACAAGAAAATATTGACAGAACACTGTAAACCAGCTATAACGGAAAAAACAAAAATCATTAAAAAAAGATAAATAAAGAAAAAGAAGGTTTGTAAAGGAAAACACAGAGATATCTGATACGTAATCCCACAAAGAATTTAACACCCTCATCCACATCACAATATGTATCCGCCAAACTAACAAAAATATAGAGAACATTTACTAGGCTACTTTAACCCCAGAACAGTTTTCATTTAAATGAATCATCTGCTGATTTGAACTTACTCATATGAAGTCCAAGACTATTGTAAATTAATCCAAGGAAAAAGGAAAAGTAAGACTCTCACTGATTGCTGAATAAAACACTAAATCATTCCATCAAAGACGACCAGTGCAGTAAACTGCATTGTGAGAACTACAGGAACCAATATTATATGAAGATAGAAAAGAAGGAACATCTTCTTGAGGAACTCACATTTTAATGGGAAATATTAGTAAAAATACATGTATATGTAATTATATATAATCTATAATATATAGTAGAATGAGTCCAATTCAATAAAAAGCTTATTTATAGAGATGTAAGCAGGATGCTAAGAAATGACAAGGGAAAATCAGGTAATCTAGACTAAAGATGCCTAGGAGAAAGAAATAATTGGCATCCAGAAGCAGAAGGGTTGTGTGGGGTCAGAGGACATGAGATTAAATCTGAGGGTTCAGCCAGTCTCCTGTAAGCCTACAAGGAAGGAATCAGGAGGATAAATACTACTCATGTCTCTCTTCACCCCTCCTTGTCTTTGCTGGTTCCCCACCCTCCATGGTCAAAGTCAACTTAAAGCTAGGGGCAAAAGAGCCAACTGACATAGTCTCTTCCAATCAGAAACCCTCAACACAGAACGGACTAGAGAAGGGTGAGAGTAGGTCTGGAGGACAATCTCCAGTACCCAGCATAGAGGTGTAGAGCCTGGGATCAGTCCCAAGAGAGGTCGTCTCTCAATTATTTCATCTTTGAAGTCTCTGTTAATAGTTTACTTCTTCCCTTGGGATCAGTTACACAGAACATTCTCTTTACATTTAACCCTTATTTCATTGCAATACATTCCATGGTCAGTTGGGTGCGTATCTCTGTAAATAGGTTCTGAGATCTTCTAGGAAAAAAAGGTGTGCGTCTGAGTCAGTTCTGCATTTCCAGAGCTGGCCACGAGTAACAATTACCCTCTTTTTGTTAAATTGGATGTAAATAATTGCATCCATCATCTGAGTAATTCAGCCTATCAGGGAGCTGTGCTGGATGTGAAACTACCCTTTACATTCCTAACCATGCCCAGTGTGTCCATCTCACCTGCATCTGCATGCTCATGCACCTGAAAGCGAGAGATTATTTTATCATCCAGATGACACACAGCAGTAAAGTGCAACATAATTATCCAGGAACCAATGGAATAGCCAAATGTTTGCAGTAGTATAAATATTTACTAGATAACATCCTCCCATTGACTCAATAAATACCAGTATTCAAAACTGTTCAGAGCTAGACAACACGTATTTTCTGAGTGATTATTCTGGCCAAGCTGCCTGGACTACACTTTGACACCTGTGGTCTCCTCTGATGGTCAGAACTCCCTAGGGTAGGGGATTGTTATCTTCATTTTATAGACAAGGAAACTGAGGCTGAGAAAGATGGAGAGGTAACTGTTAAGTGGTGGATACAAAAATAATGCTTTTGATTTCAAATGAGATTTCCTTCTTACCAAACCATAGTGATTTCCTAACCTGAAAAAAAAATGTAAATAGTATATGGTGTTCTTATTATGCATTATTTATACTTATTAAGTATTTATAATTTTATTATATATATGAAATGCCTAATAATACATAGGAGAATACTTAGATAAGTAACTATTGGGCATGATGTTCAGTTAAAAATGTCAAAACCTACTATTAATTGATTTTTGTGGGAGTTCTTATTGTGGCTTAGTGGGTTAAGAACACAACATAGTATCCATGAGGATGAAGGTCTGATCCCTGGCCTTTGATTAGCAGGTTAAGGATCTAGCATTGCCATAGCACTGTGGTGTAGGTCCCAGATGTGGCTGGAATCCTGTGTTGCTGTGGCTGCAGCATAGACCTGCAGCTGCAGTTCCAATTTAACCCCTATTCTGAGAACTTCCATATGCCACAGGTGTGGCCATTAAAAAAATGATTTTTATAATTTGGGGATAGTTAGCTTTTTCACACGTGTGTGATTTTTAGGGCTGCACGTGCAGCATGTGGAAGTTTCCAGGCTAGGGGTCAAATCGGAGCTGCAGCTGCCAGCCATAGCCACAGCCACAGCCACACAGGATCTGAGCTTTATCTGTGACCTACACCGTAGCGCATGGCAACACCGGATAATTAACCCACTGAGAGATGCCAGGGATCGATCCCACATCCCCATGGACAATAGTCAGGTTGGTTACCACTGAGCCAAAATAGGAACTCCCAGAAAATATTTTACTACAGTTTAAAAATAAATGAGTAATTACCATGACTATTCATATTATGAAAAAAATTAAAACATTTATTAATAAATGCTTTGTAACAATGGTAAACATTAGATCAATGTGACCTGGGACATTTTCTTGTGCATTTTACTACAAATCTATGAAATTACAATCCACTGGTAAGAGTTCATGGTAATGAGTATTTTATGGAAAAGACTGAAAGTGATTCTGGGAAGTTAGAAAGTTTGTTTACTAGCTAAAGAAAAAACATTACAAAGCAAAATAGACTATGGCAGTAAAAAGTAAAAACTGCCATGATTTGTAGCTCTGGGTGCCAACTTCATTAACTAATACAGTCTTTAAAATCCTTTCAAGAATATGAGCTAAAGGACCAGAACTACTGCTGGTATAGATAGTAAATATAGATCAAATGGGTTTCATTTAAAATATGGTGGCTTCAGATAAGACTAATTAGCAGGATGACAAAAACAGTCAATAAAACAGAAACAAATCTTATTCTTAAATGCTGGCAACAATTAGTGGAATTAATTGGAAATAGTTCTTCTTGCCCATTTGTATATAAAAATTCTACACTAGTTTTTGTTTGCTGTTATTTTGGTATTTTTATTATTATTTTCCTGTGTGGTAATAATATAGATCTCTTTTTTTTTTTTTTCTTTCTTCACAGCATATGGAAGTTCCTGGGCCAGGGATTGAATCCAAGCAGTAGCTGCAACAACACCGGGTCCTTTAACCCAGAGCACACTGGGCTGGGGATCAGATCTGTGCCTCCACAGTAACCTGAAATGCTGCAGTTGGATTCTTAACCCACTGAACCGCAGTGAGAACTGCTCTCTGTCTTGTTTTATGTGACCAGAGGTGCTAATGTCATCAGGGAAAGAGGGAAGTGGGGCAAGCCACAGAGTTGGAGAGAAGAATAAAGGAGAAAATGTGGAGAGGGGCTAAAGGGGGCAGACAGGTGGGACAGGCCAGGAATCCAGCACAGTGAATAACAACAGCTTCCTTTTTTTTTGTCTTTGCCATTTCTTGGGCCACTCCCATGGCATATGGAGGTTTGCAGGATAGGGGTTGAATCAGAGCTGTAGCTGCCAGCCTATGCCAGAGCCACAGCAACGCGGGATCCGATCCTCATCTGAGACCTACCCCACAGCTCATGGCCACAGCAGATCCTTAACCCACTGAGCAAGGCCAGGGATCGAACCTGCAACCTCATGGTTCCTAGTTGGATTCATTAACCACTGAGCCACAACGGGAACTCCGACAACAGCTTTATCTTTAATGTATTTTTTTTTTTTCAAAGCAGAGTTACCTGTTCTGCTTCTTTCGATGGCTCCTGATTTTCTGGTTATCTGTTGCTTTGCTTATATATTACTGCAAAATCATCTATCCCAAAGCCTTAATAGATCTTAGCAACAACACTTTTCTTCATTTGCTTCAATTCTACAGTTTGGGCAGAGCTCAGCCAGGGCAGTCTATCTCAGTTTCATGGGGCATGAGCTAGTGTGTCCTGACTAAGGATAAAGGTGCCACATTTTAGATAACCTCTACACGGGTAGGCTGCTCATGCCCCAATGGTCTCAGGATAGCTGAATGTCTTACAGGGAGGATGGATTCCCCCAGACCACAATGGCAAACGTATCCAGGTTTCAAGGTTTAGGCCTGAATCAGGTATCACATGATTTTAGTCACAACTTAATCATGAAAGCAGGTCATGGCCCAGATTCAAATGGAGGGGCCAGACCAGGGATGGATATTGGAAGACAGAGTTCACTGAAATCAAAGCAACAACCCCCCCCACCTATCTATAAAAGAGAAAACTGACATTTGACACAAACAGTAATTTTTCAGACTTTGAACTGTGTTCAAACAGCCATCTCTAACACAGGCTCGTGATGGCTCTAAGAAGTAAATACCTTGCAGTCGAATTCACGTCACCCCAGACAAAAACCCACCAAAGAACACAGGGCAATAGTATCCACATAATGTGAGGGGGGGGCATTTTATCCAAGTTTTGGAAACAAACTTTTGATGAAGGGACATTTACCAGCCGGAAGCTTACAGATCCACTTCTGTTTCCCTGTCTCAAAACAGGATTTCCTTAGCTTACACAATCTCTCATTTGCTTTCTCAGCAAATGTATATTGTTCCTCTGGTGTCAGGTATGTGCTGCATAAGGCTCAATGATATGTGTTAAAAGGGAACCATAACTAAAACAGAGTCTTCGAATATTCATTTCATGTGGATGCGGCCTATCCGGGAAAAGCAGTTTAAAGAATTCTCAGCTTTGCTTTCTCCTCTAACAAAGCCCTCCAAGATTTGCACGTGGAATCTTGGAGAAGGAGATCTGCTCTAATAAAGAACAGGTCACCTTCACTGAATTTCTGCCATAGATGTTTTCTGTTCTTCTGGGACGGGTCCCCACCACCACCACATCCAAGTCTCAGTTTCTTCATACGTGATAATCTGAATATATGGATTAAGTGAAATGAAACAAAATCAAGTAAAATAGGACAAAGTAAGAAATGTGACAGACAGTAACTAGATTTACCATGGTGGTCATTTTGAAATGTGTAGAAATACTGAATCACTACGTGTGTAACAGGAAATAACAGTGTGGTAAGTCAAATATACTTCAAAAACCAACAAATGGATAGAAAAAGAGATCAGCTTTATGGCTATCAGGGGCAGGGGGGTTGGGAGAGGGGGACTTGGAGGAAGGTGGTCACAAGGTACAAACTTGCAGTTATAAAACAAATAGGAACTGAAGGATATAATCTATAACATGATAAATATAATTAACACTGCAATACATTATAATTAAGGAGTAAATTAAGAGAGTAAATCCTGAGAGTTCTCATCACAAAGAAAAATATATTTTTTCTATTTTTTTAATTTTGTATTTCTATGAGATGATGGAGGTTCACTAAGCTCATTGTGATATTTCATGACGTATGTAAGTCAAATTACTATGCAGTACATTTTAAACAGGTGGTGCGGTATGTCGATTATATTTCAATAAAATTGGAAGAAAAGAAAAAGAAACATGAACTGTATCATACACTATCAAGTGTCATACAAAAGGGCTGTTTCATGACGGCATGTAACCATCTATTTTAAACAACTCCATCAGTTTTGTATTGCTTTATTTCTAGCAAAAGCTTTGCCTGATGGTCTCACACACTGAGACTACAGTAACTCTTACTGCAGTAACTCTTACTTTAGGATTTTTTACAGATGGGAAGGAAGTATCCAGAATAAATGCTAATTGTGAGTGAGAGACGCTAGTTGAGAGATGCTGAATGGACAGTGTCTCCAGGTCACTTGAATTTTCATTAAGAAAGCTGGTGCCACCTGAACCTTCACCTGGTCCTGCCAGAAGACAAGAAAATGTCCTTTTTCATAAACGATGTAGATTTATCTCTAAAATGATCAAATTAAGAGCCTTTGACTAAGCCTTGTACCTCACACTTCCTTAGGTCCTCTGGGAGATGTAGGGGAAGCGTAAGCTCTGTGCAGAGTTCCTGAGGAGTGTATGATCTATCAGCACTTCAAAGTAACCGCTGATGCCACGGTGGGCTGGTGAGATAGCTGTGGGAGCTAGGAGAGGCTACTACAGCTTAAGGAAGGTGAAGATAAGCCTGAGATCCAGTAGAAAGGCAAGGTTCCTTGAAGACATGACTAAACTTCCATTGAATAGTAAATTCTGTACCCATGCATTAAGATGTGGCTGACAGTAGTTTATGGACTTCATAGGTGTCTGTCAATGAAGAAGCTCAGAGAGAGAGGTGCAGAGAAGGCATTTAAGAGGGAGAGGCTTTTGATGAGGATGCCTGGAACTGCTAAGAATTTAAGGATCTGAGGTTGGCTGGGGAAGGGAACTCCCAGCTGTGGAGGGCTTCTGAGTCCAGGCCCAGGAGTTTGGGTGTCAAGCTGATAGGCAATAAGAAGCAATCATTTTATGCTTTCAAGTAAAATATTCCACTTTGTTAAAAAAAAATTATGGAGTGAACGTTTTCTGAAGTTCCATTTCCAATATTGAGAGTTCAAAGTCTTGCAGAATTCTGATGTTAAGGAACAGGGAAAAACCTTAAACACTGAGTCATTTTTCAATGATGGAATTATTTGTCTTTGATTAATCATGAGGATATTTCATTTCTGATTGTACCTCCTTTCATCTATTTCTATTTCACATTTCTTAGCTACTGAAAATCTGCTCCTTTGAAACCCTAATAAGAGATGTCTCCGTCTGTGTTCTGACTTTTTCACTTTTGCACAAAAAAGCATTATGTTTGTAAGGAGCTCAATACAGCAAGTGAGGTAAGGGTACAGGAAGCACAGAGGCCTCATGTGACAGTTATTACTGTCTGGAAACAAATGTCTTATGATGCCTCCTTTAGGAATTTCAGACAAAGGGTAAATAATCACTCACATGATCACCAAGTAAAAGAAAATATGGAAATTATATCTCATTCCAAGGTCTGTTTGGATGTGCACGATGAAAACAGACTGTGACGTCTGATTTTTTGGTGTACATTTTTGTAATCTAATCAATTCTTGTAAACTATGAAAAGTGCCTAGTGCATTCAGACTCGCATAGCTTATGGATGCAGAAAGGTAGCTAAGCTAGTAGATAACCTGGTACTGGCAAAGTCTGGCTAAATATTCAGATAAACACAAAAGTCAGGTGAATAAGCCAGCCTATGCAATTCTGGAGGCACAGCTAAGCTAGCCTTGTCTGCTCCTCTGTATTCCACAGGAATGCTAATTTTAATACCAGCCTGGATCCGTACTTAGCAAATCTCCAAGCCTTGCACACAGATTTAGAACTGTACCTGACATGTCCTAAAATGATACTTTGATTTTTCACTCTCAAACCATGCAATTTTGCTTTCTGAAACTTCAGCTGAGAATGAATGTATTTAACATTTGGCTTTGGCAGAGAGAAAATGTTTCAGTATAGAAATATGTGTCTCCATGAACACAGCTGTTAAACTCCATGCAATTAAAGACAATGGTCAGGTAGCACATAGTAGGTATTCAGTTATTTTTTTACATTAAATTCCATGAGCTAAGTGGTCAGAACTTGGAATTTTATGTGTCATTTGGACAAGTCATAAATGAATTAAAAAGTGCCCAGAACAACCAGACACAGAGGAGAAATGACCAATGTTTCCAAGACAAAATGGAAAATGAGGAAATTAGAGGCCCTAGGAGCTGACCCGCAGAAAAGAGCCAGTATCTCTTCTGTCCTATTTAAAGTGCAATGCCTCCTACAGGACTGTCACCTCCCCACCCTCTCAGAAGGTCGCAGGAATTAGTCCAAGGATAGGCAACAAAGGGAATAAGCACTGTATTTGAATTCTACCTTTGAAAATGACTTGCTATGTGATAACAGGAAAATTGCTGGCCCTTCTCCAGCCCATTAAACTGCTAAAGGAAGGTTCTGAAACAAGTGGCTTAGGTAATGCCCTGATCATATACAAGGACACTAGAGGCATTTCTTCTCCTCAGTTCTCTACCATAATTCTAGAACAGCCCAGGAAGGAAAGTTTACCTCCAAGTAAGCTGCTTTTGCTGCCTTTTTTTTTTTTTGTTGTTGTTGTTGTTGTTGTTGTTGTTGTTGCTATTTCTTGGACCGCTCCCTCGGCATATGGAGGTTCCCAGGCTAGGGGTCAAATCGGAGCTGTAGCCACTGGCCTACACCAGAGCCACAGCAACGCGGGATCCGAGCCACGTCTGCAACCTACACCACAGCTCACGGCAACGCCGGATCGTTAACCCACTGAGCAAGGGCAGGGACCGAACCCGCAACCTCATGGTTCCTAGTCGGATTCGTCAACCACTGCGCCACGACGGGAACTCCCCTGTTTTTTTGTTTTTTTTTTTCCCCAGCATGTGGAACCTCCCAGGTCAGGGACTGAACCCACACCAGAGCATCACCCCGAGCTGCTACAGTGACCATACAGGATCCTATTGCATGACAAGAAAACTCCTCCAGTTTATCCAACATGAATTAAATTCCTGAGACAATGACTGTCTAGTTAGGAAGCAGATCCTTGGTCAGAGGGAGGCACAGAAATGGCCAAAAGCACAGGAGTAAAGAAAATGAGGAAGTTCATGTGCTAAGGGTTTTAGATATTAACTTGGCCATTTATTTGCTGAATGCAGTATCAGAGACCATTCTAGATGAGTGGATCCCATAGTAAACCAATCAGAAAAAGGTCCTGTACTCACGGTGCCCAACTCTAGTAATGAGAGATAGACAATAAACAAAAAATGAGCAATGTGTGGGGAAGGGGTGAGTGCTAAAGAGAGAAGTGAAGCAGGCTGCGGGGAAAGATGGTGTGCACCTGGGCAGGTTGGCACAGGCCTTGCCGAGGAGGTCATATTTGAGCAGAGCTCTGCAGGAAATGAATAAGCAGCCCTGAAGATAACTCAGAGAAAAATCATTCCAGCCTGGAGAATCATAAAGTGAAAACTAAGCCCTGAACTTGAATGTGTTCAGAGTTTGAGGAAATGTAAGAAAAGCAATGTGGCTCAGGGAGGTGGGGGCGTCAACGGGGGAGGAAGGTAAACAGAGCAGGTGTCCAACTTACACAAGACAATCGGGGGTGCCTTTACTGCTACTGAGCGTCATGGCTTATACTCTTTTCTGTCGTTGTTTGTTTTTGGTCTTTCTGTCTTTTTAGGGCCGCACTTGCGGCATATTGAAATTCCCAGGCTAGGGGAATTCCCACCAGCCTACGCCACAGCTATAGCAACGTGGGATTTCCCAGCTACATCTGTGACATATACCACAGCTCACAGCAATGCTGGCTCCTTAACTTACTAAGCAAGGCTAGGGATCAAACCTGCACCCTCATGGATGCTAGTTGGGTTCCCTAAACACCAAGCGACGATGGGAGCTCTATGGCTTGTACTCTGAGTCAAGTAGGAAACTATTACAAGACTTTTGAGTGGACTAGTAATGTCCTAACTCAAGTTTTAGAAAGATTTCTCTGGATGTTTTATAGAGAATAGATTTCAAGAAAGTAAGCACTTAAAAGGAAGACAGGTTTGGGAGGCTATTACAATAAGCCAAGGCAGAAATAGCAGTGGTTTGGACCCATGAGGTAGTGACAGAGGTGGTAAAAGGTCAGCTTGTGCATATATTCTTACAAGAATAGCTAATAGGATTTGCTGATGGGTTCATATGATGCTCCAAAGAGTAAAGTTCTGTCCATGTGGTTCCAGATGAATGCTTAGCAAAAGGGGGCAGCAATACCAGTGAAATCCCAGAAAATGTGATCCTGATAGCATTGGGTCCATGGAATGACAAAGGGGTTGGGCTGCATGTAAAGTACCAAAGGCATATCTAAGAGTCTAACTGAGCATCCTTACAGGTCTCAAAGATCAGTAAGGTACAAGGGAATTCCTTACAGGACCATGGGGGATGGTTCATCTACAATTCACTGCCTCCTTGCAGTTATCAAGTCAGAAAGAAAGCCCACTCTATATAGGGTAAAACAAGCCCCGTGGCCATATGATGACAAATGTATAGCAAAGAAAATGCAGTTTTGCCCAGGCTGAGTCTGGGAAACAAGAAAATCTGATTGGGAACTCAACCCCCTGGAGTTAAAACATCGTCAGTCTAAAAGAAATCATGAGCTTGACTTTACACTTGGTTGCTTTGACTGTCAGTAGTATTCAGATAATTGGCAGTAGCTCGTGTCACTAGAATTTTCTTTTCAGAATATGCCAGAATCCAAAATGCTTGCTGTAACCGTATCACAATAGATCCTCAGTCAGTGTTGACTATTCCAGCCACAGATTTGTGTCTGTGGGTTACACATCTTCCATAGTAAAACTGCCCATGACAACCATTAGCATAAATCACCCCAGAAAACTTCATACCACGAGGAGATACAAACATGTGTATATACTCCTTCCTCATCATTATGCAAGTTTGATTAATTCTGATGTTTCATTCGATAGTATGTGATATTTTAAAAACACTGAGTCTACCAGTTAAGTTTGTGAATAAATTCATTTGTATGTGCTTTTCCTCTTGAATAATATGTAAGCCTATGCTCTAAGGGTTTCCTCTCTTCAAAATCTCTAATTATTCATTTTATTTTCTTAGATTAATACTAATGAATTGGAAGTACACTGTTTACTGATCCATACTCAAGATGTTTCAAAAATAATTTGACATTTAGGAGATGAGACCATCAATGAAAGGTCAAAAAGAGATACTGAGATATGGGAGCAAGCAATAGCTCCATTCTTCTTTTATTACCTCTTATGCAAGTCATTTTCTGGCTATTCCTCCAATCCCTTGAATTTCCTATCTTATACAATCTGAACAGGTAAACTCGAAGTGGAGATAAATCTCCAGCCAGGTTAGTAGTAGTAAGAGGCTGAATTTTCATGATCTCTTGGGGGTCCCTAGTGTCCACTTTAAGGAATGCTAGAGAGGCTCCCTCCATGCTCAGAAATTGCTCCTGACGTCCAATTCAAAGCCTGAAATTTTAGCAGTATGGATTTATCCCCCTTTTGTATGGATTGTCTCTCTGAATTTTTCTTTTAAATTCCTAGTGCCTCTGGAAAGGTCAGTGCACTGAATCAACATGGATAGGTTTACTGGAGTATTTCCTCAGGGACGAAAAGCACCAGCCATGGGGGAGGAAAGAAAAGAGACAGCTGCTGCTAAGAGGTTTAACACAAACACAGGAAGGACAATTAATGGGAAAGGGGATGGTGATGTCACAAAGAAACTGCTCCATCTTCCCTAAAACCCAGCCTTTCACAATGACTGAGACACACAGTTGAAGTAGGAGGTCAGTGGAGACCTGGACACTGGATCCAGCAAGATGAAGGAAGTTGGTGACTTTGTTAAGTACAGTGATGAGAATGAAAACCTGCAGGGAGTGGGTTAAAGTGAGAATGGGACACTCCATTCCCATCACGAGACGATGTACTTTAACTAGGAAACAACAAGCAGCAGGAGCCCTTGGCTTCCTACACTCTCTCTGGTCTAAGGATGCCTGGAATCTGTAATCTATCACGACCAGAATTCAGGACCCAAGTTCTGTGATTAAATACTCCACCTATGAAATCAACTGAAAAAGCAGGAGTAATGGGGTAAAAGGATGGTCCAGAAAAGAAAATGTAAAAACCCATTCATGAAATTTAGCTATGAAAGATATGGAAAACAGAGGGCCATGATGTGAAGGGAAAAGAAGGATATGCATGTGTCATCTTTTTCTATTCCCAGGAAAAAAGAACAGCTAACATGTATTGAATGTCTTTTGCATTCCAAGTACAAGCCTATGTTCTCTACATATATAAACTCCTTCAAGATTTAAAATGACTATATGAAGAAGGCATTAATATTCTCTTTTTACAGAAGAGAAAATGAAGGACAAGAGAGGTTGTCAGCTTTTTTAAGGTCTCAAAGTCATGCAGAAAGCAAGTGGAAAGTCCATTTTACCCTAGGTGGTGTGGTTCCAAAGTCTCTGCAATAAACTGTTAGGATTTATTGGCTCCCAAAGAAATTAAGTTCCACAACAGTTTTTTGTATTCCTTATATTAGGGCTATGACATTATATATGCTTAGACTTATTTTTCTCTAGATAATACAATTCTTAAGGGCAGGAACTGATTCTCTTTTGTTTTCTCGAGAACTTAAAGAGTGTCTGGTACATAACAACAACACTGAACGTTTATCTAGGATTCCAGACATTATTTTGTTTAATTTGTGGGGTGTGTGTTTTTTTTTTTTTTGGAGGATAAGAGATGTAGGAAAGGAGTTAGGGAGAGAAGGAAGAGCAAGAGAAGGAAAGGAAAGGAGAGGTAGGTTGGTTCTAAACACGGAGGCATCTGCCCCAAAGAAAAACAGAGGGTAAAGAGCCAGTGGAGGAGCAGATATTTTATGAGAACATGAACTAGATTTTATTTTTGCTCTGCTCAATGTTTCTAAAATTCAGCCTAAGATTTAATGTAAATCTATTTGAAAAGAGTTGCTAAATTTTAACTGGAAATACTTCTTTGTGCTAAATAATCTTTATAGCATTCTAAATTATAGCCAAGTAGCAATATCATTACAGGGCTGTTTAGCCATAGCGGTTTATGTCGAAAGTCAGGAGAAGGTGATGATGCATATCAAAATATATAATAAAGAACTTTTAAAAATCATGGGTATCTTTATTTACTCAAAATACTTTTTATTTAGCCATTTTAATGCATTCAAGATTAAAGGGGAGAATGAAACTAACCAGCAGGAACTGCAAAATGTCCATGAAATGATAGTAATAATATTTTGTACTCTTGAAGTACTTTACAGGAGAGAAGGTCAAAGCACTTTGCAACCATTAACACCTTCAACCTCAAGGAAGCCTGTGGGATATGTGGGTGGTATGCAGTTTGAGTTCCCTTTGAGGGAAATGAAAATGGAAAGGAAAGTGTTAAGCGGAAATACTCAAGGCTTCAAGCCCGCACTGCACGTGGGTGCTAGTGATCCTTGGTCAGCTCACCTCCGGAGTCCACGGTGCAGTGATGGGGCTTGAGAAAACCACCTGCAGCCCCTCACCACAGCCTTCCCTTCCCCTGCCCCTCAGCTGCAGTTCTGTTCACACAAAATCCAGAGAAAATGTGTGTACATTTAAGAATCATCCAGAGGGGAATGAGTGATCTAACTAAGTGCCCCACCCATAGCACAGCCCCCCTCAGAAGTGCTCATACAGCCTCTGCTTGAATACTTGGATTCATAAGAAGCTCACACCCCTGTAGCAGCTTCTTCCAAAGCTGACCTGCTCCAAGTAGAAGGATGAGGGCAGAGAATCTATTAAGAGCTTGTTGACCGAGGGAAAATTGGGTAGAACTCAGGAACCCAGGCAACTTTCATAAGTCATGAATTCTCAACTCTCTGATGCTAAATACACTTATCCAGAGAGCAGCCATTCATGTTAGTGCTTCCAAACCATTCTCTTCCTTTGGGGTTGCGTTTTGGGAGAAAGATAGTAAGACTGGGAATAAGAATGTGACATGAGCTCCAGGAAGAATCACTCCAGGCAACTCAATATCCTCTCTTTTTTGAACACCCCCATTGCAGTCCCCCCAACAGGTCCCAGCCTATGAGCTTCAGAAATCCTTTAGGAGGCTTCTAGTTCTTTACACATGCAAAGCCCATGGGGTTTTCATGACAAAGCCAGACAGTTAACTTAATTTGAACGACAGAGATATACCAAGCCCTGAGGTAAGGCTGAGGCATCTTCAGGTTCAAATTAATAGGCTGTTTTATATGGAATTATATTAGTATCACTTCCACAATTCAAGAGATGTTGGAGTTCAAGCCTGAAATCTAGGATACAACCAGACACCAAGGTCCACTCCTTGCTACAACTGCCAGAGAGCAAATGTCTGCTCCATTGTCCACTTGGGACCCACTATGTATAATGTATTGAAACAGAAATGGTCAGGAGTCCAGCTAGATATAAGGCATGATCTCTCAGAGGTGATGATGGTGCTGAGAGATAAAAGTATCACAACACCAAGTATTAGGTAATAATCTAATCTTGCATAGGCAAAGTCACAAAATAGGTGTAAGCAAGCACTATCCAAGGACAATATTGTCAATAAGACCTGCAGAAACTCAGAAGGAAGTAAGATTCCTGAAAGAGAGGAGAATTAAACTGATTCTCGAACCATGAGTAGGAGGTACAGTTGTAGTAAAGGAGGCAGAAAATTTGTATTTTGTTTTAAGGTGTATCCTCACCACCAGGAAGAGATTATATCTTTAATTAGTGAGTGAGTGAATGAATGAATGAAGATATCCCAGGGAAAGAACCTGTCAGGAATAATGTGAAATTCCAGAGATTCTCTCACTTTTCAGAGAGAAGATTGGTATCTCTAAACCTATATCAAAGCATGTTCATACCAGCAGTGATGATAGGGAGTAAGAGAACAATAAGTTTAAAATACCACACCATAATTGATTTCTACCAAAAACAGACAGGCATGCAATAACCACTAAACAAATGCTAGTTGACTTGAATGAATTGCCACTCTGGAAAACTGACCACCTTAAATTGAGCCCTGGGATGCCAGAATGAAGAGCTGTCGCTCCTCTGCAAGCCACCCAGGATCAGCAGAAATGGGAGCATATCAGTTTGATTCAGGGCCTGGCCCTGAACTGCTTGAAATGCCAGACAAGGTGGCTAGTCAACACCCTTGTGGTCAGTCCCATCCCCTACCACCCTAGAACAGCAGATCCACCCATGTGCCTTGCTATTTCAGGTGAGAAGTTACCTTCATATTGTAGGAGGCAGAGGTGGTTTACATTGCCTAAGTGGGTTCAAAATGGGGACAACTAATATACAACAAACCTAAAATAGTTTCCCTTCCCTTCTGACCATGCAGACAGAAGGAAGGGCCCAACTCAGAGAAGCATGACTGCTAATGCAGAAAAATATTTCCCCAATTAATCTTTCCTATCCCATGAGAGCCTCTCTCCTAATCTCAGCCTGTACCAAAATGCAAGAGGTGATTATTTTGGAAATAACATCTATTTGTTGGCTTATTCCCTTTTCAGTAATTTTTTCATTTCTTTCTTCCCAAGGTATAGTTTATATACAGCAAAATGCAAACTCTTAATTGCTGATACCTGCAGCAACATGGATAAACAAAGAAATTATGTTGCACAAAGGAAACCAGGCACAAAAGAGCACACAGCATACAAGCACTTATATGACGTTCAAGAAGCAAAAGATACAATTTCTATTTAGTGATATTTGTTTTTAATTGAGGTTATCTAAACTTCCTTCTCCTTGAAGATGCCAGTGACTGGTTTAATTTGCATTCAAATTTCATTTAATTTGCACTAGAATTGTTTTTCCCTTATATGAATATTTGCCATGACCCCTAAGATTGCTCCATAAAGTCATATTGTAGAAGATGGATAGTACTCAAGGACAACATTCTGTTCCTCCTTCTCCTATTCTTATGTCAAAACCCACAAAATCAAGTGGTCCTATAACAGGAGGGGTCCATTATAAAGTTCTGTGTAAAGGCTGCATTTCCCAGATGGGGATGTTGAGATTAAACAGAAGGTCACCATGGCAAAGCCTTCACCAAAGTCCACATCTTTCAACTCACAATTCACATCATTTCATAAAAAGTCAATAGAGAGGGGTAGGTGCACACAAGTTTCAGTAGATTTCAAAGTTTAGTCAGTATCTACTCTCTCACAGAATGGTTTAGCAAGGTTAAGAGTTCAGAAAGGTATAAGAAATATCTATTTTCTTTATCTGGATTTACTTAGAATCCCCCCAACATAATCTAAAGGGATTTTAAATGTGTGGCTTAAGAACACTGAAGCAGGTAGACTCCAAACCGATCTCTCACTTAATTTGGGTATTCCTGCTTAGAGTGATTTGTGTCTCCCGTAACTCAGGTTTAAAGCCAAATAAAATGGGAAAGATATTTATCCAGAGTGCAAAGACCATTTGATAGCTATAGCATGGGAAGTTATTGACACCACAGTAAAACTCCAGCTAGCAGATTTTTTTTTTTTTAAGATTTTATTTCAAACTAAGCACACACCTTCTACTTACTTGACCAAATAGGCCTTCCTTTTAAGGAACGCAGTTCCCACCTCCACCATAAAGCTCCTCTTTGGCCCCTAGTTGTGTCTCTGGTTGATGAACATTTGCCCTTCACATCATTTGTACTTGCTTGCAACAGTCCTCACACTGCAGTGTGTCAGCAGGAAAGTAGGTTTTTCAGTAACTATTTATGAGTCTCACCTCCCTCTGAACTATTTAAGGGCAGAAGCCATCTTTATTCTTCTAAGACTCAGTTTTCTAATCCACAAAATGGACATGATATCCATAGTTTAGGGTGGCAATAAGGATTATAGGGGAGGATAACTGAAATGAGTCACAGTGACTAGAATATACTGTGTTTCAGTAAATGGGAGTTAGTATCAACAACATCAACAACATGAGCCTGGTTCTCAATACCTTCCTAAAAGCACACACTATACAAAGAAGACTTGTACCCATAGAAGAATTATAGGAATGCTTAATGCTGCAGAGATATCTGACCTAACTCAACACCCCACCCATAGCATATCCCCCAAAGGTAACTCACCCAGCCTCTGTCTGAATACTTGTAGTGACAAGAAGCCCACTGTTTTCAAAGTAGCCCCTTCCAAAGCTGATGCTTCTAACCAGAAGCAGGTGCTCCTTATGCTAATATTTGCATCTTGAGTTTGGGAAACACTTCTTTTTTTTTTTTTTTTGCTTTTTTAGGACCACACCCACGCCATATGGAAGTTCCCAGGCTAGGGGTCGAATCAGCACTGTAGCTGCCAGCCTACATACACCACAGTCACAGCAATGCCAGATCTAAGCCGTGACTGTGACCTACACCATAGCTCATGGCAACACTGGATCCTCAATCCACTGAGCAAGGTCAGGGATGGAACTGCATGCTCATGGATACTAGTCAGGTTCATTAACCACTGAGCCACATCGGGAACTCCTGGGAAACACTTCTTTCATGCATCAGTAATTTAGCCTCATCAAACTCTACAGAGGTGAGTGACAGTGAAGGTTCTCAGGCTCCTCAGAGTCTGAAACTCACTTGACACCAAATAAATGCTGTGTTGAGTTAGCAAGGCCACTGTTCACACCTGGTCTTTGTTCAAGTGGCCTTTTTCTAATTTTATTGTGCAGAATATTTTCACAGGTCCTGCTTGCCACAAATTCTGCACTCTTGTCTCTGAGCTGGGCTTAATAGTCTTCAAAAGTCTGTTAGAGGGCCAGAAATCCAGGCTTTGCCAGCCCCTGACACCACAAAAGAAACAAAATATTATTCTACCCCAAAGTGGGCCTTGTTGTCACAAAAAAAGAGTGGCACCCACTTTCCAAGTGGGATCTAGATGGGAGTTATTTTTATATATAGTTATAGACATAGATTATGCTGACTCATTCTGTTTGCAATAAAACTGAAATACTACTAATAATTATTTTTATCACCAACTCTGATCTTCTCTGGCTCATGGCTTAGTGAATATATATATATATTTTTTCAAAAATCAATATTTAATAAAGTTATCAGTATCTGTGTCTTCAATTGAAGCCTCCCTTTAACACACGCACACACTCTCACCTTTTTTGAGAAGCTGAAGATATTGCTGCTTTCTGCTGATTGCTCACAGCAATTTATTTTAAAGAAAGCAATGTTTCCTTATAATTACTACCTCTCCAAATGCTAAGTGTTTTATTTTTCTAAGCGATTTTAGCCACTTCCATCTTCCTGCAGCAAGGCTGGCAGGATATCTTGCTTTGGCCCATCAAGAATTAAGGTGGCTCATTTGTACACAGTATACCATTCCTACCAGGTCTCCTGTCCTCCAAACCAGCCACAAAACAAAGGTCAGAAATACAACCATTTGAGAGTCACTGCTATTTCTCCCACCACTCATTTCCATACCCCATGTAGACCAGGGATTCTTTAAAAATAAGCCCTAACTTATACCTAGAGTCTTTGCAGATACGTTTTCAGGAAGAAATCTGTAATAGTATACACAACCACATTGGACAGAATTTAATGATCTGCTCCATGAAACTCTCCATGCTTTCTGTGCCTTTGTTTAACAAAACAATGCATGCAAAGATACCAGAGGCATATCACCCAGCAGAGCCAACTGCAGAGCGTTATCGAGTCCCCAGGCAGGAAATAGAATCCCTACAGTATTTAACAATTTTCCCAAAATCTCATAGAGTCCCAAGTCATATCTATGACATTTATCACACACAGGGCATGCCAAGGCAGATGGCAAAATTGATGAAAATAGTACTAGAAAGGATAGTGGTAACAGCTAACATGTGTAGTACATGCTTACCATACACTTGAGGTTATGCTGAGCACATTAAATGCATTATCTCCTTTATCATGCTCATATCTAAAGAGCTAACATTATTATCTCCATTTTGTATGTGAGGAAATTGATGCTGTAAGCAATGCTTTGCCAAATGCAGATCTAGCAGGAGGTGGCAGAATTAGGAGGAAGCCCCAGATGATGTTATCCCTTTTCTAACATGGAAAGACCTTACATGGGAGACCTGAGCTTTCTTCCTCAGTGACCATCTCAGCCCACACACCCCTAATCACATTCTAATGTTGCTGCTGTGATGCTGAAAAGCAGCACAGAAAAATAAACTCATCGAATCACAACATAGTCTTCCTAAGGCTTGTTGCATAACTGAACTTGGCTACTCCTTCTGGGTCGTTCTAGTCCTAAATCCTATTCTGATTCTGCTACACTTTCTAAATTCTCAAGTCCATGTAATCCTACTAGCCCCGAGAGGATAATATGGAAAGATAAACAGGATTCAGTGCATGATTATATGAAAGAATATACTTAATCTCTACCATATTTCAACAGAGAGCCTTTCATAGTCAAGCAGCCAACATTGTTATCCCACTCTGTCATTTACTATGTGACTCATAAATTAACCGCCCCAAGTTTAAGTTCCATCATCAAATATGGTAAACAATTATATGTGGTTCACTGGGAATGTATGAGTTTAAGTAATGTATATAGATCACTTAATAGAGTGACACATTCTAACTGTTCGATAATGAAATGTTTATAGTTGCGATATATACTCCTATTCATCATCAACATATAAGAAAATTTAAATTTCCACTTTTTTTTTTCCAGCGTGTAAAAGTTCCCAGGCCAGGGATTAAACCCACACCACAGCAATAACCTGAGCCACTGCAGGGACACTGCTGGATCCTTAAACCACTAAGCATTGTGGGAACTCCCCCACTTTGGACAATTTATTTACAGACATTTAATTCTCATGGCATTAAAAGAGTGACCTCAAGATCAACAAACTATAATGTGGATCCAGTGCAGGAATTTCATCGTAAATTTCATAATTGATTGTCAAATTCTTATTCATAAAATCTTCTAAGGAAAAAACAGGCACTGAATTCAACTTCAAATATTAAATTGTTTTGTTCCTACCTAACTGAATATGCACATTTTCCTCCGTATTTTAGGCCACACGTGGCCATTTTTTTCCACCTCATTCCTTTAATTCCATTTCAGAACTTAGTAGAAACCCTGAGCTTTGATTTTGCTATTTACAATCCTATCACAGTAGCCTTCAAAAATGACTGTAATTTTCACTTAAAATAGTTTTAAAATATCATCAAATTTTTGGAGTTCCTAAAAAAGTTCAAGTTTAAAAAACATGTTAAAACATTCAGGGCAAGTGCAGACCATTTTTGCAGGAATATAGTTTAAGCAGCTAAGCTTTAAGTTGAATCTACCTGGTGTTAACATTTGGTGCCCACCATGTAAGAGTTGTTCAAACTAGAAGAAAACACTTAATGGACCCCAATTCACATTAAATTAAAAGAATTTAAAAATTTATTTCTATTAAAGTATAGTTTATTTACAATGTTGTGCAAATTTCTATTGCACAGGAAAGGGACTTAGTCATACACATATATAAATTATTTTCCTTATATCATCTTCCATCATTGTCTATCCCAAGAGATTGGATATAGTTCCCTGTGCTGTACAGTAGGACCTCAGTGTTTATTCATTTTAAATGTAATAGTTGGCATCTACTAACTCCAAACTCTCAAGTCCTCCCCATCCCCTGCTCCCTCCCCCTTGGTAACCACAAATATGTTCTCCATGTTTGTGAGTCTGTTTCTGTTCTGTAGATAGGTTCATTTGTGCCATTTTTAGATTTCACATATAAGAGTCACCATATGCTATTTTTCTTTTTCTGACTTATTTCACTTATATGATAATCTCTAGTTGCATCCATGTTGCTACAAATGGCACTATTTTGTTCTTTTTCATGGCTGAATAACATTCCATTGTATACATGTACCTTATATGTATTTTCACTGGATAGAGAATTCTAGCTTGACATAGTTTACTTTCTTTCAGCACTGCCCTTTGGCCTGTATAGTTTCTTATGAGAAATCAGCCATTATTCCAATCATTGACCTCCACTGTGTAATGTCACTTTTCTCTGGCTGATTTCAAATATTTTTTCCTTTCATTTTCAATCATTAATTTTGGCATCCTTTGTTGTTATAGTCTTTATAATTATACTTCTTGAGTTTTCTAAGTTTTTTCAATTTATAAATTTATGGCAATTATTTCTTCAAATAAGTTTTAAGGCCTATTGCCCTCCCTATCCATTTATTAGGCAACTAACTTTATGTTAATGTGGCACTGTCCCACAGGTTCCTGAGGTTTTCTTCCTCTCAATATTGTATCTGTATTCTTCATATCAGACAAATATTATTTCTCTATCTCCAAGTTCACTGCCTCTGTCTTTTGTCACTTCTGGTCTGATGTTATATCCACCCAATGAACATTTTAATTCCAGGTATTATATTTATGATTCTAGTATTTGTTGGTTCTTTTTGACAATTTCTCTTTCTCTGATTAAATATGCTGTCTTTTCATTCATTAAAAATACATTTTCCTTTAATCACTGGGCATAGTTATAAAATCTGCTCTGAAACTCTTGTCTGCTGATTTCATCATCACTACTGTTGCCATTCTTCTTAGGGATGAGCCACATTTTTTCTGATTTGGTCTAAGTTGTGTAATCTTAGTGTGCATCCTGGATATTATAACTGCTATGCTTTAAATAAAGTCTCTGGATTCTGAAAATTCATCTGAAGATTGTTGTGTCATTTTCTCTTTGCAAAGTTTAAATGGACTCATACCACCAATTCTGTCTCGTAGGTTGCATTTAAAATGTCAATTCAATTATTCTTAGCCAAGATGCATTAAATCTATTTTGTGTATGCAAAATGTACAGATTAGGCAGATAGTTGAGCAAAGCTTGTACATGCTATTTGGGACTACCCCTCTCTGGATACTGGCTGAGATTCTCTCTCTTATTTTCCAGTGGCTATGATTTCCCAAAGTTTGTGGGGTTTTTTTCAGGCCAGAAAAACATAGGTTTTGTATTTGAGGCTTAGCCACCCCATGTAGCACGAGCTGTGGTTTGGCTCAGCTTAAAGGCTGTAGAAGTAGATAACTCACTCCTCGCTTTTTCCTTCTTCCAAATGTCAACTCTCCTCTAAAATACTCCTGCTCTTGTTCACATTCCAGTGCCTTTAAGTAATTGCTGTTTACATTTTAAACAGAGTTTATAGTTGCTAACTGCAAGAAGATTGGCTGATAGAAGCTTCTTGAGCCACACTGTTCCACTAGGCTGTTTGGTTACACTAGACTGTTTCTGAAAGCCAGCTGTTTGACATAAAGGTTCATTGACTCTTGAGTACGCAGCATTACACATATTAAAAGATTGAATGGAGGTAGAAAAAAGTTCAGTACATAATCTGTAGAATATTGCCAGGCTGATTGTTGATATCCTCATAGTTAATTAATTCGAACTAGTAATTACCACATGCCTACAATGAGTGTTGCAGTCTGTTAGATACAGGGCAAACAATTATGAACAAAATAAACACAATTCTACCCTCATGAAGCTTGCATTCTAGCAGGGATACAAACATTAACCTAATAATCACAAAGATATTATTGTATATATTGTAACAAGTCCTCAAGTAAAAATGTAAAGTGTCATTCAGTATACCTGGGAGGCTGGTTAAGAAAAGGCTTTGGGGTCATACCCTAGAATTAATTAAAGGAAACTTACTGTGCAAAGGTTCTTAAGAGAGAAAAAAAACAAGTACAAAGAGATTGATGTAGGAGAAAGCCAGGAGAGTTTGAAGATAGGAAAATAATCATGCTGGAATAATTATAGCAAAGACACTGGTGAGAATGGCATTGTCAAAACTAATCATGCAGGACCCATGGTGAGACTACTGATGTCTATATTATAAGCAGTGGTTAACATGAAAGATTTCACCAAGAAATTGCCATGGTTAGGCTTGGTTTTATTTTTCTTTCCCTGAAAGAACACTCTGGGTATGATGGAAAATGGACCAGACCTTATGCCTCTACAGAGAAGAGTAAGTGTTATTTAGTAGCCAACACATAACATATAAGTAAGAAGTGCAATCACGAAAATGATTGAGATTATTTGGGAAGATAGTATATAATGTAAAGAAACAGAGTCCTAGTTGTGGGCAAAGGTTATACAACTTAAGCCAGGCAACTCTGAGTTGAGTACTGAGTGTTTTGGAGATGCTTGTGTAGCAAAGGAGGGAGACAGAAGGAAAACTTGTGAGTGTAGCATTGTGGAAGCCAAGGGCGAAAAATGAAATAAAAGATTTAAATAAAAAGAGAACTGTCACTAGAAACAAATACTTCTGAGATATCTAGTCTATTAAGGACTAAAATGTTCTCATTGAATTTAATATCATGCAGGTCATTGGTGACCTGAGCAAAAATATTTTTTCTGCAGAGAGACAGGGTGAGAACCAGATTGGAGTGGGCTAAGAAATAAAAGGAAATTGAGAATATATGAAAGGTAAAGGCTGACAATTCTTTAGAGAATTAACTGTGAGGAGGAACAAGATTAAAAAAAATGACGTCTGAAAAGTGAGGAAGGCATCTGAGAGACAACATATATAAAAATAATTGTTGTCCATTTGATTGTTAAAGACAGGGAAAAGTGCAGTGTTTCAAGGGATAAGAATGAGTAGAGGGGCAAAGATGCAGATAAAAGAAAGAGCAAAGTCATCTGGGAATGGGAACAAAGCCACAAGTGGAGGTTGGTCCTACATAAGAGGAAGGAGTCTTCTATTTATGACTAGAGGAAAATAAGGATAGAGGACAAAATCACTGAAGGTTTGTATGTAAACATGCATGGGCAGGGCAGCCAGCCAAAGGTGAGAGATTCATCACTTGCATTATTTTTATTTTCTTTGTGAAGTAAGAAGTACATTTGTTGAGAATGAAGGGAAGAGGAGGTGAAGCTAGGTTCGGAAGAAGTCAAAATAGTTTAAAATGAATGTGGAGAGAAGAGGAGCTTTTTTAAAAATGTAGTAGAATTGCTTGTAAGACAGAGGGCCGAATTGGGATGGAGATCACAATCTAGCTGTTGAGTGATTTTCCTGCAGGAGTGTGCAGCTGCTGGTGTACCATTCATTACCCTGGCTGTTAGTAAAATCTATTTCTCAGAGAGTTTAATCTGAATTCAGCTCAACAAGGTAAATCCATATGGACCATACCTTTCCCATCTGTTTATCATTACCTACCAAAGAAAAAGAACTAATGCTAACTGTAGTATCTTATGTTCATTTAGGAATTTTCAAGCTTTTGTTTCTAAAGCCCTAACTAGAGTTTGGGGAAACCATATGTAGTCTCTTCCATAGTGTTCAGTGAACATCTACATTTTGGAGTTCCCATCGTAGCTCGGTGGTTAACAAACCCAACTAGTGTCCATGAGGATGAGGTTTGATCCCTGGCCTCACTCAGTAGGTTAAGGATCTGGTGTTGCTGTGAGCCATGGTATAGGTCACAGACGTGGCTCAGATCATGCATGGCTGTGGCAAAGGCTGGCAGCTACAGCTCTGATTCCACCCCTAGCCTGAGAACCTGCATATGCCGTGGGTACGGCTCTAAAGAGACAAAAGACAGAAAAAACCTACATTTTTTCACCATAAGAATATGCAGTTGCAAAGGATTCAATTTGTAGTCTATCATATGTTCTGGATGTGCTTTAAATATGTACTATCTATTAAAATTTTGGCGCTAAAAATCTATCTCAATTTATAGGTATATCTCTTTTTATTGTACTTTGCTTTATTTTGCTTAAAAGTTAATTGCATTTTTTACAAACTGAATGTATACTGGGCAAGTCTATCGGTGTCATTTTTCCAACATCATTTGCTCACTTCCTGTCTCTGTGCCATATCTTGGTAATGCTCACAATATTTTATTTTTTTTTCATTATTATTATATTTGTTACTGTGACCTGTAATCAGGGATCTTTGATGTTACTTTTATGTTTTGGGACAACATGAACCATTCCCACATAAAACAGAAAACAATAAATAAGTGTTGTGTGTCTTCTGACTGCTCCACCAGTATGTCATTCTCTAATCTCTCTCCCTCTCTTTCAGCCCCCATATTCTCTGAGAGAGAAAGATATTGAAATTTGGCCAACGAATGACCCTAAAATGGCCTCTAAGTTAGGTTTAAGCGAAAGAGTCACATTTCTCTCACTTTAGGTCAGAATCTAGGAATGATTAACCTTAATGAGGAAGGCATGTCAAAAGCCAAGATGGGCTGAAAGCTAAAGCCTCTTGCACCAACAGGCAGCCTGTGAATGCAAAGTGAAAGTTCTTGAAGGAAATTAAAAGTGCTGCTCCAGAGAACACAGGAATGATAAGAAAGCAAAACAAACTTATTGCTAAGATGAAGAAAGTCTGAGCAGTCTGGATAGAAGATCAAACCAGCCATGACATCCCCTTAAGCCAAAGCCTAATCCAGAGCAAAGCCCTAACTCTCTTCAATTCTATAAAGCCTGAAAGAGGTGAAGGAGCTGCAGAAGAAAAGTTTGAAGCTAGCAGAGGTTGGTTTCTTAGGTTTAAGGAAGAAGCCATCTCTATAAAATAAAAATCCAAGGTGAAACAGCAAGGGCTGATGTAGAAGGAAAGTTACAGCAAGTTATTAAAAAGATCTAGATAAAATAATTAATGAAAGTGCTACACTAAAAACAGATTCCCAACATAGATAAAACACCCTCATCCTGGAAGAACATGCAATCTAGGACTTCCATAGTTAGAGAGGAGAAGTCAATATGTGGCTTCAAAGGACAGGTTGACTCTCATTAGCGGCTAATATAGCTAGTGACTTTAAGTTGCTCATCTACCAGTCTGAAGATACTAGGGACCTTAAAAATGATGCTAAATCTACTCTACCAATGCTCCATAATGAAAGGATGAAGCCTAGAGAAGAACACATCTGTTTAGAACATGGTTTATGGAATAGTTTATGTCCACTATTAAGACCTGCTGCTCAGGAAAAAAAAAAAAAAAAAGATCCATTTCAAAATACTACTGGTCACTGACAATGCACTTGACCACCCAAAAGCTCTGACAGCGAAGCACAATGAAATTCATGTTATTTTCTTATCTTCTAACACAACATCCATTTTACATCCCATAGATCAAGGTGTAATTTCAACTTTCAAGTCTTATTATTTAAGAAATACATTATGTGAGGCTATAGCTGCCATAGACAGTGATTACTCTGTTGGATCTGGGCAAAGTGAATTAAAAATCTTCTGGAAAGGATTTGCCATTCTACCATTAAAAACATTTGTGATTTATGGGAAGAAGTCAAAATGTCAACATTAATAGGACGTTTAGATCTTGATTCCAAATGTCATGGATGACTTTGAGGGGTTCAAGACTTCAGTGACTGAAATAATTATAGACATGACCAAAATAGAAAGAGAACTAGAAGTGGAGGCTGAAGATGTGACTGAATTGTTTCAAACCCATGATAAACTTTCAATGGATGAAGAGTTGCTTCCTGTGGGTGAGCAAAGAAAGAGGTTTCTTGAGATGGAATCTATTCCTGGTGAAGATGCTGTGAAGACTGTTTAAATGAGAGCAAAGGATTTAAAATATTACATAGAAATAGTTGAAAAAGTAGTGGCAGGGTTTGAGAGAACTGACTCCACAGTTTTTGAAAGAAGTTCTCCTTGGATAAAATAGTACCAAATAACATTACATGCTACAGAAATATCACTTGTGAAAGGAAGAGTTAGCTGATATGGAAAATTCATTGTCGTCTTATCTTTAAAAATTGCCACAGTCATCCCAGTCTTCAGCCATCACCATTCTGATCAGTCAGCAGCCATCAATACCAAGACAAGACCCTCCACCAACGAAAGATTACAACTGGCTGAAGTCTCAGATGATGGTTACATGATTTAGCAATCAAGTTAAAAAATTTTAATCAAGGTATATACATTTTATAGACATAATGCTATTGCACACTTAAAAGCCTTTAATATTGTGTAAACATAAATTTTCTATTCAATGGGAAACCAACCAACAGAAAAAATTTTAGTGACTCTATTGCAATATTTGCTTATTGTGGTAGTCTGGAACTCAAGCGGCAATATTTCTGAACTATGCCTACATATGTGCATGTGTATATACATACATATATATATATATATATATATATATATATATAGTAATATACATAGTATCTCACACTTGAGCTAATTGGCAAAACAAACTTTTACATTCACAGTCAAATAAGTATTACTATTATTTTTTGTCAGAAAAGAATAACTTCAACTTTTTTGAGTTCAAATTAACCCACTAGTAATTGGCTTAGTTACCAGCATCTCTCTCCTGAGTTCTAATTCAAATGCAGATTGACAGGAAGAAAAAGCACAGAGCACTGCCAAGAGTTTGTAACCTGGATAAAGCAGGACCCTAAATTCTGCTTTGCTTTCTCAGAACTTCTCCTGGAAGCAAGACCATTCTTTCTGGCCCCTTGTTTTGCGGCTCAGAAGTTTTTACCCCCAGGGCAATGAATCAGAGTGAAAGTGACTAAGGGAGAAAAATGCTTTTTTCTTTGTAAACTAGAAACAGGAAAATTGGGAATGGGAAAATTGGGGGAAAAAAGGGATGGCAGTGCAAAGGACTTTTTCAAGGACCAATTTTAGGAAAGAAGATGTATGAATATGGAAACTGATTTCCTTGAAGTATACACTTCCATATAGCCCTGAAGAGTTTTTGTATATGTCCAAGTAAATGAGAATAATACTACTTAATAAAACCTTTTTCCAATGTGTGGCAATCTATATTCCACATTCACTTAAGCTGTTTAGTTCATGAATGCTTATAAAATCCAAAAAATATCAGTACTGGTAACCTAGAAAACATCCTCACGTCTGAAGTCTAAATCTTCCATTTTGCATATAAGAAGACTGAGTCTCGGAGAGCTGAAATACTGCGACCCTGATCATCGATACAGTTCTTTCAAAACACTAAAAGACTATGTAAAGGTCTAAAAACACCAATGAATAAAACTCTATTTATTCATCACCACCTGTCCATTCCAGAACTCAATCAAGTCTGTCCTTTGTTCCAGAAATTGTAAGAAATGCAGTAATAATTTGGGAATACATCCCATCCTCAAGGATCTACCAAAAGACAGAACATGTGCACAAAGATTATAATTCAAGAAAGTATATAAACACAGGAATGTGAATATAGAAACAGTGTATGGGTTCAGAGACACTTAAAGGGTTTGGTTTTGCTTTTATGGGGAGAGCACCATGCTGTGAATTGATTTCTAGGGCCACTGCATTGCTGATTAAACACAGACCAGGAGATGAATCTCTTTTCAGTATTCCCCAAGCTCTCCTACAAGAAGCCAAAATCTCCGAGAGCAAAGACTGAACCAGCTTCTCCGTCAGCAGGATTGACTTACTGAGGACTGACTGAGGAACCCAAAAGCCACGCCCGACCTCCCTTCATCTCAGGAGGTATGAGGGCTACACATCACCTTACATGCAATCCTTCAGTGATCAGACATAGAAGGTGGGCAAGTGCTCTAGCGGCAGAAAGAGGAGGTAAAAGTGCCTTTGAAGATGCTAGACAACTGGGATAAATAAAACTAGTTTAGTAAACTTTTCTTTAAATTCCTTCAAAAGCAACTTTCAGAAAATCTGTAGTTGAACACCTACAAAGAGTAGAGAATGCTAGCAATGCCATTGAAGAGTCTGAACTTTCTCAACAATAAAAAAAATTGACAATTCACTGAGCTGAACTCTCATAGCATTTTGTTACCCTCTCTTATGACAATGATCCTGGTCTAACTGAATTGGGGTTTATACTTGTATTGGGATTTTGCCCCATATCTAGACTGTGAGCTCCTTGAATGAAAGACCTGGGTCCATCTCAATCATTTACCTTCCTGTAACAAGGGCACAGAATAAGTGCTCATTTGACCTAAAATGTAAGATGAAGAAATCAGTTGGTACCATGTAGATAACAGAGGAGTTCTGCAAAAATCCAAACTGGCCTCCCAACAAGCTAAAGCGTTCTGTCAATGTTTATTTTTTCCCTAACTTTCTTATCTATGCCAGTAAGAACTCAAGGTAAACTATAATGTCTATTTTTAAAGCTAGTCCCCCTTAGTTGTTTGTTCTTTGATATCACACACCTGCCAGACTAAACCACCATTCCAAAATGGCTTATGAACAACAACTGATTTCAGGGACAGCCTCAGGACCAAGCCCCAGAGATGTGGCAATCAAATAAACATGGGACAATTTTTCTTATTGCTTTTTTTTTTTGTGGCTTACAAGAATGTTGGCTTGGATTTAACCCAAAGAAAACTTCTGAGGTGGGCTGGGCTCTCTGAGGAATTCTAGTTTACAACAGAAGAGCTGGCAGCCCCTTTCCTACAACCTCACAACCAGGTTTCACTCTACTGCCAACCCCTAACTTAATTTTTTATCTGTAATTCAATAAGAGGTTTTTGCTTCCAAATCACTTTCAAATCCTCCAGCTGTGCTTTCTCCTGGTGCATGATAGGTACATTGCCTTCCGATTAAATTATCACCCTATTTATCTATTTTTCTATATTAAAGTCTGGTTAGCTGCTCTCTCCCAATGCCCTGGAGCCAGGCCCCTTCCTTGGCAGAGCCTACCATTACTTTCTCAGTAATAGCACTAGGTAGACTCATTAAGTTTCAATATTAAACAAGCTGTAGGAAACTTTGGAGTTTCTTCCACAAAAGAGAAATGAATTCTTGATATATCTATAGATATGTGGTGTTTTCAACCCCATCCCAAACTGTTTGTTACATTTTCATGCATATTAATATATGCAAAACAAGCTCGCAGAGAAAAACTGTGGCTTAGTGAGTGTTAAGAATGACAAAAATCCAAGACTAATTGAACCCCATAAGGGACTTGCAGATAATTTTAAAGGATAAATTCTCTGCCTCCTTGCCTTATTACTTGAGAAAAAGCTGGTGCACATGTGGAAAGAAAAAGACAATGAGCCAGAGATAAAATATCTCCTAGAAGTTATCTGTTTGGAAGCTCCCTAGAGCAGCACTGCATGCATCTGCTCCTCACTGGACCAGCCAAAGATCCACCTGAATATGCACATCCCTGTCTCTCAACATCAGAACTGCACTCCTGCCTCTGCCCCCGACAACTCCCCGTCCCAAAGAACTAATCCCTGTAGCTTGAAAGGGGATGCCAAAGGTTAGTTCCATCTTTGGGTCTTTTTCCAACTCTGCAGGGGTGTCTAGGCCAGGTGGCACAGAGTCTGTGGCCTCACTGGGCCCTGCAGGGCTCCATGCCTAGCCCTTCAGCCTCCTACACAGTGTGTATTGTCAGCTCAGTCTCTGAATGGTCCAAAATTCATAGAAGGTAAGTAAGGAGATAGCCAAGTAATTACAACAGGGGATGTTGAAGGGGAATTATTTTATACTAAATTACTATATCCTTATAAATGAATGGGATTATTTCTGGGGGAAAAAAGGGAGAAAATTATGTTTACCCAAGTGGAAAGTTTTATTTTCAGTTATAAGCTGAGGCTTCATATCCCATTAAGTAGCAAAGGGAAATAACTCTTTTAGCCTCTTCTTCTTCCTGTCAGTTTTGATTTAAATGAAACAGAGAGAAAAAAAAAAAAAAAAAAAAACAGGGCCACAGGCCAAAGGATTCTAGCTTTCAAAATCAGAACTCTACTATGGATGTTTTGAGGTAGCCAGCCAACTAAAGAATAGGTGTAGGTTCTATAGGAACAGTTGACACTACAAGAACTTAAATAGGGCTTCTGTATATCCTCCATCATCCTAGCTGCTAAGGCTCTAACCCTGTCTGGGATGCACACCGCCTCTCCTCAGTTTTTCCTTGTAAAGAAGGTGAGATGATTGAACTCCCATCAGGAACTGCCACACGGGAAGGACCATGTTCACACACTGGCAGGCAGGCTAAGTAGTGGGG
Organism: Phacochoerus africanus; assembly: GCF_016906955.1. NCBI lineage: Eukaryota > Metazoa > Chordata > Mammalia > Artiodactyla > Suidae > Phacochoerus > Phacochoerus africanus. The sequence continues at coordinate 120,355,258 of NC_062548.1, read as the reverse complement.
AGGGACGTGCTACACGGAGTGATGGAGTCATGCATCTGCCCCAGCGAATGGGTCTCTCTGTCTCCAACCTCATACCAGCATCTGCTATGGAGAGCATGGGAAGTCAGAGTAGAGAGGTGGGAGCTTCACCACAAAGGAAAATGTGGAAGCAGCAGGAGCAGGCAGAACTCAAACATTTACTGAAATTAAAGGCTTCGGGCAGCCTGTCACAATAGGGTCTCCCATAAATGAGAGTCACTTAAGAATTCACCAGCATCTTCCCACCTGGCAGAGGGAACACAACCAGGGTCTATGCTGGTAACATTTTCTTTCCCCCTGAGCCCTCAAGGATGGAAACCTACAGCAAAATATTTCAAGAGCTATGGTCCAGAGAATATGCACTCCCCCAAATGATTATTGCACTGTTGGATTTAGTTCAACTCCTTGGGGGTTCCTGGTCAATATCGTGGTGGGGAAAAAAAAAAAAAAAAGTTAACGACTCAGAAGACAGCTTTCTAAGTAATTCCACCAACCTTTCACTGATGGTAGCATTAGTCCATAATGACAGTGTATTTTCACATAAACTCTGGGATCTTTTCCCTTAAGGGTTTACTGAGCTGAGTATATTAAACACCTTCCCAGACACATAGTAACTCCTTCTCTTCATCCATCTTGTCTTTTCTCAAGGGCTGTTCCTTCCCAGTCTTTGATATGTTATTCACCTTGTTACTACCTATCTTGTCAGGCATTTCCTCTGTGGTTTCAGACATTTCATGCATCACTGCACCCAATGTCTTTTTCTCACTTTTTTTTTCTTTTTTTTTTTTTGCTTCCAGGCCTTGAATCACTTTTTGGTGCCATATTTCATGACATTCATTTTTCATACAAATTTGCAATTTATTTCCATTTCCTTTCTGATCATACCACATTTCACACTCCTTAAGGCACGGACTGGAGACCCTTTTCTGGAAGAGCCTCCCGTGAAAAGAAAGAAAGGAAGAAAAATTATGCGTCATCATCCTAAGACCAGTTTATACACCTGATTGACTCTAGAAGATGTTATACTGACCAAAAGGGAAGGTGAAGATTTTGGTCAATGATGAAAACAAACAGGTCTGCAGAGACACAGTTAATCTGCAAAGGAAAGAGAGTTTGTCTTTCTCCAGCATGATCAGTATTTTAATCCTTGGAATCAATCTTAAAATTTTTGCTACCAACCAAGAGTTAAACCATCTTTTTAAAAGATGGCCTTCAAGGTTAGCAGACGTTGAGATAAAAATAAGTTATAACTCAAGGAGAGGTGAAAAATCAAGAGATCCTTAGCACAGAAGAAGAAGATGTGTTTTTAACCGAGTTTCAAAGCCATATGGAGAGCTGATGAGATGGAGAAATGTAAGCAGGATTTTTCTTCCAGATGGTGGGCACTTGAGTTGAGATGAATTTTGTAGAGGCCAAGGACCCAGGAAAAAAGGAGTTTGGGGCTGTGCAAAATTGAATCTCAAGGTCAAAGGAAATGAAATATTCGATTGTGCGTGAGAATCTAGGTAAAGGAGGTGAGATGTGGAACCAGCTGGTAGTATCCAAAAATTTGTCAGTGTATGTAAAATTAAAAGGGTATACAGGAAACTCACTGATGCACAACAAAAATTCCATGTGTTCTTCTGGAACAAAGAATGGGTGATCTACATACAGAAAGCATATCTAAATTGAAGATAAGATAACATTTCCCAAAATGTGGTCCCGAAACACCTGCATTAGAATCACCAGAAGTAGTCCTTTAAGATGCAGAACTCAATCCATTTCCTACTGGAAAGGAACTCTTTGCTGGGGGGGGGGGCAGGGGCAGTGGGAGGGGTGGATTTCTAAAAGTTTATCAGTCAATTTTTAAGGTCACTAAAAATGAAAATATTGCTGATAATGAATATGTTACAGATGCATCCAAATTTACAAGGAAATGCTACTGGTACCCCTGCACCCTCCCAACTCAAGGCTAATTTTGAATGACACAAATATATTTAACAATAGGAATAAAAATCAAATGCTAAAAATAATTACTTAAATGAATACTATCATATAAAGGAGCTACAAAGCCTTAATGAATCAGACTGATCATTTGATTAGGATTTATGGATAATTTTATTTTCCATTTATTTGATGGTTAGCCAGAAAGCACTTTTTGATATTAAGGCTTTGCTTGTTTAAATTACATATCCCTCTAAGAGCAGAGTAATCATTATATACTTATGCTTGGCTCACTGGGGACCTTTCATATTTTCATGCTAATCACTGGGGATAAAATGGTTTAACATCTTATTATATGGATACAGAAAAAGCAAAAATTAGGACAGCCATATACCTACTTTAGGTCAAATCTGAAAACTTCCTTTTAGGAGTTCTTCTGGCTCAGCAGTAACAAATGTGACTAGTATCCATGAGGATGCAGGTTCGACCCCTGGCCTTTCTTAGTGAGTTAAGGACCTGGCGTTGTTGTGAGCTGTGGTATAGGGCACAGACACAGCTCAGATGTGGCATTGCTGTGGCTGTAGTATAAGCTGTCAGCCTAGCCTAGGAACTTCCACATGCTGCAGGTGGGGCTCTAAAAAGATAAATTAAATAAATAAATAAGTAAATACTTCCTTTTAAATGTATGCTGTTTTTGTGCCTTTTTATTAGTTTTACCTTTTACTTTTGTCTTTCAGAAGGTAAAAAAGTAAAGGGGAGGGACATTTAAAACACTAAAAATATTATTACAAAAGAGTCTTGAAGACGCCTGTAGTTGGGATATTGCTTTTCCAGGAAGTATCTTTTTGTCAAGATTCCCCCTAGAGCAAGTCTATTACTGCACTGATATGCTGCTCATAAAGGCCAGTCTAAGTCAAAGGGTAATGGTTGAAAAATTCTTTTCACTGATTCATTGTAGAATAGAAAATGTAAAAATACTTCCTTTTCATGAAGACAAATTGCATTTTTAAATTCTCCTAATGAAGCAGCATTCATCAATGCTTGCTCATTTGTCTTTGCAGGGGGAGTTCTGGGGCACAGATAAGAAGATTAATGTCTCTGAACTTTTCAGCACATTGAGTTTAGTCATGGTCCTCCCTTAGTGAGCAGAATTAAGTCAATATCATTACTAACATTCTCAGTAACATTTTAAGATTTACATTATGTTTCTATCTTTTATTTTTTTTCAAACTCAGGGAGTCCATCCTGATACCACAGTTTATGCTTCTAATTCTCTAAGAAGATAGTTTCAATTTCTTTCCATCTTGGTGGAAATAAAACTAGTCAACAGGGGTGAGGTGGTTGTAGGAAAGTTAATGGTGCTTGAGGGCTTTAAGGAATGAGGAAGAAGACAGGCCCTTTGTTTCCTTAAAGATCCTTCATTTATCACACATTTATTAAGCATTTACTCTAAGGTAGGCATTGAAGAAGTCTCTGGGGATGCAAAGACAAATAATAAACCAATCCTTCTCCAAAGACTCAGAAGTGGTGGGAGAGGCAGCCAAGAAAACAAGTGCAGGCTCTAGAGCAGGGAAACAGCACTACTCAATGGAGAGAAAAAAAGTTTATGAATGAATTATAAAGTATTCAAAGAGAACAGTCATTTGATTGGGGAATGGCACATACTATTTAATAATCTACTGAGTTGCATAATATCCCCACCAATTATGTACTTTTGTTGAAAACAATATTTTAAAGATGTTTTCAGATAAATGAAAGCTGAGATAATCTGCAGCCTGTAAGAAATTTCTCACTGTAAGAAATGCAACAGAAAATTGTTCAGGTTGAAGGTAAGTGACACCAGAGGGGAAATCAGATCTAAAGGAAGAAATGAAGAGCATATTTCAATGTAAAACTTGGGGTTGTTGATTTTTTTTTTGGGGGGGGGGTTCTTAAATTCTTTTAAAAACAGCTAAATGTTTAAAGAAAATGGTATTAGTATTCTACACTGGGGTTTTAGATACATGTAGATGTAAAAATATATGGCTAAGTTAGTCCAGAGAAGGGAGGGGTACACTGCTCTAAATTTCTAAGTACTAATAAGTTCAGGATGCATATTATAATTCCTTGAGTAACTGCTAAAAGTTAATACAAAATCAAAGCAAAAATTCCATTAGAGACGATAAAATTAAATGCTAGGAAACACTTTCTAATTAGCCAAAAAGCAGGCAGAGAGAAAAAAAAGGAAAAGGGATAAATAGAAAAAAAAAGTTGCTAGACTTATATCCAAACATATAAGTCAACACATTTCCTCAATTAAGAGAACATCTCACCCAAACTGGTTAAAAATTCCAGATCAACTATATCTAAATTATTAAATATAAAGGTACATACAGCTCAAAGTAAAAGGATGGAAAACACAAAGTTTCAACTGTAAAGATTAAGAAGGGAGAGTAGCTCTAACAATATCAGACTTTAAGACGAAAAATATCACTTGAAGTAAAGGGAGGCAGAGAAGGGTAATTTTGTCAAGACAGTATCAGAATACTAAATAAAAATAAATACACATCTAATGATGAATCTTCAAAATACATAAAGGAACAATTAAAGGGAAAGAATCCTAAAGAAAGAAATATAGTTAGAGAATTCAACACTTCTTTTGTAGTAACTAACAGACAAGTAGACGAAAAAAATTCAATAACAATAAAGGATATTTGAATAGCAATAGAAGTTATCTTGATTTAATTAACATTTATGCAATACTGCATCTGACAACTTTAAACATGTTCTGTTAAAGTGGATGTGGATAGTATACCAAAAAAAGATCATGTGCCTGCCTATTAGACAAGTCTCATTACTTTTAAAGGATTGAAATATCTCAGAGTTTATTCTCTGACAAGAGAATTAAATTACAATCAATAACAATAACCACTATAATCTTATAGACTTATCTAAAAATGAAAAAAATACTATGAACAGCTTTATATCAAGGAAATCAACAATCTGAAATGAAAAAAATCCTTAAAAACCATTTATCAAAGTGGTCACAGGTAGAAATAGAAAATATGAATAGCCCTACATCTTTTGAAACACGAAGGAATATTTCCAAGCTCACTTCAGGAAGCCCACCTGACCCTGCTATCAAAACTTGACCAGGAAAGAAAAAAAATTTACAGACAGAACAACTATTTTAAAAAATGGAAATTCAAGGTACTTTGAACACCAATTAAATATTTAAAAAAAAAACTGTTACATGTTTGGCATGACAATGGTATTTCAATCATATTTTAAAATAACTCTTCTCTTTTGAAATATGTACTGAAATATTCCTAGATAAAGTGGCATTAAGTTGAATCATATAAAATGGATCTCTTTATGGATCAACATTGTCAAATACCCACAATTTCACCATTTAACCTACCATAATACCTGAAATTTTCCTTACTATAATCCAGTAGGGAAGGTGGCATGCATATATAAGGGAAGATAAAACAAAAATACCAAGACGATGATTATTGTATTTGGACATAACATTTGGCCTATAACCATTCTTATTACATAAAAACTGCTGTTTGCTCTGCCTATCACATCACTCGTGTTGTCAGGGACATGTTTCTGAGCCCAGGAAGAGGATGCAGCACACAGGACCAACCACACTTCACACAGACTGGACGTGGTCCCATTGACAGTCAGTGTGTGACAACTCTGAATGCCCTGGTCATAGGATTTTTCATAAGACACCCCATTAGTAACTTGTAAGAGCTATTTCTGCTCAGCTATTCTCTCTTATGCATTCCATTTGGAAATTCTTAAGCAAAACGAAGTCTCTTTATAAATCACTGCACATTAGTAAATTGTTCTGAATTATACTTGAATTAGTCAATTTTTGAAGAATGTTACACACATTATCTTTCTTGTAAATTTCAAAAGGCATCACAAAGTGTAATCTAGTCATTGATTTATGGACTTGAATCTTTCAAAGGAAGGATTCAGATTCACTTTGTGTCCTTGAGTTGCTCAATCTGGCATTTAGACAGGAAATATTGTCTAATATGTGGGAAATCAGTTCCTCATTCTCCTCTTCTGGGGAAAATGTTCCATCATCAGAATACCTAAGAAGTATAAACTCAACTCTCAACCTCAAAACTTAGACACACAGACAAATACCCACAGACTGATAGAGCTGCCCCGTTCATTTCCTCTACCATGTCCTGCACTGAGAAATGCGCTCTTCCAAGTACATCTCACAAGTGCCATGGTGCTGCCCAATACTTGGGCTGCTTGGCTTCTGTTTCAGTCTGGGTCCAATCAGGAAACAGAAACCACGTTATAATTTTAAAAAGGGGACACCTGATCAAAAAGAATATGAAGCTATGAATAGAGAAGAACTGTAACAACGTAAAGAGAACTCTGAAGGGTACTCAAGGGCTGCAGTGGGTGTGTGAGGAAGGACAAAACTGGAAGGGAGGTGCTTCTCCAAGGTTGGGGTTCAGACCCCACTCAAGAATGAAGAGTCAAGGGTGAGGTAGAGACTATGGGGTGGTGGAGAAGCTGCCTGCTTTGCCTGGGCCAAAGCTAGTCCACAATTGCTGAGCAAGTAGGAAGAGCCCTTCAAGTCGCGAGTGAGTCAATGCAGGTGAGCAGACAGGTGGAGGAAAAGGCGCAATACCACAGGCACAAGGCCTGCGCACACGATGTGCATGTCAAGAGCTGTGAGAAAGTGGCCACCAGTCCTGGGCTGGGGCCCTGGGATTGCTGGGGTACCACGCTTTGGTTGTGTGGCTGGAGTAGAGCCCGCTCGATGCCCAGGCACATGCACATCACAAACCCTCATGCATCCTGAGCAAGCAGAAGCAAAAGCAGCAACCAGAACCAGGAAAAATCCCCTTCTCACAAAATGTCCCTCAATGCTCCCTCTGAACAAAGCTTCATATTATGCTCACTATTAAGGAGAATGGCTGAATCTATCATAGAGAGTGAGTACTAAAGGATGAATCTTGAGCTGAGAGACAAAAAAAAATTCCAGCTCTAGCTAGTGGATTTCTGGGTTTCATATATAGGCACAGTATCCCAAAAGTGAGCCAGGATCTAACTTAGTCATCTCCATGGCATCCTGAGTTCCATGAAAATACTTTTCATCTAAGTATCACCAGATCCTTCACATAATGGTTGAGAATCTCATGGTGAGTTCTAGAGCTGGGCTTCCTTAGATTAGATCCTGGCTTTCCATCTTCCAGATGTATGACTTTAGAGCAGTTATTTATTCTGTTTCCTCATCTAAACATGAGAGTAATAAGCTCTACTTCTGGAGCTGTTGGAAAGATTAAGTAATACGTGCTAGAGCTGAGGATAATCACTAGCTCATGGTCAGAGCTCAATAAATAGTAGCTTTTAATGGTATTATTGATGGATCACCTCATGAACCTATGTTACCTCTTTCTAGAGGGGACCTCATGGATCCACGTTACCTCTTTCCAGAGACGTCCTTCACCTCTCTGGAAAGAAGTAACAAAAGTCTGGGTGCTAGTCTTCTAATCACATTTACTCACAGGCTTAGTTATTACTTTCATCAATCCCTATTGGCTTTATCATGTCTCATCTTGCAACTCATGGAAATTACAGACATTGTGCTATTTTTGAATTCCATAGGCTATGGAAAGTTCATTTCATATACTCAAAACTCCTCTGTATATTTAACTCCCTATCAGCTCTTTCAAATATATTCTCTTCTTTCTTCCTTCACCTCCACTGTACAACCTGAGATAACTTTCCTCAAACATGTATCTTTCAATGTGTACGCCAACACACTAGAGCATACACTATAAACAGAAAAGCAACTTGTTCAGGGGTCAAAAAAATGATGCTCAATTTTGAAATTCTAAATCTGAATGTCCTCATTTTTTGAGACTGTTTTCTACTTCATTTATTTAAAACCTAATTTATGCAATGAGATTGCCAGGAACATATGCCAGTTAGTCTTAAATGCTAAAATGAGAATCACTAGGTTTCCCACTACGACCTTTGGGTACAGCTCTAGTCTTCCAGTTTTGAAATACTTACTTCTCGGGGGTGGGGGGTACATGGGTGGGTGGGTGATAAAATTAACACTGAGACACTTCTATTTTCTAATTCCTTCTCCACTTCTGTTCATTACTCTGAGTGTGAAACCTAAACTTTTCCTTCGTTCTTTCAAAATGATTAATGTTAGGTCAGGTCAAAAATCTTTTCTTTCCAAGTCCAAAGGGTCAAGAATGACCAGACTTCTGACATACTCCAGGCCAGTTCAGCATAAAGAAATAAATGTAACCTGGGAGCACGAGGGCAGCTTCATCTGCATGCCCCCATCATAGAAGTGGCACAATAGATTACGTTATTTTAATGTGTCTATAACCCCCATTATACTGAACACCTACCTACAGACAAACACTGCCTTATTCATGTTAAAATCCAAGTAACTAGGATAGTTTTAGCACACAGTATGTCCCTAATAAATGAGTATATAAATAAATGACTGAAATTTGCAAAGTGAAGCTTCCCTTTCTCTTTTTCCTAAATCCCTTTCAGGAAACACAGTCTATCCAGATATGTAATTTAGAAATACAATCTTTTTTTTTTCCATCCACAGCATACAATAAAACATTTCTACCAAAGCTAAATGGCTCACAGGATTTATTTTTATGTCAACTGTCACAAGCCAGGGAAACCCGAACTTCCACAGGATAACTAAGTTACTGTTTATCTTATTTGAGGATGCCAATGACAAAGATATCTCCAGTCAAAAATGAGTCTCCATAATACTCAATAACTTTCTTCATCCAACCTGTCTTCCAGCATGAAAGGAAAGTGTACCTCAGTGAAGAAAGTTTCAAGTCTCAAGAGGACCTCAGGAGAATTCAGATGTAAGTGTTCAAAGATGCTAATCCTACTTGCATTAGAGCAAACCCAGCTGCAAAGAAAAACAAAGAAACATCAAAAGGATGAATACAAAAATGCAAATACTCACATGTAGTAAATTCAATCACGACCTATGGTACAAAGCCCCAAGTACAAGGCATCAGCAAAGATGCTGACCAATTTTCCAAGCAGAGCCAGATGTAAGAAAACACATGATTCATAGTATCTAGAGAGATAGAAAGTACAGATTAAAGGGATAAATCAAAGCAAAATGTAGGAGGGTGGTGGTTTTTTTGGAGAATCAAATAAAGAAGGTGACAGATTTGACTGGTCTATGGCAGGCAGATGGATGACATTTCTCCATTTCTGTAAGTCATCATCACTAGGCAAACCACAAGGATGACAATGGAGACAAGAGGCGTTCAGAATAAAAATACAATAGCCACATTGCAGAATTTTTTGGAAAGATAACCCATCCATCATTCACTCATTCATTTATTCAACAAGTCTTGGTTGAGTACCTCAAAGGCCATGCACTGGTCCAAAAAAACAAGATAAATCAGATAACATTCCTGCCATGAGCGAGAGAACATTGTTTCATGCAGATAAACATATACTTAAACTTTTTATTATTGTGAAATATTTTAAGTGTCATAAGGGAATCAGGGACTCTTCCAGGAGAAGAAAGAAGTGTGAAATATTAGGTATATATAGTACAGTGGCAGATCATGAATTTAAATAACAGTGTAGACTGCCTCTGTTTTAGTCAGCTTGGACTACTCTAATGAATACCACAGACTGAGTTAGATTTAACAGCAGAACTGTCCTGGAGGCTGGAAAGTCCAAGGTCACAGTGTCAGTCAATTATGTCCTAGTGAGGACTGTCTTCCTGATTTACAGGCTGCCACCTTCTTGCTGTATCTGCACAGGATGGGGAGAGAAAGAAGCAATTCCTCTCCTGTCTCTTTTTATACCAATCCAACTACCAGGGCTCCACGTCATGATTTAATTACTTCCCAAAGGTCCCACCTCTAAATATTTCACATTATAGATTAGGGCTTCAATGTATGAATTGTGGGAGGGAAGGGGCACAAACATTCGGTCCCTTGCAACCTTCACCTCCTCCCTGGACTGTTGCAAAACCCTACTCTCAGTTCTTCCCTCCAAGTCTTGCCTCTCTCCAAGTCATTTCCCATAAAGTCATTCGATTGATCTTGTAAAATGTAGACCTGATGACTTCATAGCCCTACTCGAAACTCTTCTATTACTTTCCATCCTCCGTAAAACAGGAAACTGCCTTTGGCATGGTTTATACAACTTGCAGGACCTATCTTTGTTTCATGACAATTTCATCTTGCTCATTTTCCTCCTTGGTCTCTCAACTCCATTGACATATATGTATAGTTATATATACGTAGAGTTTACCGGCACTGCCACTGCAAAATACCCAGACTGGGTGGCTTAAATAACAGATATTTACTTTACCACAGTTCTGAAGGCTAGACATCCAAGATCAAAGTGTAGGCAGGTCTGATTTCTCCTGAGGTCTCTTTGGCCTCTCATTGTGTTCTCTCATTGCTGCTCTTCTATGCATGCATACCCCTGAGGTATCTTTGTGAGTCCAAATTTTCTCTTCATGTTAAGACATGACTCAGATTGAATTAGGGCCTAAGCTAATGGCCTCATTTTAACTTAATTATCTCTTTAAAGACCCATCTCCAAATGCAGTCAACCTTCAGAGGCAATGGTCATGAGGGCTTCAAAATTTGAATTCGGAGGGGGAAATAGAATTCAGCCCATAAAAATATCTTTCTTTTTATTTCCTAAAGCATGCCATGTTTGACTGTTCATTTATTCCAAGTCTTCACACATGCTATTAATAATTTTGGGTGCTTTTTCCTCCACTTCAACAGGTTAACATCTATTCATACCTTAGATCTCAGGAAGTTCTTTCCTAAAGTTTAATGTTGAATGAGTTGCCCCATTATATACATATTATATCTTACTTATAGAAATGCGTCCTTTTGTAACTACATGCTTAGTTACTCATTAAGGTTATATTAATATTCTCTTTAAACAATGTATCCTATGAACATAAGAATGTCTTTTATGCCTATATTCCTTATTCATTTCATTAAATTACACTCAATTTTTTGTTTTGTTTGCATTTATTGTGTTCTCTAATTAAAAGAAATCAACTGTCCTTGTATTTAATTACAAATTTCTGTGTTCTCTAGCTGTTATCTTATTTCTAATTATCTTGAATCCTTTGCCTTTGTGTTCTGCATTCTTTTTATTCAAAGTATAGATTCACTTTTCAATTGTGTCTATTCTTTCCTTTGTGGTTTATATTTTAGTTAGTAGTTCTAAAATGGATTTTTTAAGACCTCAGTTTATTTTTGCTACATTAACAATATCCTTCTCCACGCCACTTAATTATTATATTACCTTACCTATAAGACATACAAAGAATTTAGCAAGTATAGTACAAATGGTAGGCACTAAAATAACAGAAATAAAATCTATGCTTTCCAGACAAGTAAAAGAAAAATGAATAATAAAAAATCAATAGAAAAGAAAGAACAAAAGATAATAAAAACAAAATCAATCCCCACAAGGCAGAAAATATGAGAAAATCATTAATTGTAAAAAGTGGTCTAGTTTCAGGGATGTTCTAATGTAAAAACATAAAATAAAGTATCAAAAGTTCAAATATAGTAGCTATCCTACAGGCATAAAGGAAATACATTTACCTATTTTCCCATTTGCACACAGATAAACTGCTTAAACATGTAATCCAGATAAATTGCTTCAAGTGTTAACTTTAGAAGAAAATGCACCCAAAGTTCAATATAAAGGGATAGAAAAATATATAAAAGGGCAATATTACTAAAAAGGAAGCTGTAGAAAAATACCTATATCAGGAAAAAATTTCAAGGTAAAAGTGTCAATGTTTCAAAAGAGAGGAATTATATTTTGGTAAAAGCACATTCACTGAGAAGAAAAATCAGTAGCAAAATTATAGAAAGCAGAAATCAAAAAGGAATATTAATCATAGGAAGACATTTTAATTAACTATTGCAGAAACACATTTATTATGCAAACAAAAATAGTAATAATATAGAATTTTTGCCAAAGGATGTACAAAGCTTAATCCAATTTTCATAGAGAAAACTCTTCACCAAATATTATTTTCAATTATAAAAAATATTCCTAAAACTGATAAATTCACTATCTCAGAACTATAAGTTGTAAGATGTACCATTAATCCATGTAATACCAAAAATACATAGTAATAGAAATAAAAACAATAAAAAGGATAAAATAATAAAAGGAAAAAATATTAAGATTAGAGCAGAAATAAATGGAATAGATAATAGAAAAATAATAGAAAAGATTAACAAAACTGAGTTGGTTCTTAGAAAAGATAAAGAAAATTGACAAAGCCTTTAACTGGGAAGCTCAAGATAATGAAATTAGTTTATCAAAATTATTAATTGTAATTAATACAATTTAAGATTAAATTATAAATGAAAAAGGAGACATTTTAACTGATGCCAGAGAAATACAAAGATCCTAAGAGACTACTATGAACAACAAACTGGACAACCTAGAAAATGTGAATAAATTTCTAGAAACTTACGACCTACTGAAATTGAAACAGGAAAAAGTAGAAAATCTGAACTGACCAATAATGAGTAAGGAGATTGAATTAGTAATCAAAAACCTCCCCACAAAGAAAAGTCTAGAACCAGATGGTGAATTTTACCAAATAGTTACCGAAGAATTAATTCCAATCCTTCTCAAACTTTCAAAAAAAAAAGAGGAGGAACTACCACGTGATCCAGCAATCCCACCTATAGCTATAAATCTGAAGGAAACAAAATCACTACGAAAGAATTATGGGCATCCCCATGTTCTCTGCAGCATTATTTACATTTCCTAGACATGGAAACAACCTAAGTGACCACTGGTGGATGAATGGATAAAGAAAGTGATACATATATATAGATATCCATCCTTTAAAAAATGAAATCTTGCTATCTGTGACAATATGGATGAATCTTGTAAACATTATGCTAAATGAAATAAATCAGAGAAAGACAAATATTGTATGATCTCACTTCTCTGTGAAATCTAAAGAAAAACAAACAAACATAAAACCTTAAACTCACAGGTACAGAGAATAGACTGGTGGTTATCAGAGACAGGGGGAAGGATGGGAAAATTGTGCCAAAAGGTACAAAGCTATGGAAATCTGAATCTAGTATAAATATTGGTTCATCAATCTTGACAAGGGTAGCATTCTAATGGAAGATGTTAATAACAGATGCAATTGTCACTGGGATATATAGAAACTCTCTGTATCTTTATGATGGTTTTGTAGATCTAAAACTATTCCAAAATTTTAAAAAAGAACTCATTTAGAAAATCTACAGGGCACCTAGAACCAAATCTTGAGAGAAGATGTACAAAAATATTTTGAAAAAAATCACGAAATGTGGGAGTTCCTGTCGGGGCGCAGTGGTTAACAAATCTGACTAGGAACCATGAGGTTGCGGGTTCAATCCCTGGCCTTGCTCAGTGGGTAAAGGATCCGGTGTTGCTGTGAGCTGTGGTGTAGGTCGCAGACGCAGCTCGGATCCCACGCTGCTGTGGCTCTATCGTAGGCCAGCGGCTGCAGCTCCGATTCGACCTCTAGCCTGGGAACCTCCATATGCCGTGGGAGCGGCCCTAGAAAAGGCAAAAAGACAAAAAAAAATAAACCTCACGAAATGTGATTAAATAGGCATAAAAGACAGTTTGAATAAATAGATATTCTATATGCATGGTTATGAATGTTCACTATTATTCATATATCATTTGTTCAGAAATTGATCTGTAAAATTAATTTCAAAAAAATCTCAATTAGAATTTTAACTCAGACACACTGATTTTAAATAAAATGTCGTTAAATTTAGATTCAAGAGCATCCCCAAATTTTGTGATTAAGAAAAGAACACTATGATGGTATATGTAATACTAGATATGTAGAATTAGTATAAAATTATATTAAATAAAATCAGAAGGTCCTCATGTGAGGATAAACAAAGAGATAAATGGAATAGAATACTGAGATAATAGACTCAAACATATATAGGAACTTGGTAGATGATATAGACAGTATTACAAGTCAAGGACAAAGAAAACAAGTATTCAAAAATAATGTTGGGACCACTAATTTCCACATGAAAAAACATTAATTTAGCTATCTACCCAATCCCAAATCTAACAATTTCCATGCATATTTAAAAACTAAGTTTTTAAAATATAATGTGAAATTATTCAGTAAAAAGAAAACATGCCTTCTACATATATGCCTTTGTATATGTATCACAAACAAGAAAAAGCCAAACAACAGAACTGGTGAAAATATATGCAGCACATAAAATAATAAATGTCCAGAATACATTTGACTATTTAGTAAGAAAACATGGATTTAATTAATTAATGAGTTAAAATGATCTGATGTCAAAGATGAATTCAAAATATCCAGACATGAAAGAGGAAGTAGGTAGGGCCATAGATAAAACAAGATTGTTTAGGGAGCTCCCCTCATGGCTCAGTGGTTAATGAACCTGACTAGATCCATGAGGATATAGGTATGATCCCTGGCTTTGCTCCATGGGTTAAGGATCCAGCATTGACATGAGCTCTGGTGTAAGTGGCAGACGCAGCTTGGATCCCACGTTCCTGTGGCTGTGGTGTAGGCTAGCCGCTGTAGCTCCAATTGGACCCCTAGCCTGGGAATTTCAATATGCCACAGATGTGGCCCTAAAAAGCAAAAAAAAAAAAAAAAACAAGATTGTTTATTATTTAAGTTTGATGTTGGGTATATGGGGAGGAGAAATTATTATTCTTTTTCGTACTCCTGTGCTGTCAGTGTTGACTCCCCAAAGACAACCAATAAACATTAAGATTTATCAAAGCTAAATGTATCAGATTTATGAAGAAGAACACCTTGACAAAGTCATATTAGTGACTCAGAAAAAAGGTATCAAAAAGGATACTTATATGTCCATCAACAGATGAACAGATAAGGAAAATGTGGTACACATACACAATGGAATATAACTAAGCCATAAAAGAATGAAATACTACCATTTAAAGCAACACAGAGACACCTAGAGATTATTTTACAAAGTAAAGTAAATCAGGCAGAGAAAAACAATCATTATATGATTTCACTTAAATATGGAATCTAAAAAAAATGAAATGATATAAATAAAACTATTTACAAAACAGAAACAGACTCACAGACATAGAAAAAAAAATTAGTTACCAAAAGAGAAAGGGGGAAGAGGGATAATTTGGGATTGTGGGATTAATAGCTACATGCCATTATATATAAAATAGATAAATAGGGATTAAAAAAAAAAGATTTACTGTATAGCCCACAGATTGCTATTCAGTATCTTGAAATAACCTGTAATAGAATCTAAAGCTATACACCTGAAATTAATACAATACTCTATATCAACTATATATAGTTTAATAAATAAAATTAACAGAAAAAGAAAGCCCACTTATAAATTTTCAACCTTAGACTTACGTGATTTAAGACGCTTCTTTCACGGTACAAAATTGCTTGGTTTTGAGAGAAGTTTGTGACATCATTAGGGTGAACATGGAGATACAGTGATTTTGAAGTTAATCATGATAAACAGCTGTTTGACAAACTAATGGTTTACTCAGGTGAACAACCTAATATCTTGTAGGGCAATCATTTGCCCAGATGAGCAAACTCTTTGCCCAGATCTACTGATGTGCAGGAATTTCCTGAAGCAAAGAGTGAAATACTTATTTATTTACAGCTTCATCTTTCCAGGCCAGAATTTGATGGCATAAATTCTGTAGATGTACTGACACATGTGGCCTCAGTTCTCAGTCATTATATTTAAGCTACGTCAGCATATGTCATAAGATATCGGTATGTGTTTTCCTTAATGATTTTTTTGGTTTTGTTCTTTCAGTAGGCAATCTCAAAATAATAAACAACAAAGGCCAACAACTATATGTAGAAATACTCATCTTCTTTAATTACCAAGGAAATTATGTATAAAGAATTTAATACCCATTAAATTAGAAAAACCAAGGAAAATTATGTCTATATAATTTAATGCCAATTAAATGAGAAAAATCAGATATCTCATAGTACTAAGATTTAACAAAGACAGAGAAAACTGAAAGCAATCATTGCTGGTGGAAAAATAAAATGGTAAAACATTTTAGAGTGCAGCTTGTTAATACCTGAATATATTGATGGAATCTGTGACTCAGTAATGCAGACTTTAAATATATGCCCAAGAGAAATTCTTGCATATATTCAACACAGATGATATGCAGGAAAATATCCATTCCAATGGTGTCGTTAGTTAAGGGAATGAATAATAAATTATTGCACATTTATACAATTCTTATAGCAATAAAAACTAGATTAATATATGTGAACGTGGATAGATCTCAAAACAATACTAATAAAAAACTTCTAGAATAATACATACTTTATAACAGAATTAATATTCAGTTTTAAAACAACAATGCAAGCAATACTTATGGATTTAATGATAATAAAAACACGAACAGGAAGGCATACAACATATTTGGGATAGTGTTTATCACTGGGAAAAGGAGGTAAGATGATGTGATTTCAATAGGAAACAAAGAGTACTTCACCATATTTCATAGTGTTATATATCTTTTCTTTGAGAAAACAAAAATGAAATCTGAAGTAGAGGTAACAAATGTTAACATTTCTTCATTCTGGCTGATGGGTACTTGTGTACTTGATATTTTGTTATGGATATTTTCCTATAGTTTTAGAATTTATCAACTTTCTTTAAGGGGAACAAAAAAGTTTGTCAAGGAAGGAAAACAGTTCAGCACAAGCTAAAAATAAGCACAATCAAGGCAGCTAGTCTATTTTTACTGTCATTCCCCTGACATTGACACTGGCAAACCCAAAGCCAAAATCTCATATATTTGAACACTTTCCCTGATTTTCTAGTTAGTTTAAAATCCCAGAGACACATATCCTAACCCCCAAATTAATCTCTTTTCCCATTAATATAATAATATATAGAATATTTCTCTCCGTGTGGATCTTTGTCACTCAAATGCTTATTTTTGTGCAATAGATTTCTTGTTCTTTCAAATGTCTACTGATGTTGGTGAAAGATCTAGAGAAAAGTAGCAAGGAAGAGTACAAGAGCCAAAATAAGAAGAAAACCATCTTTGCCTTAATGTCTAAGTTTACCAAGGCAAATACCTCAAGTTCTTTCATATGGAGGTAACTTCTAATCGAGAGATAGCCAAGTCACTTTACCAGCCAGGAGAAATAAGGAGAGAAACAGACAGAGACAGACAGACAGACAGAGAAATGGAGAGATGTTATCTCAAGCATAAAAGGTCTCATGTTTCTCTAGCTCAAGGTTATCTGATTAAATTACACTGTTACTCCCAAGGCTCCATCCTTCAGAAAATATGACCAAATACCTAACTTTATCCTTAGTTCAGAGGAAAGCAGAAGACTTTGGATTATTACTACTTAAGGTCAAGAAATACTGATGAAACTGCAAGGATAACATCACTGAGTGAAGAAAAAGATGACTGTCATGCACTGAGCTGAAGGATGACAAAGACAGAAAGTTTAAAATAAATGTAAGCCTGCAAGTTCCCATTCTGGCTTAGTGGTAATGAACCCTACTAGCATCCATGCGGACGTGAGTTTGATCCCTGGCCCCACTCAGTGGGTTAAGGGTCCAGTGTTCCTGTGGCTGTGGCATAGGCTGGCAGCTCCTGCTCCCATTCGACCCCTAGCCTGGGAATATTCATATGCCATGAGTGAGGCCCTAAAATAAATAAATAGGTAAATAAACAAACGTAAGCCTGTACTTTAAGATACTGATACTGGAGAACAACTATGGATTGGGAAGTCATAACCATACTAAGATCTGCTGAAGCTTTAGGAGGAGATGGGCTTATCCAAAGAGACTGTATTAACACGAAGAGAGCAGGAACATGGAAATAGCAAATTTTAGCTTATTCACAAAGGAAAAAATCCTAAAGGAAACATTATGATCCTCTCAGAAGCAGCAGCAGAAAAAAACACTCCTTTAATTTGTCAAAATGGTAAATTACATTGACTGATTTTCAAATGGTTCATCAACATTTATTAACAGAATAAACCTCATTTGGTCACTGTATTGTCTTTTTCACACATTGCTGGATTGTATTTGCTAATATTTTGTTAAGGATTTTTCGTTAAGTTTATCAGGCATATTGGTCTGTATTTTCTTATACTGTCTTTATCTACTTATGTTTTAAGGATGATACTGGCCTCGAAAATTGAGTTAGGAAATTCTTCTGCTTTTCTAAAATCTAGAAATCAATAGTTTAAAGGAGAACTATTGAAATTATTGCGAATTTCAAATATCTAGAATAATCTAGATAAACATTATTATTCTGAATCCTTTAAAAACATATTTCCAAGCAAAAATGACTATGTATAAAACATGACCAAATTCAAAAATAAATAAAACCAATTATTTCAAAGTAGAGATTGTTGAATGAACATTAAATGAGCATGTACCTGAGCTCCACATAAATATACAATATTATCTGATACTATAGATATAATATTGAAAAAATTCATAACATCAGATAAATACAGTTTAAAGAGAAGCTATAAAAATGACTGTTTCATATTGATGCAGAGTAGTCAAAGAAAGCTGAAGTGCTTGTTCATTAGTTTCTTGAAGCATAGATTTAGAATAAGTTGTATATCTTTCAGGCACAAGCAAACTCACTCCAGGCTGAGTAATTACTGAGTATGTAACATGCAGGATATATTACATACACAATATTTCTTTTTTCAGACATAAGCCCAGTTCACTTTAGAGATAGAGGGGGAAATATTCATATTTAAAATGATAAAAAAAAACCAAAAATATGCAATTAAGAAAAACTCCTATGAGTGTACTACCATAAATACTATGAATTTCCTAATGTGTAAGCCAAAGGCTACTTACATGTCACAGGCATTTTGTTACTTGTTTGTTTCACTTTCTTTCTGGTAGGAAACTCTTTCTCTTAGGAGGAAACTAGCAATGTTTAAAAAAAAAAACATGCAAACGTTATTCTTTACAAAATATTTTTTAAAAGCAATTTCATTTCTACTGTTACATTTTTTGTAGCTGGTGGTCATTGTTTCCAGCGGTTGTTACTTCTGATGGTTCAGTAGGAGTTTAGTTCAAGCTAAGCTAGTGGGTAAAGGAGCAAAATGAAGTAATGAAGGAACCTGGCATAAAAGTGAATCTAGATTTCTTAATTAGCATTAAAACTTTACTGAATGTGAAATATTTATGGTTTTGAAACATTAGCAAAAACTTAGTGTTTCTTTGATCTGGATATCTAGGGAAATAGTTAATGATGTCTATAACTTAGAAAAAGCTCAACAATCATATTAATCTTAAAATCCATGCCTATGTCTTCCAGGTCTAGCTCTACACCTGGTCTATAATAAGTGCTCAACAAATGTTGTATCCTCCTGTAAGTAACAGATGATGTGAAGAACTTTTGTTTGGGTATATTAGCTTCCACATAGTTTGCAAGAAGAGCCTTCTTTTCAACTTTTATGTATAAACTATAGAGAACTACCTATGAAAGCATAGTGCTGCAAACAGGGAAAACCAAGTTAACCCATTCAATTTTAACACCAAAAGTTCTCATTGTTCTTTTTTCTAGGGGTATCGCATCCCATTCCTTGCTAATTTTCTCCTTTATTTTTCTAATCTGATTAGTACATTTCCATTTTTATTAGGTCTAATAGATAGCTGATCTAATTTGGAGCTTATAAATTATACAGTTATATGTGAATTGATTATAGCACATAACTCTAATAGACTGGCAATCTTCTCAGAGATTAGAAGTGCTGCTTAGTTCCTTTTCTATGGATGATTAATTTTCAGTGGTTATCAACTCTCAAACTGAAAATTAAGCAATACATATTTGCTTTGTGGATGACCAGTTTTATTAAAGCAGTAGAGCTGATGCAATTAATTATCGATACCCTATGAAGTGAAGCCAAAATTAAAATGGCTTAAAAGAAGCAGGCAGGTATCTACTGTCCATGGTAAAATTCAGTTACCATTGTAAAGAAATAGTGCCAGACTGTTCTTGCTGATTTATGCAACAATCTAGGAATTCTACCCAAACTATTTCTAGATTTATTGGTTTTTACATATTTTAAGGAAATTTTATCTACATCAATAACCACTTAAGGTAGAGTGAGTTGAAGTGACATCTATGTTTCATTTGACTGCACAGAAATCTTTCCACCCCCATAGGTGCTCAGTGGTGGCTACTGCCTTTGGTGTTGACCATCACGCAAAACAAGGGAAAATTTTCCACTGGAGTCCAGGTATTTAGCTCTCTGCTTGCTTGGTCAGCATTTCTGAACAAAATAATGTAATTTGTGCTCTGAGAACTAGGAGTGGGCACATGGCCTTTCATCCATGGTCCTTAAAGCTCTGGGAACCACATATTCTGTGACAGAGTCCCTGCAGGGAAGCGTATGATAATTGTAGGCTAGACTCCTTGACAGCAGCTTTTGCAGGGGAAGGATAGAGGTAAAATTGGACCAGGTAGATTACTGCTAGAGATTTCCCATTAAAATATGGAACTATTCTGTCATACTAAAATTAATACCATTAATTAAATTATGGATAAGATATGGGGTCTTTTATGCATGTGGGGATAAGGCTGGGGGGATATTTTTGGCCATAGCTTTGAGGTTACTGATCATTCATATTTTATGGCAAAATAAATGATTGAATCTTATCCTTTGTAACAGCTGGATGAGAATATGACCTTGGGTAGAGTGTTGGAAGGAAGATAGGTAATCAAAAGAAAACCATCTGGAACAATGAGATGCTGAAGGGATAGTGGAAGAGTAAATGCCAGCAGTCTTAAGGTTGGGGCTTTCAGAAATAAAGAGTAGAGTAAAAAATAAAAATGCTACTAAAGCTACAAACTTTGCATCTATTCTTGCTTGTAACAAACATAAATGTGACCACGATTTTTATGACTGAAAAATCTCTCTACATTCTCCATCTCCCAAACCAAGCTTTAGTTCCCAAATAGGTGTCCTTTTAACATCATTGTTATAACAGCTAAGTAATTTTCCAAAAAGCAAAGGCAAACAATAGTATTTATTCTTCTTCCTCATAATGCTTATTATTCTTATTAGAAACATCAACACAGAGTTCCCATCATGACTCAGTGGAAACAAATCTGACTAGCATCCATGAGGGTACTGGTTTGATCCCTGGCCTCGCTCAGTGGGTTAAGAATCTGGCGTTGCCATGAGTTGTGCTGTAGGTCACAGAAGTGCTTCGGATCCTGCGTTGCTGTGGCTGTGGGTATAGGCTGGCAGTTACAGCTCCGATTCAACCCTTAGCCTGGGCACCTCCATATGCTGTAGTGATGCAGCCCTAAAACGACAAAAAAGAAATATAAATACCTGAAAGAGCAAAGCAAACATTCTCTGCTATTTTAGCTCCTATCTGAACTTATCATATATATGAAGCCTCAGCCTATGCTCAGGACTCCAGTCACATGCAATTTCCAAGAGCTTTTAGCCTCCTTGCTTCTGCCAAGTAAAGTCTTACTTTCCTCCAAAGTACAGTTTAAATGTTAAATATTCTGTGGCTATTTTGCCCCTCCCACCCACAGAAGAAGCACTAGTCTCCAGATAATCAACTGGAACTTGGTTTCTCAAGGATGGAAGAAGTCATGCCCTCAGCTGGCTGGACAAGGAACGTTCATTATTTGGCAGTACTAGGCAGAGGGCTTTAAATGTGCTATTTTATTTAATCTTCCAATCAAAAGTATGAATTAGGTACAATTACAATTCCATTTTTCAGGTTAGAAGACTAAAGCTCAAAAGTTTAAGGAAAATATCCATGGTCACAAAACTTTTACGAGGTTAAATCCAGGTCATCTGACTCTAAAGTCTGTGCTTTTAAACTAGATACATCATTGCCTCTCATAGTCTGAGAAAACACAGAATCTAAGGTTTATTAATAGTGTCTAAATGTATTTCAGTACATCCCGGACCTCGACGAAGAAGAGATAATGTCTAGCATGATGAACCAAACAACAGACCTTAGAAGATGAATCCAGACAAGGATAAAAAAGAAAAAACATATTCTAATAGCTAACACATTGGTTGCGATTTTCAATAGCTTCTTAAAGTGACCAGATATGCATTTCAAGATCCACTGTATCTTTAATTATGCTTGTTTATTTATATGGTAAACATAATTAACCTCTGTTGAACATTTAATATGTCCTAGCATTATCCTTAGTGCTTTACATATTTTACCTTAATTAACACAGTAATACTCTGAGATAGCTACTGTTTTTATCCCCTGATTTCTATTGAGGAAACAATGAAAGAGAAATTGGAAAATGGATGTTGGAAGTTGTTGAATTCAGCCAGTCTGGTTCTAGAATCCAGCATATAATTTTTATCGAGGATGTGATAACATTTTTTGTAAGATTTTTATTTTTTTCTATTATAGTTGATTTACAATGTTCTGTCAATTTCTGCTGTACAGCAAATTGAATCATACATACACTTATTTTTCTCACATTAACCACCAGCATGTTCCACCACAAGTGACTAGATACAGTTCCTTGTGCTATACAGCAGGATATCATTGCTTACCCACTCCAAATTCCCCGTCCATACCATTCCTTCCCCATATATCATAATATAGCACACTCGTAAGTATAGAGTTACAGCATATTTCTCATTTTGAATCAGGCTTAGCCTTGCTCAATAAACACTACCGTCATTTCTTTAAGTCCTCAACATAAACAACATCTAGACATTTTATGAAATATATATTTCATATATAGTATGCATATTATACATACATACAGACATATACATATTACACAAACACATATAGCTGCGAGTGTAGCCAAAAAATAAACAGATAAGTAATTTTTCCAGTAGAACACTGTTTTAATAAATATCATTTCAGACTGACCATAAATTATAGCAATTAACACTATTTGCTGGCCTTTCCATTAATGGAGATTCCAAAATTCAAAATATAAATGTAACAGGCAAGATAATGGATTCCCCCTAACAGGGGTTCAGGAGGATCGTTATTCTGTGTAGGCTTTTTCTTAATCTCCTCAGTTTCTTGTTTGTGTTCTACTTTCATGTTTGTTTCATGCCTCCTCCGCTTCTTTGGGTTTAATCTCTCTAGAAAGCCTCCAGACCTCTACTAGGGATGGAGGGGTGCAGGTGGGGAGGAAGGCAACCTCCAGGTTGTGAGAGGTGGGGATGGAGGGATGTGTGTGTGTACAGAGAGTGAGGGAGAGACAGAGAACCCTAAGTTCCTAAATCCTTATTAGGTAATATCCCTGATTATATTTGTTTTTCAAAATAATTGATATGTTTTTATTTCTCTCTTAATTTTTAAAATGTGACCATGCTGTAATTCAGCTATAACCTTTCCTTCTTCACTGCATTTCAACTACCATTTAAATGACACGGTCTTGTTCCAGGAAACAGTGAGCTTTTCATCATTCTTTTTGTCCAGATAACATCCCGAGACAAACCCCATAAGGGCAAGTATATGAACCCAGTGATTACACACATCATGAAGTAAGCTGTGGCCCTCTTGCCAACAATGAGCCACAGGACCAAGGGCAGAGTTGAGCTCAGCCCCCAGACTTCATCTCAAACAGAGAAAATCCTTACATTTGTAGCATCACCTAAATGCATATATTCTCAAAACCAGAAACAGAGCTCTTCAAATACAGTTGATTAAGAAGCAATAAACTTGGAAAAATTGTAGATGGATAAACCAAAGATTTTCTGGAGGATAAAGATAAGCATTTGGATTTTATAGAGACACTGCTCCTATCTTCATAAGCCATAGAAGGCAGAATAGCACACCTCAACAAACCTAGGTGGTGAAATATATCTGGGGGGAAGAGGATGGGGTGAGTGTTAGGAAGATCTCTATCTTTTACTGAAAAACAACCACATAAGTAGACTAAGACTCTCTGAGGGGAAAACCTACACACAAGTAGAAACACAAGACAAACCAAACCAAACCAAACCCACAATACCCTGTGATTTACACCAACAGGGTGCATGTACAATTGGGGGTGGTGAGGGAGATGGTAGACTCTGCCTCTTCTCTCTCTGGTCATCTCAGTTCTGATGAGACTTTGCCACTTATTGTCCAGTCTCAGATAGGAAAGATGTTTCAGGTTGGCTTCACTTCTTCAGTGACTATCTTACTATGCATAAGAGAATACATTAGACTTCAACTAGAAATGTTCCTAAGCTTCACCATAGCACAAAATTCGGAGAAACTATAAGAGCCTTTGGTGTTATTCATTCTATATGCATAAACATTTTACCAATCATTTATCAAGTCTGAGCAAAATTACCAAAAGAGCAAATGAATGCTAGCAAAGATTTAGCTGTAGCATTTGTCACTTTCCTTCAAATTGCATTTCAAGCCCTGTTTTAACCAAGAAGCTATCTTTTACTTAGATCATGAACGGTTTAGTGTAGTGTTTTGTCTTTTTCTTTAAAAGTGTTTTCCTTTAAAAATATAAGTACCAGACCAAAGTATCTATTAAATTCATATTTAATTAATTGCACATTTCTAGAGAATACTCACATATAGAGGGCTTTTAACCAGCAGGTGCACCACATAAAAGTTATTAAAAGTTTTAACTGTTGCACAGCATGGGTATTTCAGGTACCTGTTTAGATTTAAAACACTTCAGGGAAAGAAGTATAGGACCAAGGGGTCATGAGATCTAGACTTTAGTCTCTGGTTTGTTGCTAATTAGTTGTGAACCCTTGGCACTGTTATTCAAATTCTTGGGGTCTCAGTTCCAGAAAGAAATGAGGAAAGACAGATCAAAAGGGACCTTAAAAAATGTCCTAAATTGTCCATCTGCTTCTCAAGAACCATGAAGGGTCTGAGATGATATCTGACATAGGCAAATTAGTTTTTCAGTTTCATGGATACTGATGGAAAAATACACGATGATCTTGAGTCAGAGATAAAGGACAATTAACTACTCACTGCAGTAATAGTCAGTGGAATATCAGCATTTTTTTTGTGATTATCTAAATGCCTGTGCTGCAGTGAGATCCAAGGGAGAACTGCACATACTATGGGTTGTCTTGTAAGAAAAGACCCTGAACACAGGAAACAGAGCTTGTGTAACAGGCAGTAAGCATGCCTGCCCGTTTCTCTAGTCGGAAACACTATCCTCATCTTCCAAGCTTTTTCAGTACACAAACATTCTTAAAAAGATAGCCCAAACCTATGGACAAGTTCCTCTCTCAGAAGACACACAGAAGAAACATGAGACAGAGAACTTCACCCAATATTCTGTGATAATCTACGTGGAAAAGAATCTGAAAGCAAATAAGAGGCGTGCATATATATAACTGAATCACATTGTTGTATAGGAGAAATTATAACATTGTAAATCAACTATACTTCAATAAAACTTTAAAAATGGAAAAAAGATGAGAAACACATGGAGAAGCATCTTCCGGCCACATCCATCCCTTTTCTATATCATCTTTGCATCTAGCAAATTTTCCCATTAATGCACCACTGCCAGCCACTCTGAATAATTTGAATGACAGAACCTGAAGCCGAATTCGTCAATTTAATATATACAGTATATAATAATGAAGGCTACCATCAAGAGGTCTCCAGGCATCAGAATGAGGCCAACATGCAACATTGCTTTCAACCTTGCCCACTTAGGGTCCTAAACCATAGAAAATTGTTTCCAACACTAATTAGATGTATCCTACTGTTAAAAAGTAATGATACTATGTAATATTTAACAATATATAATGACAATATAATTACTATTAACAGTAATGTACCTCAATTCTAGAGGGCAAATTCGTTCTTTGAATAATCCATTAATTCCCAGGACACATTCTCTTTCTCAGAAAAGCTAGAAGATGCTAAAAGTTATGTAATATCTTAACTCCCACAATTACAGATAAGAAAAATAAGACCTTAGCAGTAGAAATATTTGTTCAAGGTCACAAAACA